>NW_023425427.1:38625468-39825468 GCF_014108245.1 Pipistrellus kuhlii | reverse complement strand
AAGAAAAAAAAGAAAAAAGAAAAAAAATGTCTGTTCAGGTCTCTGTCCATTTTTAATTGGAATATTTGTGATTTTTTTATTGTGAATTGTATGTGTTTTTATATATTTTTGGATATTAACCCTTTTTCAAAGCTGTGGTTTGCAAATATTCTCTCATTCGGTTGGCCACCTTTTTGTTTTGTTAGTGGTTTCTTTTGCTGAGCAGAAGCATTTTACGTTGATATAGCCACTGTAGAAGACAATAGGGTGGTTTCTAAAATCTTAAAATTTGAGCTTGACCAGTGTGGCTAAGTTGGTTGAGCATGGTTCCTAACAATTAGTACTTTTTCATATACCTTTTTAGCATTCAGAAAAGTCCCTATGCAAGAACACATTGAATTTATATTAACACAAATTAATATAAACCATAATCGTAGACAAACACTTCTTAATTGGTATCTTCAACTCTATGTTAACCATAACTACCAAAAAAAAAAAAAAAAAGCATTGAGTACCAACTCTTATCAAGTTATGACAGCCTTAAAGTGCAACCAACAATTGGGCAATAGTAGAGTAGAACTGCCCAAGAAAGTCCATAGCTACCATGCAGGTGTGTACTGACCTCAGGTACAACTTAAAAGGTAGATGAATGACTATATGACCACCACCAACAGCAGCACTCAAATAACACCTAGCCCCTTACTATGAGCCAAGCAAAGTAATTTAGTACACTTGAATGTCTTACTTCAATTAATGTAACAGTGTTGGAATGTGCACCATTAAAAATCCACATTTTATTAGTTGTACATGGAAAGTGGTAAAGATGGTGAGTAATGTATTCAAAATCACACAGGCAGAGCCAGAGCCAGAAACCCAGAGATCCTGACTTTAATGGCCATCCTTATGTGTACACTGTTTTTTGTTTTTTTTTGTTTTCAGGTTTTTTTTATTTATTTTTTAATTATTTATTTATTTATTAAATTATTATCTCTGTACATATTTTAACATTGCCCCCCCCCCACATCCCCTCCCTCCCCAGAGTTTAGTGTCCATTAGTTGTACTTATATGCATGTATACAAGTCCTTCAGTTGATCTCTTATCTCCACCAGATCTTCCTACTCTCCCCGGTGTAATTTTACAGTCTGCTTGTTGCTTTACTGTCTTTATATCTATCTTTTGGTTTGTCAGTTTATAATGTTCTTTAATGTCCATAAATGAGTGAGGTCATGTGGTATTTCTCTTTTATTGACTGGCTTATTTCACTCAGTATAATGTTCTCTAGTTCTATCCAGGTTGCTGCAAATGATGAGAATTCCTTCTTTTTTATGGCAACATAGCATTCCATTGTGTAGACATACCATAGTTTTTGGATCCAATCATCTGTTGACGGGCACCTAGGCTGTTTCCAGATTCTAGCTATTGTAGATTGAGTTGCTATGAACATAGGGGTGCATATATCCTTTCTGACTAGTGTTTTTAGTTTCTTGGGATATATTCCTAGGAGTGGGATTACTGGGTCAAATGGGAGTTCCATTTTCAGTTTTTTGAGGAAACTCCACACTGTTCTCCACAGTGGTTGCACCAGTCTGCATTCCCACCAGCAGTGCACGAGGGTTCCTTTTTCTCCACAACCTCGCCAACACTTGTTGTTTGTTGATTTGTTGATGTTGGCCATTCTGACAGGTGTGAGATGGTACCACATTGTTGTTTTGATTTGCATCTCTCGGATAATTAGTGACCTTGAGCATGTTTTCATGTGCCTTTTGGCTTTCCTTCTCTCTTCTTTTGAAAATATTCTATTTAGGTCCATTGCCCATTTTTTAATTGGATCATTCATCTTCCTTTTATTTAGTTGTATAAGCTGTTTGTAGATGTTGGAGATTAAACCTTTATCAGTGGTAACATTTGCAAATATGTTCTCCCACACAGTGGGCTTTCTTGTTGTTTTGTTGATGGTTTCTTTTGCTGTAAAAAAGCTTTTTATTTTGATGTAGTCCCATTTGTTTATTTTCTCTTTAGCTTCCATTGCCCTAGGGGCAGTATCAGTGAAGAAGTTCTTTTGGCATACGTCTGAGATTTTGTTGCCTGTGGATGCTTCTAGTATTTTTATGGTTTCCCATCTTATGTTTAAGTCCTGTATCCATTTTGAGTTTATTTTTGTGAATGGAGTTAGTTGGTGATCTAGTTTCATTCTTTTGCATGTATCTGACCAATATTCCCAACACCATTTATTGAAGAGACTGTCTTGATTCCATTGTATATTCGTGCCTCCTTTGTCAAATATTAATTGAGCATAGTGATTTGGATTGATATCTGGGTTCTCGATTCGATTCCATTGATCTATATGTCTGTTTTTGTGCCAGTACCAGGCTGTTTTGAGAACAGTGGCTTTGTAATACAGTTTGAAGTCTGGTATTGAGATCCCTCCTACTTTACTGTTCTTTCTCAGGATTGCTGTGGCTATTCGGGGTCTTTTATTGCTCCAAATGAACTTTTGGAGAGTTCTTTCTAGGTCAGTGAAATATGCCCTTGGTATTTTAATAGGGAGTGCATTAAACCTATAGATTGCTTTAGGAAGTATGGACATTTTGATGATGTTGATTCTACCAATCCATGAACATGGTATGTTCTTCCATCTGTTTATATCTTCCTCTATCTCTTTTTTCAGTGTCGTGTAGTTTTCTGCGTATAGGTCCTTTACTTCCTTAGTTAAGTTTATTCCTAGGTATCTTAATTTTTTTGGTGCGATGGTAAATGGAATTGCTTTTTTAGCCTCTGTTTCTGTAGTAGTTTCACTGTTGGTGTATAGAAATGCCATAGATTTCTTGGCATTAATTTTGTATCCTGCTACATTGCCAACTTCATTTATTAAGTCAATTAGTTTTTTAATGGAGTCTTTTGGGTTTTTTATATACAATATCATGTCATCTGCAAATAAGGATAACTTTACTTCTTCTTTTCCAATTTGGATGTCTTTTATTTCCTCCTCTTGTCTGATTGCAATGGCTAGTACTTCCAGTACTATGTCAAACAGGAGTGGCGAGAGTGGGCATACCTGTCTTGTTCCTGTTCTTAGAGGGAATGGTTTTAGTTTTTGCCCATTGAGTATGATGTTGGCTGAGGGTTTATCATATATAGCTTTTATTATGTTGAGGTATGATCCTTGTACTCCCACCTTGTTGAGAGTTTTTATCAGGAAAGGGTGTTGGATTTTTTCAAATGCTTTTTCTGCATCAATTAATATGACTATATGATTTTTATCTTTCAATTTGTTTATGTGATGTATCACGTTTATTGATTTGTGGATATTCTACCAACCTTGCATTCCTGGAATAAATCCTACTTGGTCATGGTGTATGATCTTTGTGATGCTCTGCTGGAGCCGATTTGCTAGAATTTTGTTGAGGATTTTGGCATCTATGTTCATGAGGGGTATTGGCCTGTAATTCTCTTTCATTGAGTTGTCTTTTTCAGGTTTTGGTATTAGAGTGATGCTGGCTTCATAGAAGGAGTTTGGAAGTGTTCCTTCCTCTTGGATTTTTTGTAATAGTCTGAGGAGGATAGGTTTTAGTTCTTCCTTGAATGTTTGGTAAAACTTGCCTGTGAACCCATCTGGCCCTGGGCTTTTGTTTGCTGGAAGCTTTTTGATGACTGTTTCAATTTCTTCCCAAGTCACTGGTCTATTGAGATTTTTAGATTCTTCCTGATTGAGTTTTGGAAGTTTGTATTTTTCTAGGAATATGTCCATTTCCTCCAGGTTGTTCTTTTTGTTGGAATAGAGTTGTTCATAGTATTTTGTAACAATCCTTTGTATTTCAGTGGGATCTGTTGTTATTTCATCTCTTTCGTTTCTGATTTTGTTTATTTGGGTCCTCTCTCTTTGTTTCTTGGTTAGCCTGGCTAGAGGTCCATCTATCTTGTTTATCCTTTCAAAGAACCAGCTCTTGGTTTTGTTGATCTTATGTATTGTTTCTTTGGTCTCTATGTCGTTTATCTGTGCTCTGATTTTTGTTATTTCCTTCCTTCTGCTTACACTGGGCTTTTCTTCTTGCTCTTTTTCTAACGCTTTAGTTGTAGAGTTAGATCACTTGTTAGCCTTTTTTCTAGTTTTTTGCAATAGGCTTGTAAGGATATGAACTTCCCTCTCAAAACTGCTTTTGCTGTGTCCCATAGATTTTGGATAGTTGTGTTTTCATTGTCATTTGTTTCCAGGATGTTTTTAATTTCTTCCTTGATTTCTTTGTTAACCCAGTCCTTGTTTAATAGCATGATGTTTAGTCTCCATGTGTTTGATTTCTTTGGATTTTTTTCATTGTAGTTAATTTCCAGTTTTATGCCATTATGATCTGAGAAGATGCTTGATATGATTTCTATCTTCTTGAATTTGAAGAGACTTTGCCTATGTCCCAAAATGTGGTCTATCTTTGAGAATGTCCCATGTGCGCTTGAGAAGAATGTATATTCTGTGGCTTTGGGGTGGAATGTTCTGAAGATGTCAATTAATTCCATCTGGTCTAGCGAGTCATTTAGGATTGATATTTCTTTGCTGATTTTTTGTTTAGATGATTTGTCAAAGGGTGATAGTGGGGTATTAAAAGCTCCTACTATAATTGTATTGCTATTAATCTCTCCCTTAATGTCCTCCAGCAGTTTTTTTATATATTTGGGTGCTCCCGTGTTGGGTGCATATATATTTACCAGGGTTATTTCTTCTTGTTGGATTGCTCCCTTTAGTATTATGAAGTGGCCTTCATTATCTCATGTTATGTCCTTCACTCTGAGATCTAATTTGTCAGATATAAGTATTGCTACCCCAGCTTTTTTTTCATTTCCATTCGCCTGGAAAACCTTTTTTCATCCCTTCACCCTCAGTCTGTGTGCATCTTTTTTTCTGAGGTGGGTTTCTTGTAGACAACAGATACATGGGTCTTATTTTCTTATCCAATCTGACACCCTATGTCTTTTGATTGGAGCATTTAGTCCATTTACATTTAAAGTTATTATTGATGGATACTTATTTGACGCCATTTTTATTCTATACCCCTGTGTTCCTTCTTTGCTTTCTATTTCTTTAATTTTACAGTAGACCCTTTAGCATTTCTTGCATTGCTGGTTTAGTGGAGATAAATTCCCTTAGTCTGTTTTTGTCTGTGAAGCTCCTGATTTCACCTTCACTTTTGATTGATAGCCTTGCTGGGTACAGTATTCTTGGATTCAGACCCTTCCTTTGCATGACTTTGTATATTTCATCCCATTCCATTCTGGCCTAATAAGTTTCTGTGGAGAAATCAGTTGCTAGTCTGATGGGGGTTTCTTCATATGTAACTTTCTGTCTCTCTCTGGCTGCTTTTAAAATTCTTTTTTTGTCGTTGGTGTTTACCAGCTTAATTATAATGTGCCTAGGGGTTGGTTTTCTGGGGTTCATTTTGCTTGGGACTCTGCGAGCATCTTGGAATCGTGTGGGTTTTTTCTTCTCTATCTCCGGAAAGTTTTCTGTCATTATTTCCTGAAATACGTTTTCATGTCTTCCTCAATTCCCTTTTCTTCTGGAACCCCTATTATTCTAATATTGTTTTGTTTTGTATTGTCTCAAAGTTCCCTTAGACTTTCCTCCTGTTTTTTAATTCTTTTTTCCAGAAGTTGTTCTAATTGGGTATTTTTTTTCCATCTTGTCTTCTAGCTCCCTGATGCGGTTCTCTGCTTCTTCTAATTTACTCTTGATGCTTTCTATTGAGTTCTTTACAGTAGCAATGTCATTTTTCATTTCTTCTTGGTTTTTCTTCATTTCCTCTTGGTTCTTACTCATATTGTCAAATTTGTCTTCCATTCTTTTTAGCCATCTTATGATCATTACTCTGAATTCTTGCTCAGGTAGGTTGCTTGCCTCTATCTTGTTTACTTTCTTTTCTGGTGAAGCCTGCTTTTCTTTCATATGCGGGGTGTTTTTTGGTCTCCCCATGATCTAGGATGTCTGGTTGTGTAGTTCTCTCTCCTGCTTTGATTTAAAGGCACAAAATACAACACAACCAGGTACAACACACAAGGCACTGAATAGAAATGTGTTTGCGATATTAATAACCACCAATAAGGGTGGTTGTGTTGACTAGAACCCAGAATAACAAAGACATACAATCAAACAAAAAGCATAGGCAAATCAATCTTATAACAAAAAGCATACAACTTCAGTATAGTTAACATTCAACATACAACTTCAAAGAGTTAGAGAGAAAGACTGTTTTTTGTTTTGTTTTGTTTTTAGGACAACTGCGAGGGAGGTGTGAATGGGTTTGGAGCAGGTAGTTGGAAATTAGATATATACAAGTAGGGTGAAATTTTAGGAGGGGGTAGACAGAAGGAATGGGGAAAATCTAGAGCAGGAAAGGGTTAAGATAAACAAGGTACCAAAGGAAAAGATCAGAAAGAGGGTGAAGGCATAAAGGTAGGGTTGAGATAGAATAAAGCGTTGGAGAAGGAAAGATAGATAAAGACTGTAGAACAGTAATCCTGAAATTAAAAAAAAAAAAAAAAATATATATATATATATATATAATCAAATGAAGTAAAAATAATAAAAATAAACAAAAGAAAATAAGATGAAGAAGGTAAATTAGTAGTAGTAATAGTGTTGATTACATATACAATGTAATAATTATAAAGATAAAATCAAGTGAGGAAAAAGAAAAAAAATAGTTTCTTAGTAAACGTTGCAAATAATGAAAACAAAAATAAAAAACAAAAATTTAAAAATTAAAGAAAAAAATTTTCAAAAATTTAAATAAAATCTGCAGTAATGAAAGTCATTCGCTTCCTCTATTGTTATGATCCAGTCCTGATTTTTAGGCAGGTTTTGCTTTGTTTTTATTACACTATAGTCAATTTGTGGATTAGCCTCTGGGGTCAGTGTTTCTAGGTTGACTTCCCTGACTCTAGAGCCTCTCCAGCTTTTTTTTTTTTTTTTTTTTTTTTTTTTTTTTCAGTCCTCTCTGAAGCAGGAACTATGGAGGGAGGAGGGGGCAGGTCTGAGCAACTGCAATCTCTCGCAATTCTCCGATATCCCTCCGAGGCAGATCCAAATGTGTTGCTCTTTAGATATCTCCCCTGTTAGGAGCCCTGTCCACTTTCACGGTTGACAACCGCCCAACAGCTGGGGCTTCTACTTGTAATCACCACCCTTGTCCTCCAGCTTCTGTGGGCTCTGTGTGCACAGGCTTTTGTCTTCGCTGCAAGCACTCTCCACCCTCTCCCTGCGAAATCTGACCTTTTCGCAGAGCAGTGGGGCACTCCAGTGCAGCCAGGTGTTCACGTCGCCTGGGATCCGCGTACTGGGGGTCACAGATGCTTGGTGGTCGCTGCGGCTGTGGATATTCAGGTCTCTGACAGGATCCTATCTTCCTCTCAAGATGGCGAGGTTTCCCGTCCAAGCCGGTAGGTAGCTCCGGGCAAGGACGTATCCCGCGTGGATGCTTCCCTGTGAGGGGTACCTCTGTCAGCGGCCCCCCAGCAGTTTCTTCTGGTGTTCGCTGTCTCCCAGCTTGCTAATAAACACTCACAGCACAAGACCCTCAGTTGCTCTCTCTTTCTGCTTCGGGAGAGGGCTCAGAATCCGCCCATCTATACTTCTGCCATCTTACCTCCTCCCTTATGTGTACACTGTTGAGTGCACTTCCAGAGAAGATATGAGTTCTGGATGGTTTGATGAATTCGATGGGAAAAGATAGGTTTTGCTGGAAATATTGGGAATGTAAGAAATTCATACAACACCTGAGAGTGAATGGAAACACAGTGAAAATGTTTTAGTATAAAAGCTAATAATATAGAAGTTGGCTAGAAAGATACTTCACACAAAACTTAAAATCAGATCTAAATTCAACTGACATTTTCATGTGCTTCTTATAGAGTTATGTTTTATGTATATATTCCTTCTCGGCAAGAACTGTCTGGCCTAATTAAGGGCAAGGGTCATGTGTTACCCTTTGCATCCTGCCATGTAGCTCCTTGATTTACACTCGTGCTACAGGAGGTCACAGAAATGAATTCATGTCATGCCCTACATAGAGAAGCCAGGAGACAAAATGAATGCCAGGTACTTATCATTTGCTGACCTCCAAAACATGGCAGAACTCAAGGAGCAAGTGATGTAGGCAATATATATATAGTATTCTAATGCTTTTAATCAACATCTAACTTAACTGAGATGTACTGATTCTGATGCTTGGTGAGTCTGGGGCTTTAGAAAGTATGGTCTTGAATATCCTAACTGCCTTTTCTTTTAAGGAATATCTTATTTTTTTTCTTAGTTTGTCTGCACCTGCTCCTCAGGATTTTTGCAGTTGTTTAGTGTTAAAAGGGAAACAAATAGACAATATGCTGGGGATTTTTCTGCATTCACTTGCCTTGAAACTACTGTTTAAAAATTCTACACCTTCTTTACTGTGTCACAGTTATTTCTCTTGATGCATACTACAACTTTTGGTCAGCTGGCTTGTTCATGTTTTCCGAGAATTAATTTGTTATTGTTATTGGTTTATACTGCACCTGCTCCTCAGGATTTTTGCAGTTGTTTCTCTCCTTCAGACAGTGAAGCATAGAAGGTTCATAAGTATTAATGAAGTATTAACAAAGTAGCTTTCTATATTTTGTGGAATAAATAGTAAGAGAAACAGGATGTTATTAACAAAGGGTACATATAATGTTTTTGTGCTTTAATCAAAATTTTAAAAATTTCTTTCAGCCACTCATCTAAAGGCACCTTAATTTGAGCCACTCTCTACTACTCTGAAATTTGAAAGGGTGAAAAGAATAATGCCAGCTTACTACCTATTAAGGAAGGCATATGTGTGAATTAATAATAAAGGCACATTATTGAAGCCATATTCCCCCTTCCTTCCTGTAGTGTCTCCTTTCCAAAATGCCTCAAATTACTATTCAAACATTCAGAGGACTGCTCTGACAATGAAACAATTAACACCCACTCATTGCTCTGTCATCACTATTAAAATGGAAACCAACTCACTTGAGATAAGTATGTGAGCAGGGATTATGATTTTCAGCGGAATAAAGCACCATGCTGCATTGATATAGTCAAATGTATTCCTATCAAAAATAATCACTAAGAACCTAATAGAACATCATAGAAAAAGGGACTTAATATGGTAATGCATTCACTTGCCTTGAAACTACTGTTTAAAAATTCTACACCTTCTTTACTGTGTCACAGTTATTTCTCTTGATGCATACTACAACTTTTGGTCAGCTGGCTTGTTCATGTTTTCCGAGAATTAATTTGTTATTGTTATTGGTTTATACTTCCTTCAAGCAGGAACTATACCTGTTGTTATAAATATTATCATGAAAATTTGCACCCAGTACTCAATAAACTTGAAGAAAATTTTAGGCAGCACTTTTTTAAGCAACATTTTTTTATAGGCAGGGCTTTTAAACATTTTAATATCTCTTCTAGCCCATTCAGAACATGGTCAAAGTAAACACCCACTTTGAATTAGAGGGATTTGCTTTCAGAAGAAGAACTTCACCCAAGACATTGGTTTTCAAACACATTTCCAATTCTTATTCAGTAGAAGAAACTGAAGGCCCTATACCTTATCAGCAATAAATTACTCTCCTGTTAAACTGCCTGCTAAACAAGGAGCTACATTCCTATTAAAATCCAATTAAACATTCATCACATTTGATAGATATAATTAGAACAACGGTAGAGGGTAAATGGCTTCAAGCACTGTAGCCAGAAGAACTGTAGATTAGTGTTAAAAGGGAAACTAATAGACAATATGCTGGGGATTTTTCTGCAATGATACCTTCTTTATTGAGCCAATTTTATTTATTAGTGTTTAGTGATTTTTTTTAATAGTTTCTCTAACTTGTATGGAAAGTATTGCATTTCTTTCTTGTTTGCTTCTGCTAATAAGGATATTGCCATCTGCTTTTATGGGGCAAATCAAACCATGCAGTAATAACATAGCAAATCTTGCAAAATACTGTAAAAGTTGCAGAATTTAAAATATTTGTAAATTATTTTTTTCAGGTTTTTACATGTTCTCATTGCACCAGATACAAGTTAGCTATGGATCACTTTAATTGTCTTTTTACAAGGATATAAACACTAGAAACTGCTAACCTAGACATTATAACTCGTAAATATGCACTCATTGGTTTCCTAGTGAAGTCATCTATTCTCCCATAATGGCTATTGACAGTCTCTTTGCTGAATCTTTCCCAGTGGTTCTTAGCAATAATTTGTACTTCTTGTCTCCTGATTTTGCTAATCAAATTGTAGAGGAATGTTTTTAGACTTTCCATATGTCTATAAAGAAAAGCTACTTTTACATTGGGGTTAAAAAGAAATATTCTAAGCAGAGCCATGACCAGTACACAATGTGTTTATGTAAAAGATGACAAATACTGTAAATATAACCATGTAGAATATAAATAGATTATTAAAATCAGTTTACATATACTGACTTGGCAATATTAAAATTGAGTAGTTAGATAATAAATGCATTGAGCCGGGACTGGTTTGGCTCAGTGGATAGAGTGTCGGCCTGCGGATTGAAGGGTCTCGGGTACCTTGGTTGCGGGCACATCCCCAGTGGGGGGTGTGCAAGAGGCAGCTGGTCGATGTTTCTCTCTCATCAACATTTCTAACTCTCTGTCCCTCTCAATTCCTCTCTGTGTAAAATCAATAAAATATATTTTTTAAAAAATTAAAAAATGCATTGAGACATCAGGAACAAATCAAGTAGGATGATTCTTGATCATTTTAATGTATTCCTTCTCACTAAATATCAGCTGTTTTACCTATTAGATTTTATAATACCAAAATACTCAATCTTTCTTAAACCTTCTTGTAATTGTCAAAACTATGATTAGTTACTTCTTGGCTCTTAGGACTTGTTCATTATCAGTGTTCCTCTCTCTTTAAAACTTCTATTTCTGTTTTTCCACAGTTCACCTCCTTTTCTCTTACTGCATAGATTATTACTGAGGGGAGAGAAAGGCAAAGGCAGCTCTCAACTCATTTCAATATAAATTAACAAAAGAAAAGTTCGCCAAACAACTCTTTGTGGAAAAGCTCCAGGGATAGGACTTAGAGTGGCCCTACTTGGCTCAGGTACACAATCATTGTGACCATGACTGACTGAGACCTTGTCTCATACCAGCTCATAGGCAAGGAGGATTCCATAACTGGAAGTTGGGTTGTGGACAGGAATATATGTGCCAGGCAGAAGGAACAGTAGATACATTAGGTCTATTCCATGAAACTACTGCCAAGAAATCTGTGACACTTGACTGCCTCCAAAGACTTTCTGGGCCTAGCCACAGCCAACGTAGCTCATGGGCTGCTGTTAAAACTGAGGTTCATAGTTGACAAACCTTTCCTGATTCTATACAGAGACTCAATGAGTGCAACAATAAGTGGGACAACAAATCTCTCTCTCTCTCTCTCTTTCTCTCTCTCAAATTCAATAAAAAAAATAAATAAATAAAAGTATATCTTCTCTGTGGAAGTGATTCTTAATTTGGACTTATTTTCTTGCTTCCTCTACATAAATAATTCTTAATACCTAGGATTTATCTTAATGGGTGTGTCACACAGATATAACAAAATTGATTTTAGCTATCAGCCACATATACAACTTCAATTTAGTGAGAGTACATATGCTCTGAAGCAGAACTTAGAAGGTTTCTTTCCAATCACTTGTGAATATGTTGCCGGGACCGGTTTGGCTCAGTGGATAGAGCGTCGGCCTGCGGACTGAAAGGTCCCAGGTTCGATTCCGGGCAAGGGCATGTACCTGGTTGCGGGCACATCCCCAGTAGGGGTGTGCAAGAGGCAGCTGATCGATGATTCTCTCTCATCGATGTTTCTAACTCTCTATCCCTCTCTCTTCCTCTCTGTGAATAAATCAATAAAATATATTAAAAAAAAAAAAAGAATATAGATTTAAAAAAAAAAAAAAAGTATTGATGTGTTAAAGAACATAATTTTTCAATTGGACCACTTTGTATATTTCAACCAACACTTTTCAGAACCACTATCTGTATAGAGACTCAATACTTTAATTCTTTCTTCTGAAGTAAATAATTTTCATCAGAATTTATAATGGCTCATGAGACAAGTCATAAATATATGCTTTGAGACTAGAAAATAAGTAAAAAGAAATAGTTGACAGAAAGTAAAGAACTGGTAAATGTTAGAATTTCAGGCACATTTAGTATTTGGGCAGGGAAGCTTTTTGAGTTGGGTCACATAGTCAATGATCTGGTGACTGAATCAACCAACATATAGAGTATTCCTTGCCAAGAAACTTCACCAAATTTATAATAATGCATTCCCCCCTCCATATAAAAGTATAAAAAAGGCATGGAATATGAATCAATGCAGCATTTGTGGTTGTTTAAGTATTTAATATATCCTCATTAAAATGTAAGTTACCTAAATAAAGGAAGTATGTAATATGCAAGTAGTAGGGACTCATATCATGGTCCTTATTACTGATGATGATGCATTGGTTTTGATGGAAATCTAGGACAGTATTGAGCATGGAGACCTAGATTACAATCTTTAATGACTAGCTGTACAATAGCAGACATATTACTATTTCTCTTCAATTTTTCTCACCTGTAAAATGGAATAATAACATTGGATTCCTATGGCTATTGAAAGTATTAAGGCTCTTCATGCAGAGCTCATAATAAAGGCTATTGCTTTCTATACTTGCCTTTATTCTCCTCAGTGGAAATCACTTATATGCATTTTTTATCTTTCTTACTAGACTACATGTTTTGGGGATAAGCACTATGTGTGTCAGAGCATGCAGCAAGAGCCCTATGGGAGCTCTGCTGGGCTGATTGGCTCTGAGTGGCCATGAGTCCATGTATTCTTCTAAACTCTCCTATCTTACAACTCTAGGCTGGTTCTACTTGAACCCTGCCCTCTGTACTAACTGTTGGGAACTTAGCCCAAGTTCCTCCTTTATCCTCTACTAGTAACAGGTGTTGGGTCTGAGCCCCTCTGCCTGGAGCTGGACCTCCTAGGACACTGGATCATAGATGGAGAAGCCAGGAGAGGTTGTGGATGTATAAGAATGAGGCTTTATTGCTGGAGCCAGTGGCCATTTAGCCATCAGACAAGAATAGTCCTCACAGCAAAGAACATACATGCAGGTGGTCAGACACTGGCTGGTGAATACATATCTTGTCCATTAAGGAGCATCAGTCTCTATACCCATAGCTATTATCTAAGCAACCACATGCTGACTCCTAGACTCACTGCCTTACATTGTAGCTATACCTAAGCTCTCAGGTTCAGCAGCTTCTCCTGTCTCTCCTGCCCAGCTGCTCTCTCTACATACTCCAGCAGACTTCTTCTCACTCCATGGAATATTGGTCTGACTAGGGTTCCAGAGTCCTTAAACATTCCATTTAGGTACATGAGTGGCCTTTGGTCATTCTGGTGTATTTATAACAAGGCCTCTGTGTTCCCACCAGTCTTGACTATTTGAGGACCTGGTATGGTTCCCACAATGTGTTTTTGTCATTTATTATCTTAGAAAAACTCTTTCTAAGAATGTCTCAGGCAATCAGTAAAGTGTGATGATTTGATTAATTAGAATATTGATGATTTCAAATCAAGCATCCATTGTATATGTTATAGATGCTGAAGTTTTCCAACAATTGGGCATCAACTTTATTAGGAAACCTTATTTCTACAACACATTTTGACATCTACTTCTTTGCTGTAAAATATGTAAAGCAACATTGATTGTGATAATTTCTTGGTGTTATAACAAACCATTAAAAAAATTAAAAGATGGACCTGTTATTTTAGATAGCAGATGGTCATTATATTCTCTAAAGTCCTATCAGTCAAATTCAAATTAGCAGGTAAAACATTAAAGTTTATATTTTAAACTACACTATTAGGCCAATTAGTTTTAGAAATGAGAAGATTTCATATGAAATTTACAATTGTTGCCTCCAAATACTATTTTTGGAATAGTTTTTAAAGAGTAATTTGGATAATTCTATATTATAAAAGCCTAATATGCTAAATGTCTGGTCATCTGGTCATCTGTTCAACCAATTAAATTATAATATGCTACTGATATGCTTAGGCCACTCAACCACTCACTACGATGTGCACTGACCATCAAGGGTCAGACATTCAGATTGGGAGGTTAGCTTGCTGCTGGGATCTGGCCAATCAGGACTGAGCGAGATGAGCCAGACACACCCCGAAGCCCTCCTAAAGTCCCTCCCTGGTTGACCAACTTCTCACATCCCTCCTGGCCCCAGGGGTGCACTGGTGAAGTCCCTCAGCCAAGCCTGTGCCCTCTCACAATCTGAGACCCCCTTGGGGGATGTCAGAGAGCCGGTTTAAACCCAATCTCTTAAGCCAGGCCAAGGCACCCCACTAGTGCACAAATTTGTACACCAGGCCTCTAACAGTTTAAATAAAATTGTTTTAAAATGTGGCTTTCTAAGATTGGCCCAATCACCATTATTTTTAATCTAAGGGAAACTATATGGAATTTTATAAAGTAATACTTGTTAAAATGTCTTCAAAAGAGTGTAAAATTAAAAATTAAACATATATTTATTTTAAATTTTGTAAATGCTTATTGAATATCCCATACCATTGGTCTGAATAAGATGTAGTCCTGGCCCTGAAAGAACTCACAAGTATATGCATAGTTGAAAACAGCTTTAGAATTGAATTAATAGATTTGTGCATTAAGTTTTTTTAGTATATGAAAGCAGAAGCTCATAAAATTCTGTCATTTGAAAAGAAAAGCCAAGAAAGTCATGATAAGTGGCTTATGTTTGAAATTAATCTTGAAAGATAAATAGATGTTTAAAAACAAGAACATTTTAGAAAGGAGAGAAAATGTACAATGTTTAATGATATGAGAAAAGGTGATTTTCTTGGGGAGAATAACAAGTAGTTCATAGCTTTAGGGGCCTAAAAAAAGAAGTGTCAGAGAATAGAGGTATAAGCTGAGAACAGAAACGTAGAACAGAATCTGACAATAAAGCACTGTGTATTCCAAGCTAGGAAGCTTAGAAATGAAACCGTGAATGGAATTGAAATCCATAGTATTGAAGACATTTAAGAATAGAACAGCTAGGATTAGAACCACATTTTGGGGCATTTTCTAGTTACAGTATAGAGAATGGGGAAACTTTTTTCTGCAAAAGGCCATTTGGTATTTATAACATCATTTCCAGGCCATACAAAATTATTAAATTAAAAATTAGCCTACTATATTTGGTCAAACATTTAATTAACTCACCCCTAATGCCTTGGCAGGGCCAGACCAAATGATTTCATGGGCCTTATAAGGCTGGTCCAAGGGCCCCATGTCTCCCACCCCTGGTATGGCATGAGAATTGTTTAGGCAGAGAGTAATAAAGCTGATGCCAAAGTCTAGGGCTGTGGTCGGCAAACTGTGGCTCGCGGGCCACGTGTGGCTCTTTGGCCCCTTGAGTGTGGCTCTTCCACAAAATACCATGGCCTGGGCGAGTCTATTTTGAAGAAGTGGTGTTAGAAGAAGTATAAGTTTAAAAAATGTGGCTCTGAAAAGAAATTTCAATCCTTGTAGTGTTGATATTTGGCTCTGTTGACTGATAAGTTTGCCGACCATTGGGTAAGGGAATAATGACCAGATCTGAGGAACAGTAAAAAAGTTAGGTTGGACATGAGGTAACAGATATGAGAGATATTTAGGGACAGAAATTAATACAGTTTGATGATAGGCTAAGGACAGTAAGTAATAGTGAAGAAGTACAAAGAATTGCAAGATTATAGCTCAGTCAAGATGGTTGATATAATAAACAAATGCTTTTATATCAAAAGAGTTACTTTTTTTCTCTTAGAACATGAAGCTGCCATTTGTGGAAAAGTGTGGTCACATGCCTTTCTTTATCTAATGGAATTCAGGAAGTGATGTGTCTGCTTTGATGAGGAAGCTTTAGAAACCAGAGAATTATTTTTTCACACACTACACACTCTGTCTTTGCCTTAATACCCAGTAGTATAGTACTGCCTGCTCCAACAGACTAGGTATTTGAGTAAAATCAATGTAAAACAAAAGCCCTAGCCAAGCCACATAGACCAGTAAGATTATGAAACAAATCATTGAAATTTTTATATGCAAAGATTTGGGTGGGGGGGAGGGGTAGGTAGGGTAAGGGGGGCTTTATTTTCTACTATACCATGGCCTTGTAATACTCAAGTGGTGGTGAAATAAAATTAAATTAGGAATAGTGGAGATTACATATTATGTGACTATATTAGCATTTCTAGTTTTATGAATTGGGTTCTCAAAATCAAAGTGTATATAGGAGATTTGTATGCATGTTAACCAAAGTCATAAAAACAGACATACTAGTGCAGAAAAAAAAACAAAAAAAAAAAACTGACGAGGATAAAACCTTCAAATATACAATACTTCCTTTTGTATATTTGAACTTTACCTTGCAGAAAACAGTTTGTCATCAGAGAGTTTAAATAGAGAAACAAAGTGATAATTTTAAAAAAACACTCTATGGTTAGGTTAATTAATAAAGAATAAAGATAAGCTTGTTATTAAACACATTTGTTCATTCTTTGGTTTACTCAGTAAATATGTGTCCAGAAATTACATCCTGAAAACACATGTTGCTCCAAACATGTCCTCCTTTGACTATCATAAAACTATGTAATAGGAAAACAATCAGGGTTTGGGTTTATAATATAGTATACCCTGAAAACATGCAATTAGATAGCTTTCTGGCTCCTAAAGATTCAGAGAAAATACACTTTATTGGGGAGGAAATACCTCTAATCACTGCATGCTCTTGAAACCTGGTATATGTGTTCTACAGAATAGCTCAGAAGACAACTGCTTGTCAACCAATTTATATATTCTAGCAACCACATAGTGTAATCACTGTAAAGGACATAGTGGGACATAAGCTACATTATTGACCTCAAAATGCTAAGAATCCAGGGAGAGGTGGGGTCAAAGCATCTGCAAAGATCTTCCTTTGAAGAATAAATACTTATACAACACTAATAATTAATCTCTAATAGGCACATGGTGCCATATCTTGAGCATCTTACTTAATTTTGGACTATGTTTTTGAATGAGACTTCAATTTTATTTTTTATACTTCATATGTAAAGTACAAAATTTTAATTTTCTTCACCTTTACCACTCTTCAAAGATCAATTTAGCTAGTCCTTTCTCTTTAATTAAACTTGAAAATGCTGAATTCTGATAGGAACTTTTTTTATTTTTTGCCATGTTTTACTTCTTAGTGAAAAAATGCTAGCAATAGAAAATTATCATATTTGTATTACATATATAATACGTTAATTTATTTGATCCTAGGTCAGGAAACATTTTCTATCGTGAGTCATCCAGTTTATAATAATATTAGGCATATATTTGAAAGTCAGAAATAATACTATATTTATTGACCGATCACAGTCTGCTGACTCTCAGAAGGATTGGAGGAAATAGACCATCTGTCATTTGGATGCACACACACAACAAGAAACAGGCAAGATAATATCTCACAAATGGCATAGGAAGGATTTTAACACTACAGAAGATTGGATATATTTAAAATAAATGGGCAGCTGCAGAACACTCCAGATAGACTGTTGACCTTGTCTGAGTAAATACAGAAGCAAAGCAAGAAAAAACAACAACACACAGTATGTAAAATAAACTCAAGTTGAATAAAACAGGAAATCCTCTTATCTGAAATTGCCCTGTAATCCCTATTTGAGTACAGCAAAGTTTCTATTTTATACCTTATTTTTTCTTCCCAATTTATAACATTCTAATTCTATTTTTAAATTATTGCATCTACAGTAATATTTTTCCTATTACACCCCACTCAGCTGCATGATGGCTTTTTCTACATTATGATCACATTATAAGTCTGTAATATGAAATGTCACTTTTACTCTAGTTTCTTCTCCTACATAATACATTTTGTTTTGTTTTTGTTTTTGTTTTTGTTTTTAATAGCATACAAACAGTAGCAGTTTTCTCTTAATTATGACTATGATTATCATTAATCTGTCCTAATTTGTTACTGGCATTTGTCCTGCATGTGGAATAGAAACAGAATATAAAACAGAAATTGTGAAAAACAGAAAGGAAGAAATGGAAAAATCTTCTAAATACAAATAAGTCTGAACATGTATCATTGCAATATGTTGTGTATTATACAACTACTCTTTTGAGTTAATCTCTAAAATATATTAAGGCTCTCCAGTTATATTTTTTGCAAGTAATATGGCTATGTTTTTTCTCAAACTAAATTCTCTCCTAAGTACTAACAATAGCAAAACAGCCCGAGCCAGATTTGCTCAGTGGAGAGAGCATCGGCCTGCAGACCAAAGGGTCCCAGGTTCCGTTCCAGTCAAGGACAGGTACCATGGTTACAGGTTCCTCCTAGATCCCGGCTTTAGAGAGAAGGCAACCAGTCAACCTTTTTCTCTTACATTGATGTTCCTTTCCATCTTTCTCTGTCTCTCTTCCACTCTCTCTAAAAGTCAGTGGAAAAATATCATCCGGTGAGGATTAACAAAAAAAGAAAAAAGAAAAAGAAAAACAAAATATATATAAATATTTTATCATCAGCTTGGCAACAGAATTTCATTGCCACCCAAGAAATATACTGCCATGAACTGAATGTTAAGAGGCAGATATTTTTAATACAGTCATATTCTCAAATATGTTTAATCTGTCATTGTACCATGTAGAAAATGTTCAATGCTGATTAATTTGAAGTGATGATAAATCCTGAATTATAAGAGAAAAAAGTAAGGAACATCCTGAATTATAAGAGAAAAAAGTCAATATAAAATTTTATTTTTCTAATTATCAATTAACATATTTATTTCTTAAAAGTGAACACCCAGGTGTAAAACAGTATAACTTTCTAATATCAAAAATCCATAAAATCAAAGATCTGTTCTATCAACTTAATTATGTTTTCAATTATTTATAGAAATAACCAGCTCTATGCTTTGAAATTCACATAGTAAACACATATATTTTTAAACACATATATTTTTTTCACTTTTACTCTGCAAAGATTTATATTTCAGCTTCTACCTTAGAACTATAGGAAAAGCCATTGGTTCTCCCATTTTTCAATTTATTGCACTGACACCTTTGTTTCTTTTTAATGTTTTCAGATCTGTGGAATTTCCTAATACTAAATCAAACACGCGTAGATATATTTGAGCTTGCAATCATTCAAGCAGCTCTTGAGTTATTGTCTCGTCTGTAAACTTTAACCAAGTCCTTCAGCAAAAGCTTTTGACAATTTTCTAAAGAGATGTTTCTCTGTTGGTGTTGTCATTGGTTTTGGAATTACTGGTTTAAGCTTCTATTTCTACTAGATTGTAGGCTCCCAGAAGACTGAGACTATACCTTTGTGATTCCCAGATAAGCCCACAATATCTGGAGTATGTCTACAAAATAGTATATATGTGCAATTAGTTAAATAAGATGTAATGATAACTCAGATCAGAAAGTTTTCCAAGTGTGGAATTGGCCAGTAATTTGGGGGTTTTATGATTTTTGTGAATTCATTGTCAGAGCTTAGTATCATTGCAACAGGAATATAAAACAAACTTGTTATCCACTTATCTCTTCCTGTCAAATGACTGACTGAGATTCTAGTATTTTACAGTGAAAAACCCAATGGTGGCTGAGAAAAATAGTGAAGAAAATGAGAGAAAATGAACCTCATTGGGTCTTAATGTTAAGAGATTCTGATCTCAGTCCCCTGGTAAGACTTTCTGATATTAGTGTTTGCATTCTTGGCTGTGGTTAGTGATTATCTATGCTTATTTCAGTTGTTCATTAAAATGTGTGGACTACAGAAGTACAAAAAATAACCTGCATTTTATTCTTAACTTTTAATCATCTATATATATAAAAGCCTAAGTGACCATCCTACTGTCCAGCAGTAGCTGTGCTGTGCACTGACCACCAGGGGGCAGACACTCAATGCAGGAGTGCTGAGCTGCAGTGACTTGGCAAGTGCAGTTCTCCAGTGACACACCAGGAACCAGAGAGGAGTGAGCCCGATTCCGGGATGCGTCACTCGAGAACCACCCTTCACAATCCAGGACCCCTTGGGGGATGTAGGAAAGCCAGTTTCAGCCAGATTCCTGCAGGCCAGGCCAAGCTACCCAATCAGTACACCAATCCATGCACCAGGCCTCTAGTACAATATATTTGCAATCCTGGAAATCAAGATATACATTAATGTAAATGTAGTTTGTAAATAGGTTATAAACCATATATTTAGCAGATTGTTTTACTTTTTTATTATTCAATTACAATTGACATCCAATATTACTTATTTTGATCCTCATCCAAGGATATGTTTATTGATTTTTTTTAGAGAAAGGATGGGGGAGAGAGATTGTTCACCCTTGTATGCACTCTGACCAAGCTTCAAACCCGGGACCTATGTATGTGCCTTGAACAGGAATTGAACCTCAACCTTTTAGTGTATAAGATATGCTCCAACAAGCTGAGCCACCTGACCATGACGACACCCGATATTATTTTATATTAATTTCAGGTATATAGCATAGTGGCTAGGAAATTACATAATCTATAGATTCCCTGATATTTCTAGTATTTCTCAGGGCCATACATAGTTATTACATAGTATTCTTGACTATATTACCTATGCTATACTTTACATTCCTATACCTATTTTGCATCAATTTGTACTTATTAATTTTTTCAATTTTTTTTACACAGTCCCATAAGCCCACTGAATATGGTCAACCATCTGTTTTCTGTATCTATGAGTCTGTTTATGTTTTCTTTGTTCATTTATATTGTTCTTTTGAGTCCCCATGTAAGTGAAACCATGGTATTTGTCATTCCTGTCTGACTTATTCACTCAACATAATACCCTCCAAGTCCAGCCACATTATCACAAATGGTGAGGATTTCATTCTTTTTATGGTCATGTAATATTCCATTATATTTATGTAGCACTTCTTTAGAAGTTATGGTTTCCCTTCACAGTTCAAAAATCTTGTGCTTCCATATCTTGTTACAAATAATGGTCAGTGAACATAAGAATGCATATGTGCCGAAACCGGTTTGGCTCAGTGGTGGAGCGTCGGTCTGCTAACTGAGGGGTCCCAGATTCGATATACATGGGTTGCAGGCACATCCCCGGTAGGGGGTGTGCAGGAGGCAGCTGGTCAATGTTTCTCTCTCTTCGACGTCTCTGGCTCTCTATCCCTCTCTCCTCCTCTCTGTAAAAAATCAATAAAATATATATTTTTAAAAATAATGCATATGTATTTTTGAATTAGTGTATAATTTAAATTTGTATTATGCATTTATAATTGTTGAGTAAGATCTAATAATATTGGAGAATCATAGTGATGGTCATACACTGAATTGCTATTATTTTAGAGAGTTAGTTCATTCATAAATGCACATGTATGTGTCCTTGTTAATATTCCTTTATAATATATTTATCAAAATTAATAAATTATTAGGTTATAATTTGGCCCTGCTGTCCCTAACATAATAATGTATTTATATACTAATATAGTCTATCTATTTAAAGAGTTTATAGCATGTAAAAATGTATTTTAAAACTATTATCCCTGAATAAACATAAATTATGAATTATTTAGCCCTAACCAGTTTGGCTAAGTGGATCGAGCATCAGCATGTGGACTGAATGGTCCCAGGTTCGATTCTGGTCAAGGGCATGTACCTTGGTTGCAGGCATATCCCCAGCAGGGGGTGTGCAGGAGGCAGCTGATTGATGCTTCTCTCTCATCAATGTTTCTAGCTCTCTATCCCTCTCCCTTCCTCTCTGTGAAAAAATTAATAAAATATATTTTTAAAAGATATGCATTATTTAAATTGACACATCAGAATGTTTTGATATAGTAAGGTCCATAGTGAAACAGACTGATTATTATTTAAATACAGATTAAGAATCATTGTCAGTGTGTCAATTGATAAACTTATTAGTTAGCAATATCTTGTTGATCTATATTAGGTTCCTGTCACTCATAGACATATAAACTAATGACTATAAGAAATAAATAAACATGTAAATAAGTGAAATTATGTCAGTACCCTAGGTGATTGACTCAACTATAGAATGAATGTAGCTATTTAGTTATTTAGCTCATTTTACTTATCTTGTGCTTGATATTCAACATTCCTAGCAAGCTATATAGCATGTTAAATTTAAGGATAAAAAAAGTTTGGGAGAATCAAAAAGATAAATGAAGTCATTGCAGGTATTTTAGAACCCAAAGTTCAAAGCTACTAACCATCTTAGTGTTTAATACAGATAGATCCTTTACAAATATATATATATATATATATATATATATATATATATATATATATATATATTTAAATAAATGACTGCTTCATTAATACACAAAATCACTGCATTATTGCTAGTATTTAAGTCATTAGATTTTTTAAGTGTGTTGATATACTTTTATATAAGTGCTCTAAAACTCCACATTCCATTTACTACCTATAGGCCATCAATTATGTATCCAGCTCTCTGCAACCTCTGCCTTTGGGCTGGGAAGACAACATCCAAAATTCATTGCTATGTGGTAAATTTGAGAAAAAGATGTCTTATTTGAGAAAATTACTATCGATAACATTCACTTTTATATTGGTTTTTGACATTTTACTGTGACTATACATAATATTTATATTTGGATGGCCAGACTGTAGAAGTGCAAAGGTGCTAAAAATGTCCTAGAACAGGTCCATCCACTAAACCGGATGATCAAATAAAAACCCTGGCCTCTTAAATCCAAAAAAGACGTTATACAAAAGATGTCTTATCAAAATCTATGATAAATAGCTATATAAAGCCAAGTCTTGCATAAAACCAGGCATCATCCATCATCACAATAGAGCTACTGAACTCCTACTGAGTTCCTGATAAGCAGTAGTACAACAATTAACTAGCCTCACTCCCTCCAGGGCTCCCTAACATAGAAACCATTTGCTCAAAGCTGAGTTAATTGGGGAATGGGAAAGTTCAATTCACATGTATATTGAACTTAATCTGTATCACCTACTATTTGATCAGCAGTGTGCTCCAGAGATCAAGATAATAGAGCAGTTTATAATGTATAATCAGCACACATACTCATGGTCTAAGGTACATCTGGGAGCAGTAAAAGTGCCTAACCTTCTTTAGAAATTTGTGGTGGTACCATGTGGGTATGTCCTAAATAACGTCCTTTCTGTAGAATGTATTTCTAACTCAAGATACTCCAATGAAGTAAATCGGTTGGTCCTCATAAACAGAAAGACTATGGGAGGGTTCAGATGTTTAGGATGGATCCTGACTTCCTAGAGAATGTTGAAGTTGAGAGGAAATTTGCCATCATCCCATTTATTCCTCCATAATTATTTCACCAAAAAGTAATAAAGAAAGAAAGAAAGAAAGAAATGTAACAAGTTAATGGTAGATCAGAACAAGTCTAGGCCTCCTAATTTATAATTAAGAGTTAATTCTACCAAAATATAACCTTTGTTTCCCAAGAGCCTTACATCTAAAATTTGCTGATATTGAATGTATAAGGTGAAGAAAGTCAAAAGCATGAAATGACCTTATGAGATTAGTTATTAACCAAATATGAACTGGTTTAAGAACTAGCTGTTAATTCCTGGATAAGTCTCTCCCAATATCATAAGTATAAAACACTTTCAAAATACTTTGAATTTATTAAATACCCTAGAACTGTTCCTTCTCAATGATCATATCATAAAAGCTTATAGTGATGGCTACAAGGAATAAAAAGTACAAAATAAATAGGAATATGAATTTTATAGGACAGAATTTTTAACTTAAGTTGATTTTTCTTAATTTGTTTTCTCAAATTTTTAAATCATGTTTCTGGCTGATTAAAATCCATCTACTAAATATACTAAAATTAAATGTCACTGTGTTCTCTCTTTATATGCCATATTATTCTTCTTACAATTATTACAGGGTAGGCATTATTTGTGTTATTGCTCTGTCACTCTCTCAATCCAAGAACAGGGAAACTGTTAATGGTTTTGTTGAGTAATTATTATATATGCTAATAGGACTTATATTTTCATACTTATTCCCCAGATTACTATAGATCTCATTAACTGCTTTGCAAAAACACTTTTGAAAAGCATAGTTGACAATTAGAAAAAATATTATCATACGAGAGGGAATTTTTTGTTATATCCTTAACCATGAAGAGAAAGGAGAAACAAAATAATTTGGTTTATTTCTTACATTGATTTTAAAAATTAAAAAAAAGAATATCTGTAAATTATATATATTCAATTTCATGAAAAATGGGATTGACTTAATCCAGATAGATACTCTATTTCTTAATGAGAAACTGTAATGAAGATAAGCCATTAGCAGTTTTAGAAGTCTAGATACAACTCACTAATGCAGATGTATAGAAATATAAACCCCAAAGAAACAAATTTGGAATGCAAGTCTAGGAAATCAGTATTGCCATCTGTATCATCTACTGCATCACAAAATATAGAAGCAAAGAGTAAGCCAGATAATTTTTGAAGAAGTAAGCTGTAACACATAGGGAAATGGGAGGGGGGAAATGGTTTTTAAAGATGTTTATAGGATATTTTTTAAAGTTTTAAAAATATATTTTTTTATTGATTTCAGAGAGGAATGGAGAGGGAGAGAGAAATAGAAACATCAATGTAGAGAGAGATTCATTGATCAGCTACCTACCCCCAGCCACCCAGGCATGTGCCCTGACCAGGGATAGAACCATGCCCTCCTGCTTCATAGGCGGATGTTCAACCTCTGAGCCATGTCATTTGGGTGGATTTTTTAAACGTTTAAATAAAACACAATTATGTGTGTGTGTGTGTGCACCTACATATCTTGCATACTATAAATTGTAAAGTATTTTAGAATCTTAACAAGTGTGTGCTACTTTTAAAATAGTTTTCAATGATAGTTTACATTCAACATTAAAGTTTCTGCAATTTTTAAAAAGGCATACAAATCTATAGTTCCAATTAGCATATAAAGGTTTTGAACAATATTTTCTACTCTAAAACAAAGTGAGCCAAAGAAATTTATTAATAGTGTTTTCTTGATTATTTATCCACAGCCTCAATTTATTTATAGTATTTACTTTGTTCAGATATCGAGAGAAATGCCTGCTACTTTTAAAATTTTAGAATATACAGAAAAAGAATAAAAATTCACCTCCAATTTTTTATGCCTAATCTTAGGCACAAACCTTAGCTCACAATTTCCTATGATTTGGCCTCTCAATATTATGTTATGGGAAGCAATTCACATTTTGTTAAACTTTCTTTGAAATGTAATTTTAAATCTTAGCATAAAATTCCATTAAAATAGGTATAATTATTTTGATTATTTCACTCTTAATATTCTGAAGGCTATCGTGTATATTCTTTGTATACTAATTATATTTCTCTAACTTCTAAGCAGGAAGTCACTGTTCTGATGGGTATTGCCATTGAACAAAGGATTAGATTAAATGGTTCATAAACTGACCCTGGTTCTTACACACAAACCTTTAAAAAGTCACTCAATTCCCCTATTATGTTTATCATGAGAGAATATTTATGGAAACGAAGAAGGGCCCTAAGATCTGGGCTTCATACAGAGCAGGCAAACATAAGGAGGATACGCAGGATATTCTCAGCTAATACTTGGGGGTATTGTTGCAGGAATCATAGTCACGTATGCACTATTTATTTAGGCCCTAAAATGGACCAGGCTGCTATGGAAGGCACTTCACATACATTTTTTAAAGAATTAGTCAAACTCTGTAAACTGAAAGAGCTAATGCCTTACATAGGAAAGTTTGCAAAACCATGCTCTGACCTATGAGGTGTAGATATTGAGGGGGACATAAAGGCTTCTTGTCACCTTCCTCAAGAGTGGGATTCCTTATTTCATGAAATACAGCATTATTAGACCAGTTGAGTTTTTACCCCTCAATTTAGTTGCATTACACTAATATCCCATAGAATGTCTCTTATACTTTGAAAAAGTCTGTCTTTGGTTTCAGAACTATTTGTCTGTTTTTCACCCTTTTTATGTATTTAGAAGCATAATTCTTGCATTGTGGTAACTAAATATCAGGATCTTCTAGAAAGATGACATTTTAATTTACATAATGAAATATGGCTTTTAATTTTTGCCAGTTTTGCAGAAGCAGTTAGGATTTAAGTGAATGAGCTATTCTTATCAGGGAATGTATCTGAAAAATGTACTCTACTTTGGCAAGCAGGTTGCTTCATTGTAAGAAGGTCAAATGCTATTAAAGTCATTGGTATTTTATTGATTGATTTAATGTAGCTCTGTAACAACATATGTTAAAAGAAGAAAAAAATATATATATATATATATATATATATATATATATTATATATATATATACACATCCACATTTATTATTTTCTCAGAAACTGTCACCAATTCTGATGGTTTTTCAATGGATTTTTAATCTTTAAAAATGGGAAATATATATATTTTAAGTATTTTATCTAACTTAGCATTATTACAGGAAAGAACATAACAGAAAATTGAATGAGTGCTGTACTTACAATGATCAAAAAATGAGGAAAAGCCCCCCAGAACAAATATATTTGTTCCAATATTAAATCTCTTGTTATATGTGATATAATTCTCTAGCAAAAAAAATAAAATAAATAAATAAGTCTCCTAGCTTCTGAACAAATTTTGTTAAGGATCATTAAGATGTTTAAACAGAGTGTTTTTATAAAGCACGTTTGTTTCCATTGGTGACAAGCAAATATTCAGAAATTAGAAAATACATCATACTATTAGCTAATATAAATTCAAATAATATGTAATTGTGAAATAATAATCAGTTCATGTTGATAAATTAGGCTTTTTCTTGTGCTAAAAAATTATAGGTCTAGTCCCTTATATTTGGGTTTTTAAAAATAAAACATAGACAATTTATATTTGCTTTCTCCGAGATGCCTATGACATCTGGGTTTGGAAACACATCATATAGGAAAAATATTTTGTGAATTAGGTAAGTACTTTAACAGTAAATACAAGTAAAAATATGTATATGGAATTTTCAGAAGGAAGAGAAAAGGGGCAGCACACTTTTGGATCTTGGCAAATCCACGCATAAAATTATACAGATCACCAAAATATTTGCAGTTACATTATATTATTGGTGTTCACTTTACAGCCAAGAAAACTGAAACACAAAAGAGATAAGTAATGTTCCTACACTTACAAAGGGACACGTTTATTGAAAGAGTGGGAATTTTAAGCTATAAATTTCTCTGACACACCTGTTCTAATGAATACCTAACTCTGTCTGCAATGAGATTTTGTTTTGCAAATGATTACACTATTTTATCTTAGTTTTCCATGGAAGAAATGGATGGTCTAAATGATTAGACTCAACAGACTTGAATCCTTGAAAATGTATGATGGCTTCACTTCATTTTGCATTTCATGAAAGTCAAGTAGCACTGCATGGAAAGTACATGCCACTAAGGCAGATGCAAGCTTTAATACATAGATATTTTCTGTACTTTAATTTCCCCTGAGCAAACAAACATCAACAGAATGGTCAATGCCTATGGCTCATAAAGTAAACAAGAGGATTAATTCTGTCTTGCCCTCTTTACTTAATTTTAAGAACACCTCTCCTCTCCATTTAAGTCAAGCATTTATTTTTCAGCTTTAGCTTAAATACCATTTATACCACTCTGCTCACATAGCCAAATGAAGATCCCTGCTTCATGCTTCCATGACTGACTAATTACTCTCTCTTTAGATGAGATTGTAAACCATGATTTCCTTGTAAGATGGAAGGAAAAATTGTGAGAGATTTTGAAATTTAATGAGTGTCATGACCAGCTCCACTTTCTGACTTATCTCTGCCTTAAAATAGAAAATAACTTGTAGAATGCTAATGTAATACAAATTATATCCAGTACAATTTTATTATTATCCTGTGAATATTAGCCAGTTTTGTTATTCACTTATAAATTCATTTCAGAATTTATTTCCTTACTCTAAATGTGTGGGGTTTAGAAACCTTTTTTGACTGTCCTACAAGTTTTTATATTAATTAATGAGTTAAAAATAAAACCAAATATTGATAATATTATAACTTTATATATACATATATATGCCACTGTTTTACATACTGTGATTTCCTTAATCTTTAGAAAAGTGCTGCATCTTATTCTTTGTACTACCCCATTTTCTTTCTTTCTTTTTTTTCTTTATTGATTAAGGTATTACATATGTGTCCTTAACTCCTCATTGCTCCACCCTCACCCTCCCACTCATGCCTTCATTTGCCTGGTGTCTATGTCCATTGGTTATGCTAATATGCATGCATACAAGTCCTTTGGTTGTTCTCTAACCCTGCCCCCCATCATCCTCCCCTGCCTTCCCTCCGAGGTTGGACTGTTTGTTCCATGTTTCTTTGTCTCTGGATCTGTTTTTGTTCATCAGTTTATGTTGTTCATTATATTTCACAAATGAGGGAGATCATGTGATATTTATCTTTCTCTGACTGGCTTATTTCACTTAGCATAATGGTCTTCAGTTCCATCCAGGCTGTTGCAAATGGTAAAAATTCTTTCTTTTTTATAGCAATGTAGTATCCCATTCTATAAATCTATCACATTTTTTTAATCCATTCATCTGCTAATGGGCACTTAGGCTGTTTCCCAAGCTTAGCTATGGTGAATTGTGCTGCTATGAATATAGGGATACATATATCATTTCTGATTGGTGTTTCTAGTTTCTTGAGATATATTCTTAGAAGTGGGATCACTGGGTCAAACAGGAGTTCCATTTTTAACTTCTTGAGAAAACTCCACACTGTTCTCCACAGTGGCTGCACCAGACTGCATTCCCCCAGCAGTGCATGAAGGCTTCTTTTCCTCCACATCCTCACTAGCACTTTTCTTTGTTGATTTGTTGATGATGGCCTCTTGGACAGGTGTTAGATAGTATCTTATTGTCGTTTTGATTTGCATCTCTCAGATGATTAGTGACTTTGAGCATGTTTTCATATGTCTCTTGGCCTTCCTTATATCCTCTTTTGAAAAGTATATATTTAGGCCTATTGCCCACTTTATTATTGGATTGTTAAGTTGTATGAGTTCTATACTATCCCATTTTCAGAAATAACTCCAGCAAATATCCAACACAGTAAAAGTATCATGCAGGTACTGAATGAATTAATTATTTCCAGGTCATATCATCCTATACAATAAAAGCCTAATATGCTAAGTTTCCAGTTGATGGGTCAGGCATTGAACCAATCAAAGCATAATATGCTAAGGCTACTGGACCGCTCAATATGATGTGCATTGACCACCAGAGGGCAGATGCTCCAACTGGTAGGTTAGCTCGTTGCTGGGATATGGTGATTGGTACTGAGCAAGATGGGCTGAACACACCCTGGAGCCCTTCCACAATCCCTCCCCGGGTGACCAACTTCTCACGTCCCTCCCTGGCCCCAGTTGTGCAACCGTGAGGTCCTTTGGCCTGGCCTGCAACCTCTTGCAATCCAGGACCCCTCAGAGAATGTCAGAGAGCCAGTTTCAACCCGATCCTACAGGCCAGGCCAAGGGACCACACTAGGGCACGAATTTGTACACAGGACCTCTAGTTGGGATATATATTACAGCTGAACTGTGTTTCAGACAGTTTATAAGACTTAAGTTTAAGTAGAAATTTAGACCTGAGTCAAAATATACTCCAGTAAAAAAAAAAAAAATACTCATATTCTTAATCATTGAAAAGGTATCTCAGAAATTTAATTGGTTTTAGACTCTCAAACCAAGGCTAAATAAACTTTTGCAAGTCTTGATTAAAAAAGAACTAGATATCTCAAGATATTAGTTATGCTGAAGGTAACCAGAAATTTCTGACAAGTCAGACTTATACCTGAAGAGAAATTGAAATGATTTTGTTAGTCCCCACCCCAATTCACTATCAACAACATTAATGTTAGTTTCTTGACCTACAGTCTCCAAAAAACACATTATTTATTAATGAATAGAAAACAAAACTGTTACTCACTAATCTTTTTGGAGAGCTTGCATTTAATTCTCCAAGTATTTATTTATTTAGCCTTCCCATACCTCACTTTCTTCTCCACTGATTTATATTCTATTGCATATTTATTCTAATCCTACTGCTCTCCCAAGACTTAACTTATTCTAGTTCCTCCCCCTCTTCTTTCAAAATTGGAAATAGTTCAATACTTCATGAACATGTTGTTTCAGAATTTCAGGATTTACTTAGTAAACAAATATTTACTTTTATGTATTAAACTACATCCTTTACTAAAACAGTAAAGTAAAATGATAAAGCCTGCCCCCATGTGTTTTTAGTAAAAATAAAAATATTAAATACTTAGAACAATGGGGCAAATGTTAAAGGAGTTTAATATGGATATGCATAGGAACACCTAACCTATTGGTAAGGGACATCAGATAGTAAGTAATATTAAAGTTGAAACAAACAAAAAAAGCTATAATAGGTTTGGTATGTGGAAAAGATAATTAAAAGTAGTTTTGGAGTCAGGTGAGAAGTTTATCAGAGTGAAAGTTTTATCACGTTGAAGCAAAATCTGGTGTATAATCCTGGTATAATGAATTTCTTTTCTTCTCCAAGTAGCTAATTGAGAATCTAGGTCTATTTCATCTTGAAAGCCCATAGTCTTTGTTCTATGGTCTCCATAATCATTGTGAAAGAGTTTTAGAGCCACTCCATGAAGTAGTATACATCATTTCCACCCAAACTCCATTAGCCAACATTTAGTCCAATTGGGAAATGTCATGTAAATATATACCTAGACGGGAAGCAAAATAATAACTATATGATACCGATCTCTATTTCTACCACATCAGCTGTTTCCAATTCAAGTGTTCCATAAAATAGAGTTTAAAAAGCACAGTAACACAAACACTATTGGTACAGCAACCATCATCTGTTTGCATTCCCCTTTTTTCCCATGAAAACCTCTGCCACAGAAACTGAAGAAACCATATACTCTACAGCACATGTGTCAAACACAAGGCCCGCGGGCCAAATCCGTCCCGCCAGGCCTTGCAATGTGGCCCGCACCGCGCTGTCATCACTGCACTCCGCTGCGTTTCCATCACAATGACAGTTTATGACTGTTCAGTAAACCATTCGGCCCGCGATTTAGGCTGGATTTTAGATTTTGGCCCCTTCTCTGATTGAGTTCGACACCCCTACTCTACAGAAAGGCTCTCCTGAACTTAGGGATGACTGCATGATATAGTAATTGTTAATGGGATGGCAGGGCATGTTCACTGGAAGAGAAAGACTTCTAGGAAAAATTCTGTTTTATTATAAAAAGAAATAGATGTGTCACCCTTGCTGATGTGGCTCAATAGAAGGGTCATGGGTTCAACTATGGTCAAGAGAATGTTCTTAGGTTGCATGTTCAATCCCTGTGGTTAGTGCTGGAGGCAACCAACTAATGTCTTTCTCACATCTATGTTTCTCTCTCTGTGTCTCTTCTCTTCCTTTTTACTCTCTCAATCAATGGAAAATATCCTCAGCTAAATATTAACAAACAAAAACATATTAACAAACAAAAACATGCATATATGTCTATATGCACGTCTTTTTTCTTTTTTCTTGAATGGAGTCTAAAAGCCCCTGTTAGGGATGCCAAGAGAGTCATGTCCATCCAGGATCTTGTCCAGATTGAGCCATGGGAAAAACTGACAGTAGAACCAGATAACAGAAAAGAATGAATCCCTAATCAGTCAATTTTTTTTTGCTACTTAAACATTTCTAAAAGATATGCATAGACAGTCTTTAATTTTTATGTTTTAGTTGGAAAAAAAGACTGGTTAACATAAATTTACTTTGCAATCAATATTCTTCAAATCTAAAAATTTTTATAGTAAACAATTCTGTACAGCCCAGCTGGTATTTCTCAGTGGTTGAGCATCAACCTATGAACCAGGAGGCCATGGTTCTATTCCTGGTCAGGGCACTTGCCTTGGTTGTGGGCTGATCCCCAGTTTGGGGTGTACAGGAGGAAGCCAATCAGTGATTCTCTTATCATTGATGTTTATATCTCTCTATTTTTCTCCCTTCCTCTGTCTAAACTCAATAAAAAACATTATAAATAAATAGATAAGTAAATATGTATATAAAAACATAAGTCTGTATTATCTAAAATAATTTACAAATACTCAAAACCTTCAGTCAAAAGAGTGTGCATAATATTCTTTTAATGTTATTTTTATTTTATTTTTCTCAATAAATTGAGAAATGTACATAAAAATGTACATATTTAAGGTATGAAATCTGGTTGATATTCATTTACAATAAGAAATGATTAGCACAATCAAGTTATTAATATACTAGAGGCTCAGTGCACAAAATGTGTGCATAGGTAGGGTCAGGATCAAGGCCAGCTGGGGCCTTCCTTTGTTTTGTGCTGCCCTTGGTGTCCAGTGCATGCCATAGCGAGCAGTCTAACTCCCAGTCAGTGGAACTCCCAAGGGGACAGTTTGCATATTAGCCTTTTATTATTTAAGATCTATTACCTAGTTACTACTTGTGCATGTTCATATATTTTCTTTATCCATTCAGCCTCCATGTCTTGTCTACTATACATAACTAAAGGCCTGATGCATGAAATTCATGCAAGGGCTTGGCCCTGGCCCCTATTCACTACCACTACCCCTCTGCCCCCTGTGCCATGGCCTCTATCTGCTGTGGCTTTGTCAGGAAGAAAGGATGTCAGGAAGGACGTCAGGAAGGATGTCTGGTCTAATTAGCATAGTGTGCTTTTATTATTACAGATTCTGTGATGAATAAGAGGATTCAGATATCTTTTTTTTTGAGATAGTGATTTTGTTTTCTTTGATAAACATCCCAAAGTGGAATTACTGGCTCATATGTTAAATTTTCAGTTTTTTGAGGAACATCCATACTTTTTTCCTTGGTGGCATTACCAATATATACATGTACAAATAAAGCTCAAAGGTTTCCTTTTTTTGACATTCTTGCCAACATTTTATCTTTTCTTTTTAATAACAGCAATTCAAACAAGTGTGAGTATATGGTTTTTATTTGCATTTCCCTGATTAGTGATGTTGAACACTTGTCATGTACTTGTTGGCCATTTGCATATTTTATTTGGAAATATGTTTATTCAGTTTCTTTGCTTCTATTTGCATTGATTTTTTTTCTGAGTTGTATTTTTCAAATATTTTTTAGATATTAATCCCTTATCCTATGTAACATTCCATAGTTGCCTTTCCATATAGTTGATGGTTTCCTTTGCTGTGCAGAAGCCTTTAAATTTGATGTGGTCCCATTTGATTATTTTTGTTTTTATTGCAGGTGCTTTTGGTGTTATATCCAAAAAAAATATTGCTAGTGTAATATCAAGGAACATTTCCCTATGACTTTTTTCTAGGAGTTTTATGGTTTCACGTTTCACATTTCAGTGTTTACTCTAATAATGGTTCCTTAAAAGAGAAAATATTTCATGGTCAGAATAAAAAATAACTAGGAATGCGATCATATATCATATATTTAAGATACAATGAAGAATTTTTATTGTACATAAAATTATTTAATTACATATATTTAGTTAACGGATTTTCTGACATGGGATTTTTTTTTAAATTCTATTGTATATTTAAGTAAGCCTGATCTCTAGAAAATCTTGTAGCTAAACAAATACTATAAGATGAACCATGCCAGGACACTGAAGATAATTTGCATTCATTGACTCCAGAGGTGCTGGACACAGTTTCATTTTTTAAATTGAGCACAATTCAAAATTATGGACTAGACAAATCAATAATTCTTTATACATGGCAGATGAAGTAATTATCTTGGTTAGCTAATTGCCTTTAAGGAAAATATCTTACTAAAGCCTTTAAGAGGTACAAATGAAATATATATATATTTTCCCACCTGTGAAACCAAAGTCTGAATATCTTATTTTGGATTTTTCAATGACATATTTATTCCTCTAATGAAGTTTTCTCATTGTTAAAAGTATATTCTTAACTCCAATGTAGAACACAGTTGAATTATGGAAAGGAAAAATAAAATCATTATACTTTGCAAGATATGTAAGAATAATCTCTAGATGATTATTCATATGCTTCTTAAAACTTCCTGAAAAAGTAAAAAAGAAAACCATGAACAGGGTGCATTATATTACCTTTAAGAGTCACTTAGGTAATATGCTCACATATTTACTCTGTAATTCTTATCCAACTTGCAATATCTCAAAGGTAAGACTAAAGAAAGTTTTTCTTGAGGAAACTTTCACAAACGGTCTCCTACCCTAGTATTTAGATGATTAAAACTGTTTCTACCACCCCTCCTTATGGTATCATATTGCCAATTGAATTGTGAAACTGTGTTTTGTTACTACTTCACAATTTCAAACTAGAATGATGCCAAATGCAAATGTTTTAGAGACTATAACCTATAAATTTACTTCCCAAATTTCTCTTCTATATGACCATGTTCAGGAAATGTCACACAAGCGGATGGACACAGGGAGTTGAATCTCAATAAATACATTTACCAAATATACTAAGAGATAAACCATTTGATTTCAGAATCTTCTCAACAGATGTAAATGAAAAGCCTAGTAAGTTTTTTATTCTATTTATATTGCAAAGGCCATAACTTAACACAATCAATTTTTTCTCTCCAGTCCAGTGCACTTCTTTTCCATCTGATTGGCCTATGGCACCCACTGATTGACAAGTAGTCTGCAGTAAGTCCACCTTTAAAAAACTCAGTCTTATCACTTATTTCTGTATATGTTTTCCTTTCATTGGTCTTTCATTTGAAGTGCCCTGGGAGTCTTGGATATCTTATCTCTCCTTTCTCTGGACTTGCTGCATTTCAGTTATAAAATAAAAATACTCTTTGTCTCTGCCCCCCCCCCTTTTTTTTAACTTATCCCAAAATGAACTATATCAATGCTGTTATTATTTTTTTTTCCTGGCACTTTCAGTGATGTGATAAATAAAGTAGCCTTCCTGAAGTAGAAATAGCCTGTTTTCCCTATTTCTCTTAGAATTCCTTTTAGTCTTGATTATGTAATCAAGCATTTCAGATAAGCAAGTTTTGAGTGTGTCACTGATGCATAAATAGTTAATTTAAGGAACTTGGATGGAGACTTGGAAGGGGGCCCAAGGTTCAGAACATTAATATACTAGAGGGCACAAAATTCATGTACAGGTAGGGTCCCTAATGGCTGCCGGCTGGAGCCTCTCTTCTTCTGCTGCCAGCTGCTGGCCTGGGCCATCCTTCATTTCGTGCCACCCCTGGTGGTCATCGCACGTCATAGCGAGCAATCGAACTTCCTGGTCAGTTGAACTCCCAAGGGGACACTTTGCATAATCGGCTTATATATATATATATAGACAGGTCTCTACCAGTTTGAGGATGAAAAAGCAGTGTGACCTTCAAATAGCCACACTATAATTTCAGTTGCTTTTAAAGATATTTGTTTCTCATTTTTTTTACAATAGCAGGAGTTAGCTAAAGTATTTCTATAATTAATCTCCTCCTAGTTTAGAAAGAATAAATATTTACAGGTAGGCAGACCCTTAGCCATCATTTGGGAATTTTTCAGTGTGGGTTCTGAAGTGTTCTTATGTTTCATTGAAAATATTATTGGATCTTCTCAAGAGATAAGGGAGAGACCAAAATTGAGAATTTAAAATCAGAAGGCTTTTCACTTTTCTCTGAGAGTAATTTCAACTTATCAAATATTGGAGCTCCACTTCCATTTTTATGAAGTATCAATTTTATTGATTAGCACTTATAAACTCTTATTTTATGTTTCTCAACTTTTATTGTTCAAGCATGATGATAAATGTATTTCCCTAAGTCTAGTTTTATTTATAATGTAAGACATCAGAATCTATTTAATTAATTCCACATTTGTCTCTGAAAAGGCCCTACCCTTTTCCAAACCTGTCTGTAGAGCTATACACAATAGAATTCAAAACACCAAACCTTCCTGTCTGTGGAGCCCCCACAGCCATCTCTGGTAACTGCCGAAGTCACATGGAGTTACTACCACAATGTGCCTAATTGGATAGAACTGTGCTGATGTGTCAGTATCCCACACCTGTTGGAGTCTGCACAGAAAGCTGAGGTCTCTGAGCATTTGTGCAGAAAGAAGCTCAATGTTCCTTTCCCAGGTGGGAAAGCAATCTCACTTTTCTAACTATGCTAATCCAGGACTCCCTAGGCAGTGCTTGGACTTTCAGAGATTTTAGCAAAAGAACTAAATCAATACTTTCTATCAATTCTCTCTTCTCAGATTTAATCATGTTTGGTGAAGATTAAGGCTAGAAATTATGTGAAATTAGCTGAAACCGGTTTGGCCCAGTGGATAGAGCGTCAGCCTGAGGACTGAAAGGTCCCAGGTTCGATTCCAGTCGAGGGCATGTACCTTGCTTGCAGGCACATCCCCAGTCGGGGGGAGGGGGGTGTGCAAGAGGCAGCTGATTGATATTTCTCTATCATCGATGTTTCTAACTCTCTATCCCTCTCTCTTCCTCTCTGTAAAAAATCAATAAAATATTTTTTTAAAGAAATTATGTGAAATTAACACTGGGCTGTCCAATGACCCCAACTTACTTCTTATCCATTAAACCCTGAGACAGCTGAAACTTGTTTGGCTCAGTGGATAGAGCACATGTGTCAAACACAAGGCCCGCGGGCCAAATCCGTCCCGCCAGGCCTTGCAAAGTGGCCCGCACCGCGCTGTCATCACTGCACTCCGCTGCGTTTCCATCACAATGACAGTTTATGACTGTTCAGTAAACCATTCGGCCCGCGATTTAGGCTGGATTTTAGATTTTGGCCCCTTCTCTGATTGAGTTCGACACCCCTAGGATAGAGTGTTGGTCTATGGACTGAAAGGTACCAGGTTCGATTCCAGTCAAGGGCATACCTTGGTTGTGGGCACATCCCCTGTGGGGAGTGTGCAGGAGGCAGCTGGTTGATGTTTCTAACTCTCTGTCCCTCTCCCATCCTCTCTGTAAAAAATTAATAAAATATATTTTAAAAATATAAAAATAAAATAAAAATAAACCCTGAGACATAGTTTTGGGGTCCGGTGTGCCTACATTCTATTTTCCCTGGTGATGAGATGTTTCCCAGGTGGTTTAATAGCTCCTCATACAAATAACTCACAGTTGGACGTGGTCCTCAGTGCTTTCAGTGGAACTTCTGTATTCACGAGTCCTATGGTAAGCAACACTAAGTTTCAAGCTGACACAAGAAATTGAGATCCAGAGATATTTGTATCTCATTTTCTCATAATAGCAGGAGTTAGCTACAATATTTCTATAATTAATCTCCTCCTGTAAATATTTATTCTTTCTAAACCATCATTTGGGAAATTTTCACTGTTGACTTCTCCAACATCAAAAAGCAAGCAACAGAACCAAAAAACACAATTTACTGATCTCCAATTTATGGCAGCCCACTTCTCAGAAACTATTGATCAACACCTTCTTAAAACACATCCGTCCCATATCATTTGACACCACATTTTATCAAGGTCACTTTGAAAATATAATCAGTAAGAAATAGATATTAGAAAAAGATTTAATTTCTACTTCCCTAATGTCCTTTTTCAGTTCCAACATTCCATGCAGGATACCATGTTCATTTAGCTGTCATGACCCCTAAGGCTTCTCCTGGCCATGACATTTTCTCAAACTTATTTTATTTTTTATGACATTGAGAGTTCTTAAGGAGTGCTGGTCAGGTATATTGTAGGCTGTCCCTCTAGTGAGACTTGTCCGTTGTTTTTCTTTCATTATACTTGGGTTTTGAGTTTTAGAGAGGAAGATCACAGAGATTAAGTGTAATTTTTATATCATATCAAGAATACATCGTATCAACATGTCTTATGACTATTGATGTTGACCTCAATCTCTCTCTCCCTGAAATAACATTTGCTATTTTTCCCACTATGAAGTTACTCTTTTCTCTCCATTTCTATGCTTTTCTCTTTTGAGATAAATATATATCCATAGCCCACTCTTTGTGAGTGGGAAGTTACCTTTCCCTTCATTTAGGATAGAGAATCTAAAGAAATTCTTCTGTATGGAAGATTGATTACTTCCCCCCATTCTTAATTCACTAAACTATTTATTTATATCACCATGGACTCGATTACTTATTTTACACTTTGCATTGTAATCCAGTACTACTTTTTTTGTTCTCTAATTATTCCAGCTTCAGCCATTGGAAACTTTCTGTTAGCTCATGTGTTTTTGGATAAATCACAATAAAATTTGTTTGTTTTTCTTTTAGCACTTCCTTACTTTTGGAATAGAAAGATTCTCCAGACTCATTTATGTATTCTCTCTCCTAGTTCTAGAATCAACACATTTCTCCAAAGAACTCTAATTTCTTTAATTGGAGAATATTATTCAAAACCAAGATATAGTTCATAGGTGTGAGCATTTAACAAGAGGTGTACTATTTGTTAGGTTCTCTTACCTCCTGGGCAAATAAATGTTTGCATATTAACTCCTATCTATCTTATATCTATCTATCTATCTATCTATCTATCTATCTATCTATCATCTATCTTATCTATCTATCTATCTATCTATCATCTAGTTATCAATGTAACCATCTATAATAAGATTAAAGTAAATATGAATTCTTACTGAAAATAGCTACTTTTAAATTTCTCTGACCTCCAAATTTTCATTCCTTTCACCTTCCCTAATTTTATCCTATGTCTCTGAATCTTTTTCTTAAAATGAGGATGGCTCATCTAACAGTATGCTGGAAACTCCCAAAAACCTACCACAACATCTGCTAATTAAAGCCTTGAAGTGATTGAGATAACTCATTAAAGCCTGATAGGGATGGGAGGACAGTCTAATGAGTAGCCTCAACATTTAGACAAATCCAGAAGAGTAAGAACCAATAGTGAGTGTTGTGATTGAAGTCATGAGGGAAATTTTATAGCCAGTTAATCTTAATGTACCCAACAATTTGCATTCTCTCAAGGTATCATGCCTTTGACTATGCCATTTGCTCTGCTTAGAATTCCATACCAAACTATTAGATCTGATGAACAATTTTTTTCACTAAGCTGTATTCCCTCTCCCACCATACCACTCCAGTGTAAATGTAATTGTTCCAATAAAAGTTTTCTCATTGTCTTTCCTCAAATAGGTATATGTCTTTCCTCAAATAGGTATATTCGTAGTATGTGACTTTCTTATAATATTTATCTTGTTATACTATAACTATCTAATCAAATGCTTTGTCTTTATTAAGTTGTAACTTTTCTAAAGTTGTATATATTCCAAGTCTAATAGAGTGTCTGGCACATAGTAGACATTTCAAAATCTTTATGAATGGAATAATTAAATATTTAATGTGTAGAATATAGATTTATTTATAGGGATTAAAAGGCAAGTATATAATGAATTTTAAAATGAAACTTGGAATGAGGTTATATTCATGTTGTTAACTATGGACAGTCTCCAGTCCCAAATTATTTTCTGCATTTACTTGTCATCAGGTCTGAAATTCAGCATTAGTATTTCTTCCATTCAGTTCTCTATATGTTGTTCAAGGTAACATTTTTTTTAGTGTGAAAACATATTCACCAGGATAAACTTTCACCTGATAATTAATGTATTGTCTGTTTTTAATACCTTTGTGTGTATAAAATCCTCATATTTCCTGATAGTTTTAATAATAATTACTTAGGAGGAAGAAGAAGTTATTTGGTTCTTAAAAACATAGATATTAACATTAGACTGGTGAAAAATCAGTTTTGTCCTTCATAATTTGTGACTTAATAATGAATTCTTACCCTTTTCATATCTAAATTTTCTCCTCTATAAAAGGTTTCTAAAATCTCTATCATTAAAATTTATGAAAATTAAACAAGGAAAAAAAGTTATCTCAGTGCCATATATATAGCAAGCATCAAATAAATTTCATCTACTATTATTATTTTCATATTGCCCAGGAATGGACATTTTGATAGAGTTTGGTATAGATGGATTATTTTGTTTTATAAGGGATTGCCTGTATTGGAAGATACCAAGTAGGATATTAAAGAGATTTTTAGAATTTTTCTGAAACCCAAAGCATCTATCTATTAGAGAAATGGAAGCAGATTGGAGAATTGGAAGCAGATTAAAGAAAAAGGAAAGATAAGATTGAATGTTGGCATGGTTAGAGTATATTCATGGTGGATATTTAAAAATATTCATTTTGTCTGTTACAATGTATTATGGAGGATTTTTCTGGCATGGAAAAACTGAAAGTTGACTAATGATTCATTCCTTCAACAAATATTTACTATCATCACAGTATGTGTGGCCCAAACACTAATCTAGGTCCGGAGGATACAGAGTAACTAGAGAAATAAATGTCTATGCTCGCATGTTTTAATGTGTAGACAGACAGCAGCATGGTAATTACCAGAGGGAAAGGAGGGTGGGTAAGGTAGTAGGAAAGGGTAAAGGGGACATAAATGGTAATGGAAGGAGACTTGATTTGAGGTAGTGAACACAGAATACAATATATAGATGAAGTATTATAGAACTGTACCCCTGAAACCTATGTACTTTTATTGACCAATGTCACCTCACTAAATTCAATAAACATTTTTTTTAAATGCTCACATTTAAATGTTAGTGGAGGAAGTGGAATCCCCCTAGGCTAGAAATAGAATTCCAACTTCAAATGATTTCTAATGTTACACTGATTGGAAGTAGGTAATGTTTTACTCTTCTTAGATATATCAAGATGACTTACAAAATGTGACCACACATTTATTATACAGTTAACATGTTCCAGGGATAATTCTAACCCCTCTATTAGATCATTAAACTCTCACAACAAATTCATGACACAGGTGTTATTATTATCTCAATTCTTCCAGCAAAGAAACTGAATCATGGAGAAGGTAATTAACTTTACTGTTGTTCCACATGTAATAAATGATACAGTCAGTATTCACACCCCGAAAGTCAGACACCAGTGCTCTTTACCACCATCCTGTAAAGTGAAGTTCTAGACAAATAAGAATGTCCTCTACTAGCCTGCTGCTGTCATCATTCTTCCTTAAAACTCCACAGAGAATCCTCAACTGGCAGTTTGCCAATACTCTTTCTCCCTGTGTAGTCATTCCCTTTCAAATCTATAGGACATGAGTCATACAGGAAAGAAATCTGAACCAAACTGGGCCAAGTTTTTACAGCTTGGATCTCATATGATTTTTTTAATTGAGTACAAAAATCAATACACTAGTTAGTCTGGGAGCTATATTATTCCTCTGTAAGTATTAAAATGCGATATGTATATTTGAATTACCCAGAATATGCCTTTAAATATGGTCTATTTAATATGGTCTTTTAATATGCCCATCCTAAGCCTAGTCTGCAAAGAATAACAAGTAGCATAGCCAAGGTAACATTAATAGGCTAGTGTAACAGCATTGGCAATTAAAATATCCTGTAAGAAAAAGGAAAAGGAAAGGGGGGGAAAAACGATTCAAGAAATTTCCAATAACTATAAAATAAAATTTGTTAAAATAAATGAATTCTTGATTTCTCTAATGGATTGTCTATTTTTAAGCAAGGTACTTTAAGAGTGTTAATCTCAAGCCATTTAAGTAGGATCTAAAATCCTTATTTTTAAATATCTGTATGCCTCATTCCTGTTATGTCACAAAATATTGTGGGTTAATAAAATCACTGAGGTGTAAACTGCATGAGAGCATGTTTAATATGATAAGGATATTTTTTAAAATCCAGTAACTATCATTAATTTGCTTAATGGAAATAGTCAAATCACTTGATTTAGACCAAAATGTTCAGCTTTGATTTGATTATTTCTGTTGATTTATTATCCCCAGATATTATTGATGTTGTTTACACACAACCTTCAGCTGGAACTAAAAACCATGCCAATATATAAAAACTTACAATGCTTGCTTCTTATTTGTTTGCCCTGCATAAAATGAATTTAATGAAATTTTGCCTTCTACAATTGTTTTTGTTTTATTTTACCAGATTATCTCTCATCTTCCATAAGCCTTTTTAAAACTACCTAGAACTTTATAAGCAGAGTATTTTTCTCTTCATGATTTTGGATATTTTAAATATACTATTAGAATTTGAGGTTCATTTATGGGCTATAGGATTGTGTTAGTTTCAAGTTTTATCTAAATGCAGAGAAAAGACTTAAGAAGTTATAGCACCATTTATAGGAATTAACTATAACAGAATTTCTTATTTAGTATTTTTAATGCAATTTCAGATTTATAATTACTTTACAATTTTAAAATAAATTTTAAATATCTCTTATACTAGTTTTCTTGCAGAACTACAATTTATGAAGTACTGTCATTTTCAGTTTTAATCTGTTAAGTACAGGAAAATAAAAACTAACTTTTTTTTAATTCTCTTAAACTAAAATGGACAGTACATCATAATTAAACACTGGGATAGAGCATCTCCACGAAAGAAGAATCAAATCCCATTTACATTACTTACACACTGTGATCTAGAGAAAGGCACTGAACCGCTTTTAAATATTGGCCACTCATCTGCTAAAGTGGGTTTAAATATACCTGCTTCACACTGTGGTTGTGAGGAGGCACAGTCATGCAAATAATAGATGGCTTGGCATACAGTAGGATGCTTTCAGGCCAACTAGGTTATATAAAATTATTTCCTTCTTCAAACAGTATCATCTTCATTTCTTAAAGAAATTGGTAATTAAATAAACATTTGTGTTTTAAATTATTTATTAAAATTACAGAAGAGAAACACTTTTCTATATTCTTAGAGCACCAAGACCTTGCAAGTTTGAGACTCAGATTATGAGAGGGATGGCCAACTGCCGGTTTAGGCTCCAGCCTGCAAGCCAACAGTCAGACAAACCCTGAGGGTCCCAGATTGCAAGTGGGTGCAGACCGTGCTTAGGGGCCACCCTTCCACCCATGTATGAATTTTGTGCACCAGGCCTCTAGTTGATTTATAGGGAGCAATGTTTTAGATTAGGGGTGTCGAACTCAATCAGAGAAGGGGCCAAAATCTAAAATCCAGCCTAAATCACGGGCCGAATGGTTTACTGAACAGTCATAAACTGTCATTGTGATGGAAACGCAGCGGAGTGCAGTGATGACAGCGCGGTGCGGGCCACATTGCAAGGCCTGGCGGGACGGATTTGGCCCGCAGGCCTTGTGTTTGACACATGTGTTTTAGATGATTACAATGTAAACAGGCATATAAAAATTTAAGAGTTGATTTAAGCAAACATTAATTGGAATTGGGCAGGGCCAAACCAAAAGTAGTTAGAAATACCCTACCTAGGAAAAAAGTTTTATTAAAAAAAAAAAGTAAACAAAGCAAGGGCATCATTTGATTGGCTGTAGCTTAAGTATTTACCTTACTTAGAAAAGCCTAATTGGCTGTATGTGATTGGTTGTCCTTCCATTTTGATTTCTTAAATTTTGGGGCTCTGAGATTTTGGTTTGTGTATGTGCTACTAAGGTATTAGAACCCCCTCAGTCTAATCATCCTTCTTGTTAATTTAACAAGAAGGGAGGTTTGAATATAATTTTTCACATTACAACACCACCTAGAAAGCACATAAAAATATTGGCTCCACCAATTTATTTTATATTTTTAGGTGCAACTCATGCATTGCCACCTTGGCCAAGCTCCAAGGATGATTCTAAAGCTTAATTAAGATAGAAACAACTTATTTAAGTGGGATCAAATGGATCATTTCTCTACTGTGTTATAGTGATAACATACTCATTGTTTCATTACCATAAGAGAAACTAACTTTAATTTTAGTTTCAATTAATTTTTCATCCCACAGCTTTTTTTTTTGTTTTAAAGTATATTTAATTGTAGTTTTCATTTGTCTACTGATGTTGAGGAGCTCTTAGGCTTAACTTTTCTTATTATTTTTGGACCATTGTTTTTAATATAAGTAAGATTAGGAAATAGACACTTGCATTGTGATTTTAAAGAATAAATTCTTAAGGGAGAAAAAAATAAGCTTTTTAAGTAATTAACTTGACAACGCATTAACTGATCAGGTTGACAAAGGAATAAGATTTTGCTCATTAATTCAGATTCTGAGAAGAGATTGGCATCAGCATTGTTCTCCAGGGTATAGAGCATTTTAGTAGAGAAAGCCATACTTAAAGTCAGTGTTAAAATCGATCACTATCTGAAAATCAATCATTAATATGATGCTGGGTCAGTTAAAGGTCCTTTCACACAAAATAAGAGGCAGGAAAAAAAATTGTGTGTGTGTGTGTGTGTGTGCGTGTGTGTGTGTGTGTGTGAGAGAGAGAGAGTGTGTGTGTGTATGGTGTGTGAGTGTTATAGAGAGAGAAAGAGAAAGACAGAGAGATGTGTATACTTTAACTAAAATAAGTATTAATAACTACTTTGGACCTGTTTAAATACAGTGTCTTTGGCTATAATGCCTCTCAATTTCTTCTAAGGTAGGTCTGTTTTGTTTGTTTTAGTAACATTTTATGGTAACCAGTGAACAACCTACTATTCATAACTGGAAATAACACAGATAAACTCATTGAAAAAGTGATGGATTATTAGACTCAACAAAAATTTGAAAACTAGTAACAATATTTTTAAAACCTCAAATGTTAAATTCTTTAAGCAACCATATGTGAACTTACTGATCCAGGTTCACATAGTTAGTGTTCCATGACACAGGAAGAGAATCCAGGACTTTCAGACTGGAGAGATAATCCTCAACTCCTGTATCTTCTCTCAATTCTTATACATTATGTTTGTACCCCTTCCCTGGTCATCTCTGCTGAATTTGTGATGGTAAGGATGGGAGATTACCATTTCTCAAAGATAATGGTTTCACAGGTCTTGGGCCTGTGAACTACATAGAGGAGTATTTTGTTGATGTGAAAGGCAATGCTTATAAAAGCAGGAGACCTAAGTTTTATACCCAAATGTTCTCTGAAGAGTCCTTGAGTGAAAAATAAATTTAACTTTGTTCACCAAAATATATTTTAACGTGGACTATTTTTGCACTGCCGCACCCCGCTCCCCCAGAACTAATTTTCTAACATTATAACAAACACAAGTTGGGTACATTTTGTTTGAGCTTTCACATGTGTCTCCAACTTATGAGACACATAAGTTGTGTATGCTTCTTTTTTTATGATATAATTTATCTTCACAGAGAGAATCAGGTAAAGCAACCTACTAAAGATAGATAGTATACTTCTGAATACAGATTCCCCATCAGATGAAAGAAGTCTTTTCTCTTATCTTCCCTTTCCTTCCCTTCCCTTCCCTCCCCTCCCCTCCTTCCCCCTCCCCTCCCCTCCTTCCCCCTCCCCTCCCCTCCTTCCCCCTCCCCTCCTCTCCCCTCCCCTCCCTTCCCTCCCTTCCCCTCCCCTCCTCTCCCCTCCCCCTCCTCCCTTCCCCTCCCCTCCCTTCCCCCCTCTCCTCCCCTCCCTTCCCCTCCCTTCCTCCCTCCCCTCCCCACGCTCCCCTCCCCTCCCCTCCCTTCCCCCCTCTCCTCCCCTCCCTTCCCCTCTCTTCCTCCCTCCCCTCCCCACGCCTCCCCTCCCCTCCCCTCCCCTCCCCTCCCCTCCCCTCCCCTCCCCTCCCCTCCCCTCCCCTCCCCTCCCCTCCCCTCCCCTCCCCTCCCTTCCCTTCCCTTCCCTTCCCTTCCCTTCCTTCCCTTCCTCTTCCCTTTCTTCTCTTCTCTTCTCTTCTCTTCTCTTCTCTTCTCTTCTCTTCTCTTCTCTTCTCTTCTCTTTTTCTTCTCTTCTCTTTTCTCTTCTATTCCTCTCTCCCCCTCTATCTCCTCTCTCATATATCACCACATCTATAATAATAAAAGCTTCCTACCTAATAAAAGAGTAATATGCAAATTAACCATCATCTCCCTATACCCACAAGCCACACTCACCAGCCATGCCCACCAGCCAATCAGAGTGAGTATGCAAATAAACCCAACCAAGATGGCTACAGCCACAAAGAGCAGGAGGGAGGCTTGGGTTTCCCATGCAATGGAGGAAGCCTTGCTGGCCTAGGCCTCCACTCAAGGCTATAAAGTTTCAACTATAGAAGGTAAACAAATACAAACAGAAATGGCTGCTGGCCATGGAGTGAGCAGGAGGCTTGGCTCCACTCCAGGTTACAAAGTTTCAATTGTAGAAGGTAAATAAATTCCAGATACCAGGGCCTCCACTTGGGTCACCAGGGAGCCTGGCTGGCCTGCAAACCACCACAGGCCCCTCGCCCAGACCACCCAACACCCCAAAGGAACCCCCACCCTGATCCGGGACACCCTTTAGGGCAAACCAGCTGGCCCTCACCTGTGCACCAGGCCTCTATCCTATCTAATAAAAGAGTAATATACAGATTGACCATCACTCCAACACAGAATTGCTGCCCCCAGGTGGTCAAAAATTGCTGCCCCCATGTGGACACAAGATGGCCAGCAGGAGAGGGCATTTGGGAGGGACCAGGTCTGCAAGGGAGGGCAGTTGAGAGGGACCAGGCCTGTAAGGAAGGGCAGTTGGAGGTGATCAACCCTGCAGGGGAGGGCAGTAAGGGGTGACCAGGCCAGTAGAAGAGGGCAGTTGGGGGCAAGCAGGCTGATAGGGGAGCAGTTAGACATCAATCAGGCTGGCATGGGAGTGGTTAAGGTGTGATCAGGCTGGCAGGCAGAAGTGGTTAGGGGTAATCAGGAAGGCAGGCAGGTGAACAGTTGGGAGACAGCAGTACTGGATTATGAGAGGGACCCCAGATTGGAGTGGGTGCAGGCTGGGCTGAGGGACACTGCTCCCCCCTCCTGGCCCTTTACAGGAATTTCATGCACTGGGCCTCTAGTAATATGATAATTAAACCAGACAACCTTTTAGTCATCCTTTCAGATGATCTTTTGGACAAAAATGGCTGTGAGGGCCAAGCTCCTTGCATGAATTTCCTGCATTGGGCCTCTAGTATGTCTTTATTTATGCATATAATTTTATGTATGAATATACATTGAGTGGCCAGATTATTATGATCTCTGAATGCTCAATAATCTGGCCACTCAATATATATATTAGAGGGTTGGTATATGAATTCATGCATGGGTGGTGTCTGGCCAGTGTGGCCAGGGGGAGGCAATAGGGGACATGGTGGTTGGCCTGCCTGTCTGCTGGTGGAGCTCCTGGTCAAGGAGACAATTTGCATATTAGCCTTTAATTATATAGGGTATACACTGGGTAGTCAGATTATTATGCGCTCATTGATCATAATAATCTGGCCACTCAGTGTATATTCATAGATACAGTATATTCCTCAGAGAGTCATTTTGTCAACTAGTGATTTCCCAAGATACATAATGATCCCAGATGTAAGAAAGTAGAAGGAATTTATCCTCATTTTCCCCCCACTAGGTTTTATTTAATATTCTAGATATTTCTATATTTTCACTATGCTAATTATGATTCTAATCCTCTCACTTCCTTTATACCCCTCTAGAAAATCATTAAGATTTTAAGAAAAAGTCTGTTGAGTAGTATTCTTTATGAATAAATGAAAGTACTAAATTTTTATATAGACATAATAACACATAAGAATTAGCCAGAACGTTGTAAAATTATGTGTTGCATTTACAATATTCTCTGATGTCTGATCTGAGAATAGGAGTGTGTATGGGTATCCATAAAAAAATATTAGAACAGGTGAAACAAGACAAACCTGGGTGAGTTGGAGAAATGAATGAAAAAGCAGATATGTTCAAAAATGCATATTTGGATCTAAGTGTTTAAGTATTTCATAAAAAAACTCAACCTGACTGTCCTTTGTTTTGCCTTTGGCAGTACCTAGGCTCCCACCTCTGGCACCAGGATCTCTGTGTTTACATCAGGTTTGTGTATGCACGTCACATTGTCATCACAGTGAGCATGGTTTTGACTTTTAGCTACTTCAGATGAAACTCATGAAAGTTTCCCTCAGTAGTAACTAGAACATGGATGGTTTTCTTTGAGATGTGCAAGAACCGTAATTTAAAGGGGGCAAACTAGCACATGCATTTATTTGGTGTAAAATTGGCCATCTCTTTTTCATATTCCTTATAGGTCAGTTATTTTTTTTTTTTAATGTAAGTCATTTTTTGGTCATATATTTGTCTATTTTTTAATGGAAATGTTAGTTTTCTGGAACATACTAATATCAGTTTTAGTCAGTTGTACCTCATTATTTTATTTTATATTCTCTAAATTTGCATACCAAAATTCTTATTATTTTGCTGTAATTTTAAATGTCTTCCAAGAAATGTTTCCACTTGTGTCAATGTTTTTTAGTAATATTGAATTTAGACATAATTTAGGTTCTAATAAGACTATATTTTTTTGTTTTAAGCATATGTATATGAATATATATACATATATATTTGTGTGTGTATATTATACATATATGTTGCACATATAGATATGTTGTGTATATAATATCCTATCTAATAAAAGAGTAATATGCAAATTGACCATCACTCCAACACAAAATTACTGCCTCGTGTAGTCAAACATGGCTGCCCCCATGTGGACACAAGATGGCCACCTCAAGATGACCTGCAGGGGAGGGCAGTTAGGGGTGACTGGGCCAGCAGAGGAGGGCAGTTCGGGGAGACCAGGCCAGCAGGGGAGATCAGTTCGGGGGCCAGGACTGCAGGTGAGGGAAGTTTGGGGGAAACAGACCAACAGGGGAGGGCAATTGGGGAGGCGCGGGGAGACCGGCAGGAAAGGGAAGTTAGGGGCAAACAGACCTGCAAGGGAGAGCAGTTGGGGGTCGCCAGACCAACAGGGGAGGTCATTATGGGCAATCAGGCCGGCAGGGGAGCAGTTAGGTGTCAATCGGGCTGGCAGCAAAGTGGTTAGCGGTGATCAGGCTGGCAGGCAGAAGCAGTTAGGGGCAATCAGACGGGCGAATGGTTGAGAGCCAGCAGTCCTGAATTGTGAGAAAGATCCCAGATTGGAGAGGGTGTAGGCTGAGCTGAGGGACACCCCCCCCATGCATGAATTTTGTGTACCAGGTCTCTAGTGTACTTATAAATAAGTAAACTTTTATGTTTTGACAATAATTTAATACTGATTAAAGCATGGTATTAATGGGTAACTTTATATATTGCAAGTGTCTATGAATAGCAAAGCATTTCTTCCCTTATAAAATATAGGTTATTTCTGGGGGAACATTGATAATAATGAATAAAGTCATATTATCATTTTAATATGCCATGATAAATATAATGATTAATAAAATTAATGTTAGCTTTACCAGATTTCCATGATTAAACAAAAGTAATAAAGAATGTTTAACATCTATAAGGATAGATATTTTGGCATCAAGTCTTACAACAAGTAGTACTGATCCCCATAGATGATTCCTGCTAATGCTATTTCATCAATTTAATGTTGGCATATTGTGCCATCTCTCACTAATTCATGGGCCCAAAGGCATTTTGATTCATATTCTTATTTTTTGAATAGACACACTGTGATAAAAGCTATCTGATTTTGAAGTGTAAATTAGAAGAATTAATCAGTTTGGTGAAGATGTTAAACAATACTATCATTACAATTTTAAGATTTTTTCATCAAGTAGTTTTAAATTTACTTCTGATGCCAGATTTGAGTGGTGCCATGATTTATTCAATTTTTAATAGGAAGTCAAATGTGTAATTTAATGTTTGGACAATAAGCCTTGTATCTCAATCTATGGCCTAAAATCTTATTATAAAACTTTAGCCAGCTAAATAATTTGAGTTCTTTCAACACATTCTTTCCTTTCCCCTGGCTTCTATCTATGTGTATATGGTAAGCCTGATAGTTTTACGTTGGAGATTTCCATTTTGGGAGATATTTAAAAGCTTAGCTACTCACTGCAAAGTGAATTTTAGCCATAAACAGCAAACAGCTTGATGCTATTTCTTGGCATACCTTTCTCTATAAAATGTCAAACCACTAAAATGTTCAGAAATGTGGGACACCGAAATGTTTTAAGTAGTGTCATTCTCAACACTTGGCAAATAATTGGGAGCTGTTTTACATGACAGAATTGTCAGAATGGGATCATAATCATAAAGGAAACTTTCAAACTCAAAACTCATATAGTTGTCAATTTTAGGTGATGGCCACCAAATTTGAAAACACTCCACCAAAATATAAATATTTTGTGCCCAGATTATTATAATCTCTGAATGCTTATATTAGAGGCCTGGTGCATGAATTTGTGCATGGGTGAGGTCCAGTTAGTCTATCCAGGGGGAGGAGACATGAGTGGTTGGCCAGCCTGCCTGCTAGTCAAACTCCTGGTCAAGGGAACAATTTACATATTAGCCTTTTATTATATGGGATATACCCTGAGTGGCCATATTATTATGAGTTCAGAGATCATCATAATCTGGTCACTCAATGTAATTCAACAACCCTACCTAATAAAATAGTAATATGCAAAGTAACCATAGCTCCTCTCCATAAGACACACCCATAAGCCACACCCACCAGCCAATCAGATTGAATATGCAAATAAACCAAACCAAGATGATTACAGCCACAGAGAGCAGGAGGGAGGCTTGGATTTCCCAGGCAATGGAAGAAGCAAAGTTTTCCACACACCCTGGTCGGCCCAGGCCTCCATTCCAGGCTACAGAGTTTCAATTATAATAGAAGATACTGCTGGCCACCAAGCAAAGCAAGCAGGAGGCTTGGCTCCGCTCCAGGCTACAAAGTTTCAATTGTAGAAAGTAAATAAATCCCAGATATCAGGGCTTCTACTGGGGTCAATACGGGGCATGGCCAGCCTGCAAACCACTACAGGCCCCTCGCCCAGGCCACCCCACGCCCCAAGGGAACCCCCACTCTGACCTGAGACACCCTTCAGGGCAAACCAGCAGGCCCCCACCCATGCACCAGGCCTCTATCCTATCTAATAAAAGAGTAATATGCAGATTGACCATCACTCCAACATATATGATGGCTGTCCCCATGTGGACACAAGATGGCCACCACAAGATGGCAAGCAGAGGAGGGCCATTGGGAAGCACCAGGCCTGCAAGGGAGGGAAGTTGGGAGGGACCAGATCTCTAAGGGAGGGCAGTTGGAGGCAATCAACCCTGCAGGGGATGGAAGTTAGGGGTGACCACACTGGCAGAAGAGGGCAGTTGGGGGCAAACAGGCTGGCAGGGGAGCAGTTAGACATCAATCAGGCTGGCAGGGGAATGGTTAGGGGGTGATCAAGTTGGCAGGCAAAAGTAGTTAGAGGCAATCAGGAAAGCAGGCAGGTGAGCAGTTGGGAGCCAGCAGTCCTGGATTGTGAGAGGGATGTCCAACTGCCCTCAAGGGGTTGGAGAGGGTGCAGGCTGGGCTGAGGGTCACCCCCCCATCCCCATGCACGAATTTCATACACTGAGCCTCTAGTTGTTTTTTCTTAATATCAAATATCAAATTTTCACCCCAAAGATACTTAGATTATACATTATTAGACTTAAATTATCAATAGAATTAGGCCACTATATCTCTCTAAACGTTTTGGTACCAGTGATGCCCTAGAATGTAAGAATCAGTGACGATATTGATATGCAAGCCCATAATAATTGTTCTGAAAGCTATTACCTTGATTCTTTTGGGGTTACATCAAGTCACCAGTGGCATGTTCTTTATTTCTCTTCTTTTGGATACAATTTCTGCTTTAAGTTATGTCATTTCATAGGCTCAACTCCAAGTAATTAAAACTTACAAACATAGAGAGTTAAAGACCACACATTAATTAACTATAATTCTAAAGGATTGGGGCCCACTACTAATAATTGAAGTTGTAACCATTCTCCACCTTTCCAAATTATAAATTATTTGTTTATGTAAAATGCGTACTTATCACATAGAAGTACAAGAATGTAATAATGAGTGCTAAGGTTTCTCCAAACAATCCAGTAAAGCCCATTTAATCCTCAGTGAGACTCAACTATGGAACCACAACTAACATATTCCTGGTATCTATTACTTTGACCTATTTCTGGTCCTATAATAAAGGCAGAAAAGGCCAAGGCAGGGGGATGTGTGGATAGGTGGAAGGGAACCACCTATACTAATGTCAACATTAAAATTTTTAATTAAAAATTCTTTTCTGTAATTTTCTCTGACACTTTCCTGTGTTTTTTTCTCAATTGATTTTCAGTTTTACTACTACTTTTTTACTGGTCTCTTGACTAATTATTTTTTCAAATTATTTGCCTTAATGTAATTAAAACTTCCATAATTCAACTAATTACCAATTTATAGAAATTCTCATGATACTTATTAAGTTTACCCACATTAAGTGGTAATGATACATACTGTCCATGTCAGACAATTGAATTTTAGCAAGGGAAACAAACATTCAGGTATTGTAGAAAGATAATTGGACCAAGATCAGAAAAGATGAGATAGTCCTTCTTTGGAATTTACACTTCAGAATAAGTTTCCATGTATATTCTTTCTGCTTTTCATATTACTATCTTTTTTTTTTATTTATTTATTTCAGAATCTACAAATTCTTTAATAATTCTCATTGTTTTCATAACAGACCTAATAGCGGTGAAATTCCTTGGCAAATGAGCAAGTATAGTTGCTTCCAGATTCAGATAATAATTAGTGAGTTGCTAATGAATTAGAAACATTAGCCTTTGGATCTCTGTGGATAAAGAAAAGGACACATGCACTCTCTAGGTCCTAGCTTTTGTTATTGCTGTTTAGGCTAAAAACTAAATTTGATCCTGAACTCTGTGATTATAGTTCCTAGAGTTATCCAAATCTAATCTTTTATTTCAGTTTATTAGTTATTACCATGTAATCTGTTTTATCTCAATCTGTTATTTTGCTCTATTCTCATTTTTTCTCCTTGCCTGTGAATAAAGAAGGTCTCCCTACAATCCATCTTTTTTTACCTTTCAGTCCTCACTTTTTACCCGTCAGGTGTCTATGCTTGCCCTTGATCTGGACACATCAGATACATGTATCTCTTTGTCAGATGAAATATGTAGCTCTAATTCAAAGGTTCCCTTATTTCTATTTAAGACCAACATCTCTCTGACCTCACAGTTGTTGCTGGCCTTGTCTCTTGCTTGAGTCAACAGACATTGTATTGCAAAATATGTAACATTTATTTTTTTATTTATCTTTTTAATTTTTTTAGCACCTGCATAATATATGCCTTCTAATTACTTGTTCAGTTGTGACTTGCTTCTTGGAATCAGTATGTTGTTTTGTTGTTCTTGTTCTTGTTAATCCTCACCCAAGGATATTTATTTATTTGTTTGTTTATTTGTTTGTTTGTTTTAGAGTGAATGGAAGGGACAAGGAGAGATGGAGACAGAGAAATGCCAATGTGAGAGAGACACATTGATTGGATGCCCACATCATGCACCCCGACCTGGGTCTGAGATTGAACCTGCAACAGAGGTATGTGCCCTTGACCGGAATCTAACACTACTGGATAAAAACCAATATAAAATAAGTCTTGAATGCACATAGTATATATGTTATTCTTTTCTTTTTCCATAGTTTGTTTTGGTTATTCTAGGATGTTGACTTTCCCCATATCTATTATAATAGAATCAGCTTCTCAAACTCTAAAATGGGCTTACTAGGCTACTCTTAGAGAATACAGGCTATATCACAAAAGATGTCTATTTTTGCTTACAATGCCAATGTCAGATTCAAGGAAAGACAACCATATATAATAGGCATATACTAAATATTTGTGTGGTCTATAAATTAATGAAAAAATGACTTTTGCTTTATAGCTATAGCTTAATGACTATAGCTTAATGGAAAAGGCAATAAAATTAGAATCATAACTGAGGGATTTTAGTACAAGAGTTGTTCGTATAAATATTTTAGAGAATTTGAAAAAACATTTAATGTTTTTCCTAATGCATAAATAAACATATTTAATCATATCTGCTATAAAGTCTCCTACTCACAGGTTACAGGTGTGTATTTAATGAAGCCTCCTCGATGACAACTTAGCACTTTTTAAATATTTTATGTTATTTCTACAAAAGCAAATTTCACACTACACTGTCATATTTTCTGTATATATTAACACAATGAAGGCATGATCGTTACCTTATGTTCATCATTATATTCTGATTGCCAGGCACAGAGTTTGCCTCAAGCACATTTCATAATGGATTCATGATTGAATAGCCAAGCAGATTTTTGGTGATTTTTCTTTCGAGCGCTACATCAGGTAGTACTGATAAAACTACTCAAGATGATGAATATGGCATTCTTGGCAGTTATATTTTCTGTGACCATATAGATTAGACACAAATACTACTCCAGAGACTTGCAGCTTTGCATAGTTACTATATCAAGACTGTCAACTTTCCAAAAGACGTACTGACCTTTCTTAATCAGTGCATCATTTGGAATACATGGCAATGGAGTATCTTGACAACTGTGAAGCTCGAAAACCACAGTCTACATGAAAAGATTCCCTTGTGCTGGGAGGCCATGATTTCCGTCTTCTTCCTGCTTGTCATTAGTAGTTCTTTGCTGACCCTGCATGTCTTCTTTAACATGTAAGAGTGCCATCATTAGCAGTTTCTGGATTACTGTTGTAAGGATTTATGATGATCTTCATAGTCTGTTGGGTTAGAAAAAAAAAATATCAGAGCACATTATGATACCAGCTTCCACTTTTAACATATGTTCCAGGGTAATTTTAATATGGTAATTTCTGCTTTAAAATTAATATTCCTCCCACTTAAGAAGCATGCCTTTTTTAATTAAACATATTTTGTCTACTCAATGAGAAAAGAAAATCATATCCAGAAAAAAATAAAAACAAAAGAAAATTGAAATAAGTATCTGTAGGTAATTGTCTCTTCATAGATTTAATTAGACTATCAGGGTAATTTTATGTGCTGAAGGTGATTTAATTGGGTGATGGCTATCTATAATTAAAGTTTATTACTTCAAGAGTTAAAATTCTGAAGCATGCAAACAAATCAGTTATTATTTTTCCTAACTGGCCATGTGCTATTAAAATATTTCAGCCATTTTTTATAGTGAATTCAAAAAAATTATAAATACACTTTAGCCACTTTATGCTTATATATAATTTTTGTTGGCAAAAATAATGAATAGTTAGAAATGAGAAAATTATCATAGTATCTGTGAGAAAATCATTATATTACCTAACTACTTTTTAGGGAATTTTAGTTGGTTGTTGTTTTTATAGACTTATGTGCCAAAATGTCTCAGATATAAGTGGAAATAATAAGGTTATGATACTGATATAAAATATTATTTTGAGAACAAAAGAGTCATAATAAATACTTAGAGATAAAGAGGTATAAAAACAAATACAGTAGCCTACATGGCTTTCTGCTTTTATGCATGATTTCTTACCAGCTAATCTCAATTTAGCAGGGTTTTAAAACGTAAATCAGGTTATATTACTCCATTGCTCAAAATCTTCCAGTATATTCTCAACTTGGAATAAAATCCAAGATTCTCTCTAAGGTCAAATTACCCACACAATATTGTCTCTTATCACTTCAGTTTTGTCAGCCCACCTCCATCCTGGCTCATCATGTACTCCAGCCACTCTGCTGTTCTTGACCAAAGCCAAAATGCTCCCTTGCAGGGTGCTGCACTTTTTCACTAGAACACTTTTCATCCATGTATTCATTAGGCTTTCTTTAACTTCATCAAGGTCCCAGAGAGAGTTCTCTTGCACCTGTATCAATGTATCCTTCTAGCCATTATGTCTCTTTACTCTCAATTCTTTTCCTGTGTAACCTTTATCACAATGTATTTTATACTTACTAATTCCCTGTCTTCTAACAAAATAAACAAAATGAAGGAAAATACTTCGCTGCTTCATTGTACCCATCACTTTCTCATTTTTAACTTGCCACCTTGATTTTTAGAGCTCATTTTCCAGTACATTGCTAAAAGTAGGGCTTAAGAAGTAATTATTTGATGGCTTTCATGTTGTAAAATGTCTTGAATCTATCACCCACCCATCATTGGAATAACAATGAAGGCACTGTTTTATTACATCCACTGTATTTGAGGGAAATATTTCAATGTGCATGAACTGGTAAGGAGAGCAGAGGGAATCTGAGTAAAATACTAATAGCAACTACTATTCCACTTCTCTATGCAACCTCTTATTCCTATACATTCATTAAAATTGTTGCTGGGTTTTGTGTGTGTGTTTCTGTCAGTAATTTTGGGTTATTGCATTTATTTTGCTTTATTTTTACCCATGATGTCAATCTGACATATTTACTAAAATTTGGTAGGAGAAGTCCTAAGGCTCTTTTATTAATATTCTCTACATTTTGAGGGAAAGAAAATATTATGCAATGTAAATAAACATAAAGTATAAATATATTTATAGAAAATAAAAATATTTGTTGGTTATTAAATACACATATCATGTTAATCAAAATATTCAGTTATATATATTTGTTTTTGTCTTTGGTCAGTCAAGTTGCTCAAAAGTAATATAGTAAAAAAACAAAAAAAAATGTGAAGGGCAAAAGATGGCAGAATAACTTGAATTAACACACTTGGATAAATTATCAAATAATGTGTTTCAAAGATTTATGAAACTTAATATAAAATGCTTTTAATGAAACTGAAGTTGCCATTTAATAAAAAGTATAATTTTATATGTAATTGGAGTTAGAAATGTCATCATTTATTAATTAAAACCATTGATATTGAGAGAGTTGAGGATGTTCTTATTTCATTAAAAATACCCTTGTTATTTCTGTCTAGTTTTCTGAATATTTGTTGAAAATATAGAAAAATTTCAAGTGATGCTCACATTTATTCCCATTCAATGTAATAAATTGCAAATTTATTTCTCTCAGAAAGTAGCAACTTCTATAAGCAGCTTCATTCCCATTCTCCCCCTCCCAAATATTTAATGATTAGGGCTGGAAGGTAAATGCCTGTTTTTAAAGTGAGCAAGTGAAAGTGGGCCTATTTTCCCCTATTGCCAGTTGCTAGCCATTCACAGAGTAAATTTATTAAAAAATATCTATAAATAAATTTATATATATATATAAAATTTGAGGTTCTACATCTCAGGGGAGTCCAATCATACAACTTGATAAACATATTTTCCAAGTAAGAAGATATATAAAGGAAATGGAGATAGTAGTCAGGTGTCCCGTGAAAGCAATGGCCAGAAGTAAGCTTCCAGTGTGCTCTCCTGGAGTTTAAGTTTGCAGTGAAAGAATAGGAAACAATTGGACATATACGAGATAGGACAACTGGTGAGTAAAGTTTTAAATCCTCACAATGTTTGGAGAGAGGCTACTCTAAGAATAAAGAAGACAACAGTGAATTAGTAGAATTAGAAATGCATTAAGTTTTGCTTTTCAAAGATTTTATGAGTCTAGAATGACTTTGCCTTAATAACCACTGTGTAGTTGTATGAGGTTGTAGTTCTTCTAGCACTGCCATGGGCTTTTTGCCATAAAAGTCTCAAAATCTGTCAGGGTATCCAGTTTACTTGTTGGGCTATTTTCTGATATGAATATGATGGCAAGAGCAAGAAGCTTCACCTTGTAAGGAGTAACTCTTAGAAAAATATACTTGGCATCTCAACACCCTGATTCCGTGGTCGCAAACTGCGGCTCATGAGCCACATGCGGCTCTTTGGCCACTTGAGTGTGACTCTTTCACAAAATACCACGACCTGGGTGAGTCTATATTGAAGAAGTGGCATTAGAAGAAGTTTAAGTTAAAAAAATGTGGCTCTCAAAAGAAATTTCAATCATTGTACGGTTAATATTTGGCTCTGTTGACTAATGATTTTGCCTACCACTACCCTAATCCAACGACGTAGTTAAGAAAATCTATTCTTGCCAGTTGTCGAGAATAAATTATGGAGTGAATTTTTTATGTGTTATTTGATGAATCACTTGTAAAAATATTCTTTGTAATTCTAAGTCTTAGCAAAGTCCTTAATCTATGTTGAAAATACAAATAATAATAAAAAGGGTTCCAGTATTTTACCCAAGAAATAAAAATATTTGGGGATTCTTTTTATACATATATTCAAATTTTATTTTATTTTTTTGCTATCATAATTTTTTATGATTTATAGCAATTATTTCCTGACAGAATTATAATCAGAGGTGTAATACTTAACTCAATTGTAGTCTACTTTTTATAGCCTGCAAGGCATACCTACGCATTCAGTGTGAAAGATGAGCAGAAAGAGAATCAACCTGGCAAAATACTAAAAAAACACACATACATAAATATACTTTTATCTTAGCTTAAATGGAATAAAGCACACTTATAAAGAATAAATTGCCATTCATCCCTTGACACAAAGAATCTAAATGAATATGTTTCCTTCTTTTCTAAGATAAAACACTAGTTTGAGTTACCTAATCCTTTAATCCGGATTTAAACCCTTTAATCCTGCCACATATAGCCCCAAATGGGAGTTAAGGAAGGTATTTCAAATGCATTCATAATTGTACCAATAAAAATATACTCTTTTTTCCAGGCCAATCCTGTCCTCAAATGCTTCTTAGAGCTTCGTCTGTTTTAGATAAGCAAACAAACAACAAACAAACATAAGAAACAAGCAAGCAGTTTTAGAGTCAGCAGAAGCAAGGGAAAGAACTGAGAGAGCAATTTTTTTTGTCACAATATTGAATGTATAACCCAAAGTATTTTGGTTTTATACTTTTTATTTACAGATATGTTTAGAACTTCCACAGTATGTATTATTGGGAAAAATTATTTATTACAGCTAGTGATGATGATGATGATGATGATAAAGATTAAGATTAAGAAATTGGTCTGTATGTAACATTTGAATGGTGCCAAGGACATACTGATTAGAAAATATCTCACTGGACAATAGAATTAATTCCAAACATAACTAGTCTGAAACTTAACTTCTTTTAATTTTATGATTCATATTTTTATAACTTTGGTTTTATCTTTTACAAATAGTTATCATAAGTACACAGTTTTCTGATTTATCCAGGAAGTATGTTTTTTTGTATGTGAGTAGAGGAAAATGCCTTATTAAATGGTGATTGCCTAGAAGAAGCTTTATAAATGTCCGTTGAGTGATTAAGGACTTCAAATTGATCACAGTAAATCACAAGGCTAGTGGAGTTCTTCACACGATTCTACAAGATTTTTTTTTTTTTTTTTTTTTTTTTTTTACCTAGAGCATTCACCTTCAGTTTGGTTTTTGAGTCATCCTGGAGTTGCATTTGTTATTGAGCAGCATTTGTTTTCTACCCACCTAAAACGAGTATAATTTAGGAAATATATCTGAAAAATGCAGCATATATAATATAATTACCTCAATATTTATTTCAGTCAAGCCTTCTAATATCCAGCACATTTATAGAATATACTTAGTCCTAGTATTATAAAGGAATAAGAAATAATAATAATGTATTCAAAAGTACTTACTGTAAGCTGAATAAGTGTCATTTATTGGTTCTCTCTTTAGGAAGAGATTCCAACTAATGAGACACACTTCCAAAACATTCAAAGTACACCAAGACAAAAACAACAAAAACACACCAAGTCATATTATTTTCAAACTACTAATAAACAAAGAGAAAACCTTGAAAGAAGCCAGGGGTTATACATTAGAAACAAAGGAACAGAGAACTTGTCATAAATCATGTAAGAAGAGAGTGGAGTTAAACATTTAAAGTGTTGAGGAAAACAACAACAATAGGCTATTAACTTCAAATTCTACATCAATCAAAATTATCCTTTAAATAGAAAAGAGATACAAAGACTTTCTCCACAGCAAAACTGAGGGAATTTACCACCAGTTGACCTTCCTGTCATAAATAGTAATAATAATAAATATTTAAGTCATAAAATAATATAGGCTAGAAACTTGAATCTACAGAAAGAAAGGTTGAGTGTTGGAAAATGAATGGAAGTAAAATATTTTTTCTTTTTCTTATTGACCTACAAGATAAGTATTTTAATATAGATTCAACACAATAAATACACACACAAACATTTAGTAAGTTACTTCATAGATAATAACAAAATGAGTTTGAATTTTACTATATAGAAAGGCAAAAAAATCCAAAATAGCCCACACAATAATAAGAACAAGTTGGAGGCATCACACTACCCAATTTCAGGTTTTATTATAAATCTACAGTAATCAACAGTGCAGTTATTGGTTACAATGTAGAGACACAGATCAATGAAACAGAATTGAAAGTCCAGAAATGACCCACATCAACATAGTCAATTAGTTTTTGACAATGGTATGGAGGCAATTCCAAGAAGAAAGGGTTGTGTTTTCAGCAAATTGTGCTGGTACAATTGGACATCCTTACACATAACACACACACACACACACACACACACACACACACACACATTTCTATACACATACACAAAGAGACCTAGACAAAGACTTTACACATTCTTCCCAAATAACTCAAAATTCATTATTCACCTAAATGTAAATGCAAAACTATTCATTTTCTAAGAGAAAAAAAGGAGAAAATTCTATAAGGCGTTTGATTTAGTGGTGAATTTTTAGAATCAATACCAAAAGGAAAAAATGAAGAAAAAACAATCTTTATTAAAATAAAATAAACTTCTGCTCTGAGAAAATTATTGATAAGAGAATCCAAAGGTCAGTAGAGATGAGTGAAAATATTTTCAAAACCTACATCTGATAAAGAGTTTGTATTTGAAATACACACATGCGCGCGCACGCACACACACACACACACACACCTTCTTAAAACATAATAACAAAAAACAAACTTTTAAAAATGGGGGAAAGATCTGAGCAGACACCTTACCAAAGAAAATATACAGAAAACAAAACAAGTCAAGGAAAATAGGTTTGGCATCATTTCACCTTAGAAAATGCAAATTAAAACACCGAGATAGCACAGAATGCCTAATAGAATTCCCAAGGGAAATCCACCATGCTGGTGAAGATGTAGAGCATCAGAACCATTCGTTCAGGGCTGATGGGAAACCACAATGGTGCAGCCACTTTCTAATGCAGTTTGGCAGTTTCATCCAAACCATATCATAATCCTACTTTATAATACAGGGATTATACTTCTGGGTGTTTGCCCAACTAATTTGAAAATATTTCTTCACAAAAGTCTGCACATGAATATTTATAGCAGCTTTATTCATAAATTCTAAAATTAGAAACAATGAAGTTACTCATTAATGACTGACTGGATAAGCAAATTGTGGTATATCCATACAGTGAAAAGCTATAAGCAATAAAAAGGAATACACTAGAGCAAAGATAGGGGTGATTATTAAGTGTAATATCACCAAGTAAAAATAACTAGTCTGAAAAGGATGCATGCCTTATGCTTGCAGTGTATGACCTCTTGGTAACGGATAACTATAAGAGTCCATAAATAGATTGATAGTTGCCAAGGCTTTGGAAAAAAAGGGGTTGAGGAGTTGATGTTTAGGGGATGAGTTCGAGTGATCAAGTTACTTTGTGTAATTCATACCATTGAACACATAACACCTTTGATGGTATTTTACTACCCTTGCTCCTTTTCAATCTTCCTTACTAGTTGTCCTCCCTATAGTCAAACTTCAAATGTAAATTTCCTGAAAAGTCTTATTGTACTTTAACATGTTTTCAACTCTTCCTTAGAAACCTCATCCACTTGTATATTTTCAGTCATTACTTAAATGCAGATGACTTCCAAATACATATCTTGGGTCCAATTCTTTCTTTTTACATTCAAAACCATGGGTTTTCTGCATTTTCAGACATTTCATTAATATTTTACAAAAATAGGTCTAAAATCCACATATTTAAAAACTGCCCTAGTATTGCCCCTTGCTTCCCCAAATTTTCTTAAGCTTGGTTTCTTTTTCTTAGTTAATTAAACCAGTTCCTACCACCAGGTTGCCTCATCTGAAACTTATCGTTCAAATAGAACATCAGTGTCTCAATTTCTTCCTTTATTCTATTACCCAGATCAATCAGGTATCCCTTCTAACATATATCCTGCTGATCTCCTGCTCTCTATTTCTGCTTTGTGAGGTATAAAGTACATTTTTTTTGCTTAGAGAAGTTGAGCAATATTTGCTTATCTGGTATGTGTCTGCAACTAAGCTGACCAAGAGGTCTCTTCAAACACAAACTGGATCATGACATCACCTTATTTAAAACAAAACAAAACAAAACAAAACAAAACAAAACAAACAAAAAACAGATTCCAACATGCCAATATTTTCCAAATATTTTAGAATAATATTCAACTAGTTTATCCACCTTGTACTTCTGTCATTCATATCTTAACTCATACAACTTGATCCCTCAAGATTTGATCTAGCTATAAATAATGACTTGCAGATTATGCACTTGAGTGAGAACATTTAACACCAGCATGGCTGTTAACATCATTTGTAATACACTGCCCAAACTCAACACACAATATGTACCCAAATAATTCCAATTCATCCTTAAAGACTAAATATTTATTCTCAGAAGGGTCTCCATTGATCCTCAACTCTTACTTCCTAGTGATTCTACCTTATGAACAATAATTCTCCACATATTTGTTTGATAAAACTAATAATAAAATCATTAAATACAACTTGAATAACAAAGCATTAACGTGGCATGTATGGCATCACATCACATTTTCCACTTTTTAAAGCAAAATACCTATACACCCAAAAGTTAACTCAGTGATCTATCTATCTATCTATCTATCTATATATATATATATATATATATATATAAAAGGCAAAGTGAACATGCAACCAGCTGACCAGCCAGTAGGTATGACGTGCTTGACCACCAGGGGGCAGACGCTGGATACAGGATCTGCCGAACTGCTATGACTTGGCAACAACAGTTCTCGGGTGACACACCCCAGAACCAGAGAGGAGCCAGCCCTGTCCCAGGTACAGCTGGCCAGGGAGGGACCACAGGAGGTTGGCTCCAGGGTGTGTCCAGCCCATCTTGCCCAGTCCCACCCAGCCAGCCATGTTCTAATTAATTTCCTTTCAATGTGCATGAATTTGTGCACCAAGCCACTAGTTAGAAAAAAACAAACAAATTACATTAAAGTATAGTGACATATGTCATTGTTGATGTATGTTTTCAAGTGCATAATCCTAATTTGTTACACTCTAAGGGGCTTGACTACATATTCAAAGCTTTCTCAAGGACCAAGAAATAACACTTCTCCCAGTGTTTTTAGATATATGATATTTTTTCTAATTTCTTGATTTTGCTTTTTTAAATTAGAGTTGCATTTGAAATTATATGCATTTACTAGTATATAAAAAAAAAAAAAACTCAGAAAGCTCCAGTTCATTAATTTTCTCTAGATTTTGACTCTTCCTTAGAGATTTAAAAATACTCTACTGGAGAGATATTTATGACTAAAAAAAATTGTACACTGCCAATTTATATGAGAAATAAAATCTTTGGTTTCACACCAGTGGAAAGAAGTCCTTTAGGCAAGATAACTCTGAAGGAGGAGTATGAGTAATGGATAGAGGAGATAACAGCATAGGCTGTAAGTTCTAAAATATGATTTTTGGCACAATTATTGAATCTGTTAGTAACTGTAGTTATGGTTTTGAACATACAGTATTTATAAAAGATATATAAATACACAATGACAGACAAATGAAATTTCCCTATGACAAAATGCAGCAAGTCATACATCTTATATTATTCCTTTTGAAATAGTATGAACAGTCTCCTTCCCCAAATATATTGCCCCCAGTTAATTATATGAGTAATAATTAGGAACACCTCATTCTTGCTTTGGAAGACTTAGACCTCTAAGTTTCAATACAAAGAAATCATAGTATTTTAGCTTTTACCTGGTACATCTTACTGGCACCACGCTAATCCATTTGTCCATAAACATTTATTTTCTTTTATCACTTCTAAAAGGAATGATGTTTTACTATGGATAGTTGGAAAGTGGATGCAAGGCAAAGGCTTAGAGACCATGTACAAGTTTACAGTGAAGTGCAATTTCAGAGAGCAGAAATGAAGGCAAGGGGGATCGACATGAAGAAGAAAAGTCATTTCAAGCATCAATTATTGGTATCAAATGTGACTGGTTGTTTATACTTGCATGAGAACTTTCAGAAAGGCCAGAGACACAACATTTTCTTTGGACCATTTTTGGAGTTTAGGGAAGAACTCACACAGAGTTGAACATAGTAGCCATGTGCCAAAATGTAGGAAGTGATGGAGGAGAAAATACTCAGTGCCAAGGAGAGGAGATGCAACACTGAAAGGTATCTGATACAAAGTACCTGTTATCCAGATTCTTGTTTCTGAAACTGCTGCACCTCCTTTCAAATCATTGCTTTCAGATTCATTGCTCATTATTTACATACCCTATAGCTGTTTTCAAAATTATAAAATATAACACAGCTAATGTGATTATTTTAGTTCTCTCAATGGATGATGTGGTATGTTCCTGACAGACTGGGTATCAGGATTGCTTCTGATTATAGAAACAGCTAAAATGATTACAAATGCTACACCACAGTTCAATCACATCATTCAAGGATTAGCATTTCTCATTCATAAAGTTTTGGAAGAAGTGGGGAGATTGTGGATTGTTTTCTTCTGTCACTCAGTCCATCAATTAAAGATGAGTTCCATCAATCCATCAATTAAAAACATCCCTGAGGGGTGGCCTTCTACTTCGCATGTCAGGAAGTCTTTAGTTTGTAAAAGATTTCAAGACTAAAGTGTAAAAACAAACAAACACCCATATATAAAAGAAGAATAAAGCAGCCTCATTTCAACCTTAAGAGGATTACATGGAAGCTTATAAGTCGGCAGTTAATATTAAAGAATTCACTAGTCAGGTCAGATGTGTGACTATTTCTGCTCTCAGAGTTTGAGATTAAATGAACATGACACAAAATCTGACCTATTAATCACGTGCTCAGTACAAACTGAAAAGGAAGAGATCATTAAAAGTATACTAAACCATGGCTGGTGTGGCTCAGATGGCTGAGCATCATCCCATGGACCAAGAGGTCACTTGTCTGATTCCTGGTCAGGACACATACCTGGTTTCAGGCTTGATACTCAGTAGGGAGAATGCAGGAGGCAGTTCAATTGATGTTTATCTCTCTCAAATTAACAAAAACATATTTTTTAAAATGTATATTGAATCTTTCTATGTAGAGTACATGAGAAAGGTAGATATTTGGCTCCTGAGGTCTTGTCTTTGGAAATGTGTGGGCACATTTCTTTGAAAATAATGTTTTATCTTTTCTTGTTGTTGTATCCTCTACTCTACCTTCACACACGTCACTTATTTCCAGTTGTCTCTGTCACAGTTTATAAATTATTTTGTCAATCTTTCTCTTGAGCTCAGCTGAATTTTAAGATCAATGAACTTACTTGCCAGTTTGACAGGGCTATTAGTTGTTCTAGCAATTAATTAAGCCTTGCAAATTATTTTAACCCAGGACTACCAGTCTCTACACCACTTAATTGCCACTCAATCACAAGTTAAATTTGCCTGAAATTAACGTTGTGTTCTACAAGGAAGACAGTTTCAACCAGTCTGTCCAGTTGCTAATTTTCTGAACATTTCCTTAGGCATTACTTTTTTTTTGGGGGGGGGGGTGAGGGGGTGAGGGGGAATTAAACCTTCTACATAGGAATTTTACTTTTCTGAAAGCATTTGAAAATGCTCTTTACTCCATCAAAGCCCAATATGAGGTCAATCAAAAAGTGTTTATGAGGAAGCATTTTTTTCTGCATTTGAGATATTTAGCACTAAATTAGGGAAGATAAATCAACTGGAGAACAGTATAGGAGGAAAGGGTAAAAATTGCAAACAGACACATTCACATTTTCATGCATCTGGTTCATTGCCTTTGTCTTATGATATGATAGCCAAGAAAGAGAACCTGGTAATGTGAACAACTTCTCAGTGGATCTTCACACTGAAATATCATCATCATGGCAAGCTGCCTTGGAAGCTGTCTAAGCACCTGTAAAAATATATTTACATATCCTCATTACCAGCAGCCATTCTTCACTGGGATGCCTCTAGCAGACACATAGGCTTTGTGATTGTATGGCAAAATAGAAGTATCAGGGTTTTTCCAAATTACTACTTGTGCCCAGATTTTTAGTTCAAGCTGCATAAAAGTGTACAATACATGATCTATTTAAAACTGACATATTTCCACTTCTAAGCACAGAAATCTTCATGTTAATCCGTTCCCAGCAAGAGAGCTACCTCTTCATTCTTTGCTCATGGAAGAGTGGGTTGTCAGGAGAGAGGGAGAGAGGGGAATTATGTTCTGGAGAGAAATCATCTTCCTTATAGAATTGGAGACTAACTTGCCAGAGGCCTGGAGCTGATGAAGGGAATCTATTTAATAAGTGCCTAATATATTTCTGTCACTGTACTGGCTGCTTTATGTACATAGTCTAATCTTCAGAGCAACTTTGAAATGTGTCAACTATTACCTTTTATGTTTTTAGATGAGAAAGCTGAGGCATGGGCTAGTTATGCAATTCAGCAAGGTCTTAGAATCCACAGGTGGAGTTATCTCTTCACCGGTTTTGCCCCTTCCAAATCATTTGCCACAGTTCTAATCAGGCTGTATGATCCTCCCATTATTCCCTATTTCCTAAATCATAAAGTGCAAAGTAAGATCCCTTCTACATCTTATCTTCCCAGCATTATCCATCAACTTCCTGCTACATTGCATCAATAGTTAATCACTGTGGTTTCCAGAAAAGAACTCTGATCCTGCTCATTCCAAACTTTGGCTTATTCGTTTCTTCATACCTGAGAGATCTGATGCTTGCCTCTCTGATTCTCTCCTTCCAACCAAATATACTTACTTATGTCTCCTGACTAATTCCTCGCATCCTCCAAAATTCAGATACTGTTTTACCTGTTTTTTTGAGACTTTCCAAGCCCTGGCCTTGCTTCAGTATCTTTCCCAATTGTTTTCTTAGTCACTTTTGCTTGTATTTCTTTCTATTGATGTGTCTGCCACACAGGGATGCTGAGTCTTTGAAATAGAATCCTGAGTTATAACTCTAAAATCAGTACTTCATGGGTACTCAGTAAAATTTGATGAAAGGGATGGATGAATTGGGTCAGGCTGAAGTAGGTGTCAAAGTAAAGCTAAAGCTATAATGCTTGGTTTAAAAGAAAAATGCTTTTCCATCTAGGAAAATCATCTTTGAGTAAAATATATCCCTGAAAAGAAGTGAGCAGGTGAAAAATCTATTAAACCTTGATTTTAGGAGAAACTTTGAGGACAGGGAAGGTATCAGACTTATCCTAAATTAGGTTTTCTTTATGCAGCATTCACTACATTTTTAGAGGAATAAGAATGGCAATTTTACTCAAATTGATTGGTTTTTAAACATTAATTATTTTGTCCTCAGGATAAGCATGTAACCCAAATTATATTGTACTTAGCCTAGTAATCTACTAGATTGATGAATTTGTTGTCTGTGTGGTGGTGGGTGAGAAAGAAGGAAAATGGATGGAAAAACAAAGAAAATGTGATGTGAATTTCATCAAATGAATATCAATAAATGATTTAATAATTGAAATTCCTTAGTAAATCTTATCTTATGGTTATGGAGATTTTTGCTTACAGTTTTATAGTTTTTTTATAGTCATTGACCAGATGTCAGTTTTTACTTTAGTAAAGATTAGGAAGTTTTTCCTCTTTTTTTTTTTTTTCTTGTGTTTTCAATAATCTCCTTTATCTCAAAAGATGCTTTAAGTTTACATGTATCTCCTACTGAACATTGTGCTTGCCTAATGCACTTTAGAAAATCAGCAGATAGTATTTATTATTGAACTAGAGGCCCGGTGCAACCAGAGTAGCTCAATATTTAAGGGAAATCTGATCCAGATAATTCATTATCTTTTACTGTTAATATATTGGCTCACTTTCACTCCATCTCAGCTCTAAGTAAAATACAATACATCTCTAGAGCAGCAACCCATTATAATGTAGAAGTTTTGGAGAGGAATGTATCTTTTAAAACTCTACATAATGAAGATAATTATTTAATGAATAGTCATTATTTAGAAAAGCATTGCTTTCAGTTACATAATAGCAAAGTTGAAAGTTAGCTCCAGATATTTAGAACAACATACATTAAGTATACTTGAAATAATACTGTATATATCATATTAAGGTATTTTAATCTGGCCAATATCAACTGGTTTGAATCAATATTTATCATCTTTTTTGTTTGTTTGTTTGTTTGTTTTTAAGAAACATAGCCTGAATATCATAATATCATATTTTAAATACAATAAGGATTGGAAGAATTTTGAGTTGCATCCCTTATCTTTCTCTCTCTCTCTCTCTCTCTCTCTCTCTCTCTCTCTCTCTCTCTCACACACACACACACACACACACACACACACACACACACACATACATATATGGATTCATATTTTTCACCAGGCAGAATAGTTGTTTAACATTTTGGAATATACTAGAGACCATATTTAAAGGTGTCCCTTTCTACCCTGCTCTTACAAACATCTTTTTGGAAACCTATTCTAATGTGTAACAACTATTGCCCATCAGGGGAATCTTCCTTATGGTTAACTTAAACCTTTCACAGTCATTGAGAGCCATTTAAGGTTTGGTACTCAGTTCTCCTCAGAAGAACTGATGAAAAGATAATCACTAAATTATCCCACATGAATCTTCTGATTATGTCACATTGGCACAGGCCAAGCAATAGCAGTATTTGTGTGTGTGTGTGTGTGTGTGTGTGTATGTGTTAAATATATATGTTTTAATTTCTTTATTGATTGTGGTGTTACATATGTGTCCTTATTCCCCATTACCTCTATCCCCCTATGTCCTCTCCCCCCCATGCCCTCCACCCCCTGTTGTCTGTGTCCATTGGTTAGGCTTATATATATGCATGCATACAAGTCCTTTGGTTGATCTCTCCCCCTTATCCCCACCCTCCGCTACCTTTCCTCTGAGGTTTAAATGCTATTTCTTTTTACGCATTGGCTTTTTAGAAAACCCTTAAAAGCTTATCACAATAAGTAGATTTTGTTTATTATACAAACATTCTGGTCATTATAATGATTATACATATGAAAATAAGTTCATTTTCAAAAATTTACTTAAGACTTATACTAATGTAATTCTAATAACACAGTTTCATTATATATAAAGCATGGAAAAAACAAAACAACAACACACACACAGTGCTACTATTGCTACTGCCTGTTTATCCATGCGACTAAAAATTTAAAAGCAATCTGTTGGCATGGCTAAGTGGTTGAGCACTGACCTATGATCCAGGAGGTCATGGTTCTATTCCAGATCAAGGTACATCTCCAGGTTGCAGGCTCTGTCCCCAATGGGGATGTGTAGGAATCAACCTATCAGTGATTCTCTCTCATCATTGATGTTTTTATCTCTCTCTCCCTCTTCTTTCTTCTCTGAAATCAATATATATATATATATATATATATATATATATATATATATATATATATATATATATATATTTTTAAATACAAAAGCAAACCATGCTTATACCACAGTTTGAGTTCACTGGGAGCAGACTCCAAGACAAAATTTAGTGTTTAAGATGTTTACAATAGACAAAGGCCCTTTAATCACCCACATGGAAAATAAAAGAAAGAAGTAGGACTGAGCCAACAGCTCAGCCTCACCATGGAAAAGGTTGAACTAACATGGCCGTCAGAGTCCTTCTCTGCTGGGCTGGAACACTTTGGCCCTTATACTTCCTCTTGATCTCCCATTTGATATCAGCTGACTCTGGAAGAGCACAGGTTTGTGTGTGATAAATCTATATGGCTAAAGTACATCCTGAGGGGTTAATAATGGAAAGCTGTCCCTGAAAGTTTTCCTAGAAGCTTATGGCAACACCTCCTTCCTTGAAGAGGAAATTGGGTATTGCATATTCAAATACACCACTATTTATATAATTACTAGTGGCCCTGCATAGGAATTCATGTGCCAGGAGGTCGCCGCTGCCCTCCTATAGTTCCCCTCACCTCCTTTCACCAGACCCCCTTCATAGCTTGCTTCCCTGCACCCTCCTGTAGTCTCTGTCACCCTCCTGCAGATTCCTGATCCGGTAGTTACTGGGTCTATCATTATACCTTAGGGCGTAATGGATAATTGGCATATTCCTCTCTTATTATATATGATAACAATGCCAAACATTATTCTAAGTTGTTTACATATATCAACTCATATAAAACCATCACCACATTGAAAAAAATCACTCATGTGATACTCATTTTTCAGATGTAGAAACCGAGCATCATGGAATTTAAGTGACTTGCCCAAGGCCATGTAACTAATAAATGGGAGAGCAGTGATTTCCAGTCAGTTCTGTTGCTGACATTCCACAGGCTGCCACTCACACTGCCTCTCAGCTGCCCTAACTCAGAGGTTCCAAGGACTTCTCGATTGCCCAAATCCAAGTTCCTAAGTTTTCAATTCTTCTTTATGTTGTCTTTCTGAATTTTCTGGCATACTCTAAATTGGTTTACTTCTTAAAACTCACTTTTACATTAATTTATATGTTCCTATGCTAGTTTTCACACCTACTTTAATGAGGTTTTTCTGGTGATTCTTTTTCATCTGTCTAATCTTTAAATGTCAATGTCCTTTTCTTGTTCATTTCTCAGTTTTCTTTTCTACTGACACTACATGATCTACTTCAAGTGTACTTCAAGCATATTTTACCCAAGAAGGGGTGAAAAAAATAACAACCCTAAGCAGTTTCAGGCCCCAGTACCTGGGAAGAGTCAGGGGTTAATACCCAAAAGGTACCTGTTGCAAGGGATGAGGGTAAAATGTGATCTAGAAATTATGGAAACAGCAACAGGGATAACAACAGTTAGGAATGCAGTCAGATGTTAACTGACTGAAGACAGGATTCAAACTGAAGACTACAAGAAAACAGTGTAATAATTATTTAAAATTAAATCCCTCACCCTGAGGAATTGGTATCAGACTGGCCTTCGGGGGTCATAAAGCAGAAAAATAATCTAAATATGGAAGAGATTGATGTGAACTATTTGAATTCCAAGATTAAAAAGAATAACAAGGTTAAGATAATAATCAATGATTCAATATTACACTGCTCTTTCAATGGGACTACATGTTGACGTTTATTTGTGTTTTAAATAAGGTGCAGGAGTCCTTCAATAATTTAAGTTTTGTGCTACTGATTTATGAAAGAAAAATGGGGCTGTGTTTTTAAGATTCATAAGTGGTAATTTAATATATCTAACATTGTCAGTAAAAATATATTAAGACATATGCCTGTAAACCAATGGTTTTAGAAATAAAACATGCTGTGGAGATGATTTAAATATAAATGATACTAAAAAAACAACACACACACACACAGACACACACACTAAAACACTATGAGCACTTACACTTCAGGTTTTTTTTTAATGCTATAGATTTGCTTGTCATGTATAAACATTATATACATTTCTAATTTAAAATGTTCTTAATCATCTCACCTAAATATTTTCTCAATTGGCTCTTCCTGAAACTTTATATTGCATAATTTTTCCAACATTGGGGAAATTGTAGTGGTATGTTATTTTTATTACTTATTATAATTTGACAAATTTGATATTCAAAAATCTGGATGACCTTTTTTATTTTAAAAGTATAATTTTCATACATCATATTCATTATACGGGAAAATGTTTTATTGGGAGATACAATTCACATACCATAAAATCCATTCTTTTTCATTGTAAGTTTGATTTTTTAAAATATATATTTCATTCATTTAAAAGAAGAAGGGAGAGGGAAAGAGAAATATAAACATCAGTGAGGAGAGAACTGTTGATTGGCCACCACCTGCACACCTCACACCTGGAAAAGAGTCTGCAACCAGGGCCTGTGCCCTGACCTGGAATCAAACCATGACCTTCTGGTTCATAGGTTAACACTCAACTACTGAGCCACACTGGCCTGACTGGGTGATCCTTCTAAATCAACAAATGCAAAGTGATTTTCAGTTTGTTAAAATATTAATGCAAAATAGAAACAGTTTCATAGATGGGTAGCAGGCTGAAAGCTGAGCTGTAGGAGAGAGAGTGTAGGAGGGACTGAGGATCACTGGAGGGATTGAGGAAAGAAAATATAAAATTCATGGACATGAGGATTAAAAGTAACTAGAATCACAAACACATGTAGCTTTAGAGTACTAGTAATCCTTATGATAAAATAAATATTTCAACCCTTCAAAAATATTAATGTGAACAAACATTCTGACATATAAAACATTTGGTGAGTTATTCCTTTTCTTTCTTTGACACTGTATTTCAGAAAAATATGTTCACTAAAGTTAGGATTCAATTTTATAAGTATCACCAAGACATAGCAATAATAACCCTGTACTGTAGCAAAATTCTGAAATTTCCTCATTATACTGTCAAAGGGAAAGTGCCTAAGTCTGAGCCATTCATGTCACCAGGGAAATATAATTTGCTCATTTCTTTAAAAACCATGGGCTTGTTTATGGAATTAGGGTATGATGAATAGAGAAGGAAGGTTTTGCAAGAATGGAAGGGCTATAAAGAGCAGACTTGTATGTATTAGGCAAATGACTTACAAACATGTGGCATTACAAAATAAAATCACAACCCAATATTATAGTTAATGCTGCCACACAGAAAAATAAGATCATTTTCTGTACTTAAAATACATTAGAATTTGCTTCTTTGTTGTATCAATAAGTAAAACATGAATTTCCATCTTTACCTATAACACATCAGAAAAAAACCAAAACACTGACTAGAAATATATTTTAGACTGAAAAGTGACTTAACACTTGAAACTACACCAAGTGCTCCTGGAAAACTCACAGGTGCTTCAAAGGAAAGGAACATTTCTCAGTCTATAAATTACCTCTGCTTCCCTCATTACTTTAGGGTTCTATGGTAGAATCACCTGTGTTGTCAACATTTCAATTCCATTGAAGTGGTGAGTTGTCAGTTTTGGAGTGAAAATATATTGTTATGGCTATTCATTTTTACCATATATAGTCTGAAACAAGTTAACATATTCAATCTTCCATTTATTTATAGTTTTTGAAGAAATAGAGATTGAGTGTTCCCATTTTCTAAGCAACCTTTTGATGTTCACAACACAAAGATGAACAAAACAAAGCAAATAGCATTATGAATAGAAATGTGAATTTTAGAGAGCCGATGGTGTAATTGGGGTACAGTATCAGATGTGCTGAGAGTAAGAAGAAATGATATGGAGGCCAAATTTTGAAGGATCTCTCATGTCATGGTAAGTAGCTTAGAATGTATCTGCTAGGGTGAAGGCTTAGTGAAGGTTTTTAAGATCTGTAATAATGTGAACAGATCAGTATTTAGAAAGATACTTCCAGCCAAAACCAGTTTGGCTCAGTGGATAGAGCATCGGCCTGGGGACTGAAAGGTCCCAGGTTTGATTCCGGTCAAGGGCATGTACCTTGGTTGCGGGCACATCCCCAGTGGGGGGTGGGGGGTGTGCAAGAGGCAGCTGATGGATGATTCTCCCTCATCAATGTTTCTAACTCTCTATTCCTCTCTCTTCCTCTCTGTAAAAATCAATAAAATATATTTTTTAAAAAAGAAAGATTCTTCCATAGGAACTGATTGGAAGGGCTTTGGGAGGAAGCTGAAGAAAATAATTGAAAACATGTTATGTGCCATGTGGGAATACAAATATTAATAAGACATGATCTCAGCATTCAAGAAAGTTAATGTTGGGAAGAACACTTTTAAACATTTAAAGTTAACAATGCTTTACCAAAGGAATAAACACAGTGGGGTGATTGCCCAACTGCCCGATTTGTGTGTATGTGTCAGGGGTCCTAGCAGGGAGAGGGGCTCTTGAAGGTGGAGGCCAGTCAGGCAAAGACCCAAAACGACAAGTTAATTGGAACTTGCAAGAGCATTTAAAGGACCCATAAAGGAACAAGAATTAGGATTAAGATCTTAACTAGCAGAAGTAATGTAGCATGTGTAAACTAACTAGGCATCTGAAAGGGTAGTGCACTTGGAAGTATCATATGAATAGGCATTGCTGAATCAAAGGAAAAATTTTAGAGAAAACAGTGGGAGATTATGCCAGAAAAGTCAACAAGGGCTAAACCAGAAAATATTACTATCCTGATGACATTTTTGTTTGCTTGTTAATTTTATTTTTCGTCAGTATCATCACCTTTCCTTTTTTTGCCATTACAAAAGGCTCTATCAAGCATATGTCTATACTAATAAAAGGGTAATATGCCAATTAGACTGGACATCTTCTGGATATCCTTCTGGACAAAGCCACAGTGGTGGAGCCAAGACAGAGGCAATTGGAGCGGTCAGTTTGGCAAGGGGAGAGCAGTTAGGAGGGCGATCAGGCCAGCAAGGGAGAGCAGTTAGGGGAATCAGGCAGGCAGGAAGAGTGGTTAGGGACAATCAGGCAGGCAGACAGGTGAGCAGTAAGGAGCCAGTGGTCCTGGATTGCTAGAGATCCCTGGCATCCCCCAACTGGTCCTGGATTGGAAAGGGTGCAGGCCAGGCTGAGAGCCCCGCCCCCCATGAATTTCCTGCACCAGGCCTCTAATATTTTAATAAAAACTGTGTATATTAAAAGTGTACAGCGTACCTTGATTTACATACATAATGAAATAATTACCATACTCAGGCTAATTAGCACATCATTCAGTGCAAACGGGCTTTTAAACAATAAAATAAGAAAACTCTATAGGATTTTATGGAGAAAATAGATATTTTAAAATGGTATTCTCTGCAGACAGAAATAGTGAAAGATTGAAGTCAAATAACAGCAAGAAAAAAAATTACAAAAGATCTAGAGACTTTGCACTAAATGACTGAGGAGGAGAGAAGGGGAAATGATATATTAGTTTCAAAGAGGAAATTATGTATAAAGTTCAAAGATACAGTATTTACAGGGCAGACATTACAGTATTTGGTGATCTCTTGGGCATGATGTTTTAAATGAGAAAGGATTTCTGATGTGAAAATTAGCAGACATTTATACAGACAGCCAGTGGGAAAGCCCAAAGTGCACTTGAGATTATCCATCACAGTACTTCAGACATACTGAGTTTTGGGCGCCAATGTGACAGAATCAAAAGGCACAAAAAGTAAAAATTTTGAAGCAGGACAAGAAATTTGTTTTGAAATGTAAACTTTGGATTGAGATCTGAGTTTCTGCCTTATCTCAGGCTATTGCCTTGACCCTCAACTCTTGCTGACTTCAATGATGATTCATATAGATTAGGATTAAGAACAATTATTGATCAATGGAAGAAGTCATTAAATTATATAAGAAAACCACTCCCCATTCACAAGTGGGATTTGGGCATGACTTAGGGTTAAGCTGCTGTATGCTCAAAGGCCTAAGAGTGAATGAAGCATTATTTTGTTCTGTGACCCTTTCTTGATTATCATGCTCAGTATTTCTGTCAACTTCATTTCCCAGCTAATGTGATTATTTATCTGCTGGAACCACTGGTGGTGATGATAATACATGCAATGTCATATTTTAAGAGTAATCTAAATCTAGCTTTCTAGACTTAAAAAAATACTATTTAAAATTTTCTAAAGTCAGAATTTATCTCATCTCCTCTATCCTAGGGTGCATGCCTACCATATTTTATACATATTGCCTACATAGAAAATTATGCTAAATTCTAGTAAATTCTGGTATAAGTCTTACACAAAAATGTAATTATGAAAACAAAATTAAAATAATAATATATAATTCACTTAGATATATATATTTTTAATGATTAATTTCAGTGTGAAAATGCTTTATCTTTTCAATAGTTTCCTTTAAAACCATCTTCTTGTGTGAAATAGTTTCTTCATAGAAATAGTGATTTCCATTTGTTTTGTAAATCTACAGAATGTGATAGAATGTTGTTTTCCTTTTTTAAAAATCTATTGACTTCAGAGAGGAAGGGAGATGGAGAGAGAGACAGAAACATCAATGAGAGAGAATCATTGATCAGCTGCCTCCTGCATACCCCTTACTGGGGATCAAGCCTGCAAAATGGGCACATGTCCTTTACTGGAATCTAACCTGGGTCCCTTCAGTCAACAGACCGGTGCTCTATTCACTGAGACAAATTGGCTAGGGCTGTGCTGTTTTCTTTATTAGATTAGTATAAAATAGCAATTTGGTGCTTTGAATTTTAAGTATTATTAAAAGAATAAAAAGGTTGTATATATATATATATATATATATATATATATATATTAATTTTTTTAGAGAGAGAAAGGGAGAGGGATAGAGAGCTAGAAACATTCATGAGAGAGAAACATAGAAACATTGATCAGCTGCCTCCTGATCAACAGGGGACGTGCCCACAACCAAGGTACATGCCCTTGACTGGAATCAAACCTGGGACCCTTCAGTCTGTAGGCTGACACTCTATCCACTGAGCCAAACCAGTTAGGGCAAGAATAAAAAGTTTGAGCAAAACTAAAATAGGATATAATGTTTATTGAGATGTTTTCTAAAGGCATCCAAATACTAGTATAGGAGGGGATGAGAGGATCACAGAAACCCAAAGTAAATATTTATACTCATATTTCTGTCTCTGAACAAAAAAAAAGATGAAGTCCATTAATCCATTAGCTTCCTTTTGTAAAAAAATAAATAAATAAATAACTATCTTGTAATGTCTAAAAGACTGCTCTAGACTGCTGTGTGCCATTTATATTTATACACACATACCAGTACACATACACACACACACACACACATACATATATTCTAAAGTTATTTAACTATAGTGGCAGGTGTACATAGTTATATTATGACAAAGTGAATTGGGCGGCCTTAGGAAATGTTAAAATCCATAGGGTGCGCAGCCACATGATATATGTATTCTGGGTAGGAATTGGATTTTAATAACATCTATGTCTTCTTTTAAGCCCAAGGTTTTAATATTACAATATATAATGTTATCAATTATTGTCCTTACTGCTATATTGATTTGCCAATATCTGAAGCAAACTTTCTGAGTCAGAAAGCTCTGAAATTGTGATGGAGATTATTATTGTAGGCAGAAGGAAATGGGTGAGGAGTATAATATAGAAAATACCATAATTTAGTCTAGAAGTACAATATGAGTTAATTTTGACTAATTAATAAGAAGAGTCAAGAGACTGCCAGAAGCCATATTTCTAAAGAACACAAGGCGAATTTCCTCTTCAGATAGGTAAGCACAGTGGGAAAAGGGGGGATTTCTTCTTCAGACACCAAGCACAGTGGGAACTATGCCCTTTAAGCAATTTTTTTTTTAAAGAAATAAAATACAGACCCTGACCTCAGTCACTTCTAGGATGTATGACCATAGAACCAGTCTCTACAATCTAGATATTCTTTTAGCCACTGAGCTCTAAGTCTTTGGGGAAAAGTTCCATCAGATATTTTTCTTTAGAAAACGCGTTAGTCAGGAGAATAAAATGTTATTGGCAGAGTTAAATCTCAAAATACATTTTTCACCTGGAATCTTATATAAGAAATATAATCCTCCATGTTCCATACAACAGGTTTGCGATGAATGATAGATTCATTTCCACCTGGCCATTTATTAGAACAGCCTTTGGCAAAAGCAGAGGATATAACTAAATAAAGGAGCTCAGAGAAAGTGATAGTGTGTGGAACTAACCACATCTAAGTACACAATATTCTGCTAGTCCAGCTCACTCTAAAGGAAGAATTTAGAATTGAATTGCTGGTCCCTTTGACCATCTTCTCTAAAGATCACAATGTCAGACAGACTTTTCCTATAGCACAACAGTTCATTCAACAATGATCTCGGAACTTTTGAAGTGTTGCATTCTGTGTTATTGAAGAGAAACTATTTTACACCCTTTGTAAACTAAAATTTAGAAGTGGAGCCCATAGTGACTACTAATATTTTTTATACATTTTTTGCCTTTTGCTAATGATAAAAAAAAATAATAATAAGCAGGGACTAACTGTCACAAAATCATCTATATATAAAAGCCTAATATGCAAAATGTCCCCTCCTGAGCTTGACTGACTGGGAGTTCAGTTGCTCACTATGATGTGCGCTGATCACCAGGGAGGAAGGCCCTGGCCAGCAGCCAGGGAAGGAAGGCCCTGGCCAGTAGCCAGCAGCTGCTAGGGACCCTATCCATGCACACATTTCATGCACTGGACCTCTAGTTTTATATATACCAGGAATGTAAATAACCTATTTATTATAAAGGGTAAAGGGGTATTTAACTTTAAAGAAAGACTAGAGACGTGATGCATGAAATTTGTGCACTGGGTGGGGTGTTCCCTCAGCCCAGCCTGCAACCTCGGAGATGTCCAATTGCCAGTTTAGACCTGGTATTAGGCTTAAAATGACATTCAGACATCCCTCTCTCTGTCCAGGATGCTGCATGCATGAGTGACCATATTCTTCATACAGGTGAAAGGTATCTTGTTGTTGTATGACTTGATACATTTTTTTGGCCCTGATTATAAAAAGTAGTACATAACATGATCCTTCTGAGACAGTAGTACCATTTTCCCCATCTTATGGGTGGAAAAACTGAAGCAGAGTTAAGTAATTGGCTTTGTAACACAGTTATAAGCATCAGCATCAGGACTGACCACAAAATGTGCAAGGCAGAGTCCATGCATATCATCACTATATCATCCTGTTTTTTTCAGTGTTAAAGTAGCCTTGCCAGGTTTTAATTTTTAAATCTCAGAGACTATTCCCAATATATAGGTTAGGGTCCCTAAGCCTGGCCGGCAATCAGGGCCAAAGGTGGGATATCCAGTGGGCAGGGCAATTGGGGGGCCCCCACTGGTACCCACTTTGGCTGGTGGCCTGGCGCCGCCCACTGGCCAGCCCCACCCAGTTCCTTCCCTCTCAGGGGGCAGATGCTGGTGGTCCATGCGCATCATACAGACTGGTTATTCCACTGGTTGTTCTGCTGTTCTGTCAACTTGCATATTAGGGTTTTATTATATAGGACTATAACAAATATATCTTGCCAGACATTTTAATTTGTTGTAATTATGTTTATCTCATTTCTCCTAGAGACAGTTGCCAATAGTTACTGGTCTCAAACTAAGCTGATTTAATCTAGTTGCACTCACCCTGACTTTTACAACTGTGATCTTCTGAATTGGTTTACACTCTAGCTGGACTGGCTCCCCTATTTCCAGACAGTTTATCTGCTTTTTGCCATCTTAAGATGCAGGAACCAAGACATTAACTTAATTAGTCTACTTACCTATCTCAAAGTGATTTTTCTCAAATTTGGAAATATGTTGACTTCTGATAAGGTTAGATTCTGGAATTATTCTTAAAAGCAAGATCATGACCCTTCTTTTTTTATTTTTTATTTTTATTTTTTACAGAGAGGAAGGGAGAGAGATAGAGAGTTAGAAACATCGATGAGAGAGAGTCATTGATCAGCTGCCTCTTGCACACACCCTATTGGGGATATGCTTCCAACCAAGGTACATGCCGTTGACCGGAATCGAACCCGGGACCCTTCAGTCCCCAAGCTGACGCTCTATCCGTTGAGCCAAATCGGTTTCGGCATCATGACCCTTCTTTACCTTCTAGTTTTAACCATCCCAGTGGCTATGATGTGCATGGAAGTTTAATAACTATTAATTAAACACATAACACAGCCTCAGATTTCTAGGACTTAAGGCAAATACAAAAAATAATAATAGAACATAAAATTGTATGTCTGTATCACAAAGGAGGAAGTGGTCAGTGAGGGATGTAGCAGCTCCCTATTTCCTCTTCCTACTTCCAGCTCTTTGGACATTTGCTTTAGTATCTCTCACCCGATGCTTTCCTTCCATGCTTAGCTCCTCAAGACAAAAACAAATATCTTTATAAAAGGCAATACTGAGGGATTTATTTTCTATACAAAACATTTTTCAAGAAAATGTATTTTGCATGTAGTTTTGTAATACAGTTTTCTACTGACTCTATCTGGGTGACACTGGTTTATGGCTTATGGTTATGATTTATGGCCTTCTGGTATATGGTTTGAGGCCATACAGATTTCAAGTGTACAATTCAACATAATGTCACCTGCCCACTGTATTGTTTGCCCAAGCAAAGTCTCTTTTCATCCCATTTCTGTCCCCTTTGCCCACCTCTAGCTACCCTCACTCCCATTTCCCTATGAGAGGATTGACTAAAAGCAGTTGATTTTGTTGTGGTATTTTCCATTTTTAATTTCCCATACATTGTCACCACAAAAAGTTGCAAAGAATTGTTTTTATTTATTTTATATTTTTACTAGAACTTGGAAAAGTAGAATAATAACTTCATACTTTGATCGTCTCCAGCTGACACCTTTAATAAGAGTTCAACCTACATTCTCGTTTTTGTAAAGAGGGATTTTCTGAAGAAAGCAGTTAGTATTCCAACCCATAAATACCTTCTTCAGTTTATCACAGAGAGACTGCTTTTATTCAGTAGGTAATATTTGAAAGGCTATTCTTTATATTTTTTTCTTGCATTGCCCTTTAATGATTACAGAATGTGAGCTAGTCCTATTTTTATATCTATGTTGTATCATTTAGCACATATGAAAAGAACTCCCACTGTATTAAGAACACCCAGGGTTTGATAAGCAAGTTCTTCTAAATGCCATGCATATAAGCATACAAGGGCACATAGTTATCAAAGAACATAAGATACAAACTAACATTTATAGAAATGAGCATAAGAATAGATTGCTAAAATATATACACTTTCTATTGTTCCTCTCAAGATTTTTCCCCTTTTATTCTAAACACACAAGTATTATAGATAATTTGGACCACACAGTACCACCTCTCGTTGTTCCTAAATCTATTACTAGGCTCACATACTAGCAGAGCATGGGGGAACAAATATTTATCACAGCAGCCTGATTATAAAACATGCAAAAGTAAAGTTTGGAAAGAGAACATTCTGGTAGAAAGGTTAAGGACAGTCTCTCTGAGGAGATGATATTTGAGGAGAAACTTGAATGACGTAAGGAAGATAATAATGTGAATATCTAGGAAAAGGGAAAAGTATTAGTTGGGTTAGGGAAGGTTGATGAGGGACATTTTGGTGGGTTTAATTATTTGTTTATATTTTAAATTATGTTTCCAGTTGTGGGGGGGGAGCTGATTGACAAGTGACAATTGTATATATTTGGAGGGTACAATGTGAAATTTACCCACGTGATAATATATACAGGTTTTCCCAAAAAAGCATACCCACTTTCAATAATTATTAATTCCAATGGGTAAAATCTGAAAATAAAGAACATCAATTGGGTTATCAGCTGTTAAGTATGTAAGCATTTTTTGGACACCCTATATAATCAAGTTAATTGGTAGAAATAACAATGAAGATTGTATGAGAAGTGCTCTGAGCAACTGTGTAAGAAATAGGGCTTGAGAAATGACAGGGGGATACAGGTGTTGGACAATTGTAAGGATTTTTCATTAATGTTGTTAGAAAACTGTTACAAAATATTTACTGAGAATATGGTGATCTAACTTACATTTTTAGCAGGATCACTTTTCATTGTTTTATAAAGAATAGAATGTTGATGTTAAGCATGGAAACAAGATTAGATTAATTTAAATAGCCTATGAGAAGAATTTATTCAAGCTCATCAGAAGTAAACAGTTAACTTACCCAGTGCTTTGCACAAATAAATATTTCATAGTTATTTGGTGGGTTTTTTATCCATATAATAATTATATATATGATTCTTCAAAGCTACTAAGTTTAATATACCCATATATTAATTGGCAGAATGGTCATGCTTCGTTTAGTTGGAAAACTGATAATGGGGCAAAGAAACTGAGTTTCTAAAAGCAATAACAGAATGAAATCCTACATGTTAATAAACATATCAGAGAGAACAAAATTTGTAATTTAGAAATGATTGACTCTACTGACAGAAAGATTATTTCTGTCTTAGGATAAATATATTATCCATTATAGGTTTTCAGATTTGTGAAGCCAACTATCAGCCATATTTCAAAATATACTGTAATGAGAAGGCTATATAACAAAACATCCTAAAAAGGAAAACATAGTACAAATTTTTATGTAATATATCTTTTAAATGTTTTAATGAAAATACCCAACATGGAGAAAATTAGCCAATCTAAAATACAATATGCAGATATTGAGTAATCATGCTTTTCGCCACAGATGATATATCTCCCTGTATCTTGCCAGCACTTAATCACTTTTATGGAATTACAATTTGGTTTTCACTAACTGTGATTTACTTAGTGTGGGCTGATTTATGCCATTGAGAATTTGTTTAGTTAATGGAACATTTTAATTTATGACAGAAGGCGGCATAAAATTGCTTTGAAGATCTGGATTGCATTGCTATTGATTGCCAGTCAGAATTTTAGAGGAAATAAAAGGCGACAGATAAAAGCATTTTTGTATCAGCTCTGCTCTAGCAATATACTAGTGGAGTGAAGATTCAAAACAAAAAACACAAGAAACTACTAGCTCTTACACTTGCTTCTTCAAACCCTTGAGTAGATAATTGTAGTTCTCACTGACATATGGTGCTGTCTGTGCAGTCTTTTCAAAAAAGCCTCACAGGGAAAGAGTGAGATGTCTCCCAATGTGGTGTCATCAGTATGCTACAGGCACCCAGCACCAGGTCCCCTTTCATCTGGCCAAGGGGATACAGATCCCTGACTCCTAAAGTGTCTGCATGAGATCAGAAAGCAGTTGAAAATAAAGTGGCTGTTGTTCTAACCCAGTGTTTCCCAAAGTGTGGTGCCCGTACCCCCTGGGGTAAGGGAAGAGTTTGGTAGGGGTACACCTTGCACCAGAGTTTGGTGGGGATGTGCACTGCACTGTGCTTAGCTGCGCCTAATTCTACGTTCTCATGAGTACGAGGGGTACTCAGCGTTACGAAAATTATAGAAGGGGTACACATATGTCAAAAGTTTGGGAAACACTGAATCTAACCTGATGATTTTAGAATAAAATTGATGGGTCAAAGAAGCCAGGAGCAAATAAAGCTCACCCTTCTCCAGTATGTGTTTATTTAACATTTGCTATCACGTTATATTCATTTTTATTCAACTCCTGACTTATAAATATTCATTTCTATACACAAGCGCTCGTTCATGTTTTTTAAGTGTTTCTTTCAAACTGTGAGACTTTTCTTGAAAGAATCTAATAGGATTAGCCCTTCAAGGCACCAGAGACTTTCAGGGTTTGTTAAGTTCATGTGTGTTTATGTTTGGGCTAGATATTTTCTGCCTTACCCGCCAGATGCCTTCTCGCTGTAAGTTTCTGGGCATAGTGGGTGGGTGACCTCTGTCAACTGGCCTAGCTGGCCTTCTTTTCTCCTGCTGGATTTGACAAATGAAGGCACCAGCAGAAGGCTGAGTTGGGGGGAAGGTAATAAGAGAGATACCAATATATTTATTACCCCGGCTTTCTGTCTGCCAGGCTACAGAGGTTGCAGTGATTATTTTCTTTATCCAAGGCCTTGGTACCTGTGTGTGGCCCTCTCCACAGAAGAAATAAAAAGAATATCTCAAGTCTGACAACCACTCATTTTCCTAATCCCTTCAACTCCACGTGGATAAGGGTTCATTCACCGTTATACTTAGCCTAAGGATGTGCAATCTCTTGCTAGTTTTCTCTAACCTTAGCCATGGTTTTGCAAAGAGTTTATTCATTAAAGTATTGTCCATTTCCCTATTGGAGTGTTCCATTCTTTTCTTGCCAAGTCCTGATGATACAGTGGACTTGCTGGATGCTTGAATCCCCATTTTAACACCTCTTCTAAATGGTCAACTTGACTATATGTTTCAATTCCAATTAAAATCACTTCAAGTATGGTGTGTGTATACTTGTGTGTGTGTGTGTGTGTGTGTGTGTGTGTGTGTGTGTGTCTGTGAATGTATGGGAAATGAAAGCTGATTCTAAAATTTATGTAGAAATTAAAGAGATCAGAAAACCGAAGGCAATCCTCAAGAACAAAAACATTTATGCTACCAGATAGAATGATTTATTTAAAAACTGTGAGAATTATTCAATGTAATAGCAGTACAAAGAGAGAAATATAGACCAAAAGGAAAATAGAATAGTCCATAAATAAGCTAACCTGTAGTCATCAGTGATTGCATTCATCATATATCCTGCTTAACAACTTATTTAAAAATACAGCAGCTTTATAAACACACATTTATTATCTCACAAATTTAATGTATCAGTAATTCAGGAACAACTTAGTTGAGTGCTTCGGGCTCAGGGTCTGTTATAAGGCTACAATCAAGCTGTCTACTGAAGGGCTGCAAGCAGTATGGGCTTCTAAGCTCAGGGAGGTCAGGAAAAAAATGCCCATATGCTGTACAATTCTACTTATTACATAATATGCAAAAACAGTCAGATAGCTTTTGGTAAGAGCTTTCCGTTCCTTATCACATGAGTCTCTCCATGGGCCTGCATAGCAGCTGGCTTCCCCCAGGAATGCCATAAGATAGAGAACAAAAGAGCGTGCCCAGACGGAAGGCACATTTCCTCATAGCTCCATATCAGAAGGGGCACACTCTTCCTTCTGCTGAAAGTACTATAGGTGTCTCAGACCAACCTTGACAGTATGTTAGAGGGAACAGCATACGGGCATAAATACCAGAAAGTGAATGGTATTAGTGACATTGCAGTGCAGAGGGGAAATAACTGTTTAAACAGTGGGTCTGGATAAATTGAATATTCTTAAAGAAAGAAATAATTGCTGATTGCGTATTACACAATGTACCAAAGAACGCATGTTGGTTACTTATCACATAACATTCAAAAACAGGAGGTATTTAAAGTCGGGATAGTAACTACCTATGGTGAAATTCATGAGAAAAGCTGGACAGGTTCAAACCTTCTGGGTTGCAACCAAATACCTGCTTCTTCATCTGGGTGCTGGTTGCATAGTCTGATCCTTTGTAAAAGTCCTTCAAGCTGAACATGTGCAATATATACACTTTTTACATATGCTTGATTTTATATAGTTAATATGATGAGTTATTCACTTAAAGAAAATTCTTGATCTGTATATCTTTAATCAATGCATTTTTATTTATTTGTAGGATATATAATATTTACTTGTTTTCTTTAAGCATTACCTGTGATTTTATTGGACATGTCATGATTTCATTTATAGCCATCCTAATGATTATTCTCATTGGAAAATAAGGTAAAAGTGGTCCTGGCTGGTAAGGTAAAAATGCCCCTGCCTTCAGTTGGTTATAGCACAATCCTTACACCAAGAGGAGGCAGGATGGCAGGGCACACATAGGAAGCAATGGATAGGTGTTTCTCATTCACATTGATGTCTCTTTCTCTCTTCCTCACTCTCTTCAATAATTAAAAAAAATGTATAGTGTGTCCTGATTTTACTCTTGAATATACATATAAGAATACCTTACATTTGTAAGAAACCACTCATAGAAATCAAGATTTACCAGGAAAATATTTTAAGATTTTCTGGAAAAAAAAATTGCATACTCTTCTATAATTTTATTTTATTGGTCAGTAACCAGAAATAGGTAAATCTTTAGAGATTTGATAAAACAAAAACCTTTGCTTCCATTATATTTGTGTAAAAAATAAAATAAAAATAACATCTTTTTGTAATTATTTAAATAAAGAGTTTGATAATAATAAAAGAGAGAGAGAGAGATAGACTTAAAATGAAAGAAAAGGAAGGGAAAACTTGGGTTTATGCATTTCCCTTAAGAAAAAATAAAGATAGGTATGAGTAATACTCCAAAACAAAAACTTATGTAAAATCCCATAATGCTGGCAATAAAAGAAAATGGAAAAATTGTTTTCAAACATATTTCAGACAAAATACTAAAAGCCTCACCATATAAAGAGCTTTACAAATTGAGATCAAACTAGTTATATTAGCTTAAGGTTCCATTTACAAAACTTAACAGGAGTATTATCCCCTCTCAAACATTTCTCATCTCCAAAAATATCCAAAGAAATTCAGTATTTTCTGACCCTGACCCATGAATCACTCTACCACTAGCTCATCCCTTGCCCTCTGTCAGGAGAGCAGGTGCTCTGATATGTGCTGGAATCAGATGCAGGACATCTAATATATTGACTATCCCTCTTTTCAACTCAGTAGACTTATAGAATCTCTTACTGGTGATGGCACCCACACTTCTACCAGACTAGTGAGACCAGAATTAAATCAAGCCAGTTGGAGGCCTGAGGCTTTATAATCACTTCTATCACTGAAAAAGGCAGTTTTGAGGACTTTACCCTTTTCTGGGCAAGCCAGGCAACTTGGCCGCCTACCTGGAATTTGACCCTACCCTCTAAATCCTGCCATTGTAGACATACTCCTTCTGGAAGACTGGGTTTGAGGTGAAGCTGGGAGCCTCTGATTCCCAGGAGTTAATATTGCAATACCCCTGCCTCTCTGGTAACTATCTCTGTGTTTGTCAGTAAATAAATCTAGCCACCAGGATTCTAAGAGAAAAAACAAAAATAAATTGGGCTGAAATATTTCTGAAGACATGGGCTGTTCAGTTTTATCAAGGAGCATCTTATTACATATTCATATGCATATGTGTGAGGGCATGAAAAATACTGCAAACTATCAATTATTGTTTGAATGATTACTAAGGGATTCTTTTAATTTTATTCCTTAAAGTTTCTCAGTTTGCTAAAGTTTGTATAATATCATGTGTTCTTACTTAACTCAGAAGAAGAACATTAGTTTTTAAATAAATTTAAGTACCAGTCTCATTCCATTTTATGATTAACATTAAAAGGAAGGGGGGGGGGCTTTTAAGTTATCTTTGCTCAATTTAATAAAACGAAGTTCCTAGTCAACTTTCTCCTTAACATATAAGTTGATCTGAGATTTTCAGACATTTAGTGGCACTAACATTTGGATAGAGAAAGTAATTCGCTTGATGTTCTTTTTATAACCAGGAAGGCACTGCATAAGAAATTAGGCATTAATTTACTCAACAGTTATTGGGTCTAATAAACATTATACAATGGGATCACAAAATAATTAAAATATAGGTTTTGCCACCTAGAAAAAAATTATGGTAGAATAGAAAAAATATTGAACCAAAAAATACTCAAGCAGTGCTCTAAGTATGAGTATAACAGAAGTACAGTACAGGCACAGAAAGGCTATAGTGTGAAATGAATTCTTCTCTACCTTAGAGTGATCAGATTTACTTATTTTGTATCTAGAACCAACATGAATAATCAAACCAAATCATTGTTGACCCTTCAGTACACTCTAAATTTCTACTCAATTGTTAAAGTAAAAAATATCCTGCAAATATACCCCAGGACAACCAAAGTCAGCCATGTTAAAATTTTAACCAATAAATACAAATAGTCTCTATAATTCAAAGAAATATGTTATCAATTGGAGGTTTAAAAAATAGTTTCCTTGAATTTTCTTCAAAAACCCCCTTATTTTCTTTAATAAATGTCATCGCAATTAAAACCTGCTAACATCAGAAAATCTCTTGCTTGTATAAATCTGAGGCTTTATTTTGTATTGCTTTTTCCTAGGTTCTAGGGCTTTAATATACTACTTATAACCTAACTTCTCACCACCAATACTGACGTAGGGCAATAATCAAGCTCAAGAGAGGCCATACCTTAACCTAGTAGTGGAAATGTAAATTAGAGACTACATGAAACTCAATATTATATTTTAGGTGTTAATTATAGGAGAAAATCATAAATCTATATATCTAAGAAATTATATTTTAATTTCCAAATAAGATATAGGTACATAGGTATACAAGTGTAAATATTTCCAGAGAGGTTTTGATATACAACTTTTATCTGCCCAGTAGCCTTGTGGATTGGCTGGGCAAGAGAAATAGAAAGCAAGAGAGGTTTTGTAATATTTAAATAACTATAGTAAACTTAGTGACAAACTGATGTCTCATGATTACCCATCCATTGCTTTTATTCTATGCAATCTCAAGCCTTTACTGAAATATTGTTTTTTAATAGATGAAACACACAATTAACAAATTGCTTTTTAAAATCTAAAGTAATGGAAAAACAAACAAATGCTATATTTCTTTGCATATAAATAATAAATTAAAATGTAATGATCCTACTATCTGAAATTTTTCTTGTTTCAAAGAATGAGATATAGGTTAGATGAAGAAGGCAGACTTGGCACATCTGCCTAATGGGAGCTTTATATCCCTTAGGAGCCTTTTGGTTGTAAGAGAGTTTATTGCCAAAAACTAAGGTCTGAATCGAGAACTCAAGTCATGCTAATACAATCTTGTTCATTCTTAAGTGCCACTTCTTTAGATTGAGCCCATTTTTATATAAACTATTTGTTCGTGATAACAAAATAATTCTGTTTCTAGATTACAGACTTGCAGTTGCAAATTCTAATGGAAAAGAAGGGTCTCTCAGAAATTCCAACAGTTTCTCTCATTGCTTTGGCTCCCAATGCACCAGGTGTTCATTCTTAAACCAAACATATTTGTGGAAAATAAGATGCTCTTGCTAGCTTAGATCTGAGCTAACCCCTGGAGCTAGAAGGAGCTAGAAGTAGAAGCCATTTCATCTGAGCCCATGGACTGTAGGACTTGTAGGTGAAACAGTTTATTTACCTCATAGAATTCTGAATAATCTTATTCTGAAAGGGAAGGAGGTGGCAGGTGGCATTATGCATCAATTAAAGAACTTGCTTTGCAAGTAACGGAATTGAAATGGGATAATTTTCACAAGTAATTAAACCTGTGATGGAAGGGGTTGTGGGGAGGAGGTAGTAAAGAATAAAGAGGGTCAAATATATGGTGAGGAGATTTGACTGTTGGTGGTAAACATATAATGCAGAATACAGATGATGTATTATAGAATTAGTCACTTGAAACCTATATAATTTTAATAACCAACGTCATCCCAATAAATTGAATTAAGAAAATAAATAAACCTGTGTCACTGAATTATAAGGCAGGAATGGAACCAGCACTCATGCATGGCTGGTGTTTCTCTAGCCCTGGTTTCTGATTCTCACTTAAAATCTTCATGCTTTCCTTTTATACTCCTGATTTCTCTCATCCTTGATCCAGGGGCAACTGAATGCAGAGCTATAACTCCTGAGATAGTACATCATTATTTAAATCTTAACTAAAAACTTTTACTCCAAGTCAAATGTATTAGTGGAAAAAATTTGATTGGATCAACCTGTGTAAAATGGCATGCCTCACACAATTAGCTGTATCCAGGGGCAACATAAGCAGAATACGGTAAATATGACTGCCATAGTTCCCTCCACCAGTGAGAGAGAAGGATAAAGGTGCCGTTTTGAGCTTGGCAGAATATCTGAAAATTGGGTACTTTCCCTGAAGCACCCCCAACCCAAGGTAACCTTAAAGCTTCCCTGAAAAGAGCTGATCCTTGTTTGATTAAACAGGGTGGAAGTAACCTTTTAAAACTAGTAGTTGCCTGTGATTTATAGCAATGTAAGTGGTTATAAAAATGTAAAGAGGAGAAAACAATGGATGCCTCAGGTGCCTGAGGGAGTGGGAGAGGAGTCTTAGAGGGTGAAAAAAAGGAAATTGAGATTGCTAAAATTACCTCTTTCACAAATTTGCCCAAGGCCAACCTTTCTTACACTGTACTATCTATAAACCAAATACCTCACATTATAAATCAAGGAGGGTTAAAACTATACAATTATCTTCACACTATCCTGAAGAAAAATGTGTAAGAAAAAAAATACATAAAAGATTAATGAAAGTATTGGCCTCTAGTCCCCTAACATTTAAATCAAAGAATGGGGTTTATGAGTGGTACAACCAATCCCAGTTGTGGGATGATGTACCGGTACAGAGATCATCTATAAGGCCCCGTGGCAGGCCATCAGGAGGGGATTTATAAATTAAAATCAATATGGGAATTTTACTTTGATTGCAGAGCTCTGGTGAATGGACTCCAAACCTGCTTTTACTCATATATCACAACAGTTTCCACCATCCGGCGTTGGGGGACACCGTGGTAGAATTCTAGAGGGCAGCGTGTGTCTGTGATAGATTGTATGACTAACCTTGAAATAATTTGTAAAATATACACATAAACACACAATAACATAGAGATGAGCATCTGACACAAAATAATTACGTTTTGCTTTTATATATTTTAATTCTTCTGTTTATTTGTTTTTTAATTATATATTTTTTTAAACTTGAATAATATTGAATAAGTGACCAGATGGATAAAAAGCAACCATCATCAAATTGGCATTTTAACCTGTATGTGATATGCAGGTGTGTGTTTCTTCTCATGAAAAACAACCTGATTAAGTGCACCTACTCTGGTGCTAGACTTCCTGGGATTGAACACAGGATCCAAACAATAGGGCTTTGCACGCTATTTATCTTCTCCCTGGTTCAGTCTTCATAAATAATATGGGTGATTTCACATACTAACCCTTTTTTCACCCTTACTTTTATTCTTCAATTATAATCAACTTAAACTTTTCTTTTGTAAACTTGCAGAAATGTTTATAGATATCAAATGCTAAAGATTATTTTACACAATGAATCTTAAAATACCTTGGTGTTTTTCATTTAATATATATTTTCAATCATTCCATTTTAGTGTAACAAAAGTTGATCATTATTTTCAACAGACATGTCCTAATCCATGTGTGGATGAGGCATCATTTTTATTTTGGGGGAATTTTTATGAGTTTATTTGAGCCAAACTGAAGACTTAGTAGGAAGCAAGTTCTCAAATGCTCTGAGCTATCCTTTTAAATTTCAGAATGGAAGTTGATTTGTTTACAGTTTTTTGGCTACCTTAAAAAAATTGTAGACAGAGCACTAAAAATCCTTATACTTACCTAATTGCAAACAAATATAAACACATCTGCATAATGAATTCATAGGTTTGCTATCGCTGGGTCAAGGGGCAAAAGCTTCAAAATGAAAATCCCACCTTGTAATTTTTTTTTTTACCTCTTATTTTCTATATATGAAGAATCCAGAAATTATGTCTATTGAATTGTGTATAACAGTGTGTACATTTCTGGAAAGCCTTCTTTAGAATTTAACAAGCTCTACTTCAATGGTTGATACAGTTCTTTTTCTCATTTTCCTGGTTTTTAGCTATAATCAGTGAATTTTATATAGGAGTAGATTTATTGCCTATTGCAGTACGAGGTAAATATTTTATACTTTACAAGCAGTTCTTGATTAATTCAGCCTGGTAATTTTTAAAGGGAAACACAACTGATTGCAGGAAATGTATAAAATTATGTACGGAAAACTTTGACAACACAGCTAATATTTGAATTTTGTACTTGTCATATGTTTCCAAGAACACATACCCAAATTACCAGCTTGTTAAGTGAGAAGCTTTACAATACCTAATATGAAAACTTTTTTCCTGAAAAGAAAATCTTAGAGCTTTGTGTAAGTAAATAGTCTGTAAGCCTTTTCTCCTCCTTTTTTCTTCTTCTTTTTTGTACTTAAAAAAATGTTGAATATATTGGGCTGCATTGGTCAATAAAAAATACAGGTGTCAAGTGCACAACTCTATCACACATCATTTGCATACTGCCTTGTGTGCTGCTCTTCTTACCACCACCCTTTGCCCTCTTCCACCTCCTTCAGTTCCCTTTCCCTCTGGCAACCAAAAACTATTGTCCCTGTCTCTTTTTTCTTCTTAATCCTTTCACCCTTTTCACCCAGCCCCAAAGCCACAGTCTTGCTCATAGCTGTCATCAGTCTATTCTAGGGGTGTCGAACTCAATCAGAGAAGGGGCAAAAATCTAAAATCCAGCCTAAATCGCGAGCCGAATGGTTTACTGAACAGTCATAAACCGTCATTGTGATGGAAACGCAGCGGAATGCAGTGATGACAGCGCGGTGCGGGCCACATTGCAAGGCCTGGCGGGACGGATTTGGCCCGCGGGCCTTGTGTTTGACACATGTGGATTCTATGAGTCTATGCTTCTATTTCTATTTTGTTTGTTAAATTATTTTATCGACTATAGGCCCCTTGCATGATATTCATGCAAGAATAGGCCTTCCTTCCCCTGGCTTCACTCCCAGCCACCCAGGAGCCAGCAAAGCCCCACTCCCAGGCAGCCTGAGAGCCTGCATATCCCCGCTCCCTGATTGCATGTCCCCGTTCTCCACTCTCCGTCAACTCCCAGCTCCCTGTCTGCCTGAAAGTCCTTGCTTCATTCAATCCAGTAGCTCCTCTGCTGCCCTCCTTCCCCTCATAGCAAACTTCACTCCCCTCCATGCCTGTATATGCAAATTAGCCTCCATCTTTGTTGAGTTAATTTGCATACTCACTGATTGGCTATGGGCTTAGCAAAGTGATGGTTAATTTACATGTTTCTTTTTATTAGGTAAGATTATATTCCACATATAAATGAAATCATACAGTATTTGGCTTTCTCTTTCTGGCTTGGTGAGGGTGTGGAACCCTTATGCGTTATTGGTGGGAATGCAGATTGTCACAGCCTTTGTGGAAAACAGTATGGAGTTTCCTCAAAAAATTAAAAATAGATCTGCCTTACAACTCAGTAACTACACTTTTGTGCATATATCTAAAGAAACCTGAAACACTAGTTCAAAATGATATATTCACCCCATGTTTATCACAGCATTATATACAGCTAGAGGCTCAGTACAGTGGTCGGCAAGCTCATTAGTCAACAGAACCAAATATCGACAGTACAATAATTGAAATTTATTTTAAGAGCCTAATTTAAAAAAAAAAATTCTAAGGACACTTCTTCAAAATAGATTCACGCAGGCCATGATATTTTGAGTAAGAGCCACATTCAAGGGGCCAAAGAGCTACATGTGACTCATGAGATACAATTTACTGATCATAGGCCCAGTGCACTAATTCTTGCATCAGCGGATTCCCTTGGCCTGGCTGTGGGATCAGGCTGAAACAAGCTCTCTGGCATCCCCAAAGGGTTCCTGGATTTCGAGAGGGCACAGACCAGGCTGAGGGACCCCACCAATGCACAATTGGGGCCTAGGAGGGATGAGGGAGGTTGGTCAGATGGGGAGGGACTGTGGGAGGGCTCCAGGGCATGTCCAGCCCATCTCACTCAGTCCTGATCAGCCAGATCCCGGCAGCAAGCTAACCTACTGGTTGGAGCATCTTCCCCCTGCCTGTCAGTGTACTTCATAATGAGCGGTTGAGCAACCTTAGCATATCATTAGCATATTAAGCTTTGATTGGTTGAACGGCCGACTGGTCAACTGGACACTTACTATATTAGTTTTATTATTATTATTATTATTATTATTATTATTCTATAGAATAGCCTAAATTTGGGAGCAGCCTACCAATAGTTGAGTGGATAAAAAAGCTGTTGTATATTTACACAATAGAATACTACTTGGTTGTAATAAAGAAGGATTTGTTATTTTTTGTGACAGTGTGGATGAACCTGTACTGTTGATATTTGGCTCTGTTGAATAATGAGCGTGCCCTCCTGTTGCAGTTGAGACTTGAATGCAGTTGACCCATTTGTGGGTGGTGTTATCATTCAGGCTTGTTGACTATAAGAATAGACCTCAACCACTGTGTATTAGTCATTGTGCAAGGGCTGTCCCCCATGGGAGAGTTGTTCCCAGCAGGGCCTGATGCCTGTTGAAATCCCTTTTAGAGTGTGCCATTTGTGTGGCTAGTTAAGTGGAGTTCTGATGTGATCTGAAACCCAGCACTGGTTGTGTTGGTTCTTGGTACACTTGGGCGTGGTTCCAGTACAGGTAGATGTCACACTGTTGTGTGTAATATTCCTTGAACTATCCTTCTGGAGCTACCATGCTATTTACTATTTGTGGCTGTCTACTGGGCCTGGGTGGGTGTGGAAGGAGCTAAGCTGTGTTCAAGGGTCAGCTTTATGCAGCTTTGAGCTGGGGGCAGACCAATAAAAGTCCCAGGATCCCTGAGGTCTGTGTCCACCTGTTGGCTACACTGCCATCCCTTAGGGTTGCTTGGACTTCCTCCACAGTGTTACAAAGAAGGACTGTAGAATTGGCCCGGGCTGTTGGAGACCCTCAGATCCTTTCACGAGGAGCCAGCTTGGTGGAGTGGGGAAACAGGAGTAGGATGGACCATGCTAGTGATTCCCTACTTGGGAGCAGTGTGTTCAGGCACTCAATGGGGAGAAAGTGGCCCCCTGCTGCAGAGCCATCCCCACTCAATTTCTACCTGATTCTCTCTAACTTAAGCTCACCGAGGAGGAGGAGTATACCACAGCTTCTGGTTGGTTGCAATAAGCCATCTCCATATCAGGAACAAGCTCAGTGGTAAGGGGGTATTGGAATTTGGGAGGACAGATCAAGGCAGACTTTGTAGGAAATGGCTCCAGTGGAGCCCACAGGAGGAGAGCAAGCAATAAGCCTCTCTTGCTCCATAGTCACGCCCAGAGACCCAGAGAGGAGCCTCTGCAGGAGCCTCTGAGGGAGCTCAGGGAGAACAGTGACTGGACCTTCCTGCACACAGTCAGTTTCTGCTGAGCCAACAGCTGGTGTCCTGACTTTGTCTTCTTGTGCTTCCTGTTAATACTTTTCCTCCCAACCCTTGTTTTGACTCTGAGTACTGCTGTCACTGGACAGCCACTCTACACTGTACATACGAGTTGAGAAGTTAGATATAAGTGTGGATCCATATCTGTCAAGTTTGGTATCCAACTCTTAGTTACAAGTGCGATATTAAAGTGTTTTTTAAATAAAACATAAAAACACTGTTTACAGTTCATTTTCCCTAAATATATCTCTTTCTTTGTTTATTCCTCCCTTCCTCTCTACCTGGCTATAATGTACAAACAACTGTTGGGAGAGAATCTATAATCATCCAATAAACAGGTACTGCTTGTCAAAAAAAAAAAAAAATGGGGCGAGGGGCTGGGGGAGCACAGCTTTAAGCAGCTCCCTTCCCTCTGAAGAAGTGAGCTCAGCAGGGTGGGGCCACCTGTATTTGGGAAGACGGATCAAAATAGTCTCCCATTGTGGATAGTGCTTGACAAGCCTACAGGTAGGGGGCTAGACTGGCCCCCATTCCAAAGCCACACAGCTCAGCAACTGTCTGGGTATCTACCTAGAGCTTCTCCAGAAGAGCATGTCAGAGATCCCTGTTGGGAGCAGCCAACAGTCCTTTCTGTGGGACTTGAGCTTGGCAGGTGGTGTCATTATTGGTTGAAGGTCTGGGTTGGTGCCCTTCCCAGACTGGTGCTGTAAGAAGAGGAGTGCTCAACCCTGGCAAGATGGCATTTGGAGGCAGTGCAGGATAGGGACTCAGGACAGGGACCACGTTGTTAATTCTTCGATCTCTCCTCTGGACCATGCCATCCACATCTCTCTTTATGCCTCCTGTATGCCCTGAGTTGCTTTCCCTCTACCAGAGCCCCAGATGAGTGCCCAAGAGCAAGACTGTGTGCATTGGCCCTTTAAGAGAGCGCCTGGGTTTCTAGCAGACTCCCTCCTCTTCCAGATGAATAGAGTCCTCCTGATTTTCATGGTCAGATGCTATGTAGGCTCCTCTTTCTGGCCCTGGTGCTCTGGGTTGGGATCACAGCATGGGGTTGAAGCCCCACACTCCACAGGGGGCACTTTTGCAGCTAAGCTATTCCTCCAGCTTCTCAACCACTGCACCCTGGGGAAGAGTCCAGCCATCCCTGTATCTCTGCTCTCCTCACCATGCTCTATGTGGCTTCTGTAAATCTTTGATTAGAATACTCGTATATAGCTGTTGTTCCGTTGGTTACATAGGTTGGCTGCTCTATAATTTAGCTGAAAATATGATTTGACACTGAAAGGGTGTCAGTGTAGTTTTGACTTACTCTACAGCCATCTCAGAATCTCAAACTCTCTCTGTGTGTCTCTCTCTTTCCACTTTTATAAGATTTCCTTCTGTCAAGGTGTCCCTTTGCTATTCCACACAGTTTTCACAATCTCTAAATCTTTATTTAAGTTTTGCTCCAGTGACATCCTTTATCTGCTAAGATAACCACTCCTTTTATCTGTAAGCCTGTCAGATGAAGGCCTTAAGAAAAACTGGAGCAGGGGAGCGACAGGAACCAGCTAGTCTCATTCTTATGAGGACTTTAGTTTATATTTTACTCTGCTTTTATATGCATGGGAGAGAAAGAAAAGATTCTGAAACATCCTGCTGTGTTTCTGTTTTTCTTCTCTTTCTCCATTTGCTATCTATATATATATATTTTTTTTTTTTATTATTATTTTTTTTACTGTATCTCCCAGAGAAAAGAAAATACACAGGAGAACAGTTCTTTTTTCCCCCCTCATGACTTATCTCCAGTTAAAAAGTGTTTCAGATTACCATTAAATAGTTATCTGAATAATTTTACAAATTGTTTTCTGCGTGCACAGCTAGGACTTAATAACACAATTGAACAATCAATTCAGATTTGTACTTCTTACTTAAAGTCTCAGTACTCTCTTACTCTCTTTAGGTTTTCAAGCTTCTTTATTTTTCCTGGAAGTAAAAATCAGAGAATTACTAATTTTTACTTCACCAGTCTTATTCAAGATACTGATTCTTGTCTGCTTTATGATAGAGACATTGGTATTTTTTTCTATTTAAATTTCATTTCTATATTATATATAGTTCATTTTATCAGAAATGGTAAAATCAGATTTTAAGATAGCCTTTTTATAACTTGCTGGTGGTGTGGCATCTTTGAATTAATTATTGAGTTTTATTAATTGCAACTGTATTTATAAGTAAATTTTCTACTTTCTCTAAATCTGTAGTCCTATAACCTGAGTGTTATTGGTTGTTAAGAGAAATGATGGCATAGGGGTGATGGATATCAATGGAGGGGAGGGGAAATATATCTGTAATACTTTCAACAATAAAGATAAAATTTTAAAAAATAAAGATATAGCACTTAAATATATAAAACAAATATTTATGGGCATACAGAGAGAGATCGACAGTAATACAGTCATAGTATAGGATTTTAACACCCCATTGACATCAATGGATATATTTCCAGACAGAAAATCAACAAGGAAATAGCAGCCTTTAGTGACACACTAGAGCAGGTGGATTTAATTGATATCTTCAGAACATTTCATCCCAAAACAGCAGGACATGTACTCTTTTCAATTACACAAGAAACATTATTGTAGGATAGACCACATGTTAGAACACAAAACAAGTCTCAATGAATTTAAAAAGATTGAAATCATATCAAGCATCTTCTATGGCCATGATGGTATGTAATTAGAAATCAAACACCAAAAAAAAAGAAACAGGAAAAAATAAACACAAAGACATGGAGGCTACTAGTAAAAAAAACTAACCAATAAGTTGGGGTACAATGAAATGAAGGAAGACATCAAGAGATAACTTTAAACAAATAAAAATGAGAACACAACAACCCAAAATCTATGAGAAAGCAGTTCTAAGAGGGAAGTCCATAGCACTACAGGTCTACTTCACTGAACAAGAAAAATCTCAAATTAAAAAAATCTAATTTTACACTCAAAGGATCTAGGAAAAGAACAAATACTCCAAAAATTTACATGGTAATACAAAAGCCTCTGAATAGCAACAGTGATCACCTCATTAAATAAGCTTTTCCCATCATAGTAGTAAGTTACCTATTTGATTTCAGTATCATATAACCTGGGGGGGGGGCATAAAAACATTTAAATTTCTTTATGAAATTGGTAATTGAATGGAGAAGCTAAAATGTTAATTTGTTGATGTGATAACTGATTTACTATAGGGATAAAGTACTAAAAATTAAAACAGCTATTACTAAATGTTAGTGTTTAAAATTTGTAAGTTTCAGATTTCAAATATCTCTTTCAAATTTAATTAGAAAGATACCAGATACATTTTTCGATTTTTGAACCTGCTAGGCTATAATCAAGATTAACACCTAGACTTCCTGCCAGCTCAGCTTGCTTCAGCTGCGGTGGGTGTTCATGGGAAATATCCTCTAAAGTTAAATCCTTTAATGGTCGCTGAGTGCCTAACATGGAAAAGCACCATTTTATACCAGTAATCTCATTTAATCATCACAATATGCTTTCATATTATCTTTGTTTCAAAGAACAAGTAAGATCTTTTGAGGCTCTGAAAACTATAAAACTGTGTGTTTTGGGGGAATGTAGAAAACAGCTCATGAATGTCTAACTCAAAGTCCATTTATTTTCATTAAATCATAAAACCTTTCAAAAGATGAGGATGAACAAATTGCTTTAAAAGGTCAGTTCAGTAGTGACTCAGTGGTTGAGCATCAACCAGGAGGTCATGATTTGATTCCTGGTCAGGGCACATGCCTGAGTTGATGTTTCTTCCTCTCACTTTCTCTCTGAAAAAAACATACTTTAAAAATTATATATATATATATATAGCCGAAACCACTTTGACTCAGTGGATAGAGCATCGGCCTGCAGAATGGAAGGTCCCAGGTTCGATTCTGGTCAAGGGCATGTACCTTGGTTGCAGGCAAATCCCCAGTAGGGGGTGTGCAGGAGGCAGCTGATCAATGATTCTCTCTCATTGATGTTTCTAACTCTTTATATATCTCTCTTCCTCTCTGTAAAAAAAGCAATAAAATATATTTTAAAAAAATAAATAATAAAAAAATATATATATATATATATATATATATATATATATATATATATATATATATATATACACACACACACACACACACACACACACACACACACACACACACTAGAGGCCCAATGCACAATGATTCATGCAGGAATAGTCCTTCCTTCCCCTGGCTGCCAGCACCACCTTTACTCTGGTCTGGAACCATCTTTCCACCTTCCTTCACTCCGGCCCAGGGCCACCTTCTGCCTCTCGCCTTGTCACATCAGTTTGTACATTCCCACCATAATGGCTATGGTGCTGCCATGTTTGTCACTGAGTTATACTCAATTTTCATATTCTATCTTTATTAGATAGGGTATATATATATATATAAAAGGTCAGCCCAGTGAACACAAAACCCTAAAGATGTAATACTAATTTATTTGTGTACTCAAAATACCTTTATTTAGTGCTTACTGCTTACCAAGAATTTTACTAAAAATTGTTAAGGGAAGAGGTACTAAGTAAATCCTAGAACTAGGTTTGAATTGAGGCAACTTTTTCTCTAGGTTCTTTTAACTACTTTACTATACTTTCCTGATGTAGAGATTAGTGATTGAAAAAATACCTTAGCAGACTTGAAACCCCTTCCTATTTGCATTAAGTGAGAGGCTATGAGAGTCAGGCATTAGAAGCTGGGCCTTTACATCCCATAATGGAGTTTTCTAGACTTTCCTGAATGGTAGGTGCTACCACATGCATCTCAATAAAGATAGGCTCAAGAACTTGCAAGTGCAGTGTGATCCACTAATGTTCCTAGTAGAAAAAGCCAGAAGAACACACTGTACTAAGAACAACTCACAAAAAAAGACTTACAAATATCAAGTAAAATTATTTATTGATTACCTATCTGTGATTATTAGAATATTAAGTGCCTGTTCATGTAAAAATTAATTAGACTTTTAGAGGCCAGTATGAGCATTAAGTTTTCTTGGAAATTGTGTTATCAAGCAGATGTTTTTCCTTTTTTAAAACATTATGCTGTCAAAGAGATGTTTCCTCTTAGAAGTTATTATATATATATATATATATATATATATATATATATATATACACACACACACACACACACACACACATATATATATATATATATATATATATATATATAATGAATTTCTGGCACTTACATTTTAATAAGAGGTTAATATTTGTGCAGTATTTTTTTTTTAGTTGTTTAAAATGTTTGTTGTGCTAGAAATGCTTTGGCTCAAGAAATATGCATAATAGTTAAGTGGTCACAGATCAGGGAATATACAGTTAATAAAAGGTCCCATATTATATAGACTAGAGGCCTGGTGCACAAAATTTATGTACTTGGGGGGGGTCCCTCAGCCCCAATTACAAGAGGGCACAGGCCAGGCTGAGGGCCCCACAGGTGCACAGTTGGAGCTAGGGAGGGATGAGGAAGATTAGCCAGACAGGGAAGGACCACAGGAGGGCTCCAGGGCACGTCTGACCCATCTCACTCAGTCCCAATTGGCCGAATCCCAGCACCAAGCTAACTTACCAATCAGTGCACATCATAGTGAGCAGTTGAATGGCCTTAGCATATCATTAGCAAATTACGCTTTGATTGGTTGAATGGATGATCAGACACTCAGCACATTAGGCTTTTATTATATAGGATGAACATTATAGAAACATCAGGTCAAAATTGTATTTTCCTAAGAATTATAAACTGGGAATCTTTTGTACTTATTTAATGTAAAGTTATATTTTTTTCTCAGATCTATGGGGTTACAAGTAACCTGGAAATCACATTCTAATTTAAAGGAATGAAATTCCCTATTATACAACCAAATTACTAAACAAACAAACAAACAAACAAAACAAACAAAAATCTAATTTTTCCAGGCTGCTAGAAATCAAGCCCTATCCTTTTCCCTATCAACTTCTTGGAAACATTGGTTCCATTGTTATCTATTCACTCATTCTGTGTAGACTGTAGAGAAAAATAAGATGGCCTGGTGAATGAACCAAGTCAATCTTTTTTCCTTGCCTATTAAAAAAAACAGCTGTAAACAAATATTCCACATTCATTCTTCTTTGTGTTTAGAGACTGCACATGGACCACTCATCTTTCCACAGAAATGGAGATCCTCAAGCTCTAGATTTGGGTAGTTATTTTTTTCCAAAGGTCCACCTGAATTATGTGACACAATCTCAAATAGCTTGGTGCCTAAGCCCAAATGCATATCCCCCCCCTTTAAGACCACTTTCATTATAGAACCATAAAAGAGAGAATAGAGAGATGGGGTCAACAGGGAGCTGATAGTCCACAGCCCCACAACATGTTCACAGAATGGTAAGGAAAGAAGACCCTTGTACCAGTAACTCTTCTGCCTGTGAATTCCAGCCTATGTCAGGTCATGCTCTTCATATTTGCCCAAGTCCTTTGCTCAACAGTAATAATTATGAGGTTCAGACTCTTTTCAGGTCATTCATGCAAAATTCAAATGAAAATACAGAGGTATATGTACACAATAAAAACCTAAATTGCTCTCTCACTTAACATAATGAAGCCCTGTGGTCATCATTAGATCATTTCAATGTTACACTTGCACACAAGGTGTCCCAGTGCGCAACTGCTTGGCCTGGGGCAAGATGCAAAAGTACTGTGTGTATAAATATTTAAAATGTTTAAATCTGGCTAAACATCTTTAAATAAAATATGTTACATATTCCTCCTTTGACATACATACTTTTATACTGATGTGGAAGGTCAGGTTTGAATTGAGAATTTTCTGACTCCTTAGATTCCAGGTTAGCAAAATGGAAATATAATGAGGTTAGATCCCCGGTCCTTCCCTGGCCTTGTGTCCCTAGATCTGGTTTAGTCTCATAAGCAGGAGGCAGGTTGACATGGGAAGAGAGTAACCTAATTTGTGGAGGTTCTCATCAGTTGAAGCAGACCCTCAGAGAGAAGACAACTAGATGATGTTCCTGGTCCTCTCTCTCTACATCTGGGCTTGAGTTCTTCCTTAAAGGATGAATCTGACTGTGCACCTTCACATCCACACAGTGGCCAAGCCTCAAATAGACATTCCCACTTACAAGACCACACATATTCTGGCTTTTTCCTTGTTCAGGGAAACAATAAGGAGGGAGCCGTTTCTGGAATCCTCTCCCATGGTATGTAGGGCTATACTTTGGCCCAAGCACATTCCTCTGAAGTATGCCAGGTGAAGAGAAGACTCATATAATCCTTCTGGTGAGTTCTGACCTGAATCCTGTGGTGCTACTTGTGTTTGTTTCAAGTGTTTTTGCTTTGTAGCTATACCTAGCATTTTCAGGGGATCCAGAGGTGAGACACATTGACCCAGTGCAGAAAGATAGTTCACTGGAAGCTAGTTCACTGCAAGCAAGTCATAGAAAACAGGGAAGGGGAAAAACGTAAACCAAGTCTGTGGAGTCTGGAGGCTTTGTTTGAACACAGTTTCAGAAACTGCCAGATTGACACAGAGGCTGGGCAGAACCTTAAATATAATAATTATATTATGAATTTTCAGTACGTGGCTATGCCTACATTCACTGCCATTCCCTTCTAGCAGCTGATGCTTGGAGTAGTGTCTAAGGAAATTAGATGGAAAATTATTTCAACTATCTAGGGAAAGGTAATAGGTGAAGAAGCTGTGAACCATTATTAGAAAAGGAAAGGATTATCCAGGGGACCATTAAAGAGGAAAAGGAGGCCATCCAGATGACTGGTTGAAAAGGAGAAGATGGGGAACAGCTGGACACTGAGCGGACAAGGGCTCCTGGACTAAATTCCCTTTCAGAGATGAATTTCAACTGCATCAGATACAGAATACCACCACACTCTGTCTTAGAGAGAGATCCTGTGAAAGAAAAGCGAGGAGACAATCCCATATAACATCTTGTGATTTATTTTAGAAAATAACGTAGGAGGCTAATTCTCCAGTGTGAGACTTTTTTGAATCAAAAGGAGACTAAGATTGGGGTTAAGGTACACCTGGTACCAAGATTGTGTCCTTTGTTCCCCACCTCATGTCGGTTAAAGCAGTGATCGGCAAACCTCGGCTTGTGATCCACATGCGTCTCTTTGGCCCCTTGAGTGTGGCTCTTCCACAAAATACCATGTGCCAGCACGCACATACAGAAACTTCGTGGCTCATGCACAGAAGTCAATTTTTAGGCCTGGGCGAGTCTGTTTTGCAGAAGTGGCTTTAGAACACTCAAGGGGCCAAAAAGCTGCATGTGGTTCACGTGCCACGGTTTGCCGACTGGAAAGTGGCAAGACTTTTGTATGCTGTCACTGTTGTTTGCCTGACATCAATTACTTAACACATTTGTTATATGATTTTGAAGAATTTCCCACCTGAGCATTTATAAAATGAAATTTTCATCAGGCACACTGCCTATTAAAATATAAATACAACTTATAAAAAGTGTCCTACTTCTATTAAATCTACAAAAGCCTAAATATTACAGGCTGGGGCAAATGTATGCTTACAGTTATTTGTATAGAAAATAATCATATAATAATTAATAAATAATAATGCAAGAATAAAGTCTGTGTTTTGCATACTCCCAACAATTAACCTGTTTGCCCCTCCCTGTATATGTTTTTTTTATTTTTTATACAGCAAAAACTTCCCAGCAATATATTTTGGAAGCCCAGTGGTTTTATGGTACCTTTCTTGGTTCCAAGCCTGAAAGGATGTCGCTAACTTCAGAACTAGACAGAATAAATCTATTCAGCTGACAAGCTTTATTTGGCATCAAAAGAACACAAAGAACAGCATTACACAAAGCTTACTCCTATTCAACTTCTCTTCCTCAGGGAGAAGTAAACAAAGTAACATCAGTAGGCATCCCAGATAAGACTTCCCTGGTTTGATACCTTCCCCTGCCATGAGCATCTTAAAATATCCAAAAAGTAACTTTTATTACCATGTAAAATGGTAACTCAAGACCAATGACTGGATCCAGTTTTCTGAGCTCTTGCAGCTTCGCATTTAGACAGCTTCTTTTATATGCTCTTGGGTTATGGGACGTATATTCTCTGTGCGAACAGGAGCTGTCATGATTCATTACAATGCCACAGCATCAACCAGAGCCTCTCCCCTTTTATGTGTTGTGTTTTGTTTTGTTTTGTTTTTTTGTGTGTGTTTTTTACTTTCCATTTGTTTATCTTTAAATGAGGAAAATAATGCTTAATAAAAGTTGAAAATTATCCTTCTATTTGATATTTCATTAAAGCACAAACCCAGTGGCCAAATTAAAGTTTCAAATGTCCCTATAGTAACAGCTAAATTGGTGTTTGGGCCTTCTCTCCCGTCTTTCCTCTCATAGACCTGCTACCATCTGGACTGGTGTGTCTCATTTTTGTACCAGCAGCTGAATCAATTTACCAGTTGGAAAGACCTTCAAGACGCTTAAAATCATGTGTCCATTAAGTATTTGGGATGTCAAGTGTCCTTCTCTTGCATTGCCTTCTTTGTTCTTCTTTGCAACACTTATCATATTATTGTCTGACAATAATGTATGAACCGTTTCTAAATAATTAATTAGTTAATATATTACTCTTATAAAATAACAATGCACTAACTCTTAAGAACCAGTGGTGAAACTGAGCCAGTTATTGAGGCCACTGGGGAAGGTGTTAAAAAGGGTAAAGCAATGCTTTTGGTTAGTTGAAAATATGTCCTAGAGACAAGAAGCTACACACACTTCTATTTGCACCAACAGGTACTAAGACCTGTCGCCCCACCACCTGGAAAGCACAAGGTGTTTCAAATCTTGCGGTACATTGCACACGCATTTTGGTTGACCTGTTATTATTTTTTTTTCTTTTCCTGCCTGTTTTCTATTTTTACAACCTAATATCCCCTGAATGCTGATAGGACAATCTTAAAAGAAATTGACTTGTTGCACTCTATTATAGCCTTTAACACACACAAAAATATTATCAGAATTTTTGCTATTTAAGTTTCGGACACTGAAAGAATTGTGACTAGAACAACAAATAATGAGCAAGGACAGTACTGAAGGAAAGAAAACAGGTTGCCCGGACTGAGTATGACTTAGCCAGAGTTGTGATCATGAGCTGATCCGCAAAGGGCAGCAGGTGCAGCCAGAGAGTACTTTCCGGAGAGAGAAGCAGAACTCTTAGGGTGAAGACTCTTGTGCATTGAAAACATCCCTTCTACGGGACCTTCTTTGTTTGCCTCTTGGAAGACAAGGAGAATCAACTATACAAGAGCAGTATCCATAGACCACTGGTTATTTAAGAATACCAATTATGGAACCCATATTAATTTGATATCTCTCATGCTTCACAAAGATTAAAAGAAGTGTCTTTTATTTCAATTTCTTAAAAAGAGATCTTAGCTGATCACAGCCTAAGTGGTTATAAACATTTTAAGGATTAAACCTAGGCATTGCTTTGATGTTGCTAAAGAAAATTGACATTTTACATATTAGTCTTATTCGATTGATGTTAATTAAATCATGAAGGCAGTTTTCTTGCCTTCTTATGTTTTTATTAATTCTTCCTTTAAAAGACAGGAAAAAAAGAGATCATACATCTCTATTTATTCCTAAGGGGGGAAAAACATATAAAACTTTAGTATTTAAATTAATAAGCAGGATTCACTTTAAGCACAGTTTTCGTTTGTTTGTTTGTTGATATCCTAAAACCCAATGCAGGGTGTTGTCTTAGAGATTCAAAGAATCTTTCGTTCAAACTTCTGATTTTCATGATATTTAATAAGTTGAAAATAAAATAAAATATACAAAAAGAATAAATTTTGTTTTAGGATTTATTTTTTACTCACCTTTGTCCTTGAAAGTATTATAGATCTAGGCATTATATAGTGATATTAATCAATACTTAGTTAGACCCCAAAACGGTTAAAACATGCTTTTGTGTTTTGTTATGGAAAAAGCAGAAAAAAGGCCCCATTTTTCATAGATGACCCTTCAGCATTATACTTTATAAGAAAGACTCCTTTCCATTTTCAGTCTAAACAGCAATCTCTGCTTGCAGCTGTTCTATTTGAGTAACCTGATTAAAACTGAATGATAACTTTTTTTCCAAGTCTTTGCTGTACAAATGATTGCTTCAATAAATGGCCACAATCTCTCTTTTCCAGATAGGATATTTTCCCTGAAGAAGCTCAACATCTTTTAACTCTTGGTTCTGAAGGTTTTTCTCTTCCAGGCTGTTAGTGAAGATTGTTTGATGAAAGCATCTTTTATAACCAATGCCCCCCCCCCCATCATTAAACTAGCTAAATAAATGGTTGATAGCCCTATCCACAGGAAAAGAAAATTGTCTCACTAGTGGATTTGAGAGGAAGGATGTAAATAAGGAGGACACTGGGAACAAAATTGTTCTAGGGATATTTTTTAAAGGCTTACTCTTGGATATCTATTTAAGAGATAACGTCCCTTGGGGGGGAAAAAAATGTCGTGCCTGGATAACGTTTTGTTGGTTACAAGTAAATATTGTGATGAAGCCAACACATCTGTTTCCAAAGAACAAAACTGCAACATCCTTAACGATGGGTGAAACAGGATTTCAGGTTCTGAAGTGTAAAGGCATTTAAAGGCAAAGGCTACATTTAAAAAGATAGCTCAGAGTTGCAAGGGAAAGTAAGGTCATTCTAATCTACCCAGATATAACAATGTCTATTATTTGTCCCTCACAGAAAAGCATCCAGCCTCTCCTTGACAATAAATAGAATTCATTCTAGTCCATAAAATAGTCCATCCCATTATTACTTAGCATTAGTGGCTAAAACATTTTTTCATATGTTGAGTGAAATCATACCTTCTCATATCTTACGCCTATTAGTGCCAATTCTGGCCAACCACATGGGGCAATGAACCCTTAGGTAACTCCTCCAATATTTAAAATCTATTATTATGCCAATCTTCCCAAATCCGTCTTTCCACAGCCAAGACTTTTTAGTCTTTCAATTCCTGAACTAATAGCTATTTTAATATTAGACATATTGAATGCAAAGGCCCTGGTGAGGTTCAGGGAAATTGTTTTCCTTTTCTTGATTTAAGCTGATTATTGGTGAAGTTAAGTTTTTAGGTACCTTGCTGTAATATTTTAGCTGTTTAGCGAAAAGTGATACTGAAGTGTTTACTAATTGTTTTTGCTATCTTGTTATGTGTATATTCTCATCTTTCTGCAATTTGTAAATAGTCTTGAAAATCAGAGTACAAAAAATAACTGAATGATGCTACAGAAAAATAAAAAGAAAACTATATAAGGAAAGATGTACTCTTCACTAAATTTTATGGAAGGTATTAATAAAACCACTTGGATCAAAGGGTACAGATTCACTGAAGTGATTTGGTATGACAACAGAACACAAACAGAAATGGGCTATTTCTTGCTTTTTTATAAAATATATATTTTATTGATTTTTAGAGAGGAAGAGAAAGAGATATAAACTTCAATGATGATAGAGAATCATTGATTGGCTACCTCCTGCATGCCCCCTACAGGGGATGGAGCCCACAACCCAGGCATGGCCAGAATCAAACCTGGGACCCTTCAGTCTGCAGGCTGATGCTCTATCCATTGAGCCAAACCAGCTAAGGCTGAGCTGTATCTTGGTTTGCACTTCTAAGTAAAGGAACTAAAATAATAATAATAATAATAATAATAATAATAATAATAATAATATTTAACCTCATTTTCCTCATCTGTAAAAAGGGAATTTTTCTTATGTCGGGCTGCTTGCAAGGAGTAAAAAGAATCATATTTTCATTTCTTCTTTTCCTACTGTGCTATAAATAGTGTAGAAGGAAATTTGTATGTTTTTAATAATTTAATTGAATATTCACAATATCTATGTGGCTTATATAGCGTATGTGGAAGTCTTAGTAGTTTGTCTAAAACACAAAAGGCATTTAATACAGGTTTATGGCTTCTCCCTTTTCTTTATACAAAAATTATAGAATAATCTATTCCCAATATTCAGTCATTCTGTCAATCTGCATGCTGTATTGCTATTGAATTAAAAGCACATAATAACAAAACACTCACTGACTTGCATTATAGTGGTAATCAGTTACATAACAATTCTAATTCTGACATGAAGCATTTTAAGAATTCAAAAGTTTCCTTCCAACCTATTAATCTATTTAATTTTTCGCTTGGTATGAAATGCCTCCAAATATGAACACATGGTTAATTTTATACTAAGAATTCTTTGCAAAGAAGAGCATGTGGTGCCTTTTGTCAGGGTTAATTTACAAAACCTTGAAAAATTTTAACAAACGATTTAAAGAACACTTCAAAGTAGTTGTTGAACATGCTTGTATTGAATTTAAATCCATGAGTGTCATGATCATATGTATTGCATTCAATCTTCATTGCTTATTCTGCATAGTTTCTGGCAAGTTTTAGACCTTAATACATCTATGTGAAATTAATATCTCTAATGTCAAAATAAACATCAGGTAGGGCTATATTCATAGGTTAAAAAATCCATAGGTGCACAATACATAAATGTGTGAGACTTAAAATTAGTACTTAGGGAAAATGTTGGTTTTGATAAGAGTGGTATTTCTTTTTTTATTTTACTTTTCAACCTTTTTAAAATAAATCTTTATTGTTCAGATTATTACAAATGTTCCTCTCCCCCACCCTCCATTGCTCCCCTCTACCAGGTTCCCACCCCACCGTCTGCCCTTTCCCCACCCCCATTGTCCTCATCCATAGGTGCACAGTTTTTGTTCAGTCTCTTCCCGCACCCCCCACTCCCCTTTTCCCTGAAAATCATCAGTCCACTCCCCTTCCATACCTCTGATTCTATTATATTCACCAGTTAATATTGTTCATCAGGTTTTTTAATTCCTTTAGTTTCACTTGTTGATAGTTAGGTATTTGTTGATCATAAGGAGTATAAATATGATTCCAATTAATAAAGGGCTAATAATCCTCAATTATCTGAATTTTCAGCATTTTTCTCTTTAATCTTAACATATGCAAGGTGGAGTGGAGTGTAGAATAGTGAAAGCACTAGCCTCTGTTACTGCAGAGCTGGGACGACACTGTAAGATATATTGTGAGACGGAGAATGAGTTGATGTGCTGCAGCAGAAGGCATCAGGCTGCAGTCTTAAGAAGTTTGCTCCAAAGCCTTCAGTGCCTGTGCTCTTCCTGAAAGCCTTTTCCATTATCTGGAAGCTTGTCTTACAGTTTCCTCTTGGCCTTTAACCTGACCACATTCCCCTCTTTACCACGTCTGTCAAGTTCAGATGATAAATCTAGAGGAAGAAACTACTTCTTGGACACTGTGGTATTCAGTAAGACGGTTGTACACATGCATTCATTCTTTCAACAGATATTTTTACGGGGAAGTTTATAAGCCAAGCACTGTGTTAGACTCTGGGATGTGGTTACTAAAAATATATAACCTATTCTCAAGAGGCTCAATATCCACTGGGAGAGAATGGAAAGCACAGCAACTGTAATACAGTGTGATGGTTGCTAAAATATCACAAAGTCTTCCAGCAAAGAAAAATCCGAGAGACTAGGAAAATAGAAAATATATAAGAAGAAAATAAATCTAATGTGATACTAAAATCCATGTACACTCTAACAAGGTGAAAAGTAGAGTATGGTAGCTAAGGGTAGTTAAAAGAGAAATTTAGTTTCTTTTTAAAAAAATCTTTGTGTTGAAAGTATTAGAGATGTCACCTTTTTTTCCTATTGATACCCCCACCTTGCACCCCACCAGACCTTCCCCATACTGTCTGTTTCCATGGGTGTTGCACATATGCATATAAGTTCTTCCTACCCCCCACCCCAAACACCATAACCCTCACTTCCATCCCCCTTCAGAGACATAGAAGCACTGAATAGACTGACAGATCTCAGAGAACTTAGCTCTTAATGGCACTTTCAATTTCTATACAGCTAGAGTGTAGAGTCCATTAGGAATGACTAGAAATAATGCAGAAGAAATAAGCAATGCCCATATTTTAAAGACTCTGTAGGCTGACTTTTTTTTCTGAGTAAAATAAAGTACCATTGCTATTTTGGTAAAGAGATAAGACTCACAAGACTTGGATCTTAATAAAATCAGTTTGGATGCACTGCAGAAAATGGATAGAAAGAGGGTACGATTAGAATCAAGGATAATAATTAGGAAGGTTTTATAGTAATCCTGGTAAGAAATAATGGTGCCCTGACCTTAGAAAGAAGTAAGAGAGTTTGAAAGCTAATTTGATAAATTAGCCAAGAGAAGAATACAGATTCACTTCCCTATAAGAGGAAAAAATAAGAAAATTACAGGGTTTTATGAGGCAGTGTTAGATGCCATTCTATTCATCAGATACATATACAAAATTTTATCACTCTCAATTACCCTTAAAAGTGATTCATTATAACATTTGAACAACAAAAACAAAAACTGCTTTAATTTACATACATAGTCAGTGCCAGAACTCTAATTCTTAGAGTGTCCAGTTCTGAAGTTCACATTTTTCTGTACACCTTGTTACATATCATTATTAATGTCAAATTGAACACTGTATAATATTAAGAATAGTAAAGAGGTACTTTAATTGCTCCAAAAGAAATATTTCCATCTATTTTGTTTTAAAATATATTTTCATTGATTTCAGAGAGGAAAGAAGAGGGAGAGATAGAAACATCAATGATGACAGAGAATCATTGATTAGCTAGCTGCCTCCTACATGTACCACACTGGGGATCTGGCCCACAAACTGGGCATGTTCCCCAACTGGGAATCGGTAGACACTCAACCACTGAGCCATGCCAGCCGGGCAAAATGTTCCATTTCCAATGACCAGACAAATGATAAATCAATTAATGGTTAAATTAATGGTGAAGTTCCAGATTGAGAAAGTACTTGAGTTTATCTGACACCTGTACCTTATAATAAACCTTGCAAAGTGATTCCTCAAGCTACTAATTCTCCATGAATGGTCCTTGCAAGCATCATAGTCTGGATCGTATTTAAATGCAGATTTCTAGGTCCATGATGCATTTAGGGCATGATTCAGAATCTTTGGAGAGAGAGGCAACATCCATTCTACCAAAACTTCCAAATTATTTTTATGCTTAAAAATGTCGAGAAAACCTCTCATTAGCTCCAGGAATATATATGTTTAACCAGTGTAGTTATTAGTACAGAAGAGAAGAAGACATTAGAATAATTTTAACACACTATTAAACAAATTACATAAACAAACATAGTAACACATTATAGCTGTGGAGAATTTTCCTTTTCTGTTTAAATATGACATTAAAATAAATTAGATGACAGCAAATTAAACTTTGAGGACTAAAACATTTTTCTAAAGGCCTTCTTTCAAGGTTAGGGTGTTGTAATTTTAAAATGCATTCCTACATTGAACTGAAATTCTTTCTACATTAAAGCCTAGAAATAATTTAGCCTCTTATTCTAGATAATGTTTGATTTAGTACCTTTTTTTTTCTCAGTAAGAACAATTATTCTGAATAGACCCAGAGACATACAACATGAACAGACTTTTGAACCTCAGAGGGAAGGCAGGGGAAGGTGGGTGGGAAGAGATAAAACACCTTGCACATATATGCATAATCCTGGGACACAAACAATGGGGGGTAGTGAGGTCCAGGGGGGCGGGGAGGAGTATGGGCTGTAAGAGGTTAATGGGGGGAGGGGAGGAGGACCTAATTTCAACAATAAAGATTTTTTTTTAAGTACAATTCTTCTGAAAATCACTAAGAAATGCTGACTTTGTTAGTACATTAAGATCCATGGCTCAATGGATGAGAAACATTGCACAAACAGAAAATCATATAGTAAATCATAAATAGATATTGAGAAGTTTAAAATATTTTCTAAACAATTTAATTCCAGTATCCCATGTAGGTATATAGGTGTGACCATTCTGATATATTTCTATACTTAATGTTTTAAGGTATTGATATTTCTATCAGTTTTGACATGTTAGCTCCTAGGTTTACTTTTTCATGATATGAGATTCTAAAATGGAAGTCAACTTACAGAAGAAATGTGAAGGCCTCTGGGACACTATTAGTTGTATCTGTATTTGACCTGCCTGAGTCTTGCCTCTTCTGACCCACGTGAAAGGATGCACCAGTTCCTTCTACAAACAATAGAGATCTGCTTTTTCTTTCCATCATACATTTATTTTCACTGATTATTTTCTCTCTAAGCTTTCTTTCTTGTAGAAACTACCATTAGAGTCTCCTCTGAAGGTTAAACATTTTACTAGAAGTTCTAGTAAAAATATTCAAAAATCTATAGATGTACATTATTTTGGCCCTCTGTCTGCTCCTCTTCAAAAAGGGAAAGAAGTAGAATAGCAAAATAAACTTAGATGTCAGAGCCTCAGAAATTCTACTCTTTTTGAGCTCAGAGTAGTTCAGAGTGTGAAACAGATATTCTATGTTATATGAACAGTAACATTTGGATCTTTTAAAAAGAAAGAAAAGTTAGTTTGGAAGAATTCAAAGTATTAATTTGAAGCTTCATCTTCCACCAGATACTATGGTACTCGAGGGCACTGTAGGTTTACCTTCAGAGGTAAGGCTTCCATAAGAAACTATTTGACAGAAATTGTAGAAAGATAAGTTAAACACATGGAACTTAGTTAATTATTTTACAGTTAGAAATCAACCTTCCAAGCAGAGTAGCTTTTAAAAATATTTGTATCATAAATTATCTGCTATAGTTCCTTCTTGTAGTAATGCTTTTCTAAGTCATTTGTTATTCAGGAATTTCCCTGTGCATTCTATTAGGGATAATTTATGTTTGCCAATGAAACCTGAAGGGACAACTTGACACCTTGACATTTAATGCTGTGGTGAGGTGAAGCAAATTGGTGGTTTCATACTGCCTGTATATTACAATAATTTATGTGGCTTTTGCACATGTTGAAAAAATAACATTTGAATCTGTGAAGAAAACAAAGATACAATAGTTTGGAGAACTTGGTCAATAACATGTAACTTACTGAGTTATTACCTTGCAACTAAAAATACATATACATCCTCAGATCTATTTCTAGAGCTAGCCTAGTCTTTTGAAGTCTCTGGCTAGCCTGGGAGTAAACTTGAGAGGAGATGTAAAGGAGCTGCCTTAACCCTTTTAATGAATGTATAGTGTATTAAATTTCACAATTCTGTTTTACAAATGGTTTGCATCTAATTTGCATTTAAAGTTTATATGAAAAAAATTTTTTTAAATGACTGGTCAAAATATCTTGATTTATTCCATTATTAAAAAGTAATACTCAGAAAACAATAATATATTCCATGTTCAAATATTATTTCTCATATATAAATATCAAATAATTAAAAATATAAATTTAATAAAATATATAAAATTTATTTTAAAACTCATTACATAATATATTTAGTAGGTATTATTATAAATTTATGAATCTTTATCTACTACAACTACAACATGTTTATTTGTTTCAATATAATTTCTCCTTCACAACAACTAATTTTCTTGACACTTACAAAGGAGGGGGAGAATTTTAAACCCACATTAATCTCTAAAGGATACAAATCTATTTTCTTTTTTTGCCCCTTTGAAGAGCCAAAACCTTCTGATAATGAAGAATTGAAAGTTAGGTCCAAATCACTTCTTGGATATTTTTTAAAAGCACATTTAGATGATCAATTTTTAATGACTTCTATGTCTTTATCCAATCCCCTCACTACAAAACTGTACCCAAACAGTTTTCCAAGTCTATTTGATATCACTAAGAATGAGGAAATAGCATGCTGCTAGCAAAAGGTAATTTTAATACATTAGGTCCACAAGCTTGGTTTTGTAGGGATAGAAACCAGCAGCATTCTTCAATTTACATGTGGCTCCAGTCCCTGCCTGGGCTCAGCGGCAGCACTGTCTTTCTGCCTGGGAGCCTCAAGGACAAGCTGAGGTCACTGAATATCACTTACAATCCAGGAGGCGTGAGATGTTGCTGAACACTGATGCTGCCAGATCCTGCCACGGTCTTATTTTGTGAATCCTGCAACTTCGGGAAGCATATTAGTTGTGAGATTTTATTTTCCACATTTTCTTTCAGTTCATGGTATTTCTAAATGCCTAATACCCATGAGAGAAATCTCCCTCCAAATCCAGAGGTTTCAAAAATAGATTTCAAAGGTAACGTCAGATAGGAAAGCAAAAGACAGGAAAGCGCTGCTATTACTTAATCATCACAACTGATCATTTAATCACCAGCGGTTTTGAAATCTAAGCACCAGCTTTTCCACCTTCCTATTTGGGGAGTTTTGTATCACTATCACTAGAGAAGAAAACACAGCAAAAAGTACTGGATTCCATAAAGAGAATAACAACTCTTCCTTAATGTAAAAATAGGGTGTGTGTAGCTCAGATATATCCTCCTTTGTGTTAAGAAGGGGCATATAAAGAGAAATAAAAAAGTGATTATTTCATGTGGGCATGAGGACCTTTAGAAAAATATCTAAACAGATCCTAGAAATTTAAACTATATATATATATATATATATATATATATATATATATATATATATATATATATTTCAAGTGTGCTATCCATACCACTATAATAGCTTTAAAAATGGTTCATAAGAGATATATGTAATGAGTTATTCTCAGAATTTATTAGGAGTTAACAGAAGACATTGTTATACATGTTTTATGTTTAAAAAAAAAAGCTCATACAATTTCTTATCTAGGACTATTATATGAGAGGTTTATACGCACAAATTCCCAAGATTCAAAAGGTATTCCTCAAAAATTTATGCCTGGGACATTACTGATATTATTTCTACTAAGCATTAAAATCCTGAAGAACATTAGAATTTCAATTTAAAAAAAGAAAATAGGTTAGGAGTAAATAGTGAGAATATATACATATATGTGTATATACTATGTATAAAGAAAAGCGAAAGGCAGAGAGAAAAATAAAAATGAGAGGTGTAGGCATACAGAAAGGTCTTTTTAGGTTTGTTTAATCAAAGTACTTCTATAGGAAATATTATATTATACTGTTTTCTTTCATTGCACTAAAATGTCTTCAGCTGTTATAATAAAGTCCTCCATCGTAAAATGTAGATGGGGGTCCATAGAAGGGTGGGTGTGAAGGAAGCCTAAACATTCTCTAGCCTATTTCCCAGAAAGTTGGAGAGCCATGATTGATGACAACAGTCATAATTACAGCTACCCTTCCTTGAGTAACTATTAGGTACTAGGAGCTAGTATTAACAGTATATGCAGTAGCTGTAATGTTCCCGGCAGCTTTGCAAGGAAAGTATTATTATGTCCCATATTGGAAAGAAGGAGGCTAATGCTAAAAAGAGAAAACTAGCTTTTCCAGGACACATAACAAATAAATGAAAGTTAGGCTTTGAATTAAGGTCTAGCTGCCTCTGCCACTCCATTCAATCCACTCAGCAGTGGCAGGAGGAGAATTTGAATGTCTTGTGTTACATAACCATGGAGTGTGTTTCCAACTATACCACCCTGATCAATGGGATGCCATTCAGGCAATGTAAGGATGAGATTAGTGGTTAAGATGCAGGTGAAATTATCATGCTCTCTTGCCAAAACTGGTTTGGCTCAGTGGACAGAGCATCGGTCTGTGGATTGAAAGGTCCTGGGTTCGATTCCGGTCAAGGGCATATACATTGGTTGCAGGCACATCCCCAGTAGGGGGTGTGCAGGAGGCAGCTGGTCTTTGATTCTCTCTCATTGATGTTTCTAGCTATCTATCCCTCTCCCTTCCTGTGAAAAATCAATAAAATATATTTTAAAAAAAGAAAGAAAGAAATGATCATGCTCTCTTCAGAACCACTGTGAAATGCCGCCTCCTTAGAGGTATATTCTCTGCTATCTTCCCAGCACAAGCAGCACTTAGTTCTTTGATTTTTGTTTTAAAACTCAAAGAGCTAGGCAACGAGTCTGATATTTTAACAACTCATAAGTACTTGATGAAGAAAGAGCCATAGGAAACAATAACACCTATATTAGGAAAATCAGAGCAGCAATGGTCTAGAAAATCTACTTTGTTGGAGAGGGAACTGGAGAAAGTTAGAAATTGATACAAATTCTTTAGTTCATAGAGTAGAGTAGCTTATATTTACATTTTAAAATACCCAATTATTACTAGAGTTACATTTTCAGACTGTGTTTATGATTGAAATATTACACACACACACACACACACACACACACACACACACACACACACACACTATTGTGCTACCAGTGAAATGGCACCATAATGTTACTGTGAGTGGACTTTGGTTTAGCAACCTGAATACTTGTGTTCTGGCTAAGAAAGAATTCAGAGACAAAACTCAAATGCAAGCAAAAGTGAGTGGGAGGGGAAGAGGAGATGCCCTGGGGAAAAGGGGAGAGAGGAGAAAGAAGGCAAGGTCATGCTTAAAGGTAGGGATCTTAGGGGAGGTCCCAGGTGAAGATCTCAATGGGATATTCATCAGCTTGGTACGTGTGTTGTTGTTTTTTTCAATGTCCTGGTCTCTACTGATTGGTCAGTGCCAGGGCAGGGAGTCATTAATCATAGAAGCTGGTCCTGGCATCAGCCATCGCATTGATGGGTTGGCCTTGCTGTTTTCTGGGCCTGGAGCTGAAGCACAACTGAGTCCTTTATGTTATTTTTAGTTTGACCAAAGCACTGTCTCTGTGGCCAACAGACCCAAGGCTTTGTTCCTAAAAGGATTTGATGCAGGTCACAACTTCATTGTCTTGAGGGCTCAGTGCTAAAGGGAGTAGTTGTGTAAGGGCTTGTATAGGAGCCACTTGTGGCTATTTTCTGGCCTCCTTGTTCCTTCTCTAAAAGCATCTACCACATAACTATTGACATGTAGGTGAGGAAAGGTCAAGGGAGGGAATGAACCACATGACCAGTGATATGAAGTCTAAATCACAGGGCCAGAAATATGCTAGGAGGGGAAAGGTCACCCTAGAGGCTAGATCTCACCCTACAATTTTCTGTTGCTATGCCCCCAGGGTTTTCTATCCTGCATGACCTTTCATACCTAGCCTATTGTCCTTGCTCTATTTACTCATGCCTGTGCAATACCTACTACAGTTTCAGAAGACTTTTTACATGTATTACTGTGTTATAAGACACTATTTGTCATAGATCCCAGGTAAATAAAGGCAAGGTTAATTATACGTTGGTGACTTGGAATGTGAAAGAATGGAATATCCGATTTTTATTTCTTTATTAATAAGGAAATATGTATGATGCCCCTATTGCTGCTTACTGGTTATCTTCAAGTACCTAAATCAGTGGATGAGGTTCATATGAAAAATGATTATAAATTCAGAGCTGGTGTAAATGTCCACTCCAGTCAACAGACAATATTTAATTTTGCATAAGCCTGGCAGTTATAATGCACTGTTGGTCTGTGTATCCTCATTGCAAAAGCAAGATTATATATAGCGGTATTGATGAAAATGGAAAGAAAAGAATTTGAGGGCAGTGGTTCATGGTCATAAAAGTTGGGGAATTAATAGCAATAGCTAGAGCCAAAAATGTAACAACTTCCCCTCGTGCATCAGGAAAATAATACAATGCTTTTTCCAGTCAGAGGTTTCCACTATGTGAAGATAAATGGTTATAATAATATTCAGCACTTTCAAACAGAGATCACTAGATAGTTTGCAAACCAGTATGCCATAGTCTCAAAATGGAATAAATATATGGGTTCAAGATAAGGTTAAAAACTTAAATAGAACAAGATGTTCTATTTTATAAAGTAAAGTTATTACCCAGCTTCTAGAAGGCTTGGTCTCTAGGGTGGCTTCTTTATTACTTCATTTGAAATAGCTATGCTTTTGTTCAGTCACCATATTGCACAGAATATGGTAGCATGTATTATTTGGAAAATTATTAAAGACTAGAGGACAGGTGCAAGAAATTGTGCACTCAGGAGTTGGGGAGTTCCTCAGCCTGGATTTCGAGAGGGTGAAGGCTAGGCTGAGAGACCCCACAGGTGCACAATAGGGGCCATAGAGGGATATGTGAGGTTGGACAGCCAGGGAGGAACTGTAGGAGGACTCCAGGGCATATCCGGCCCATCTCACTCAGTCCAGATCAGCCAGACCCCAGCAACACGCTAAACTACCACTAGGAGTGTCTGCCCCCTTGTGGTCAGTGCACATAATAACAATTAGTCTACCAGCCAACTGTCTGCCCTTTGGTGGTCAGTACACTTCATAGCCAGTGGTTTAGTGGCTTTAGCACATCATTAGCATATTATGCTTTGATTGGTTGAATGGCCGGGCACTTACCATATTAGCCTTTTATTATATAGGATATTTAGAAAATGGATGTGCAGTTGAATATATAGGATACAAAATAGTATTTATAGCATGAATATACAACCCTATTTAAAATAAATCATATATATGTATGTATATAAATATATATGTATATGTATGTATATAAATAAATGCATGTATATATGGTTTAGAAATATATTCACAATATGTTCATAGTAGTTATCTCTGAGCAGTAGAATAAAAGGTGAATTATAAAAATGTATTTTTATTAATACACTTTTGTAATTACACCTATTTATATAATAGAGAAATAAAAAGAAGAGAATATTCATAACAAGTTTGTATTTCAATGCAATTTTAAAGAATTGTTTTACTTGGTGATCCACAACTAATATTTAGAGAGCAATAACTTATTTAGGCCTCATGATGTAATTTGTGTTAAGACTATGGCAGTGTTACAGAATTACCTAGCTAAAGGTTTTTTGTATTTTGATAGTTTCCACAGTGTCTTTGTATATGAATTTCAATTGAACCTTGAACAACATAGGTTTGAGCTGCACAGGCTCACTTACAGTTGTTACATTTTTGGATATTGTTCAATAAATACTGTAAATATATATATTTTCTTATGATTTTCTGAATAAAATGTTCTTTTTTTAGCTTACTTTATTGTAATGTAGAATAATACACACAATACACTAAATATGTGTTAGTTGACTGTTTATGTTGTTGGCAATGTTTCCAGTTACCAGTAGGCTATTACTAGTTACATTTTTTTTTTGGGGGGGGGGAGTCAAAAGTTATACATTAATTTTTTACTATGTAGGGTGCTGGTATCCTTAACTCCCATATTGTTCAAGGGTTGACTGTATATTTCCCATAAGTTTGGCCCATGATTTTATTGCTGTGATACTATTATATAATTGCCATCCCATTGTTTATTTCTAAAGGCCATCTACCTTTTCTGAAAGTCCATATATTATATCATAAAAATTCAGTTATAGAGCATCTTTTATATAACAAGCACACTTTATATGCATTACACATGAATCATCCCACTGATATAAAAATTGTGTGACTGAGACTTTAGCATTTCCATTTTATAGATGAGGTAAACTTAGGATGGAAGAAGTTAGGATAATAGACTAAAATCCAACACCCAGAAATTATCAACATTAGATTGTAAAACCAGATCCATCTAAATGCAAAGTCAGTGATTTCTGTTGAAACACTAAGAATTACCCTAAGAAGTTATCAGAAAAACAATCAATCCATACAAACTTTGAAAGCTTATTTATAAGCGGCTATATATTAAAAAATATACCTTGTGGTTAATTTCAAATCTTCTGGGATTTCTCTCTGATTCCATAGAACTTGAATCTTTAACCACCTCGCTGGCCAGGGCATTAACAATGCAAACTTTTGGCAGAACTCCCTGACTGAAAGAGTTTCAGGTTAATGCTTTTTAATATAGTTCAGAAAATAAAAGCAATTCATGATTTACACATGCAAGTAAAGTTTTTGTGTATCATTTCCATGAATATTTATATAATTTATCTATCTATCTATCTATCTATCTATCTATCTATCTATCATCTATCTATTATTGCTAGAAGGAGGAATTTGCATGAGCTCTATAATAATTTTTACTGAAGGCTTGTTGCAGATAGAGCTTTGCCTAACCAATGTTCTTCTATTCATTTTAATAAGAATCAACCACAAGTTTCCAGCCATGGCTTTCCACTTACTCATTTATCACCATCTGAAACCTATACCTCAGCTCACACTGTTGGGAACTCCTTTAGATTAATGTCCTCTTTGGTTGTCATCTCTGCCCATCCTGCCATGCCCTGACACTTCCTATGTTGTTACCCTTTGTGTGCGTGTGTGCGTGTGTTTTGTGTATGTGCATTTTTTAAATCATCCTTAGCTTATACTCTGCAATGCGAGGACCTATACAATTCACTCTGTATTGGTAGGGGGTCCCAAGACAAACATATGCTTCAAGTTCCAGTTTCCCTGAATTTGAATTTGATTCTGGGTAGGATGGACTTTATGTAGGGAGGCTGAAGAACTTGTGACCCTGAGGAGCGCCTGGGAAACTGGCCCTGGCATCAATGCCAGACATAGCACTGGTCCAGAAGACTGTGACCAGGCTGTTTTCAAGTGTGGAGGACGGGTGTTGATTGAGGCCTATGCTCTCGGTGACAGCGCCGGATCATATTTTCATTGTATTTCATAGTGTATAACTGAGATTAATGAAATGCTTGGGTCTTGATTGATTGCTTCCCAGACAATACCCTTATAAGCCCACTGGAACTGCTCCTGTATAGTTAAACTTAGAGGGAACAGTTGAGCTTTCTGAACATCTAAGAAGACCTTCATTCATTCAGGTATTGACATGCCCAACTGTGAAGGTTTTAGGCGTTTACAACTGTGCATCTTCATGCCTACTTTGGAAAATGCCACCAATCTCTCTTCTGAGTATTCTGACTAGTATGAACACATTATCTCTTGCCTTTTATTATGCAAATATCATGCAAATTACCTTCCTCGATTCCTTGTGAAGTTGCTTATCTTGTCTACATTACCAACATCCCACAGGCAAATTATTATTAATTTTTGGTTGTTTGACATATCCCTAAAAGGTTAGTGCCATAAAACTGCTGATAGGTTAACCAACATTAACAGAAACAACAGCTTTTAGGTTAATTCAGACAAATTTTGTAGTATAAGCTTTGGCTACTCTATGGCTGGGACTTGACAGATAAACAATGAAATGATTAAGAATTGGATTTCTCATTAATATAAACCCCAAAATTATATATCAGCAGATAATGCAATGCATTTCATAAGACATAAAATGTAGAACCAAGCAAAAAATAATATAGTATTAAGTTATTCTTTCTAATGTCATGAAATCCCCAAAGTAGCATGACTGAAATTCAAATTTATGCTCTGCTCAAAAGTTCATGCTTAGAGGTATGAATGAGGGTGAAAATTTAGTCAGTAAAACCATTTTCTAGGTTCGGTAGTGCACCAGCCAGAAATATGTTTATGTTTGTTAATCTTTATATAATCAGCATTTAGAGAATGCTTTTTAAATGATGGTTTCACAGCCAATATTTATTAATCATATAGCAGAATTGTAGTTACATGATTTGGGTCACAGGTATCTTTATATGTGATCAATTAATAAAATATATAACTAACAAAAGTATTTTTTACAAAAATAATTAAAATTATTATTTGACACATCTTTTATGTGAATATAAAAATAGCATATTTTATTATTAATCCATGATGGAGTAAAAAATATTAGAATATTCAAATAAGAATACAATTTTAATATATTTCTAACAATTATTTTCTTTATGGTATATATACAGTACTTTCAATTTGTGGGTATGTGCATGTATATGCCTCAACATATATTTATATGTATATATGTATAGGTGTGCATATTATAAAGAGATAAAGAGGGAATTTTGAATATCTCTTTCTGGATAAGTAAAATATACATTTATAAAATGAGCACAGACCAATTAACTGTTTGATTATTCCCTGCTTTACTTAACCAATGCAATCTTGATAAGTACTTTCAATCTTGATAAGTATTTTCAAATTTTGCTATTATTTTCATAAAAAATGACATTTCTACATGTTACAGAATATTTAAAATATATTTCTAAACATTAAATTGTTAAGAAATATATTAAAACTGTTGTGAGACACTTGACACATATTACCAAATTGCTTTCCAGAAATTTGATAAGAATTCACACTAAATTGACAGTGTAGTGAAATCCCCCCACCAAGTCTGGGTATTAGAGAAATAAATACCAGAGGATTAAAGATTAATATAATGAAAATAATGATAAATCTTTAATCCATCAGGGATTCATTTTGGTATAAAATATGTTGTGGAAATGTGTTTTTGTTTTTTTGTTTGTTTGTTTGTTTTTGTGTGTGTGTGTGTGTGTGTGTGTGTGTGTGTGTTGTTAGCCAGTAATTCTACTGCCATTTTTTGATCGATCCATTTGGCCACCCTACTGATTTAAAAGGCCAATTTAAGACTAACTACATAATTATATTTATCTTTGCTTTTGTCCTTCCATCCTTCTTGTATTGACCTCTCCATATGCTCTGTTGCTGTTATTATAATTTGTATCAATGGTATGTATATAATTTTGTAATTATTGTGAGAGAAAACTCCTCCCACAATTTTCTACTTTTATTGTAAATGTGTGTATCCAAATGATGTGCAGAATTATTTAGTGAAGTTTATCTTGTCTTCCAAGAGTTAAATTTTAGGTTAGAATTATCCTATATAATCTTATATATCTCTCTAAGTCTTTCTATTTAAAAACAAAGTATTTTTCTTCATTTACATCTTTCCTTTAAATTCCATAGAAAATGTATGTAGTTTGAGGTCTGAGAAATTTATTTTAGTTTATTGCCTAGAATTTTATATTTTTCTTGCTATTATATATAGCTATTTTTTATTTTATTTTAACTCTTTATTATTGGTATATGGAGAAATTTGATTTCTCTATAATTTTCAATTTAGCTATGCTAGTGTATAGATTGGATTTAATAAAATTTAAATTAATCCTTACATCTCCAAATTAGCCATTAATATTCACTTTCCTTTATTTGATTTTAAACTTATGTTTTTTTTTTGCATTTGTTTTCGCAAATAAATTCATTAGAACTTCCAGAAGGATGTTAAAAAAAATAATGGTCATAATGAACATCCTTGTCTTCCAAGTTTAATAAGAACATCCCTACTGACCAACTATTTGATACAAACTTTTCTTCAGCCCTGATAAAATATTATGTTAAGAAAGTATACACATTATTTCACCATACCATTGCTCTTTTTGTTGTTTCTATTATTTTAGCTTTATTTCTTGATTGAATTTGCTTCTAGTGTTTGCTAATGAAGTATATTAGCAACTTTTACTTTGCAATGATTTCTTTTACACTTGTATTCCCAGTTATCTAACATTTTAAAAATTAGGAACATACTCTGATTATTGGTTTTATGGGCTTTTTTTTTTTTGTATCTATTCTTTTGACCATGATTTTTTTCTCCTTTGACCTAGTGATATGATGCATTGTATTAATAGATTCCCTTACACTAAACTATACTTTTAACTTTTATTTATTAACAAATTTTATGCTTTTTTATATTTTCAATATGTGTTTATATGTGAAAATAGTTTGTAATTACTTTTTTCCTGTACTATATAATTCAGATTCTGATATCAATTTCTATAAATTATATCAACGAAATAAAACTGTAAAATAAGAACAACCTCTAAAATTGATTGTTTTAATATGTTGAAACTTACCAGCAGAAAAAGGACCATTGCTTTATGGGAAACACATCTCTATAATATAAAGTGTTTATGAAGTAGTCTCACCTCAAATGTGAGATGCCAAAGTTCATTTAAAAGTGTTTTCTATGTTTACATATGTTTAGAAAAATGAGGCATAAAACCATACTCTCAACTACTGTTTAAGAAAAATAAATGGGTAAGTCTATGGATAAAAATAAAATAACAATATATAAGTAAAAATAAAACAAAAAATCAAGAATGTATTTTCCTCTATGCCACTCTTAGGATAGAACTATAGCAGGAATCATAACTCTACATTTAGAGGAACATATATTTCCAGATACATAAGGCTGTGAAATTCCATTCACTTTTGTACAGACAGATCATGAAACCTGTATATTATTAGGGCTTGTAATGATGAGCTTTCTAAAATATGTCAGTTCAGATTTTTTTCAGAAACAGGTATTTGTTAATTTTTTATTATAAAATACATTTTTCATAAAAATGTTATGTTAAGGATGTTTTATGTTCAGTCATAAAATAAGCACATAGTAAATTTGTCACGTTTCTTTTTGTTTTCTGTAGGATATGCATTATCTTTTACTTCCCATTGCCCACAGTATTGTGTACCTGTTCTGAGAGCATCAGACAGTACAAAATAGTGAAGAACCCCAGAGCATGCGGAACATGGATATTTATGTTTACAGTCCATGGAAGTATTGAGTCAGATGGAAAAGATAATGATAATCTAAGACACACACACAAAAAGGTAACTGCAAATGCAATAATGAATCTGAAGGAATTTGACTGAAATACTAAGTGAGGGTTAATGTTGGAATTAATAAAAGATACCGCAAAAGTGCAAGTAGATCAAACAGGGAACTAGAGAGCTATTTCTATGACTGTTGAATGTCTGCCCTCATTCATTCCCTGTAGGAGTTGGCCAGGCAGACTTTCAAAGGAATCACTCCAAGTTTAGTGAATAGCTTTTATTAATTTAACACATTAAATTTATATAGCTCTTTTCTTTAAATGTAAGTTAAGAAGACATTTTTTTCAGCAAACTCCTATGGATCACATGTAGTTACTGACCAGGTCAGAAACCCATCTAATGTTTTCTCCACTTATTGGAATGAAAATATCAACAAAGCAAGGGGAGAAACCACATTATTTTTTTCAGTAGGAAGGTATGCCTTGGCTGGATGGTTCATTTGATTGGAGCATTATCATGTACAAAAAAGGGATGCAGATTTGATACCCAGTGAGGGCACATACCAGTCTGTAGGTTCCACCCCTGATCAGGGCACATACATATGGCAACTGGTTGATGCTTCTCTCTCACATCTAGAAAAACACACCCTTGGATGAGGATGAAAAATAAATAAAGTAGGGATGTGCTTAATGACAGTCATCCATCATAAAATAATAATAAGAAGTTAATAAAGGTTGGGCAAGTTTGAGGAGGAAGAGGGAGTTGGAGAGGATTCATGAAATGAGTAGCACACATTTAACCAAATAAAAATGCAACAATGGGGAAAAGAGAAAAGAAGCCAATTACAATTTAATTAAATATTTTATGCATCAGGTAATGTGCAAAGTATTTTCATCCGCATTACATCTTTTATTACTCAAAACCACCATGTGACATAGTATTGTCTCTATTTGAATGTGAGAAAAATCAGAGGCTCAGATAACAGAAGTAAGTCAGCACAGTCACTCTGTTAGTGAGCTTCAGAGTGTAGGTCAGATCATTATATTTTTGCAGTTACAAACGACAGGCTGTGAACAGATTTTTGTTTGGAAAATATATTTTTAACTTTTAATTAGTGACCAACATTTTAAAATTAAGGATTTTAAGCCTTTTTTTTTTAAATCAGATATCTGTCAGTACTTGGCCAACGTGCAGAATTTAGATAGCAGTGGCCCAGTATGGAGACTGTCCTGCCTTCTTGCCAATTCTACATTGCTGGTACGAGCATATGCACTGATAACTTTCTGAAACAATTTATATCCTTACATTCCCCTCTGTCCCCTGAGGCACGGGCATCTGCTGAAATGAAAGGAAGCTAGAAACAATGCCAGAAAAAGAAAAAGAAAGAAAGGAAGAAAGAAAGAAAGAAAGAAAGAAAGAAAGAAAGAAAGAAAGAAAGAAAGAAAGAAAGAAAGAGAGAAAAGGTGAGCTAATTCTCACAACATCACACACAAACGCAAACATGAGCAGATATAAAACAAAAAGAAGGCTTTAAAAATAAAATCAATGAAAAGCTAAAGAAAAGAAAATATTTCAAAACATAAAAAAAGGATTTTAAAAAGGTCTCAAATCCATTGGATTGATATACAAAGTTAAAATAATGTATGTTACATTAATATTTTTATAATTCTTTAAATGGAATGTCCTGCAACAGTTCAAGTTAATGTCTGCTTTTTAGAAGAGCATGTTAGAAAAGCATTCTGGAATAATTAACACATAATTGTGTGAGGGGGGAACTGCCTATATCATGCTGTGAGGCTGAAAATCTTCTTGTGCACAATAGCAAGTTTATTGTTAAGCATCCTTTTTATTAAGTGTTCTGGTAATTTTGCACATACAAAGCATGCATGGTGATTTATAAAATTAACACATTTTTAGATATCTGGGAAGGCATATTTCTTTATAATAGATGGAGAAACTCAGAGGATTGGTGAAGGTACTGTGACTTCAAAAAGGGAATTATTTGAAGAAATTTAATTAGACAAAATTATATTATGCTATGTATTTATAGAATTATATTTACATGACCAATTCATATTATTGTCCTTTATTGAGAAATTACATAATTTTACTTAATATCCTTAGGTACCTTGCCTCTACTTTTAAAATATTATAGATCACCTGCTGTTCAAATATGGCATAAAATGATGTTGTATTTTATAATAATGAATCTAACTTGATTATCGGAGATTAAAAACACATATTATTCAGATTTCTGTATAAGATTATTTTATGCATTTGTTGGTTTGGTTTCACCGAGAGTGGTTAAGTATGAACTCAGGAATCAAGTTGCCTGGATTCAAATCTTGTTTCTGCCATTCACTATTTGTGTGACCTGAGGCCCTTTTACTTTCTTATCCTTTATTTATGAATCTTATAAATAAATATAATCATAATACCTCTCTCCTAGAGTTTTGGGAGAACTAACTGAGAAAAATGCATGTAGGATACATGCATTTTCTGATATATCTGAAATACTTAGTAAATATTAGCTATTATAATTGTTTTATTCATTAAACTACCCTTGCAATTGGAAAATTTCTACATTACCCCAGGGGCTATTTCTAGTAGAAGAAGGGAGAACTCCAAGGAATAGATTAATTTAATTAAACTTAAAAAAAACTAAATGACTCAGAGGATGGATTTTTTTTTCAATTCTAAGTTGCCTGAACACATCAGGGCCAAAACTATAGCAAACAGATTTATTGCATTTTCTCTGCATTAAGTCAATGGGTTGACTTTCCACAATTTTTCAAGAATTGCAATATGTGCCACTACCACAAATAGCTTAATTCAGGAATTGGTTTGCTCTCAAAAAAATGCCAGCATAGTAACAGCACCTTTTTTTTTTTAATTTGAAAGATTTTATTCTCATGATTAATTCAATAATGAATAGAGCTAAATTCTAAGAGATGAATGCAATCAGTTATGTACAAAAGGGAGAAAAACTGTGTGGCTTTTGATTGGTATAACTGCATGATTGAAACAAAGCTTTGGTTGCAGTACTTATCTTTTAAAGGCTAAAAATATAATGTGAATAAGTTGATAGGAGTTGTTGAAAACCATTATAAGCAGAAAGAATCAAAGGTAGGCAAAAGCTTTGTGTATGGGAGTTGAATTAAAACACTTTTTTAACGGGAACAGAGAATTTGTGTTGGGCAGTGACTGGACGAATTTGAATAAGTAGAGCATTCCAAGTGTCCTTAACCTTGAAAGTGAGGTAGAAGAGACTAAAATTGATGTGAACATTACACATTTCCCTTTCCATGTCACTCTATGCAAATCTCTAACTTGAATTCTGTGCTCTGCCATGTCTGCAAATATGACATTCTCAAGAGTCATATTTGAGACTTAAAATTATTAAGTCTCAAATTAATAAAATTATTCCTCATTGTACCCCAATACCTTCCACAGTTGTTGATATCTATTAATCACCAAAAAGTTTTTTAAAAATAAAAATCCATGAGAAACCTCTTAATATGTTTGAATATTGAAATAACAAGGCATTAGTTTTGTTTTAGAAACATGGAATGCAATGATAAAATTCAGAGAGGAAATATAGGAGGCGAGTGTCAGAAATTTGGAGTTGATATATAGTGGATCTAGTTATCACTCATGGCAAGTAGGAATAGAATGATAGAAAAAATATTTTAAAATCCTGTAAAAATAAAAATAATAAATATATACATGTATAAAATATACACCTCTATTTAAATTAAATTTCATTATAATAAAATAAAGAATCTCCATATCTTAACAATTAATTTGATAAACAGAATGAAGAAATAAAAATCTGTGAAAGATGATCCCAATGTTTTACTTCTGGGAATTGAAAAAATAAATATTTTAAGAGGGAACTTGATCACAATATGAGTCTAAATGAGTGCATGGTCCAAAGATTTAAGATCTGAATTTTGGCTCTGTTAAGATGGGTGTATGTCAGGAAAGGGTTAAAATTATGGTGTGGATCATCTCATCATCTGCTTGTGGTTCTCTTGCTTTACGCTGCATCACCTCAGATGCACAACCAAAATAAAATACTGACCTTTTGTACCAAACTTCATTAATTTTTCAAAAGACTAAATAGAGTTGCTGAAACCAGTTTAGCTCAGTGGATAGAGAGTCGGTCTGTGTACTGAAAGGTCCCAGGTTCAATTCCAGATAAGAGCATGTACCTTGGTTGCTGACACATCCACGGTGCTGGGGTGTGCAGGAGGCAGCTTATCAATGTTTCTCTCTCATCAATGTTTCTAGCTCTCTATCCCTGTCCCTTTCTCTCTGTAAAAAAATAAATAAAATATATTTTTTTAAAAAGACTAAACAGAGTTGATGTTGTAACAGTTAAAAGATCAAAATTGGAATATGAGATACTCTTGGCTTTTTCTGCATTGCAATACCCCCTCTGCCCTTCCTCTTTTCTCTTTCTCTCTCCTCACTTGCTATAAAATAAATAAGTTTTCCAATTTTATCACAGTTTCTTTTTGTTTCTATCTTCTCCTAACATCAAAATGATGATGAATTTAAAAAGTTTAAAGATTTAGCAAGATGGCTGATAATGGTAAATACAAGGGACTAGCCATTTCCCATTAAGGCAGGGCATCTCTCATGGAAAAGCTTGCTCTAGAGTGCCCCATTTAGCTGACAAAGATTTGTCAAAATTCACGGCATGAATTAACAGCTCACCCTGCCCAATCCTGCTTCCTACCCTTTTCTTTCACAGCTGCTACTTCTCCAAAATGCTCTGGACTCTTAACTTCATTTTAAAATCGGCTTTCCAGAAAAGTCAACCTGTGGCAGTTGGTGCCAAAAGTACTCTGAGGAAGATAGTGCTCCAGTGGAGTTTTGCCAGAACATGCTCAGTGACCCTCCATCTGATAATAGGATCCTATACATAGGGGTAAGTAAAGTGTAGAGAGCCCTTGAAACATGGTGGCAGTTCAATTCTTAAAATGTATGATCAGATGAAAATGAATGGCGTGGGAGTAGAGGTGAGTACAATTTCATAATCCGGGCTTTTGAAATGTACCTTTGGAGGGAGGAGTACAAATATAAGGATAACACATTGAAGGGTTCTTGCCTTGATGTAGATTAGTAATGAAAAGCTGAAAGCTATTAACAATTTAAAACTGAGAGTCAGAGAGTCTCTATAGTAGTTCACAAAGAAACCTTCTTATCCTGGTCTGAGTAAACAGATAAAACTAAGATTAAGCCCAGGATTTAAAAAACAAAACAAAACAAAACAAAAAACAAAACAACAAAAAAAACCAACAACAGTGGGTTAAAATTAGAGATCATTTAATGATCAACTATAACAGATCTGAGACTGAGCCATAGTTGGAAAATCCTGGGACACTGACTCAGGATGGGGACATCTTGGGGAAATGTGCTGAAAGATTTTTTTTTCTTTGACTTTTTTTTTTAATTGATTATGGTCTCACATAATTGTCCTTATTTCCCCATTCCCATCCCAAACCCCTCCCTAGATATGACCCACCCTCAATCCCCTTTGTCCTTGGCCACTGGCCAGGCCCATATGTATGCACACAAGTCCTTTGGTTATCTCTTCCCCTTACCCCCATCCTCCCTTACTTTCCCTCTGAGGTTTGAGAGTCTGATTGCTGCTTCTCTTTCTCTGGGTCTGTTTATGTTGTTCATTATTTCCTCTAGATGTGTGAGATCATGTGATTCAAAAAATAACCTTGTAAAAACCTAAACTGCAACAAGCCGTATTGGTTATGCTGAGAGGCAAATGAATCAGTCTGTAGTGAGTTCCTTTCTGGGCCAACAGTTCTTTTGAGTTCCTTATGTGTACATGATATTTCAGATCTGGTTGGTGGACAAATGCTGGTAATGCAGGTCGGCCCTTCTCTGGTGACAAAACAAGCCAGGGGAAAATCATTTGGGGGCGGGGGAATGCTGAAAGATTTTTAATTCTCAGATTTTTTTTCTTAACATTGTGAACATTTAAAAATGGCCCATCTTATCCCATTAAAATCTAGGATTCCTCCAATATCAGAAAATAATATAAATGTATTTACCTAAGACAACAGGTGTCTTTTCAGAAACTCAGGAGCACCACCTCCCCTTTTGATCTTTAGACCTATGACCAGAATTAAGTTATAGCATAATATATGCACGTAATAAGCCTGAATTTTCATGACAAATGGTAGAGGGTAGGATTAAAACACTCAGGGAAGTAGGTATTATATGACACTGTTTCAGTCACAGGAACTATTATATGAAGAAGTGACTGGATTCCCATATTGAAAAATACTGTTACCTTAACATAAATCCACTAATGCTTCCTCTAGGCTTTTTCCAGAGAACTTTTGCCATTTACATGAGTCATTACCTATTGACCATTTCCTATGCACTGGGAAAGGGGACTACACAGAAATGTTGAGGATAACTGGGCACAGAGTTTCAGTTAACGGGGGGCCATAGCTTTCTTTATTAGTGGGATCATGTGGGTTTAGGCAATCACTGTGTCCAACTGAAAGTGGCCCACTGAGTTTATAAACCCGCTCAGTAGAAATGTCCCTGATCATCTGAACATACATTTGGTATTCACATGTTAGACCTTCGGAATGACAGTTGAATCTGTGCCATATCTATGGGGATAAAAGTAATCATAATGTGGAAGGCCATATAAAAGTTTCTGAAATTATCACTGCTCCTTCAGCTAAGAGAAGAAAACAAAAAGTTGTTTCAATACCAGAGGAAATAATAGAGATAAGTTCCACACTGAAAGATCTAAAAGAAGCAAAACTAATCGACTCCATTTAATTCATCTGTCTGGCTCTTGCAGACATCGGATGGATCCTGAATACTAGCAACTGACTGTAGACCAGGGTGGACTCAACCAAACATCACCTCCAATGGCAGCTCTGTGGCAAATATGGTATCTTTGGTAAAGCATTAATAGACCTCAGGTGTATAGTATACACCTGCTAATTGGCTAAATATCATATTTGCTATTCAGTTAAGAAATCAGAAACAGTTTACCCCAGAACTATGTCAATTCTACCACTCTCTGTCATAGTATAGAAAACAGAAATCTAAATTATTTGGACATCCCACAGAATGTCCAAATTGATCCATTGATGTTTGTTAATCAGGAAGAAAAAACAAGAAATAGCTCCTAACTTGGAGGCCTTAATAGAACATATACATTCTAAGAGCTAGGAGATAAAACTTAAGATGATTCAATTCCTTTCACTATAGTAAAGTTTTTAAGCCTTTACTGGTTATGGATATGCCAGTATATCCCTTCCAAAGTGAATGATAAATTGCTGCATCTTGTGTACCCTCCTACAAAAAAAAAAAAAAAAAAAAAAAAAAAAAAAAAAAGGACATTTGAAATCTCCTAGGCCTCCTCAAGTTCTGGAGAAAATGCATGTCAGATCTACAAATACTCTGCCACCTACATATTGGGAGATAAGCAAGGTTGCCACTATGTCTTTATATCTATTTTATTTTATTTTTTTCTAACCTCATTGACGTATAATTGATAAATAGGAACTATGTATATTTAAAGTACTGGTATACAATATGATGAAGGCTGCAGCTCTGAGTGGGACACAGCTCTGCAACCATTCCAGGCTGCAGTATGAGCAGCTGCATTGTGAGGCAATTAATTCAGTAAATCCTATGGAGTTGAACTTTGGATATTGGAAAAATATTCAGTATGGAGTTTATGGCAAGCCCCTGGGGTCATGGAGTTATGGGGCAATAATATGCATCTGAAATAAAGAATTTGGAGCCACTTAAAATGTAGCTCCTGGAGTGCTACTGAGCACTGATAGAAAGAAGGCTAGACAGTCTAAACATGAGCTTATGATTCACAAAATCCTAAGTCCAGTGGACTCAGAAGAAATCATTTTTATGACAAGGAGAGTATATCCGGGAGTGATCAAGAACAGAGTTGGAGTGCATTAGCTGTATGAGAAAGTAGCCTAGACTCCTGACACCCCACTACATTTGTGCTAATTCCTCTTCATCGTATCATTCTAGTAACCAATTGGGAAAATCATGTACAATCAGCCGGGAAAGAAGTAAAATCCCCAAACTTGTTTTACATATGGGCTAGCTTATGATATAGGAGTCAGTTGATAAGGCATGGTGACCTTGTTTCAGCTTCATCAAGTTTAGACTTAAAAGACAGGCATGATACATAGCACTTGGGTATTTACTTCGTGTGGAAGGAGAATTAACACATAATATATATTGACAGTGGGCAGTAGCAAATGACTGGATCAATTGGCTAGAGAGGAAAAATATTGGAAGATTGGTAGTAAGAATGTCTAGGGTAAAGGCATATATATATGAATGTGCCTAAAGAGCAAATGCCTGTGATAAAAGATGCACTAGAGAAAAGGCACTAAATTTTCAAATGGAAGAAAAGCACAACCAGTTGATCTTAATTGATGCAGAATTATCAGTAGCTATTGTAAGTGCTTATCATGATGGGTATATAAAAGACAAGGCTATGACAAGGACTAAAGCTATGTATGGGCCCCTAAGAACAAATTCCTACTTACTTAGGTTAGTCCAACTACTGCTACCACCACCTCTGAATCTCCAAAATACCAATTACAGAGACCAATGTTTACTTCCCATATGGCATTAGTCCTCAAAACCAAATTACCACTTGGTTCCAAGTTGGCTGTATTTGGTCCTTCTATCATTTAAGGCTATGTGGTTTGTTGTCATAGGAACAGAGACCTAGTCTGAGCAGCAAGTTTTTGTTTTGTTTGTTTTGCTACTTGGCCTCACAGCAGCACCATCCAGGTGCTTACAGAATGCTTGGTCCACAGTCATGTAATCCCCAGGAGTCGCTGGTTGTGTTATATAATGTATCATGCAGTTGCTGCTGACCAGATAGAGTGTTGTTAGGAAGGTCTATTGCAAGAAAAGCTAAAGCACCAGCTTTGAGGCAATATCCTGCAAGAAAAAGGTACCATCCTTCAACATGCTTTATATGTATTGAACTGGAGTAATTTATATATGTGGAGGCCAGTTATGTTGTCAGACATCTTATAATGGGCAAGACAACCTCTAAACAAAGGATTATTCAGTGCCAGGTGACAACAGGGCCAAGACTGAACAAACCTCTCCTAAAGATGCAAAGGTAACATGGTCTGGGTCCACAAGATCTTTGCTGCACAGGCTCACAGGTGCTGGTGAATCAGGACAGGATACAAATTTAGGATTATGGTATCCTATTTCCTGTTCTTTCCCTGGTGGTTGATCTGCTTTGACACTATTCATTTCAACTCGAAGTTAAAATATATTAATTTGGGATCACTCTTTCATATTTCAGGTGATCATATCAGTTCCCTCTACCATTTTTGGAATAAATAAAATCTGTCAGGCTAACTCAGCAGTTCAGGCGCAAAAGAAAAAAAAAGTTTTTTAAATGGGAAACAGAAAAATGCTGAATAAAATTGAAAACAATTGTCTGACTTCACATTCACAACTCCAAACAATGAAGCTCTTCTCTGTCTTTTAAAGTACTGAAATATACGATAATGAAAACTAGGATGGAAATGTGAAATGCATTTTTCTCATAAGACATATGTTCTCTTCTAAGTGTTGTATGTTGTCAGTAACATTTTGCACCTTATTTACTAAGAAAAGAACCTAAAAGGGAAAAACACAAGAAATGTCTTTACAAATGTCAAAATGCTAATATACTCTTTGCCTTGGTGACATATTTTTTATTTTTTATTTTTATTTTATTAATTATAAATATTTATTAAATACTTGGGAAATAGATCTGGTAAATTTATTTGATTAGCCATTTTGCAGATATTTAGAATACAGATGGTTCCAACTTTCGATGATTCAACTTAATATTTTGGGATGTTAGGATGGTGCAAAAGCAATATATATTCAGTAGAAACTATACTTCCAATCTTGAATGATTATCTTTTCAAAGTCTAGTGCTATACAGTATGACACTCTCTCATGATTCTGGGCAGTGGGCATTAGCTCCCAGTCAGCCATGTGATGATAAAGGTAAACAACTGATACTCTATAGTACATGCATTGTGTTCTAGGATTATATACAACCAATATAGCTATTTTGCCTGAATTTACTAGTAACTTTGAATAGTAAATTCATTCTTCCTGCCAAGACTTTTTATCACCTTTTGACTGAATTGAGAGAAGTAAAGGTTACTCCAAAGAAGAGGTATTAAAGCTATCTAAGAGAAAAGAGGAAATGAGAGTTGTATTTTAAAAGTCTTACTGTAGAATAAACAATGAAGCATACAAAAAGAATAGTTATAGAAGAGACAACAGCACATTAATAATGATATTTAATGGGATAAGTTATGAAAACTTTTTTTTATAATATCTAATTCAATAGGAAAGTGCTTAAAATAAATACAGGTAATTAGAAGTCTTTTTGTTCTTCCTATCAAATAGTTTGTTATTAAATATATAAGTCAAACATAAAAAATTAAACATAGATTTGCATTCTCTTATCATACATATTGAAAATGGAAAAATTATTGTTTAGTAATAGCATATGAATTCCAATGAGTACTATAGGGGACCTGAGATGTATTAATGAAATCCATTTGAGTTGCATATTTTCATAGAAGAAGAAAAATAGCATATTTTGATAATGATCATTCTTCCTCTTTTTCTTTACATTGACAATTTTTATAATCATGGAATCAATTTGATTTTGAATGAATAAAAAAGTAAAATTATCTCTTTTTAAATAATAAATTATACAGAGCAAAATGAATATCGGCAAATAAAAACAAAATAATTTAAAAATACAATCCAAATTAAACATTTAGTCGCAACTAAATAAAAGAATTGCTATTTCAATTCAAATTGAATCTTTCTCACAGAGTAGTTCGTTGATTATTGAATCATAAGTCAGAAACTGAATTCAGTTTCTAGCTATAGGATTTATTGTAATGTCAGTGTTTACTATGTAGAAAATAACCTCAGAATCTACAGCATTTTTTAAATAGGTGACAGTTCTCTTGAGTTTCTAAGAGCTAACCAATCTAAACTGATTACAAGGACTTAAGTGGGCTGGGTACTGGACTGCAGCTGGGTTCATAGCCTCCCACATGTCTCCTTCTGGACAAGAGCACCCTGAGCACTGCCTGCTCATAGCCTGGAAATAAGTCCAAGAGGCAAGTGGTAACCTGGAAGTTTTGTAATGCCTGAGCTAGACATTAGCATACCCTGACTTACACATTCATCTCCTTGGCTAAAGCAAGTCACGTGGCAAACCCAATGTCAAGGGATTAGGTGAAACTATTCTACAAGGTTCACTATACTAAAAAATAGCAGGCCAGACGTTGTCCATGCATGATTCTGAGGGAAAGTGAAGAATTGGTAGCAATAATTTATCATAAAACTAGGGGTGAGGTGCACAAAATTTGTGCACTGTGGAGGGGTTTTGTATCGTTGATCCCTGGCTCCATACTCTGGGAAGCTTTTCCTAATTCATTACTTACTTTACTTATATATAAAAAAAAAATGTTTTGGGTGAAGATTACTTAAGCAAACCTGTAGATTTTTTAAAAAAATATGTATTGCTAAAGAAGGTTTAGGTCTTAAGAATTATTTTAAGTTTTAAAATGTCTTAACTTTTTTATGATCCTAATTTTCCAAAACGTAGTAGGCTTCAGATCTCTTTGCTTCTGGTCTCTTCCACACTTAATTTTCTTTAAGAGACATAGTTCCCAAATCCACTTATATTTTTCTATTTTCTCATTCCCATGCTTGTCTCATTCAATTTAATAGTGGCTAGTTTGAATCTTTCTAACTTGAATAGGAAGACTATAATTTAATCTGATATCATCCTTGAGTCACTTGATTCAATTGACTTTTTTCTGGAGTTTTGCTAAAAGATATATTTCTTAATTTCTCACTGTCAGGGATTTAGACTTAGTTGGTTTTCTCAATAATACAAACACTCCCAAACTTTCTATTTTCTATTATATTTTTGCTCCCAATCTTTTCAATTCTTCCTTAAACTCATTTTATAATAATTTTTATTTAAATTAATAATAAACAACAAACTATACTAAGTAATGATTTTCAACTTTCTTCTCTGGACTCACAAATTTAATAGGCCCCCATATGCTTTCAAAGTTGCACAGGTAATCAAGTATTATGCTGCTACATGCCACAATTTCCAGCTTTCTAATGTCTGGTTTCTGGTTCTTTGTTCACTCTCTGACTTTTAAGCTTCCAAATTTATTTTTTCTTATAATTTTATAGCATCAATTCAAATTATCAATATTCTATTAGTGTATCGATAGTATTGACAATTTAGTGGCTTAATTCACAACATTTTTTTCTTATCTATTTTTAAATATAATTTTATTGATTTTTTTTTTTTTTTACAAAGAGGAAAAGAGAGGGATAGAGAGTTAGAAACATCGATGAGAGAGAAACACTCCCTACTGGATATGTGCTTGCTACCAAGGTACATGCCCTTGACCAGAATCAAACCTGGGACCCTTGAGTCCGCAGGCCGATGTTCTGTCAACTTAGCCAAAGGGGTTAGGGCTCTTATCTATTTTTTAATTTATCTTTTGTTGTTGAAAGTATTACAGATGTTCTCCTTTTTTTGCCATTGATGCCCTCCACCATGTGCCCATCACTCCCAGGCCTTGTCTGTGTCCGTGGGCTCTCCGTATATGCAAATAAATTCCTAGGTTAATCTCTCTCCACCTCCCCCCACTTCCGCTTTGCCTCTGAGATTAATCAGTCTGTTTGATACTTCTCTGTCTATTTTGTTCATCAATTTATTTTGTTCAGTAGGTTTCATATATGAGTGAGATCATGTGATACTTATCTTTCTTTGACTGACTTATTTCCCTAAGCATAAAAAATAAAATTGAATATGTTCCAGATATTCTCTTGCGTCCTTTTAAAAAAAAATGGTTAAAAATATGTGCTGTTGCTATATATAATGTGACTACTTTCAATATAACATTGAAGTGGAAGAGCTTGTGGAGGTTCCCAGAGCAAACCTTATACTTAGGTACAGAATACACTTCTAACCACATTGCATTAGACAGAACTCAATTATAAGATCCTACTTAACAAAGAACAGCAATCAAATATGGGAATTATAGCCTTTCTATAGACGTAGAAAGATGAAATGAGTTTGGTAAGGATCTTGCCAATTTTGACATACACACACACACACACACACACACACACACACAACACCCCTACATCTGCAAAATTCTAATACTGAATGACTTGAAGCAAGTATACGGTTTAAGGAATGATAAGTATATACTTAAAACAATACACACATCCAAACAATCTTATTAGGCTATATATGCCTCTTGATGATAATTGATAATATCTATTCATTTGAGAAATATTAGCATATACCCAATAAATTCAGTTTTTGTATAAATTTAGTATGACACACTTACATAGCCTATATTACCTTATCTAGTATTTTGAGAGGAAGGGAAAGGGAGAGAGAGAGAAACATCAATGATAAGAGAGTATCATTGATAAGCTGACTCCTGCACACACTCTATGGGGGATCCAGCCCTCAACCTAGCTATATGCCCTCACCTGGAACTGAACAGTGACCTCTTGGTTCATGTGTGGAGGCTAAACCACTGAGTCACATGGGCCAGGTCAACCTTAGCTATTTAAATTTTAAATTCCCCTAAAGAAGCTAGAAATAGTGATATTTAATAAAGTATATGACTCATGGATAGTCAAATGGGCATTAGTGGTTTCCAGATTAGAAATACAAGATCAATGGATCAAATCCTCCTACATTTAAGTATATATAGTATTTTATGACTATTGTTCCAAAGATAGTAGAAAGATTTCAAATCAAGAAGAAAAAGAAAATGAACTAGCTGTCAATAAATTATAGCTATATTAGTTTCATTAAGTATTCATTATGTACTATTTAAAATAAACAGTAGTACCGTGTTTCCCCGAAAATAAGACATCCTCCAAAAATAAGACCTAGCACATGGAAAGATAAGACATCCCCTGAAAATAAGACCTAGCGCAACTTTGGGAGAAAAAATTAATATAAGACACTGTCTTATTTTCGGGGAAACAGGGTATATAAGGTCAAATGATTACTTAGCAAATAACTATATAATACTTTACATGTAAACAAAACACTATAATTACACTGATAAGCAAAAATAAACTAGTTTCAGCAGTGTTTATGGAAATGACCAGGAATCAGAAATTTTCAGGCACTATATTCAAGTTTGTGGATTCATTTACATTAATTTTAAAATGTATTTTAAAACATTGTATTTTTTCCATGACTTTTAAAACATTGAATTACTTCTCATAAATTCTAAGCTTTGTTTAAAGCACAAACTTATATTAGAACATTGTATTGCAGAATATCAGAGAAGAAAAAATTAGAAAAGGGGAAGGATAATTTTCTTGGTTAATGTAGTTTTTTGTTTACTTTTGTATTTATTAAATACAGAAGCTATCCTAGTGCAGTGTAAAGTAAAATCATTGGATCAGGAATCGAACATTCTTTTCCATCTTGACTCCATCATTTTCTAACCATACAACCATTTTTTGTTGTTAATCCTCACCTGAGGACATTTTTTCTCCATTGCTTTTTTTCAGAGAGAGTGGAAGGAGGGCTAAGAAAGGGGGAAGACAGAGAAAAAGAGACAAAGAGAGAGAAACATCAAAGTGAGAGAGGCACATCAACTGGTTGCCTCCCCCACACACCTGAAATAGGGGTGAGGAAGGAGTGAACCACAACCCAGGTACTTGCCCTTGACTGGGAATGTAACCTGCAACACTTTGTTGCTTTGACTCTAACTACTGACAACACCAACCAGGACAAGTCTTACCAACATTGACAAGTAAAATCTTTCATAATTACTGGTCACATAAAAACAGTGACTGGTTTTGAATAACAGATAATTTAATAACTACTTTTCCTATATCAAAGACTGAGTGGTTCTGAAAGCCAAATGAGACAATGTATATAAAAATAGTTTGAGCCTGCCAGTGTTGCTCAGTGGTTGAGCCTCAACTCATGAACCAGAAGGTCATGGTTTAATTCCAGGTCAGGGCACATGCTCAGGTTTCAGGCTCCCTCCCCAGTAAGGGGCATGCAGGATGCAGCAGATTGATGATTCTCTCCCTCTTCCTCTCTGAAATCAATAAAAGTGTATTAAAAAATAGTTTGAAAATAAATTGTTATAAATGTCAAGTTATTGGTATTATTATTATTTCTAAAATCACTTACTAGACTATGTCTCAGGTGAGGTTTATTTTTTTTTCTCTTTAATAACTATCATTTTTTAAAAATACTTGTACTTTAGGTCATAAGATACCCATTATTCCTAACCTATTATCTCTTCATTCTTTGTATTTCTCTTGGTGCATTCTCCCAAAATAAATGCTATCCTTTTCTAACATGTAAAATGCATTTATAATCCTTATTAAGGAAGACAGGCAATATAAAAATATGAAAAATGTATATCTAATGATCAGGGTAAAAGACATGAGTAATTTTTAGTACAACTTGCCATCAACAGTACTGAGCACTGGGGAATGTGTAAGACATGTGTAAGAATCAATATTAAAACCTTACTTAGTAGAGTGTAAGAGGGCAATAGTGACATTCAGCATTGCACTTTACATTTTGCTAATGGATTAGAATGGCAACTGTCATTTTGAGCTCCTTAATAACAAAATTCACTTTGCTCTGTAAAGTTTAACATAAAAGGATATCAAAGCATTAGCATGCTCTCAAGATAGATTGAAATGGAAGGAATGACTGACAAAGTGTTGCGCCCCCCACCCACTATGGTTTCTATATTCTTATTAATTCCTTTTAATAATAAAAATCCAAGTTCAACTTAATTTTGGCTTTTTGGTTTTTTTTACTTTTTTATTTTTTAAATAAATCTTTATTGTTCATATTATTACAAATGTTCCTCATTTTTTCCCCCTCCATTGCTCCCCTCCACCATGTTCCCACCCCACCCTCTGCCCTTTCCCTACCCCCCATTGTCCTCATCCATAGGTGCATAGTTTATGTTCAGGCTCTTCCCACACACACCCCCGAAGTCCCCTTTCCCTGAGAATTGTCAGTCCACTCCCCTTCCATACCTCTGATTCTATTATATTCACCACTTAATATTGTTCATCAGGTTTTTTAATTCCCTTGGCTTTTAGTTTCACTTGTTGATAATTATGTATTTGTTGATCATAATTTTATCTATATCTTCTTCTCTTCCTAAAGAACCCCTTTCAGCAATTCGTATAATTCTGGTTTGGCGGTGATGAACTCCTTTAACTTATTTTTATTTGTGAAGCTATTTATCTGGTCTTCAATTCTGAGTGATAGCTTTGCTGGGTAGAGTATTATTGGCTATAGAAATATTCACCTTGAATATTTCTTGCCATTCCTGTCTGGCCTGCATGGTTTCTGTTGAGAAATCAGCTGACAATCATATGGGTGCTCCTTTATAGGTAACTACCTGCTTTGCTCTTGCTGCTTTTAATATTCTCTCTTTGTCTTTTGTTTCTTGGAATTTTAATTATGATGTGTCTTGGTGTGGTCCTCTTTGGATTCCTTTTGTTTGAGGTTCTGTGCGCTTCCTGGACTTGTAATTCTAATTCTTTCCTCAGGTGGGGGAAGTTTTCTGTCACTATTTCTTCCAATATTCTTTCGGAATCTTGCTCTCTCTTATCTTCTGGGACCCCCATAATTCTGATGTTGGTTCGTTTGAAATTGTCCCAGAGGTTTCTTACACTATCTTCAACTTTCTGGATTCTCTTATTTTCTTGCTTCTGTGGAGCAGTGTCCTCTGTCTTTTTCTGTTCCAAATCTTTGACTTGATTCTTGCAAACTTTCATTCTGTTTTTAGGACTCTGTATAATATTTTTTATTTCAGACAATGTATTCTTTATTTCTAGTTGATCCCTTTTCATATCCTCATAGGTCTCATTTATTTTATTAGCCTTTTCTAGGAAATTCTTGAAAAACCTTATAAGTGTGGTTTTGAACTCTATATCCAGTTGCTTCTTTTCCTCCATTTCTTTTGTTTGTGATCTGTTTCCTTGTCTCGGCATTTTCAAAGCTTCCCTGAGTTGGTAGAGTGGCTTTGTGTGCTAAGATGTCCTATATGGTTCAGTGGGTCAGCCTCCCAGTTACCTGAGGTGGATAGTCTTAGTGTACCCTTTGTGGGCTATGTGTGCAGTCTTGTTGTTAAGCCTTGCTTGTTGTTGGTATCACCGGGAATCTTTAATCTCCAAGCCAATTGTCTATGAGGATCAGAAGTGTTTCAGCTAGGAAGGTTTCTGTATTCTGCTTTAATGGGGCGGAGTCTTGGGGTGGCACAGACAAGCTTTGTTGAATCCCGCACAATTGGTTGCAGGCTCACACACCTCTTTGGTATAGGTGCAGACAAGCCTTAGATTCCTCTCTGTCCCTCCCTAGGAGAGTCCTAATCCCAGCGAATGAGAAAGCTAGCCACTGGAAGGGCTTCTGTGTTCTGCTTGGATGGGGCGGAGTCTTGGGTGGTGCAGACAAGCTTTATTCAGCTTCTCCCTATAAGGGTCTGGTTTCTGAGTTCCACAGTAATGGCCACTGGCTTCACACACCTTCGAGAGATTTCTGCCCACTGCCTGACAGTCTGGCCTCTCCTTGTCTGGGGCCATCTATCAGCGCAATAGGGTGGTTCTGTTTTCCTCCCAAACAAGAAAGCTAGCTGCAGTGCATTAGGTGTCTGCCCTCTCCATGCGCCTGGAGTAAGTCAGTAGCAAACTTGGCCCGCCCTCTCCGTGCTCGGCAAGCAAGCCAGCAGCAAAGTCGGCTGGCCGCCTTTTGGCGCACACAGTTCTCTGAATCTTCATAGTTCCTGAGGTTCAGCGTGCCTTCTCTCTCCTTCCCAGATGGTAGAGCCTCCTCTCAGCCAGCCGTCTGGCGCTTCAGGGCGATGTTTCCCCTGTTTTTCAGTTCTAAATTTAAATTTGTTGTGGTAGGCTGCATTCGGGTGTCTACCCTATGCCGCCATCTTGGTTTCTCCATCTCAACTTAATTTTTGTTTGTAAACAATAATGATGATCATGGGATCTCTCTGAGTTTTGATATAATTGACCAGGAGGTAACTGGTAATTGTTAAATGCAAATAAGAGATAACTTATGTTGGCATGATAGCTTTACAATATATCAGTAGTGTCATGGCCTTTGTTTCTCAGTGGTTAGAGGGACTCATTTTTAATTTCTGGCAAAGGGCATGTGCCTGCATTGTAAGTTTGATCCCAGCTTTGGTTGAGGCAAGTTTTTGAGGTGACCAATCAATGTGACTCTCTCACATTACTGTTTCTCTCTCTCTCTCTCTCTCTCTCTCTCTCTCTCTCTCTCTCTCTCTCTTTCTATCTCTTTCTCTCTTTCGTTCTCCCTCCCTTTCACTCTCTCTCTAAAGTCTATGGAAAAATAGATCCTGGAATGAGGATTAACAGAAAAAACAACTATCCAGCAGTTTAATTTCTTTAAAAATATATTTGTATTGATTTTTTTTTTTCCAGAGAGAAAGGGAGAGAGATAAAGAGTTAAAAACATCAATAAGAGAGAAAGATCAATCAGCTGCCTTCTACACATCTCCTACTGGGGATGTGCCTGCAACCATGGTACATGTCCTTGATCAGAATTGAACCTGGGACCTTTTAGTCCACAGGCTGACACTCTATCAACTGAGCCAAATTGGTTAGGACCAGCAGTTGAATCTACACTAATAAAAGAGAAACATGGAAATTAACAATCACTCCACTACACCCACAAGCCATAACCACCAGCCAATCAGGAGCAAGTATCAAATTAACCCAACCAAGATGGCGGCTGGCCACTGAGCTGAAGCAAGCAGGAGGCTTGGGTTGCCCCGGCAATGGAGGAAGCCAAGCTTCCCGCCTAAGCCAGCAGTCTGACATCCTTAGCAATGCTGCAGAGTCAGGAAAGGCTCCCACCACTGCCACTGCGTTCCCCAGCCATGAGCCAGGATTCTGGCTGAGCAGTGCTCCTCCTGTGGGAGCACACTAACCACCAGGGGTCAGTTCCTGCATTGAGTTTCTGCCCTGTGGGTGGTCAGTGCGCATCATAGCAATGGGTTGTTCAGCTGTTTGGTCAATTTGCATATTAGCCTTTCATTTTATAGGATTATATATAACAAAAGCATAGGAAGTAAATATATGTCATCACATTATATTTCATATCTGTTTACTTTCTTCTATCTGGCAAAGAAATTCAATCACCTATATCCTATTAATAATATGAAAATTACTTTTATTGTCCTTAATAAATACTTCTATCATCTCTTTCAGAACCATGACACTGTATTTTGATTACCTTTAATGGTCATCCATTTCTCTAATACCTGCAAAAAGCCATGAAAAGTGGCACAGCTCAATAAAAGCATCACGAGTAGGAGGCTGGCATTCAAAGTGCTGTTCCTGCTCATGCTGGCCTATTGTCACTTGAAAGACAGTTCTTGTGTGAAAAGAGGTGAAAGGCCCAAAAGAAGAGTTGTATGACTGCACTTTTGTTAACAGTTAAATGACAGGTACAGACGTAGCAGCCAAATGTAAATCAATCATACTACATCTAACATGTATTTGTCTGAGTGTGGGAGAAGAGGCTGCTGAGAATCTGGGATAAAGACAAAGTGAAAATATCACATTTTGAATCAAACACATACACACAAGATATACAGCATAAATCATCTACATAAAGATGATGATTTTCCTTTTTTGCTTCATATTTCTTTTAGATTTCACTGATATCAAACCCTCAAATACCCTCTCCTTTCCTTGGTTTTCATATTTATATTACTGAGTATGCTCAGTGTCTTTCAGCAGGCAGGGTCTTTTGTATGAACCCAACAATTGCTATATTCCTACCCTCCTCAATTACTGTGCACTGATGTTTTTATGAAACCTAAAAGCAATCCAGTGAATTAGCAAGTAAAGACCACAGGCATCATTCCTATTTTTTCTGCACCTTGAATTGCTAGGATAATTTTCAGAAATGACAGTTAGTCAGCTATAAAGGCATAGAACACCAAGTAAAAGCCTACTCTGCAACCCAAGGCCTACATTGACCTTGAGCCAATTATTTCAATGCCTTAAAGCCCAAGGTGGAAATTGAAGAGATGAATAAAAACCCTGTAGGATTATTTATAAGATTGGATATAATGTTTATAAAGTCTTTCACATAGTGCTGGGCATAGAGGGGCATTCAGTGAAAAATGGTACTAGTATTATAAAGAAGCATTATATATTGGAAACCCAAGTTTGGTAATACTTAAAAACATAAAATATTTTAGGCTTACGGAAAGTATAAGGACATCTTTTCATGTTTGAGTGTTTCTAGAGTACTAGGCACTTTGCAGAGTGGAATTAGAGGCTGTCCTTGATTTTACGCTTACTGAAGTATCTGCTTCTTGCTATTGATTTTACAAGTATACACAGCTCTTGTGGGGAAAAAGAGTGTAAGTAACAAATGGTTTAAAAATAAAATATACGATAAAATGGCTTTGGAGAATTTTGTTTGGGTGCTAACTCACAAAATATGTCAAGGATCATATGAAATTTATAATACAGTTTAAACATCTCAAAGCTAGATGGGGCAATTAGCAGTATGTGGCATGCCTAGCCATCCCTAAGTAATAAGAGTAAGACCCACATAGTTATCTAACTAATACATATGATTGTAAGAACTTTGGATATATTATTATCTTTTATGTATTGCTGAAGTTTGATCCCTTATACATCTTGGCTTACCTTTTATTTTTCTCTATTATTATTATATATTTTTATTATTTAAGTATTACATGTCTCTTTTTTTTCTCAATGAACTCCCCCCTGGCCAGTCCCAACCATGAGGGCAAGCCCCCATTGCCCCAGTGTCTGTGTCCATTGGTCATACTAATATGTATGCATACAAGTCCTTTGGTTGATCTCTCCCCCACTCCCTTCCCCTCTTTTTTTCCGTGAGGTTGGATGATCTGCTCAGTGCCACTTTGTCTCTGGATCCATTTTTGTTCATCAGTGTATGTTGTTCATTATATCCCACATATGAGTGAGAATCTTGTGATATTTATCTTTCTCCAACTGGCTTATTTAGCATAATTTTCTCTAGGTCCATCCATGCTGTTGCGAATGGTTCAAGTTCCTTCTTTTTTATAGCAGCGTAATATTCCATTGTGTAGATGAATCACTGTTTCTTAATCCACCCTTTGCTGATGGGCACTTAGGCTGTTTCTAAATCTTAGCTATTTTATTTTTAAAATATATTTTATTTATTTTTTACAGAGAGAAAGAGAGAGGGATAGAGAGTTAGAAACATCGATGAGAGAATCATCAGTCAGCTGCCTCTTGCACACCCCCTACTGGGGATGTGCCCACAACCAAAGTACATGCCCTTGACCTGAATCGAACCTGGGACCTTTCAGTCCGCAGGCCAATGCTCTATCCACTGAGCCAAACCGGTTTCGGCTAAATCTTAGCTATTTTAAATGGTACTGCTATGAACATAGGGGTGCATATAACCTTTCTGATTGGTGTTTCTGGTTTCTTGGGATATATTCCTAGAAGTGCAATTACTGGGTCAATAGGAGTTCCGTTTTACTTTTTGAGGAAATTCCATACTGTTCTCCACAGTGACTGTAACAGTCTGCATTCCCACCAGCAGTTCACAAGGGTTCCTTTTTCTCCGCACCCCCACCAACACTTGTCATTTGTTGATTTGTTGATGATAGCCATTGTGACAGGTGTGAGATGGTACCTTATTGTTGTTTTGATTTGCATCTCTTGGATGATTAGTGACTGAGCATGTTTTCATTACATACATTATTTTATTTCATTTTAATGATTCCTGAATTTTGTTTATCTCAGATTTTTAACATTGAGTTCTGAGAATTGTAGAAAATAATTATGTAAGGATATAATTAAATATTTTTTACTTTTTTATTTTACTTACTTGTCATCCATATAAATGGGCTTTAAAATGTCACAACCACAAAATCCTAAAGTTATTTTGGCACCAACCCTCTCTTAACTCTCTTACCTAATAAATCATCAAATCCTTTATATTAACCTAGGCATCTTAATATTACTGCCATTTGATAGTTTTTTGTTTGTTTTTTAATATGGTTTAGCGCAAAAACTGTCAACTAGCCCCCATCACAGATCACTCTGCTTAGCCAACTATGTTCATGCCATGCCTCTGCTAGAAATTTCTTAGCAAGGCTTCTGCGCTCTTCACAACAGGCATCTTCCCACACCTGGAGACTCAGTGCCAGCCACTCCTCACACTACCACCCATCACAAGCTTTAGTATATCCATCACATATAAACACATTCTATATGTTTGCTCCTGCAGCATCAAACCTCTAATTCCCCCAAAATATAACACCAGGTCATGTCAGCAATTAAAAATATGGTAGAGTATAACTGGAAAAAGTAATATAAGAGTAATTTTGAGGAAGTGTTGCAAGTAAAATCTCATTCATGACAGAACTAGTATGATACAGGAACTAGAAAGATGGGATCTTGAATAATGACTGTTCACAGCAGTTACAAGATATCTGGAACATAGCCACAGGTAAGAATGGTGATATTTGATGGAAAAAATTAATCTGAATTTGGAGATTGCATCTAGAAATGGGAGATAAAGGAAATTCCACTGACCTGGAGATAAAGTAGTCTGAAACTGAGAAGTCGAAATACATGAGTTTTGCATGATCACAGAATGATTCCTGTTACACACAGATGTGTAAAGGACATATAGATTCTTATAGGTGGGATCTTGAATTCTTGAATACAACTATTCAAGGCTGTTTCAAGATGTCTGGAATATAGCCACAGAAAAGAATGGTGATATTGGTGCCAATGTGTACTAATGTATGGTTTACTTGAGCCTGATTCTCTTAGCAATAGAAGCTGATTTCCCCAGCAAATGATTTCATATTCTTTCTTTTTTCCTAATATCTGGGGACTTTCTCAGTTGAATTGACTACTTTAATTTTTACAGCTTCTTCAGCCTGCCCTGTGGTCTAATGGTAGCATCTATTATGAGACTACCTTGCCCTCCAACACATTGCCCCCTGATCTTCTGTGCATCAATGACACAGGAACTGAGAAGCATTTGGAAGTATAAGCTAGACCTTCTCTTTGCTGGACAATACTGTTCCTCCCCACGCCCTAACTATGAAAATGTCCAAAGTTAGCTAAAGTACCCTTTATGCAAAAGTTCTCTCTCTCTGCAATCCCAATGTTTGGTTGGGCAAATCTCACACAGATTTGACCTCAACCTGAACCTTGTCCCTCCAACCACTACATGCTTTGTAATTCCAGGGCTGCAAATTCAGGGCACATGGCAGCCCTGACCAACACCTCTTCTCAGTAAGAGCCTCCCTGCTCTTCTCATTGTTTTCTTCTAAATTCCATGAAAATAGAGGTGCTAGAATTTTCATTTATCTTTACTAGTCTTCCTAAGTCTTCTACTATATCAAACTCTATCATTAAACTCTCAAGCTCAGACAACAATATGCTCTATAGGAAAATGGAAAGACAATGCTTTTTCTCATAGCAATGCCTGATTTTAAATCTATATTTTTTCAGCATTTATTTTGAATATCACTTTATAAATATTCTTTCTTTTTCTTTGTTTTCTCCTGAACCACATTAATGCTGTTAACAGAAGTACGATGGGAGGTACTTTGGGGAATGGATAATTTCTACAATTTTAACACATACTTTCTACCCTTATGTGAAGTCAAACAAATTCTTTATATTTAAAAAAATGATAGAAAATAGATCAAAACATTATAAATAAAAGTTATGTGATACAAGTTATAAAACTGGGAGTAGGCTTTTTAAATGAATATATTTTATTTAATTTTATCATTTCTGTAATGATTATTTTCCTCACTACTTCATGGCAGTGAGGATGTCCTTAATTCTTCTAGGAATATATTTATGGTATTCTGTATACATAGTATTTTACAAGAAGATTAAATAATAACAGGATATTTTTTAGTCTTTTTTTATTCAGGCTACAAGACTTTTCCTTAATCAAAATAACAATAGTTAAAATTTATTAACGGTCCAGGAGCTTTGAAAAGTATTTACAAACAAGGTGTTTTATAATGCATAGAACAACTAGTTAAGATTGTGTAATTATTAGTTCCATGTAATAGAGTAGTATTTCCCAAAGTGTGGTACTCGTACCCCCAGGGGTATGGGAAGAGTTTGGTGGGGGTACGCATTGCACCGGAGTTTGGTAGGGATATGCACTGCACCGTGCTTAGCTGCGCCTAATTCTACATTCTAATGAGTATGAGGGTTACTCAGCGTTATGAAATTATAGAAGGGGGGTACACATATGTCAAAAGCTTGGGAAACACTTCAGAAGCAATAGAGTCAAAGGGGCAAAATAAAAGATCACAAAACTAATAAATGCCTTTTAAATTCTCCTCTATATATTCTTAGTTTCACCTGTTCCAAAGAAATTTGGCTAATTTTGCACAACCAGCCACAGCTACAAAAATCCCCTTTGTATGGATTCTAACCAACTTCAAATGTCTACATCATTATTGTTCCGCTCCCAATGGACCCAATGCACAAATTTTGCTCTTTGTTCAAATTTCCTGTTGATGCTCAGGAATAAAACACCATGGCAGCATTAGGTGCCTACATCAAAGCAACATAATAGTGAAAAGACATTTTAACTCTGAAGGTAAATGTTTGGCCAACAGGAGATGGTAGCAACAAGAGAATAAATTTTTCTCTACTCTTCTCTCATACATAGACATCCCTCAGAAGCAATCATTAATAAGGCTTCTTGGGAGATAATCCCATAAGATCAAGCAGTCTGAGCACATTTAACATCACATAGTGATTAACTTGGGTGTGCAGCCCTGAATCAGTTCTCTCCTCTTCCCTGCCTAACTTTCCTTTACCCTCAGCCCTGCTCCCAAGGTTTAATTTTATTACTGAATGAAGTATTAACACTTAAGTCCTTGCTTCAGGCTCTGTTTCTAAGAAACTCAGTCTGAGACAGTTTGTTTCAGGAAAAAACCTAGAAAGTAGTCTTAGGATAATATGTGGAAGCTGTATTATTGACCACTCTCACAGCAATGATTCCTTTGCTAGTATTGTGAGAGACAGGTGGTTAGCTCTGGCACTCCATGACACCACAATTAAGGCTTTTCCTTGTGGTTAGTTGGCATAAGGTGGAAGTTAAGATTTAGGATATGTGGCAGCAAGCACTTATATGGTAGGGTGGCAATAATAATTATAGGGAATGTGGGCTGGCTTTTGTTAAAGATACTGGGAGGTTTGAAACAGAGCAGCATAGACTTAGGGCTGGCAATTGCCAACTTGAGACACTGTGAATTCCAGAGGGCCATTATGGATTCATTTATGCAGAATCTTAACATTTATGGGTACAAGGCACTTAACAGAAAATCAGACCCAAGATTTCATTTTAAGTGTGACAGAGCTACCAAAGGGACCAGATATGCTGCCCTGAGGGATCTCATCTACTTAGTTCAGGAATGAAGTTGGAAAAGAGCAAGCTCTTAAGAATGGGAGGGACATGTGTGTGGACAGAGCTGAGAATTTAAAACTCTAGATTCCAGTGAACAAAAGCAGAATCAGCTCCTTGGCAAAAGAGAGCAATTTTCCTAGCATAGAACACATGGGAAGACCTAATGGAGGCAGATGTTTCCCAAAAATACTGCTTGTGCTCAGGAGATGCCCTGCCAATGTTAATGCTACCCAGGCTCATTACGAAGTAATGGCAAGCTTTATTCAGGACAAATTCATTTAATCACAGGGTGCAAACTATAAGATCCTAAAAGTGTCATAGCACGGTAGTAAAATATGAAGCTTGTCACTGGTTGACTTCCCGGGGAAACAGACTCTGTGATGTAGAATTGCATGCAAAAGTTTTATTGAAGTATGCTCTTGGAAGTAGCATTAGTTGGGGATGAGGGAGGTAGGACTGGGCGAAGGAAAAAGCTGAACTGATGTGATGCAGTTAAAGAAGGGGCCTCAGTCAATCCCACAAACAGTTCTGGAGTTGAATCAAGGAAAAGGGGCTTTAGTTTATTTTTAATAGACCATCCATATGATATGGGCTGAGCCCTGGAGGGGGCTGATCTTGTTAAGGCATCTCTCTGTGGTCAAGGACAATTCTCAGAAATAGACTTGGCTGTGAGGTATCAACCAACATGGCCAACAGTTGGAGAAAATCAGTCCTGAGTGAAGAACTGGGTAGTACACAATAATAAATATTACAATATGAGATAATTTATTGAATTTAAGGCACTCAGTACTAATATTACTATTGGTAATATTAGACTATTTTACCAATTAGACTATATAACCAATATTACTATTGGTAATATTAGACTAGATTGTGAGTGAAGAACTGGGTAGTACACAATAATAAATATTATAATATGAGATAATTTATTGAATTTAAGGCACTCAGTACTAAAATGAAAATCAGTTCTCTGTCAGGAATTAGAGTAATCCTCAAAATCTCTTGAGATGATTCTTTGAAGCTTGGACACAATCTCAGCCTACAGTGCTAGTAAATAAGGTGGAGAGTTCAGTACTTCCTTGCCAAAATATGAAGGAAGAAGGAAATACCCAAAGAATTGGTAATATTTTTAGACTAGATTGTGATGTACAACTTGAGAATACACTGTCAAAATATTTTTCCAAAATATTTCTAGAAGTCATTTCTCTCACTGAGGCAATGTAATATGGAATGCACTGGTAGAGCTTGGAAGAAAAACCAACATCTTTAAGAAACTCGATGTTTCTTGTCCTCTGTAGAACTTAAATGATGCCCTGAAACTCTACTCTCTGGGATAAATGTGAATAATGGGGTTCTGGAATAGAAGCATATAGGTGGCAGGATAGATTTAATTACTCTAATGGGTACCATGGCTAAAGTGTAAATCAGCGAGTCTTCATACACAGGTATCTGGGTTAGTAAAGAAATCACAGTGTGTTAGGAGAAAGATAGATGATAAGCAGAGTAGTGTGTTGTTTGACCTATATTATAAAAGATAAATGAAAGACTGATAGCTTGTGAACTCATAACAGGCACTAGTAACCAAAATGGGTAATTGGGGTTTCTCACAAAAATTCAAGATTTAAGTCAGTTCACAGAACAAAAAGCAATTGATTGAAAGGAATTCAGGTTGTCTTGAGAGTTGATTCATCAATATTACTACAAGTAAATTAAGTATATACTCCTTTGATATTTTCCAAAAGGTACTTACAGAAAACACTAGGATAACTGTGTAGTAGGAAACAAGAATGACAGATATTTTAAGGGCTGTTAAATAGAGAGTGTGGACTGAGACTGATGGTATGAGTGAGAACTTTGGGAGCCAGGTGGAATATTGAGCCAAGACACTCACACAGCGCAACGTATTGAACATGTCCATACAACTAACCTCTGGTTATTTCTCTGGTCATCAAGTGGATAATTAAATCTGACATATTTAACAGCTAGGTGATCCTTACATAGAGTTAGGATCTGTGGAGTAAGAGCCATTACAGTAAAAAAATAAAAAGCAGCCTGGAGAAGATATAAAGAAATGCTATATTACAGGAGAAATGATGATGATAAACACCACCATCAAATACATAAAAAAGTGCAAGGGTACTGGTTCCTATAACACCCCCATTCAATTTACATACTGGAAAGATTTTTTTAATTGATCCTTAATGATAGATAATTATGGTCTGATTACCTTATACTTATCCAAGTTGTAGACCCAATTACAGCTATATGCTAGACATGGTATGTTCATTGGTGCAATTCCACACACCTCCATCACTTGGCACATATGAATTGATTTGGCAGTTGCATTCTTTTGATTCCTGACAGTAGGGAGGACCAAAAGCAGTTTGGCATCACACAGTAGGGACATAAGTGTACATTTGCTGATTGCTCCAAGACTATGTTAATACTCACGCTCACATTCATGATATACTCTTCAGGAACATTGATCTCTTTGCTCTTTGGGAGAATGTCAAGTGGGTCAACTAATGATGTATCATGCTAATTATACTCAATAATCAGAAACTAACAAGTATCTATATGCCCTATGGTGACACCAGACTATCTGAGAGTGAAAGAAAGTCCTATTGAAGGTGCAGGGTCTCCCATATCAGTGAATATTTAGGGGTTGGAGTCAACTGGAACATGTCAGTACATTAAGATGAATAAAAATGTTATGCACTTCATATTTTCTAATTACAGTGCTTGGTGGATTCCTATTGATTTTTTGAGGCAGCATAGAACATACTTTAGAATATTGTTACGCTTCATTTACTAGATGACTAAAAACACTGCCAGTTTTTAGTAGGGCCAAGAGCTGGAAAATATTCCACATTGTCAAGATTATGGTACAAGTTGCACTTCACTTACAGTATGCTACCTAGAAAATCTGATAGTGCAACAGATATCAGTGATATATTTAGGACACTATATTGAATCTCTGACAAGCCCCAGTAAGAAAAAGTTGACATGTAGAATCCTAGGCTGTTCAAAAACTTAATTGAAAAAAAAAAAAACTCTTAATAATTTATTTTTATGTTCTAGTGTAAAGAGATCCTAGCAATGGGTTACCAAATGCTACATTATCACATGTATTTATTCTAACTTGGGAATTACTAGATCAGCTGAGTTGTGAATTTGGGAGTGTGAATCTGTAACACATTGTACAATGAAAATGTCATGTGGGATCTGACCTAAACAGTTCTAGAAAGTATGAGAAAAATCAGATTAACTAATGGCCAGAACTCCTATATCACCTCTCTCCCTGAAGATTATGCCTAGGGCATTCTAGGACTATTTCCTTTGAACAGTTGATATAGAGTAAAAATAAACTCAGACCTATTTCACAGATGAATTGGCTTAGAGGAGATGTGGTCCTTTAAATCAAAATCTGTGACAGATTAGATATGAACCTCATCTCTTGGGGAAGAAGTGAGAGCACCTTAACCCTGGCCTGTTCGGTTCAGTAGATAGAGTGTTGGCCTGTGGACTGAAGGTTCCCAGGTTCTATTCTAGTCAAGGGCATGTGCTTGGGTTGCAGGTTTAATCACAGTGGTGAGGGGGTGGAGGGGATGCAGGAGGCAGCCAATCAATGATTCTCTCTCATCATTGATGTTTCTATATCTCTTTCCTTCTCCCTCCATTTCTGACAAAAATATTTTTTAAAAAGCAAGAGCATCTTAGAACTATGAAAGTACCGTATTCTATTAAGTAACTGAATATCATGGCGGGAGCATCAGTAGATCTGAAGACTAGTCAGTCAGATACTTCTCATGTGTTATTGCAGATAATCTGAACTTCACTATTTCTGGAACATTTGACTATTTGTTCCAGACTAATCCACTCTTGTGGTAACCCACTCCGTGTGGGCTCCAACTGGGCTCATCAGGTACAATGCAACAGTGTCTCATTCCATGAATGTTCTGGATACCATTTGTCTTCTATTTCGGAGGTCTGTTCCCTGAAGAATGAGATGCTGTGGGTCTACTTAAGGCCACCACACAAGCAACCTAGAAATGCAAATGGAATTGCAACCCAGGAGATGAAATTTGATCATGAAAAGATGGTATCCAAAAGATCAATTCTTCTATTTACTCAACCCAGGAATAAGCATCCTAAGAAAAGCTTATTTTGTCCTTTGGAAGATAATCTAATAAATTTGAGTCATGCTTGGCACGAAGGGATGACCAGCTTACTAACACATTTTTATATATGCTACCCCTCTTTTATTTATCTTTTCACTCACTTCTGTTTTGTTTATGTTAGGTTTTTTTAATTTTTTGTTTTTTTAAAGTAGTGGTGCTGTAACACCTGCTTAATGTTCTGCTATATAGAGAAACCAGGCTAAGATAGAGAAAATAGGAGTGGAGACCATGCAGTCAGGCCCGTAACCTGCTCTTCACAAGTGCTATCCATGAATACTTGAAATGTCAATAACCTACCCTCTGTTTGCCTTTGTGGTCTGTGCTTAAGTAGTGTAAATAAGCATACTGCTTTACGCTTTTCTATGTTTTATAAATTTCTCAAGAATCGTATTTTTGAGAAATTAGATATTGAAGTCTTTAAGATCAGGCTGCCATCTGCTAATTAAATGCAACTCATCAATTCTCTGTGGTTATTTCATTATGTATAGTCCATTAAGAATGAAACTGAAACCACCGTATGCATTCTAGTTAAGATTAATTGCAACTATGATGACTCAGAAAGACATGCAAACTTAGTTCATCGTCAGATAGTAGAAGTGATGGCACGAAACTCTCTCTTAGGACGATTAGTAAAACATCTCTAATTTTTATTTAATAAACAAAGTTGCTAAATATTAAGAGGAAAAGAAAGAGGAACAATCCTGTAAGGAGCCATTAATATTGCCTTGAGTTAATCATATTAATTGTCAAAAGAGGGGAAAAAAGGAGCTGTCTTAAGACATTTTTTAGAAAATACATTAACAAAGAAAGTATTATAAGTGGGCATATCTTATAACACCAAAATATTTTTAACAGTTCTTTTTGTGTGTGTTTGTACCAAAACAAGTACACAATTTATTTGTGGTACATTAGAATAAAAATACATGCACACATGCAAACAAAGACAATGAAAGACTAAAGCCCAACAGGTAAGATTCCTAGCTATCAGGGGGAAAAAATGAAAAGTATATTCTTCTCAACTGTCAAGGAAGATAACAGAAAAGAGAAAATGCATTCTTGTTCTTCCCAGACCAAATATTCTGAATAGAGTATATGGTATACATTTTAACGTAAAATACTTTAAACAAGAAAAATGCAGGTATTTTTATGATTAATTATGCAAACAAATGGCTATTAAAAAAAGATAAAAACAGCCAAAGGTACCTTCAAGATAGACCCATTGCTTTACTATTCTGGGAAATTTTGGATGCAGTAAAAGTATCGAGGTATTCTTTGTGAGATCTTTTCTTTAACCTAACTTAAACTGTTATTATTTAAAATATATCTCCTAATGCTGGCAATGGCCTCTGATGTTGAGTTTCACATCCATAGAGGATCACAATTAGAGGAAACTGATCTTCATATATTTTTGTATTTTTGATCCTATATTATTTGTTTGTTTGGTCTTATTGGAGGAGTTGAGCATATTATATTTTTTAAAGCATCTCTGCAGTGTAGCAAAAAAAACAACAACAACAACAAAAAATACAAACTTATTATTTTTGGCTAGGTAAACATGGCCTTAAACCAAACTTCAGACATGTAATAGTTATGCAATCTTAGGCATATTTTGAACCTTTTTTATGCATATATCTCTGAATTTGAACTATAATTTTTAAAATTCAGTGAGAGAGGAAGGGCGAGAGCAAGAGAAAAGAAACATTGACGGTTGCCTCTACTATGTTCCCTGACGGAGGAAGGAACCCACAACCTAGGTGTGTGCCCTGATTGGGAATTGAACCAGCAACCTTTGGGTGTATAGATGAGACTCTAACCGCCTGAACTACCTGGCCAGGGATTGAACTAGAATTTTGACCAGATGTTATATTATGCAGTAGTCATGTATAAGTAGAACAAAATAATCATATCTAATATAATGTTCCCAGGATTTATAGGCCAGATTTCAGAGGTCTTTGCTTATTTACTATACTGAAACATAAAAATAAAAAAATTTTTTAAAAAAGGTTATGCTTTTCTTCCTATTAGAATTTCAGCAAAATTTACTTATCACTAATGGCTGTCCCAGTACAGATTTAAATATGATAAACCTGTGCCCAAACCCCAATTGTAGTTCAGACCAACTCTAAGAGATAGGACTAGTTGCTTAACATTTTAGACCTAAGGTTTTGTATTACTCAAATGAGACTCACAGTAACTACCATCCTTGGTAGTCATAAACACTTACCTATAAAACAACAGGCACAAACTAAGTTCTCAACAACAAGTAGCAATCATTATTAAGTGTTTTTAAATAGTAAATAAATAAACAAACAGATGAGACAAAAACCATGCATTTTATTTAGATCAAGGTCGTCCCCCTCGCCCCGCCCCCCCCCACACCCCTGCCATTGTTCACCATAAGTGACCTAGTTTTTAAAAGAAAAAGATTGTTAGTAACCAGGAAACCAGGATACAATTTTGCACCAATGATTACTTCCTTGCTTTGTTCATTTCTCTTGATCTGCAACATTGATTTGACCTGGTGCTAACCTACAGTACTCCCTTTCTCCACGCCTGCATTTTAAATCTTAAATACAAATGAAGAGGGAAGCAATGCAATGGAAATAACTAAATAAAGAGCTAGTATAACAAATTTAATACCTCAAGAAGTCTAGTGGTCTAGCTTATTTGCAGGTATAGCTATCTGTTAAGCAAGGCATATGTATCCTTGCATTTCACACTTTGAATATTATTAGTTTCTGTCTGCTCTCTCTCCAGTAATTTCCACAGGAAAAATCTTTATAATCTAATTGATATAAGTTGTGAGAAGAACAAGGAGAAAAGTAGGTCAAATAGATAAGATAGTTGTTATCTTACTAGATGCCTCTGATTGCAATTTGAGTTTCATTAAAATTGCTCACGTTATATATTTGAAAAATTAAACAAAAATCTGATACATAATTATAAGATGTTTGATTTAATTGCTTTGAAATTATGCAAAACATAAGAGTGCTTGTTTTTTTATTGATCTTATCACAAGCAAATTTTCTGCTCTTTAAAACATGACTAAAAAAAATACCCATTATAAAATGTGCATGCTTTAAAAAAATACCATGGCATATTTTCAACAGTTAGAAAATGTCCCTCTCCATATTCTGGGACATTAGCATTGCTTCCACTGCTCTTCTGGACAACACTTTACTACATTACTATCTTGCTTCATTGTATTTACTAATTTTCAAAAGAGGTTTATTTTTTTATGCAAAAGAATGTCAAATCACTTGTTATTGATATTTTTCTTTACCATTAAATCATCTTCCTTCTTTGAGTATGATTGATAGTGGATTATTTCATTATTTAAAATTAACTTGTGGTAGTATTAGGCCATCTTTTAGAAATGCAAAAATACTGCAAAATTATCTTTTATATGACCACTAACTTTAGATCAAAGAAGAGTTTAAAATATAGTCTTGGGCCGAAACCGGTTTGGCTCAGTGGATAGAACGTCGGCCTGCGGACTGAAGGGTCCCGGGTTCAATTCTGGTCAAGGGCATGTACCTTGGTTGCGGGCACCGGTGGGGGTTGTGGAAGAGGTAGCTGATCGACGACTCTCTCTCTCATAGATGTTTCTAACTCTCTATCTCTCTCCCTTCCTCTCTGTAAAAAATCAATAAAAAATATATTATAAATAAATAAATAAATAAATAAATAAATAAAATATAGTCTTGGAATTTATTTATGTTATTACATTCTTATATTTTATTTCTATTATTATTATTTTATTGTTTTCAACTTATATAAACTGTATTAAAATGTGTGACTTTTCACAGAGGTTTTTTTGTTGTTGTTGTTTTTTAATAGTCTCTATGCAGTCTCCATCTTCAGTCCTTGGGTATCAGGATCCTCTCCTGTGAGTCTTCCATTAATTATTCAGGAAGGCTTTCCATATTTCAGTTGTAATTCCACCTGTTCCTGGGAGCATGTCCATGCAGCATCCACCTACTCTGCTGCCATTTTTAATCACTCATGTTTTCTTACTAGAGGCCCAGTGCACAAATTCATGCACTAGTGAGGCCCCTCAACCTGGCCTGTGGGATCAGACCAAAACCAGCCCTCCAACATCTCCTGAAGGGTCCTGGATTGTGAGAGAGCACAGGCCAGGCCAAGGGACCCTACTGGTGCACGATCAGGACTGGGGTGCAATGTGGGAGGTTGGCCAGCAGGGGAGGGACTGCAGGAGGGTTTCAGGGTGTGTCCATCCCTTCTCACTCAGTTCCAATCAGCTGTACCCCAGCAGCAAGCTAATGTACTAATCAGAGCTTCTGCCTACTGGAGGTCAGGGCATCCAGTCAACTTTCTGCCCCTTGATGGTCATTGCAGTGGTTGAGCAGCCTTAGTATAGTATTAGCATATCATTCTTTGATTGGTTGAATGGCTGACTGGTTGATGGGACACTTAGCATATTAGGCTTTTATTATATAGGACATTAAACTAGAGTTCCTGTACACAAAATTTATCTACTTGGGAGGATCCCTCAGCCCAGCCTGCACCCTCTTGCAGTCCGGGAGCTCTTGGAGGATGTCCGCCTGCTGCGGAGGCAGGGGAGGCTCCCGCCACCACTGCTGCACTCACCAGCCATAAGCCCAGCTTCTGGCTGAGTGGCACTACCACAGGGGGAGCACGCTGATTACCAGGGCACAGCTCTTGCATTGCGCATCTTCCCCCTGGTGGTCAGTGTGTGTCATAGCAACAGGTCGTTGTGCCGTTCAGTTGATTTGCACATTAGCCTTTTATTATATAGGATTTTACTAAGTATGCTGTAAAAGCAGAAATTCTAGCAACTATATTTAGCTTTCATAGACAGAAGCTAGAATTTATGAGCATATTAGTATTGTTTTAGAGCATGAGTTTGGTTTTTAGAACTTTACAGGCATCGAATCTTGAGGATTATAGAAAATAATTAAGTAAGGATATAGCATAAATCCTTTTACCTGAAACTGTTGCATACTCTCAACAGTTCAATTGAAGATTCACTTAATGTACAGTGTTCGGAAGCATTATATTAAATAAGGGAGTATGTCTCCAAATTTTAAATGTTATTATCATTTCCCATGTTATTTGACATCTATTTATTGAGCCTCGACTAAGAGTATGACATAAGTGCAATCTCAAATTAATCATTTGGAGATTGAAATCTCATTACTGGTGTCAGTTTTAAGTTAAGAAACTATAATATCTGAGTGACTTGGATTTGGTTGAATAGTCACTAATTGAAAATGCTTGTCAGAGAATGAAAAACTTCATGAAAAAAAATGAAGTATGTGTTTTACATTCTTAAAGCTTTGTTTTCAACATATAGCTGTAACATCAGTCCTTAATATCCTATCTTAATAGAGTGAATTTATCTCATAAATACTCCTGTACCTACATTTTTTAATGGACAACGATTCATATAGAATTGTCTCACATAAATTATGTACAAGGAGATAGCAATGATTATTTAAATGTCCATGTTTCTTTAAGAATATACAGCCTAAAATAAAAGTCTAGCTTGTTTTTTTAAATGTAAATTTTGAACATAAAAAAGTAGAGTCATATGTAGGCATGAATTTTTTAGAACTTTTCAAAATTGTAATTGCTTGGTTTGATGTAATTAAAAGGTGAGGTGCAAAATTTTTAAACACTATTCAAAACATTTAAGAGGACATTCAGCATTAGCCATTCTGTTTTCTCAATATGTTCTTCCATTCTCCTCTAAACATCTCTAGATATTTAATTTTCAAGTCATCTGTACATACCACCCACATATAGTTCTGTTAGTTCTTTATGATCATTTAGAAATTTCAAATCATTCCAGTAAGAAATACTTGGAAGTGGTGATGCTGAATTTCTAATGTGGTCATTTTTATGTGTACTAGCTAGATCACAGGAATTCTTGGAACTCTACCACTATCATTAAGGTGTCCAATATTTCAGGCTAAGTTGTATCTCAACAATTGTTCACTCTTTCTTAATCTCATTGATTCTCAGTCTCCTCATTGTTACAGATGAGGAGACTGAGATACCCATCTTTTACTGTGTCAGCAGACACTCCTTTACAGATGTCTGTTAGTTTAGGTTGTGTGACAGTAACTTTTAACTCATGCCTGTAGTTTATGATAATAAGATATACTTTGCCTTCATGCTATATATCTATTTCCAATTGGCTGAGGGCTGCATTCTTGTAAGCATCTAGGATGCATGTGGAGCTTTCACCATTGCAGAGCAGCTAGAGGCTTTATTGCATGCTGAGAATGCATGCAGAGAAACAAATCTGTGGTATTTCCATCAACTCCAATGTTGCTGGTAACTGTGTCAGAGGGAAAGAGAATCCAATAAATCACACATTAGCTCCTAACGGCTTTTTCTCACTTTGTTTTGCTAATAGCAAGCCATATAGTATGCCTAACTACAAAGGGTGGAGGGAATGTATCCCTGACACGTAAAGAAATGAAAATTTAAAAATATTTGGTGAAAAGCACTAGTGACTACATATTAAAAATGTACAGTTTAATGATAACCTGTAAACCTAATTATCTCAGCTGTTGTAAGAGGCTTTTATTTATCCATTAAACTGTATTCCCTTAAAAAAATACTCATCTTAAGTACTGAGTTAGTTGTTTGAGTATATAAAACAAAATTTAGGAACTTGAGGACACTAATGTTCAGTGTGTCAGAGGAGGACTATCATCCTATTTTACCTCCCTTTCCAAATCGTTTCACCACATTTTTGTAAAAATCCCCCCATTGTATATTCACAACTTCTCCAGCAAAGGCAGTACCTGAGTCTCCTGTCTCCAAGACTGGTTCACTTTGCTCATTCTCAGAAATGTTACTATCCAAACTGAAGTCCAATCTGAGGCACCAAATCTCTGTTGCTTGGCCTCTTTCGTCTCACTTACCTTTAGTTCTCCTTTACCTCAGTAAACAGTCATCTCGGGGCCTTGTCAACAAACAGCCTCTCCATCAAGGGTGGCAGTGCCATTCTCAACCCTACTGTGTATCACTGGTCCGATTATCACTATAACTACTTAGCCTCTGTCTTCCCCTCTCGCGCCCCCCCCCCCCCCCTCTCTCGACTGTTTCTGGCTCCACTTCACTCAATTCCAAGCTTATGCTGCTTCTTCAATCATTTTAGTATTTTCATTTTTTATTAAAATTATATTGTGACCAAATGTTATACTGAAACTGCCATCCAATATTCAATCCTGAATCCACCTCATTTATCAGTTCTCCGCTTCAGTTCTTGGACCAAAGAGCACTGTTAGAAAAAAAAATCACAAAATGCACAAATATGACCTACTTCTAATATGTGCTACTAGTCAGCCTGGCTTAGAGCCTACTGAGCATCTAATCTATAGTATTTTACAAAGGAAATTAATGCATTGCCATTAATTCACTCTTCCCCCCCCTTTTTTTTAATATAATTTGATGCCATTCTCTCCTCCCTTATTTTTATATTAGCCTAAAATCTTTTCCAAGGTGTTAAAGCTACTAAATGTTCTACCTAAGAATGTGATACCCATTGCCTTATCAGTTATTCTATTCCTTTTATCTTTATATCCATCCATTCTTAGATTCAAAGAATTTTTACATCTAAATATAACATAAATATTACATTTGAAATCTGGTTTAAATTTGCATTTTGCATGTATCTGTCAATCCAGCCTCCCCCAACTTCTCACTAAAATACTCATGAAGGCTCAGGAAGAATTGAAAATTTACATCTTTAACAAACACTATGTCTGGCACATTATCTAGTACCAATGGCTGAAATACAGATGGAAGTGAAGTGGAGAAAATTGACAATAGGAAAAACAATATCAAGAACAAGAAATCACGATCTCAAAAACAAGTTTACCAGATTTGAGTTTACAGAGACCTCATCTTATACACAGAAAGCACTTAAAAATAAATTGTAATTTTTGATCAACATTGTAATTTATATTAATCTGTACACTTATGACAACCAGGAATTTTGTCATTGTTTTTAAGTATTAAATGAAAAAATGAAAATGGCTGTCTCATACTGGCATGCATTATTTATTGAGATCTTAAGGTATATTGGTAATATACAAAATAACCTTAATAATATTCTGCAATAATCATAAAGTGTAACTACATTCTCTAAGAACATATTTTAAATGTACATAAAGCTGCAAATGAAATAAAATTAACTTTCCTAGGGTCAACAACTTAGTTAATGTACATATTCCTTAAAGACTAAGAAGATGCCTTTGGCAGTAATTCTTCTTGTTGCATTATTATTATTACTTTCCAGTTCTGAAGGTCCAAAGTATCCTCTCCTACACATGAAAGTAAATTATGTGGAATTAAGTGGAATGCATTTTCAGAGGTAAAGTTTTATCCATCGTGCGTATTTCCCATCATTATTTTTCCAAATGGAGGACTCATTTTGCCTTATTTTCTGTTATATCACAAAAGTGATAATAAGCCATTGTTTCCTGGGGGTGAGGGGAATTTTTTCTCTTACAAAATAATTATCACTAGTTATGGATAAATGGGGCCCAGAATAGCCTTTTTTTTTTTTTTTTTTTTTTTTTTTTGAAGTTGCAAGAACTTGGTGCACAAAACAGTACTTCAACTTTGTTTACACGGCAGATATTATAAGTCCATGGAGGTTAATGTAAATGATAAAACATTTCCTTTCTTCCTGCTGGTGACAGTTCTGTGTCTTTTCCAAGTAGAGCGAACATGCCAGTGTGACATATTTTCATCCTTAAGTCACAACACTTACCAGAAACAAGCAACAAGCCTCTCAAATTCCATTTACACCAAATTAGCAAAACAATTATAATCCAACTATCAAAGAGACAGTTCACTAAAGTGCTCCAACCATTGCCAGCACAGCCCAGGTATTATTTGTCTTGACTTGAATTAGACAGCTAGTGCTGAAAACAATACTAGTTAGTTACCCATAGCTTTAAACACTACTGACTAAGAGGCAAGGGCTGTTTGCACTTAATGCTAAACTCTGCCACAAGATTATAAGTAAGTTTAAAAACATTCCATTCCAAAGAGGAAACATGTTTTAAATACCTCTTTGACTACTAATGATCTGGTTTAATTATAGAAAATCAATACTTTTTTCATGACTGCAAAACTAGTAGCACCTCTGATAAAATTGCATTAGGTTATAGACCATAAACGTTTGCTGATATTTGACCTTTTTTTTTTTTAACCTCCATAAAGGATGATTTATGTAGCTCACCTTAAAAACCCACTTAATGTCAAATTATGGAGCAAATTTCAGGTTTCTCAAAAAGTTTTTAATCTTCAGTGACTAGCTCAAGATCACATGCTAGTAAGTGGTAGAATGATTAGATTGATTACTTGCCATCTTCTGTGGAGTCATTTTAGAAATCTCTTAGCTTTTCATGTGCCCATGATCCTTCCTGCTCCTAGATTTCAGCACTGGGACTGCTTCCCTCCTCCTCCATTTACTAAGTCACACTCATTCTTCACTTTTTAGAATAGAAGCCCTACAAGAGAAAAGCGTTCCAGACCCACCACAAACTAGGTAAAATCCCCCTTGTTTATCTTCCTTCATCACATCCTTCACATTACTTTCATACTTATAGTTATGTAATAAATTGTAATAATTGGTTTGTTGCCTCTTGTTCATTCTAGATATGTCAGAGCTTCATTCTAGGAGGTATAGCAGCTGTGTCCCACAGTTTTTGACACAGTAAATTACATGATGTTCAGCAATTCCCTAAACTTGTTTGACATAAAATTATTCTAAGCATCCTAAAGAAATAGGGTTTCAATCCCAAACCAGTAAACTAGAATACTGTAAATCATTTGCATTATATTAATCTATTAAATAATTCACTGAATTTTAGTAGTTAAATAATATGAAATTTTGTTAACTAGACATCAACAAGGATCTATATGGTGTTAATGCACACATTTAGACATTTAAACAGGTGTAAATGTGATATATTTAAAACATCAAATGTTAAAAAACTAATAATTATTTTTAACTGCTACTTAATTCTCATTTTATAATATAAATTACTTAACCAGTTGCAATCTAAGCATCTTGTGCTTTACCAAAAAAATACATGTAAATATGGCTTAAGGTTTTAAAGGGAAATGTAAACATGTTCATTTAACAAAATCACATAACATGAATATTCATTATATTGTGCTACCTTCTTTAATGTTATAGAAGCAGTATCTTTACTAACTTTTAAATAAATTTTTATTCCAGTTGATAGCTTAATTAGCAAATCCAGTAAACCATCCAGTAGAGAAGTAATTGCTTGATTGTCAATTGAAATAATAGCAATTTCCCCGACTGTGAGAGTTCCACCACTGCAATTAGATTATATCATACTTTACTCTGCAGAGGATATTAAAAGCACAATATGAGCCAATGCTATCCACTATATTTTCCTTTTTATACCATGATGCTAAATTGCTATCTTGATGTTAGGGCTAAGACATCAAGAACAGAATACTAAGGACACTTTTGATATTCAATTACATTTGCTCTGTGTATGTTAATGTAAATATAGATCTCAAAATAAAATGGTTTGCTGACTAATTTATAATAAAACAAATTGATGAAAATTTTTTAGAATTTTTTTGCATAACAAATATTTAGAAAATAAAGCTATTGCAGGGTTTTCACAGATTGATTGGGCGTTTTGAAAAATATATATACTACCCTACGCAATGTTCTGCATATATGAACATTCAAATAAAATATGAAAAATGTTGATGAATAAACTGAAGAAAAATAAAATTACATAAAATTGTATATACTGATAAAAGACAAATCTATATTCTTTTTACACTCCCAAAACTGGTTATTATAAAACATTGAACAATATTATAAAAAATAATAACATATTACATCCTCATCTATATTCATATATTTAGAAACAAAATTAAAGACCCCTTGCCTTGAAAACTATTCATGTAAATTGTAAGTAGTGATTAAAGGAACACACATGCGTAAAGTAACTTCCTTGGGATGATGGCTTCCCTGATTCAAAAATAGGTCACCTGTCAAGAAGATGGATGGTTTCTCAGTCATCATTATATCATGTTCACCACAAGAATCAGATGCTTGATGCAATGGAACTCTTACCTAATGGCATTTTGACTTGTAATCTATTTTTAAAAAGAAATATGAATGTATAAAGGAGAGCTATCCTTTTTCCTCCCATATTACTAGGGAAAAATATATGTTTCATTGTTTACACTGTTTGGTTTGATCATTAAGAAAAAAGAAGAGACTAACAAAACCATAAGAACTTTCTGAATAACATATAGAAAAGTTGCTACTCATAAAAGTATGATAAACTTTACATGGAAAGCACACAGAGGTGTACACACACACACACACACACACACACACTTACATAAAAGGTGTGACTATAAACTAGTAAGCTCAATTTCCTCACTCAGTAGTTTTCTATGCTGTAAAGTTACATAGGTAGTGTGTATATAGTGAGAGAGACAGAGAAATATACACAAATACATATAGTGTGTGTGTATTTAAAAATATTTTAACCAGGATATCTAGGTCAAACTTTTGACTAACACATTTAACTGATTTTATCTTATGTAATTTCTTTAATAATTATTAGCCTTTTTAATGTTTCTTTCTCTGCAAAATGGTTACTTTTTAATTTTGTTTTTTATAATATAAGGAATTTTTACATTTAATTTACATTTTTTGTTAACAAACTCGTTTTCTTTGGTATGGAATTAATATAATTTACTATTGCTATGGAATTGATATAATTTACTATTGCTCAACTTAGTACAATGAACAGTAAGTATGTTTGTATATAAATGACCATTCTTTATAGATGCTTAATTAGATCCTTGAAGAGGAATGATTGAGTTAGATACAAGTGATCCAGTTGTCTATGTAGATTTCCATATCACCCTTAAGAGAAGTGTCTATTATAGCTGTTATTACAACCTGACCAGCATTTGATATTAGCATTGAAAAACCTGACAACATAAAATGAAAAATGATATCAAATTATCATTTAATATAATTTGGTCAGAATGAATTTGAAAATTGTTCACAATATGTTTGGATATATCATTTCATAATTATCTAAATTGTGTCCATTGAAATTTTTAATTTTTTTATAAATATAAGTCTCAGTAGAAGAAGTTGGAAATTGCTTTATTTGCTTTTCCTGTGGTTTTTTGTTGTTGTTGTTTTTAATTTTCTCTTTGAGTTCTCCAACTATTTAGATCTCTCATTACCTTTCAATATGGGAACCAGTGTAAATAACAGATACTACAACTAGACATCAAAAGCAAGGCTTTAGTCTTAGAAGTTGTGCTGTTTTGTTTGCCATCCCTGACCCACTTTCCATCATTTTAACCCTTCTTTGTCCCTGGAGGCTGAAATATGTGGACTCCATTAATGGTTCCCTATGTCCTCCATCTTGCAGTGAGCAAATTGAGATCAGGGTATTTATTTCCCAATTTTCTCCCTGCCAAGTTGCCAAGGACTAACTTAGTCCTTCCACTAAAATAAACAGCTCTGGGTAGGAGGTCCTCTCCAAACTCCCTGTGTCTACAGGTTCAGACACTAACCTTTTCCCTTTGACCTTGAGTGGAAAGACAGGTTCCTCTCATTCTTGCAAAAGCCAGAATTATAACTCCATTGTGTATATTCTATCTTACGGTACTTTCTATTGTGGTTTCAGTAACACTTCTAACACAAAGAATACATCCGTTTTTTTATGAATGAAAGATAGTGATGCTAAAATTCTTTTGCCCTCACACTTAAATAGTTTAACTGCTATACGCTTTTAGATAATTATTTTTAATCAAAATGTAGAAGACATTACTTCATTTTCTTCTCACAGCTATTGAGTATGATGAGAATTTTACTATGCTGTCCCACTGAGTGCTTTTCTCTTAAACTTTCTTCGATTTTAAGACTTTTTCATTTATATCGGGTGATCAGGAGTTTCATTAATATATGAAAAGTATGCCTTTAGTATTGTAAGTCCTACTTGGCTCCTTATGTGTTGTTTCTATCAGGATTAATTATTGGGCATAATGTATATTTTAAGATTACATAGTTTCATGGTCTAGATTACTTGCAAGATACTTGAAGAAAAGTATAATTGTACAAAGGGAAGAGTAGACAATGACCCACTAACCCAACAATTAATAATAGTATTACTAATTGCAGACAACCAGACATGACCTGCCTTTCTGTACCCAATGCTGTTTATACTGCTTTCAGAATCCTAACTTTATAATTATACTCTTGATAAAATAAGAGAGATGCTTTTCTGAAAATGCAACTCCTAAAACAATACAACCATATGCAACAATGCAGAAAATTTTTAAATTAAAAGAAAGTAATTTAGCAGCTAACTAGTTGCCCTCCAAAAAATGCTACACCTACAAGTGAGCTCTTAGAATTTTGTTTACAATCATCCCACTACTTCCTTCATTTTTTCTAATAACTTAAAACACAGCACAAAAAGGTGATTTGGGTAAACCTCTCCCCCCTCCACAACAATACCTAAAATGTACAGAATAGTTAAAAACCATTTGCTTATTAATGAAGTATCAAATGTTAATGAAGTATCAAGAAATATTTCTTAGCTACCAGACACCCTTAGTAAAAGACCTGAAAAGGCAACCACATTCCCACTGCCCTCAGAGAATTAGCATAGCTTTTTAACATTTTTCTTTCTTATTCATCAAGAACACATTCAATCCCAAGTGGTTAATTTCTGGAAACTTCTAAAGTCTTAAAGGCTTTTCCTGACCCTTCACACTTAGTTGCAACTGTAGTTGCAAGTCACTTGAGCAGTTTACACTTTTTTCATAAAACTTTAATTGGTAAGTAATTTTTGAAGAATGTTTAAGCTCATTTTTATTCACCACTATATCCTCGTGCCTCCCAAGCAAGATGCCTTTTACATAGTAGGAACTAAACAGTTACTTGATGAATTAATGATTGAATGGATAAATGAACACCTGTTATTTCATTTCTCAATGATTACAATGCCTAACACACTATACCTAGCTAATACATGTTTTGTAGAAGTTATTTCAAGTACAACTTTAAAAACAAGAGTGATATTTCAATTCAATGATCAAATTTAACAAGTTTAACAACTACCAGTTCTTGAATTACACTCATATTATTCAATATGGTAAAAATGTTTGATAACCTGATGCCAAAAATGAGCACTTTATTAAATGTTTTACCACTCCTGTTTGACAAAATGCTGGAAGTGCAATCCACAGGGATCAGACAAGAAGAAGAAATAAAAGGCAGCCAAATTAGAAAAGAAGTAAAATTGTCATTATTTGCAGATGACATGATACTGTACATAGAAAACCCTAAAGACTCAAAAAATTACTAGACATAATAAATGAGTTCAGCAATATAGCAGGATACAAAATTAATGCCAATAAATATATGGCATTTTTATACACCAATAGAGAACTTACAGAAAAAGATATTTTAAAATCCCATTTACCATTGCACCAAAAAAATTAAGATACCTATGAATAAACTTAACTCAGGAAGTAAAAGACCTGTACTCAGAAAACTACAGGACACCAAGAAAAGAGATCAAGGAAGACATAAACAGAAGAATATACTATGTTCATGGATTGGTAGAATCAACATCATTAAAATGTCCATACTACCCAAAGCAATCTACAGATTCAATGCAATCCCCATTAAAATACCAATGACATATCTCTCAGACCTAGAACAAACTCTCCAAAATTCATCTAGCATAAAAAAAGACACAAAAATAACTGCAGCCATTCTGAGAAATAAGAATAAAGTAGGAGGTATCTCAATACCAGATATCAAGCTGCATTACAAAGCCACCATTCTTAAAACTGCCTGACACTGGCACAAAAACAGACATGTAAACCAATGGAATAGAATAGAGAACCCAGAAATTGACTCAAATTACTATGCTCAATTAATACATGACAAAGGAGGCAATAGCATAAAATGGACTCAATATAGTCTCCTCAATAAATGGTGTTGGGAAAATTGGACAGATACATGCAAAAAAAGAAATGAAACTAGACCACCAACTTACAACATACATAAATATAAAATCAAAATGGATAAAGGACTTACATATAAGAGGGGAAACCATAAAAATCTTAGATGAATCCAAAGACAGCAAAATCTCAGACATTGTAGTGGCAATATCTTCACCAATACAGCTCCTAGGGCAAAGGAAACTAAGGAGAAAATAATAAATGGGACTAGATCAAAATAAAAAGCTTATGTAAAGCAAAAGAAACCATCAGCAAAACAACAAGAAAGCCCATTGCATGGGAGAACATATTTGCCAATGTTATCTCTGATAAGGGTTTAATCTCCAGCATTTACAGAGAACTCATATAACTTAACAAAAGGAAGACAATCCAATCAAAAAATGGGCAACTGACCTAAATAGACACTTTTTGAAGGAGGGCAGAAGGAAGGCTAAGAGACATATGAAAACATGCTCAAAGTCACTAATTATCTGAGAGATGCAAATCAAAACAACAATGCGGTATCATCTCACACCTGTCAGAATTACTATCATCAACAAATCAACAAAGGACAAGTGTTGGTGAGGATAGCGAGAAAAAGGAACTCTTTTGCACTGCTGGTGGGAATGCAGACTGGTGCAGCCACTGTGGAGAACAGTATGGAGTTTCCACAAAAACTAAAAATGGAACTCCCATTTCACCCAGTGGTCCCACTTCTAGGAATATATCCCAAGAAACTAAAAATACCAATTAAAAAGGATATATGCATCCCTATGTTCATAGCAGCACAATTTGCAATAGCTAAGATTTGGAAACAGCCTAAATGCCCATCAGCAGATAAGTGGATTAAAAAAAACCTGATACATCTACACAATGGAACACTACCCTGCTGTAAAAAGGAAGGAACTCCTATCATTTGCAACAGCATGGCTGGAGCTGGAGAACATTATGCTAAGCAAAATAAGTCCATCAGAGAAAGCTAAATATCACATGATCTCACTCATTTGTAAATTATAATGAACAACATAAACTGATGTACAAAAATGGATTCAGAGACAGAGAAGGATTGATCAGATGCTCAAACCTTGGAAGGAAGTGGAGGATGGGGGTAAGGATGAGAGATCAACCAAAGGACTTGTATGCATGCATATAAGCCTAACCAATGACACAGACACCAGGGACATGAGGGCATGAGTGGGGGTTGGGGGGCAAACAATGGGTGATAAGGACACATGTAATATCTTAATTGATAAAGAAATGAAAAGAAAAAAAAATGTTATTTTAAAAATTTTCTCCAAATTTTCTATATATTTTCTAAATATGTAATGAAAAAGAGGGGAAATCTCATTCTGTGTCACCACCCAATATGCAATATATTCTCATTTTTATAATACTCTCTTGAAAATAAGGATGATATAAATTATGGTTTAGAAATAGTTTTTAGTTCTCATAAATTTTCTCATTTGATGTTTATTTAAATATGATTTAATGTTATATGTCCATATATTTCAGTGAAAACTTGAGATTTGAATCTTTAAAATATTTATTATTTTCATATACTGGATATTGTACTCCAACTGGGAATGACAGTTGCATGATATTTATAAGATGAATGCCACAAAGGATATTTTCTCCTAAGGGATGTGTAGAATGCTCTTCTTAATTTATGAATTCCCTAAGGGCACAATTATGATCATTGAAATTGTCAAGAGAGCCCTGTCTATAATGGAGAAGTATGAATTCCACTGATACTCAACCAAGAAACCTTCTCCTGGGAAACCTCATCAGGGGCAGCATGCTGCACATGCTTTGGTCCTAACTTTGAATCTTACTATGTGTCTGGGCAAAACTTATTCCAGAATTTTTCCAAAAGTTATCTCATGTGAGAAATGAAAATTTTCTACTCATCCTAAGATTTGTTGGGAGACTTTGTAATCATTCCTCTTACTAATTTTTTTAATATACTTTAACTTTCCATAGATATTAATGCATTTATTGTAACCAATGAAATAATACAATGAACAGCTTTCAATTTTCTTTCCACCTGATGCCATCCAACTGTGGTAAGTTATTTTCATGTGCCTGTGCATATTTCTACACCTTCTTTTCCTTGCTCATGCAAACACTGATAATGTATATACAGGTGACCTTACAGCCCAGTTTTCCCAGGAAAATCAGTTTGAGCCTGTTTTCCTAGAGTAATCCTATATAATAAAACACTAATATGCAAATTGACCAAATGGCAGAATGACAGGTTGTTATGACAAGCACTGACCACTGGGGCAGACACTCAGTGCAGGAACTGCCTTGTGGTGGTTAGTATGGTCGCCCTGTGGGAGCTCTGCTTAGCCAGAAACCGGGCCCACTGCTCCTTAGTGCTACCTCAGAGTTGGGAGAGGCTCCTGCTACTACCACTATAGTCGCCAGCTGTGAGCCCGGCTTCTGAGCACAGCAGCGGTGGTATAGGCGGGCGGTAAGGAGCACGGGTCAAGCAATAAAACTGCGAGAAACCTTGATGTGAGAGGGATGTCCACCACAGGGTCCCAGATTGTGAGAGGGTGCAGGCCAGTCTGAGGGACCCTTTGAGTGCATGAATTTCATGCACTGGGCCTCTAGTTATTAATAATGCCCCTTGTGTTTACAAAAGTATCCAGATTTGTATAATAGATTACATAGTCACTCTTTTTCAAGGAGTTTACTTATTTATTTTTAATTTACCTATAACTACTAGCATAGTGCCAAGCATTTGCTAAGTTATACACAATGCCAGGCTTTGTTATAATTTTTATTTCTTAGGCATCTATAAAATATTTAATAATGCAATGATAAGGCTAATAGTTGCATGAATTAAATGCCTGTTATTAAAACATTTTGGTACCTTAATGGGTAAGTTATATAGTTTATTCAAACAGGAACAATTAAACTCTATAATCTTCCATTTATAATACTATTCCAGGCTTTTGTTTTATAATCTTAAATTGGAATTAGAGATAAACCCATGTAATATTGAAAGGTTCCAGCTTTCAGAAAAGTTAAATGAGTTCATTAAAGTTATGCAGTTATTTTGTGTCAGTGTCTGCTTCAGCTCTCCCATTGGAAATCCAGTTGCACAATGTGAACAATATAGGAAGAGACCTTATAGGTTATTTTAAAACATAATGTGATTACTTTAATTGGTCTCATCTGGTGGTATAAATTACTAATACTTTTTCCCCATTTTTCTTTAATTTATTTAGGTGACACCCAATATAATAAAAGTATAATATGCAAATTGACCACTCAGTAGAATGACCAGTCAGCAGGGGTGGGAGTGGGGCCAGCACCAGTCAAGGTGCATATCAGCAGCAGAGGGAGGGGACAGAGATGGGGTAAGGGAGGTGGCAGCAACCAGTAGCAGCAGAGGGTGATGCAGGGAGGTGGGGTTATGCCAGGTAGTGCTGTCCCCTGATTAGCCCCTGGTTGCCTCCCACAGAGTGAGGCCGGTGAAAGCAGCTGCAGGGTGATGAGGGTTGCGGTCCCCTGATCGCCCACCAGTATGACCCCTGCAGAGGGAGGCCAGCAGAGCAGAGGCTATGTGATGAGGATGGTGCCATCCCATGATTGGCTGGGCTGGTTGCCTCCTGCAGAGGGAGGCCCATGGGGAGCAGGCCTAAGCTGCCAGTAGGACAACCTCTGAGGGCTCCCAGACTGTGAGAGGGTGCAGGTTGGGCTGAGGAACCTCCTGAGTGCACGAATTTTCATGCACCAGGCCTCCAGTTGGTTAATAAAATCATAAAGTTTTCATATGCACAATTCTATAATACATCGTCTGTATATATGTGAACTGTATGTTCACTACTACAAGTCAACTCTCCTTCCATCACCATTTATCACCCCCATGCCCTCTTTCACATCCCCCACCCCTTGCCCTCTGATAATTGTTTTTATTTTTGTTTCTTATCTCAGAGGAGATAGATGTTTTCAACTGAGCAGGCATATATTGGAACATGAAGGAGAAGGGTCCACCTGCCCAGCCAGGCAGACAGCAGAGTCAGCCTTTTCATTTGCAAGCTTTTCAACTTGATTAAAATATCTAGCAAGCCAGCTTTTAGTATGTGCTTTCCACCTCCCCAATCATCACTGAATTATCTTCAGAAAAATCAGACAGGTAGTTTATGAAACAAGTTGATAGTGATTTACTAACATAATCATTTATCCACCTGCTTGTTTCTTAAGTTTTCTTAGTCAATTTAGAATCCAACTGCCATGTTTTTATGTAATATGGGTGTACCGGTTAATAATGCGGATTTTTTTTCAATAGAGATGGAGTTACTCATATGTTGATATATATGCGATTTCATATGTATGCTATTTTGTTGTATTGACAACAAGCTTCAAAACTTTATGTATCAAATTTTCTGAAGGTGTTAACATCATAGATATTTTTATGCTTAAAAAGGTTGAATTTTGTGCCAAAAAAAAGAGCATTTGTGGGAAGTTTTAATGTATTACTTTATTTTGAAGAAAAGTGCTACTGAAAATTTTCAGGAAGCTTATGGTGAACATGCTCCTTTTCACAATACTTGTGAATGCTGGTTTGAATGCTTTAAAAGTGATGATTTCCATGTGAAAGACAAAGAACGTCCAGGTCAACCACAAAAAGTTTGAAGACCCAACAATTACAAGCATTATTGGATAAAGATGTATGTCAAACTCAAAAACAACTTGCAGAAAGATGAAAATGGGTGCCACGTCAATTGAACAAAAGACAAATGGAAAACCGAAAAGTCATCAGTAAAATGTTGCTTCAAGGGCATGAAAGAAAGTCCTTTTTTTGCATTGGATTGTGACTGGCAATGAAATGGACTTATTTTGAGAATCCCAAATGCATAAAAGCATGGGTAGATCCAGGTCAACCATCAATATCAACTGCAATGCCAAATCGCTTGGGGAAAAAGACAATGCTCTGCATTTGATGGGATCAGGAAGGTGTGGTGTATTATGAGCTTCTAAAACCAGGTGAAACCATTGATACTCATTGCTACTGACAACAAATACAGTAGGTCCTCAGGTTACATAGAAGATCCATTCCTACAGCGCAATGTAACAGGATTTTACATAAGTCGGAACCCACCTACATAAGCACCTAAGTCACTCACATGGCGCACATACACAGCAGTAATGAAGTGACACAGTAAAAAATAAATAAATAAATAAATAAATAAATAAATAAATAAATAAATAATAAAAGAAATAGAATAATTCCTGACCTTTACTTGTGGTAAATAAAATAATAATAATAATAATAATAATAATAATAATAATGATAATAATGATAATAATAAACATAAAGCACAAATATACATATGTCGAAATGATGGAATTTTTTTATATATAAATAAATGGTAAAATGACCAGAATGGGCCAGAAGACATGGCACAGTAATTTTGCTTAATGATGACCCACCATCACACATTTCAAAACCAGTTAAAGACACGTTATAAGATCTTGCCTGAAAAGTATTAACCCACCCACCGTATTTACCAGTCCTTGCTCCTTCAAATTACTACTTGTTCTGATGGATGGCACACACACTTTCTGAGCAGCACTTCAAAACATAGAAGTGGAAAATTGGGTCTCTGAATAGTTTGCCTCAAAACAAGAAAAGTTCTATTGGGACTGTAACCACAAATTACCTGAAAGATGGGGAAATGTGTAGCTGGCAATGGACATTACTTTGAATAAAGCACTTTTGATGTTTCTCTTAAAATTATTGTGTTTTCTTTTATTACAGAATCCACATTATTAACCAGTACACCTGGTAAAGGTAAATTTTTTAAAAGGTAAAAAGATATCCCAAGGACACATGTGCTTCATTATAATGATTAAGAGAAAAATTTTTGTAAAAATCAGAAGCAATCTAATCAGGGGCTTACAGGTGAAGAGATAATTTTGTTGTGCAATAGGGTTCTGCACTTCCTCAGGATTCTGCAGGTCTCCTCTCACTGCAGTTAAGCAGATGAGCCATGCTATTGAATATATATTTCAAGTTCATATAAGAGGGATATGAAATGGGCAGTCTTTGATGATGTAAAATGAAAGAAAACAGGGAGAGTGAGTATCAGTATTTCAAAGATAAAAGAGATAGTGAGGGAAATAAATACCTTCTTGAGGAATTTTCAACAGGTTCCACAGTGCGGGTGAGAGAAGCCTCTCCCGAAGCAGTAGCCACGTTGTACTTTCAGAGGAGATTCTTTTCGTCTTTCTTTTCTCCACACAGAATGAGCTAACTCTTCTTATGAAAACCCTTGATGTTTTTGGACTGCTTATGCTTATAAATTATATGCACTGTTCAATAAATCTTAAAAGGTCTCAACAATATTAAATACTCATATTTATTAAGTAAATATGTATATATTTGTCAATATGATTTGGAGTTAGACACTTATTTGTGTTTGCGGCATTGTGTATATACTAAAGGTTTTAGTGATTATGGTAGTATTAGTCAAAATGAGTGCAAGCAGAGGTTTTAAAATGCTTTTTTATATTTTCCTCCTTGGTTAAAGTTTTCCAAATACATCTAAGAATAATTGTGAGATTTTTGTTTGTTTGTTTGTTTGTTTGTTTTGAGTTATTTTTTTAGTGGTAACCTCATAAACTGTAATAACATTTGCTAATAGATTTTAATACTTAATATAGGCCAGGCATGTGTTAAACACATAACATATATTGTCTCATTTAATCCTCTAACCACCCTATAGAAGGTGATTACTTCTTTAAAATTAAATGAATGGAGTGGATTAAAATGGACTACTTTAATTTTATAGTCAAGGAAATTGAAATTGGGTCCAAAGTAATAAAGATTAACTGCTGGAACTTTATTCAGATAATCTAACTGGATCCCATGTTTCATTTTGTGATGTAATATATTTGTTACAAGCCTCTGCAGTCTACAGAAAAACCAACATGCCCACATGACAGCTCCACTGTCACCATCCCGTTTTCTTTCCAATACTACAAAGAGTCTAAAGGAATGTTTTTTTGTTTTCACTTTCAGCTGCATAGTGTAAAAGATCTGGATGTTTACTAGCATCATGAAAGGCTCACAATGTTTTAATGATTGCTTCTTAAAGTACCTTTCTTTTCAACATTTTGATTGTATATTTATTTTTATAAATACACACACCTACATGCGTACAGATGTAAATATATCTTTTTAACATTTGCATGTGTATAAAAATCAATTTCTGTCAGGTTCTCCGTGCTCTGATTTTTTGGCACCAGAAGAGGGAAGTGGTTGAAATTGGTTGAATTGAAATTGGGCAACTCCCAGTAGCTGTTGTCTCTTCCTCTTTTCAGTCATTGGCTTCATCAGGCTGTGTAATATCAGTCACCTTCAGTCATATTGGAATGTGTAGTTGAGGTCTGATTTTGCTTGGTCCATCTGTCATCAACCTAACTTACTGGAAAAAGCTATTTTTTTATCCTTTTTTTTTTCTTTTTTTTTTTTTGCATGCAGAATGAACTAAATTATTTTTAGGCAAACTCTTGATGTTTTGTGACTAGTTATTCTTGATAACTAGCTGCATTGTTCAATAACTCTTAAAAAGAGTTACTGAATCTTTCCTAAATGTATATCCCACATTATTTTTGGACAATGGTTCTAATTATTGATGACTGTAGCAAACATAAATAGCATTTCATCAGTCATTATTTATAATGCATTACAGGGGGGGGGGGGAAGACAACCACACTTTTTTTGGGGGGGTGATTTTTTTATTAAATAATTATCTGTGTACATAATTTACCATTGCTTCCCCCCCTCCCATACATACCTTCCCTCCCCAGAGTTTTGTGTCCATTGGTTGTACTTATATGCATGTATACAAGTCCTTCAGTTGATCTCTTATCTCCCCCAGATCTCCCTCCCCTCACTACTGTAATTTGACAGTCTGCTTGTTGCTTTACTGTCTCTATTTCTATCTTTTGATTCATCAGTTTATAATGTTCTTTATTATCCATAAATGAGTGAGGTCATGTGGTATTTCTCTTTCATTGAGTGGCTTATTTCACTCAGCATGATGCTGCAAATGATGAGAATTCCTTCTTTTATATGGCAGCATAGTATTCCATTGTGTAGATATACCATAGTTTTTTTATCCAATCATCTGCTGACGGGCACCTAGGCTGTTTCCAAATCCTAGCTATTGTAGATTGTGCTGCTCTGAACATAGGGGTGCATATATCCTTTCGGATTGGCCTTTCTAGTTTCTTGGGATATAGTCCTAGGAGTGGGATTACTGGGTCAAATAGGAGTTCCATTTTCAGTTTTTTGAGGAAACTCCATACTGTTCTCCACAGTGGCTGCACCAGTCTGCATTCCCACCAGCAGTGCACGAGGGTACAACCACACATTTTTGCTATATAATTTAATATAACAATCAAGAGAAAAGAGAAAACAATATCAGATTAGGTCAGTCAAATGTATGGTGACAAATATATGCAATGTGGTTTTGTATATATGAGTAAAAGCAAATATTGCAGACTAGAGTTCTGTTTCTATGTTAGTAAACAAACAAGTGTTAGAATGCTATTTCAAAGAATAAAGTATTAAGAACACTCACATTTGGAGGATAAACACTCCTGAGTTTAAATTCCATTTTTTTCCTTTTTTTTTTTATTTTTTATTTTTTTTTTTTTTGGTTTTTAGAGAGAGAGGAAGGAAAAGGGATAGAGAGACAGGAACATCCATGTGAGGGAGAAACACTGATTGGCTGCCTCCTGCATGCCCATTGAGCCCCATCCTGGGAATTTCTCTGACCAGGAATCAAATCTGTGTGACCTCTTGTTTCCTGAGTCGATGCTCAGCTGCTGAATCACACAGGCCGAGTTCATCAGTTTAAATTATAAGTCCTGCTCTTACTTGGTCAAGTTAGTTGATCCTATTGAGCTTTAGTTCCCTTATGGACTAAATAGAGATAATAATACCAACAATTACTTTTCTGATATACTGTGTGTCCCATAATAAGACTTTATACATGGTAACTAGATTTTACTGAAGAAAATACATACGTTTGTTTGTCTTTGAAGTAAGTGTACCTCTAATATGTTGCCTATAAATTTGTTTCTTCTGAGGTTACATGTTCCTCCATATAAAAGTAAAAAAGTGCAGATTCCCAAATATCTAATACATACTATCCAAAGTTTTTATTTACCCCTTGTTCAATATAAAAGCCTCCCTACCTCACATTGTCTTCATGGTATGTTTCTTTCAGAATTATAACATTTTATCTTTCTCAGTGTCTGGCTGATTTTTTTGCTATACCTAATTAGAATCTCCATCACCATCTTTATCTCCACAAATGAATAGCTGGAGTAGAAAATATTTGATTCTCAGAATGACTTTAATTTGAGCTCAATCAGAAGGAGCGTTTTCAAAGATGCAAGGTGACTGTCCATACGGTAGAGGCAGTAAGCCATTTTTAATAGCCTAAAATGTCAAGGCCTTCCATTATAGTTAAGAATATTAATATAAAAGAAGGTCATATGCCAACATTCGCATTTATGAGAATAAGTGATTTGTATTAATCTAAATAATTGAAGTTGTGGTACCTTACACATTTCTCTTGTTAAAAGGGTATCATCATTTAACATATTAAATATTGATAGGATATTTTTAAAAGACTGCTAAAAATATGTTGCTATATCAAAAGAGATTATTTAACATTTTCAGAATTACATAAAGGAAAGATATAGGTGAGTAAGCTATTCTTAGGTTTCTCGGGGCAGTTTAGGTAAACTTTATTAATTAAAATTTTCAGTACATTTCAGAAATAAAAACCTTAGAGGGAACACTTCTTTAAGGCATGTAAGTGAGCTGACTCCTCCAGCCCCAGTCAAGCCATCACACGATGCAGCCTGAGAGGAGATCATGACTCAACCTAATGCCGTTGTAATTAATGAGTTATTAATAATAGAAAAGGCACAAAGGGGGAAGCCAGACACTATAGGCATGTCATTTGGGCAGCTTCACCAGGAAGCTGCAACTTTTCACTCCTCAGGGAACCTTTGGTCCGTTCCCTGAAAAACATTGGGAATCCAAAAACTTGAAGATAGACACATGCTCTGTAAAGTTGGGGTGAACTAAGGAAGGTATTGCCTATCACTCATATCTGGGGACAGAAATCATTCGCCAGCGTGGGCATTGCCTCTACAAGCATGTGAAAATCTGGGACTACGTCATCTTCTAAACAAAGGAGTCCACTCTCTCATTGCTCTTGGCTGGTGACCCTTAGCTTGTGGAACTCGTTCGCTCCTGCTTCCTTGCATTTGCCTGTGTGCCCCAGGGCCATGTGAACCCCATATGCAATGGACTGAAGGACTGCAATTGGACACAAATTCGCTGGGCAAATGCTGGACTGAAGGTGGCTCAAATATGGAAAGAAAACTCTGGACACTGTCTCTGATTTTAGCTTTACTAAAGTACTAGCAACACTTCTTCTATGACTGGACGAAGGGAAATGAGACTTTGGAAAGCCAGGGGTGTAGTTATATGGAAATAAAGCTTCCAACATATCTCATCCTCCTATGCAAGTCTCAGAAAATTCTTTTTCTTGTGATTTCAGGAGAAACCCATTCCTACTAGCACTTGGGGTGGGGATGGAAGGGAGGGAGAGATGAGATTCTCTCTTTTCCATTAAGAAACCCATATGAGAGATCTTGAACCAGAAATACCCAGACCTTGAACCAGAAATAGGCCACATCTGAATTCAAGATCCTCAGAAATTGTGTGAGATAATAATAGTTTGCTGCTGTCAGCAATAAATTTTTAATGTGAAACAACAGATATCTAATATATGCTTCAAAGCTGGGTTAGTGACATTTATTGAAAATTTTAATTGCAATAATAGAAATGATTTAAATTTGGCATGTGATTACTAAGGTGAGATACCTATTTTAATTAAATGACAAAAATTGTTGAACATTTTGATTGTATAATCAACTTAATAAATTGCAGAAACTGTATTATTCTGGCAACCTGATAATTATGGTTTAAGAATAAAGATATCAATTAAATCCATCTTATCTAATTGTCATGTAAGGCCGCTGTTTCCTTGTTGATTTTCTGCCTAGAATATCTATCCATTTATGTCAATGGAGTTCTAAAATAGCCTTTAGTGACTATATTACTGTCAATCTCTCCCTCAATGTCCATTAATATTGGCTTTATATATTTAGTTGCTTTTATGTTGGGTGCATAAATGTTTACAAGGGTTATAGACTCTTGTTGGATTAATCATTTATCATTATGTAATGTCCTTCTCTGTCTATCATAGCTTCTGTTTTAAAGGTTTTTTGTCTGATATGTAAATTGCTAACCTAGCCTTTTTTTTTAATTTCAGTTTTCATGAAATATAGTCTCCCATCCCTTTACTTTTAATCTGTATGTATCTTTCATCATGAGGTAGGTCAAGACAGCTTATAAAAGGGTCTTTTTTTTTTCTATCTATTCAGCTATCTTATGTCATTTGACTGGATTATACAAGTGATTTACATTTAAATTTATCATTAATTATTTGATATTTATTGCCATTTTATTATTGATAACTATGGTCCTTCTTGTAGTTTTTTACTTCTTTTTTCTTCTTGTTAAAGAAGACCCTTCAACATTTCTTGAAATACTGGTCTTGGACTAATGAATGCCTTTAGCTCTTTCTTGTCTGGGAAGCTCTTTATTTCTTCTTCCATTTGAAGTGATAGCCTTGCTGAGTAGAATACTCTTGGTCATAGATCCTTTATTTCTAACTTTGACTATTTTGTGCCAATCTGTTCTGGCTTGAAATATTTTTATTGAGAAATCAATGGACAATTTTAAGGGAGCACCCTTGTAGGTCACTAACTTGTTTTCTCTTGCTCCTCTTAAGATTCCCTCTTTGTCTTCAATCTTTGCCATTTTAATTATGATGTTTGTGTGGGCCTCTTTGGGTTCATCTTGTTTGGGAGTCTTTTGCTTCTTGGTCTTGTGTGTCTTTTTCATTCATCAGTTTAAGGAAGTTTTGTATCATTATAGCTTCAAATAAGATTCAATCCCTTGTTTTCTCTCTTCTTCTGGTACATCTATGATGTGAACATCATTACTCTTCATGTTGTCCCAAAGGTCCATTAAACTATTTTTCATTTTTTTTAAAATTATTTTTTCTTTATGCTGCTCCAACTGGATGTTCTCTGCTACCTTGCCTTCTAAGTCACTGATTTGATCCTCTGCTTCATCTAACCTACTATTTATTCCTTCTAATGTATTCTTCATTTCAGATATCGTATTGTTCATTTCTAATTGGTTCTTTTTTATGGTTTCTATATTATTGTCTTTCATGTTTACTATATCAGTATTTAAGTTCTCACTGATTTCCCCCTTCTTTCCCTAAGCTCCTTAAATATCATTATAATTGTTGTTTTGAACTTTAAATCTGGTAGTTTGCTTGTCTCTATTTTATTAGGTCTTTTTGTGGAGATTTTTCCTGTTCTTTCATTTGGGAAAATTTTTCTCTCCATTTTGGCTGCCTCTTTGTGGGTGTTTCTATATATTAGGTAGGTCTGCTCTGATTCTTGGTAGGGTGACCTTAAGTAGAAGGTGACCTGCTCAGTAATGCAGTCTCCCAGATCACCTGAGTTGAGTGCTGGAAGAATGTTCCTTTTGTTGATGCTTAGTCTTCATTGCTGTTGGCCCATTCATGGTTGCCATTGACCCTCAAGCTTGCTGACGCTTGAGCTAGCTGACTATGAGAATTGACCCAGACCACAGAGTATAAGATGCTGTATGCAGGCCAGCCTCACAAAAGGAGAATTCGACACAAGCATGGGTTTACCAATATATGCCTTTGGGTATGCTGCTTATGGAGCTAATTGAGTCATTCCATGATAAGGTCTGAAGCCCACCACTGAGTGTGTTAGTTCAGGGTCTCTTGGGGGTGACTTCAGTGCAGGTCAATGTCAGATGTTGCCCATGGCCAACCCCGAGCTATCAGTTTGGAGTTACAAAGTGATCCACAGTTTGTGACTGCCACTGCTCGGTGAGGTACAATTTGAGAAGGGCCAGGCTGAAAAACCATTGGAGTTTTAGCTCAAGCACAGGGCTTGAAGATACTCATAAAAAAAGTCTCATGGTTTATCTAGGCCAGCCACCACCTGTCTGGGGCCTGTGGTGTTTTGTGGTGGGGCAGGGTCTCAGGGAGACTACAGGGTGAGTCTAGCAGAGTTCATCAGATTAAAACAGATTAAGATTTGGCCATGTTGAGGGAGGACTCTGCACAAAATTGGTGGTGCCATTCAGGGATGCTAGTAAAAAATGGCCCTCATTTCATAGCCAATAACTCAACTTCTCCCTGTCCATCTCTGCCTCCCACTGAATTAGATCAGATCTACTCAAGATTCTTTTAAGGAAGTCTGCACCATAGGACCAAGCTGGCCACAGCCACTTATCTCCTCCACAGGGCAGGAACTTGGTAGGAATGGGGCCACAAGAAGTCCCTGGTGTGAGGCCAGTGCATTTTCCAGAGCTGATGCCTTATGAAGAAGGTGCTTGACCCAGGAAAGATGGTGGAGAGGGAGATACATTCAGCATAGAAACATTGGCAACTGTCCCTCCAGCTCAGTCTCTGTATGAGATAAGATCAATCTCTCTGCTGGAGCCTTAGATGAGTGTCACCTGCAGAAGGCATTTTGTGTGCTGGCCCTTTAAGAGGACACCTGATTTTTCACTAGACCCCCAGTATCTCCCTGGTGGATGGAGTCCCCACTGATTTTTACAGCCAGTTGTCATGCAGCTGCCTCTTCCAAGGTCTGGTGTCTGGTCAGAAGAGACCAGTGAGGGGGTGAGACACCTCATTCCTCAGGGGCTACCTGTGCAACTGAAATATCCCTGAAGGTTCTCAACTGCCACACATGGTGGGGGCCAGGTCGTTTCAAGTCTCTTTCCCACCACTCTGGGCTTGGCTTTGTCTCTAACCCTTGGTTATAAGGCTTATGTTCAGCAAGTCTTCACTTGACTGTTCAGGTTGCTTGTTCTATAATTTAGTTGTCATTCACCTTTGGTCCTGGGAGGAGATGAGTGTACCTTCCACCTACTCCTGGCCATCATGCATCCCCTATCTTCTGTGCAGCTTCTGTGGTGAGGTGAGTGTCCAGATCTTATGCCCATTTTAAAATTGGGTTATTTATTACCTAATTGTTGAGGATTAAGAGTTTTGTTTTTGTTTTTGTTTTTGTTTCTACATTTGGATATTGCTTCTGTGCCATATCCTGTCTTAAAAACACATTCCCGGAATCGGTGGCTCATATGCAAATCTGTGAGAAGACTGATATACTTGAAAACGTCCTCTGAATTTCCTATGGTTCTACATATCATCAGATACTTTAACATTTTTAAAAACTAAATAACGTACTTTACTCCATAGATGAGTAATACATGGATAACATTGAACATATGACTTTAATATTATTGGAACTATCAAATTCATACATGAATTACACACACACAAAAAAATCAACTCAAGAAAGATTTGCAGGTCCCACCCCAGAGGTGATTTGACCATCACTTGTGACTAGTGGGTATCTCTTAGTTGTGCCTCTCTCATTCTGTTTGTCTGTCTCTGTCAAAGGCAGACTCAAATTCACATAGCATGCCTTCCTGTGAAATCAGATGTAAGTGGTTTAGTGAGTGGGATCCTCACTGCAGATGTTTGGTCCATGAGTCTCATGTGGCAGGACCCCTTAAGTCTTTATCTGTTGATATGTGGAGACCCCTGAACCGAACTGAGCACCCAATCAGCTTCCCTTGTCCACGTGGACCAAGATTGGTGGTCCCAACCACACTGCATGGACCTCAGTGCTTTTTCCAATTCCTGCCTGTTTCATTAGCCCTCTGATGGGCGGTCTCAAAACTCTGTCTCTGAACAATTGTGCACGAGTTTCTGTGGAGAACCTCCTGGGTGAGCCCTGATAGGTGCAGGTGTGCCCCTGTGGGACTTGGGCAGGTCCTGCACACTGTTCTCCCAGAGGAGGGGCCTTTCCCCTTCTCTCCAGGGGATCTCCTGGGGCCTCTGCTGCCTCAGGACTGGTCCCCACCAACCAGAAGGCCAATCCAAGTGGAGTGGCATCTCTGATACGTACAGGCCTGTGCACTGCCTCTCATGTTGGAAGTGCATGTGTTTGCCTTTTGTCCCTTCAGAAAACACCAGCTTTGGACAGTTTGCTGCACCACAGGGATGAAGCACTTTGCCCTTAAGTTATGTGGAATGCTTTCCAGCTTGTGGTTTGTCTTCCCAGATTTCTGCATTTTTCCACTTGTTTCAGGCACAGGAAGAGACAGCCATTGCCTGACTGGCTTCTGGCCCTGGGGTCACACTTAGCTCAGTGATTTCTACTCCGAGATTATGTGCATGCTTACTGAAAGGGCTTTCACCCAACCCTGCCCCCATCTAATCTCCAATCCATCTACAAATTCCCATTCTAACAGCAAAAATGCTACTTCAGATAAGCATGTGAGCCAACACAAAAAAGCACTTATTGTGAGATTCCATTTCCAGGGAACATCCAGAACAGGTAAAGGCAGAAGCAGGAACCAGATCAGGTGCAGGAGGCATGGGGAGTGAGCACTGTTGGTGCAGGGTCTCCTTTTGGGATGATGGGACATCCGGCAACTAGACAGTGGTGATGCTTACGCAGCATCATGAATGTACTTCATGCTCAGGAATTTAAAATATGAATAATAACATTTAAAATATGAACAATAACCATTTAAAATATGTTTATTTATTACTTACAATAGATTATACAATGGGAAAATTAAGTTTAAAAACAGAAAAGAGAAAATAATAAAAGCAAAAATCCCCCCAAATCCCCAAATAAGATAAATAAAAAGATAAAAAAGCAAATCACTCCATGGAGAACATAGAAACAAAAGAGAAGAAAAGGAAAGGAAAAGGTCAAGGAGTGAGAGTGAAACAAGGTTGTCCCTTGGGACAGGGTGAGCACATTCATCAAGCGGCCCTTGAGCTGGGCCCTCCACAGGCAGCGCCTCCTCCGAGGCAGGAACCAGGATGCGCTCCAGGGAGGGTTCTCCATCCAGTGGTGGTGGGGCCTCTGTTTCCTCTGGGGCCCACCCTGGCTCCACAGCTGCAGCTGGAGAGGCTGCTGGAGGTGGTGAAAGCTCTGCAGGTGGAGGTGCCTCCAGCTCCGCATCCTGCTCCCTCAGAAGGACTTCAGATGTGACAGGAGGAGCTGCCTCTGCCTCCTGGGCTAGTGCTGGAGTTGGGAGAGGAGAAAAGGTCACCCAGGTGCCTGCATGTCCATCTGTCCCCCAAAGACAGAACAAAGCTAGATCTAAGGACCCACCAAAGGATGTGTTCAGAAGATGGGTTTTGTCAGTCTTTGCTTCTGGCCAGGCTTAAGGGGTGCTCCCTATGTGTCTGGCAAGAGCCTATCCCTATAAGCTCACATGGACCTTCCAAAACCTTCCCACCCCTCCTCCTCCCCACTTTCTCACCCTTGGACCCTTGAGCTGGGCCCTCCACAGACAGCTCCTCCTCTGAGGCAGAAAACAGCTCAGGCTCCAGGGAGGGTTCTCCATCCAGTGGTGGTGGGGCCTCTGTTTCCTCTGTGGCCGGCCCTGGCTCTACAGCTGCCGCTGGAGAGGCTGCTAGAGGTGGTGAAAGCTCTGCAGGTGGAGATGCCTCCAGCTCCACATCCTGCTCTTCCTGATGGACTTCCAATGCGACAGGAGGAGCTGCCTTTGCCTTCTGGGCTGGTGCTGGAGTTGGGAGAGGAGAAAAGGTCACCCAGGTGCCTGCATGTCCATCTGTCCCCCAAAGACAGAACACAGCTGGAGCCCAGGACCCAGCACAGAACATGCTCCCCTCCTGCAGTCCAACAGACGGGTGGTCTGAGGCCCATCTTTGCTGCTGTCCAGCCTTTGGGGTGCTCCCTGTGTGCCTGGCAACAATCCCTTCCCATGAGCTCCCATGCAGCTCCACCCCCATTCTCACCCTCACTTCCCCAGCTTCTCACCACTGATCTCTGCCTCTTTCGACTCCAGGTGTTCAGGGCCAGTCTGGTTGACATGGGAACTGTAGTCCAGGTCACTGGTGAAAACTTTGAGCTGCCGGTTGAACCTGGGCTGCTTTGGGGTTGGAGGCCTGAAGCGCCTGGGCGGCTTCGGTGGAGGAGTCCCTGGTTGTCCATCCACGGGCCCTGGATCCCCAGAGCCCCAGGTGGCCACACTCACTTCAGGCCTTTCCTGGCCCTCGGTGGTGTGGCTCACCGGCTCCTCAATGCAGGACATGGTGCGGGGGTTTTCCTCCACCACCTGCTGCTCCTCCTTGACCCGGGTTGAGCTCTGCAATGACAGTGATGGCAGCCAGTCAGGAAGACAGAAGCCCAGCCCTAGTCACTGCTGCTTGTGCCTCCTGCACCTTCTGCTATGGGCAGGCCCTCCACACTTGAACTCGCTTCTATACACACACACACACACACACACACCACACACACACACACACACACACACACACACACACACACACACACACCAGTCATAGGGCTGCTAAGGTGGGATCAGAGTGGTGGCCTGGCCCCAACAAAACCTCCCTGTGTTACCTCCCGGTCTCTCCGTGCAAAGGGCCACAGGCGTCGTCTGGACTGAGTCCGGATCCTGAGGCGGGCATATCGGAATGTACTATCCTCGCTGCCTCTCTTGAGGCTTCGACCTCGGCCTTGACCTCGGGACACTGGGAGACAACAAGAAAACATGGTGTCCTCTCCAGTGCCTCTAACCGAGTGAGAGGGGAAGGGGCAGTTATAGAATGTAGCTGCCTGGTTACCGGGTTCTGTTAGGCTCCATCGTCAGGAAGTGAGGTCGTGGCTCATGTCTGAGGAGATGCTCAGGGTAGGGGACCCACGGGCGACCTCACTTCCTGACGATGGAGACAATGGAACCCGGTAACCAGGCACCTACATTCTATAACTGCCCCTTCCCCTCTCACTCGGTTAGAGGCACTGGAGAGGACACCATGTTTTCTTGTTGTCTCCCAGTGTCCCAAGGTCAAGGCCAAGGTCGAAGCCTCAAGAGAGGCAGCGAGGATAGTACATTCCGATATGCCCGCCTCAGGATCCGGACTCAGTCCAGACGACGCCTGTGGCCCTTTGCACGGAGAGACCGGGAGGTAACACAGGGAGGTTTTGTTGGGGCCAGGCCACCACTCTGATCCCACCTTAGCAGCCCTATGACTGGTGTGTGTGTGTGTGTGTGTGTGTGTGTGTGTGTGTGTGTGTGTGGTGTGTGTGTGTGTGTGTGTGTATAGAAGCGAGTTCAAGTGTGGAGGGCCTGCCCATAGCAGAAGGTGCAGGAGGCACAAGCAGCAGTGACTAGGGCTGGGCTTCTGTCTTCCTGACTGGCTGCCATCACTGTCATTGCAGAGCTCAACCCGGGTCAAGGAGGAGCAGCAGGTGGTGGAGGAAAACCCCCGCACCATGTCCTGCATTGAGGAGCCGGTGAGCCACACCACCGAGGGCCAGGAAAGGCCTGAAGTGAGTGTGGCCACCTGGGGCTCTGGGGATCCAGGGCCCGTGGATGGACAACCAGGGACTCCTCCACCGAAGCCGCCCAGGCGCTTCAGGCCTCCAACCCCAAAGCAGCCCAGGTTCAACCGGCAGCTCAAAGTTTTCACCAGTGACCTGGACTACAGTTCCCATGTCAACCAGACTGGCCCTGAACACCTGGAGTCGAAAGAGGCAGAGATCAGTGGTGAGAAGCTGGGGAAGTGAGGGTGAGAATGGGGGTGGAGCTGCATGGGAGCTCATGGGAAGGGATTGTTGCCAGGCACACAGGGAGCACCCCAAAGGCTGGACAGCAGCAAAGATGGGCCTCAGACCACCCGTCTGTTGGACTGCAGGAGGGGAGCATGTTCTGTGCTGGGTCCTGGGCTCCAGCTGTGTTCTGTCTTTGGGGGACAGATGGACATGCAGGCACCTGGGTGACCTTTTCTCCTCTCCCAACTCCAGCACCAGCCCAGAAGGCAAAGGCAGCTCCTCCTGTCGCATTGGAAGTCCATCAGGAAGAGCAGGATGTGGAGCTGGAGGCATCTCCACCTGCAGAGCTTTCACCACCTCTAGCAGCCTCTCCAGCTACAGCTGTGGAGCCAGGGCCGGCCACAGAGGAAACAGAGGCCCCACCACCACTGGATGGAGAACCCTCCCTGGAGCCTGAGCTGTTTTCTGCCTCAGAGGAGGAGCTGTCTGTGGAGGGCCCAGCTCAAGGGTCCAAGGGTGAGAAAGTGGGGATGGGGAGGCATGGGAAGGTTTGGGGAGGTCCCTGTGAGCTTATGGGGAGAGGCTCTTGCCAGACACATAAGGAGCATCCCTTGAGTCTGGCCAGGAGCAAAGACAGACTAAACCCATCTTCTGGACTGCCACTGGGGAACACATCCTTCGGTGGGTCCTAGGCTCGAGCTGTGTTCTGTCTTTGGGGGACACATGGACATGCAGGCACCTGAGTGACCTTTTCTCCTCTCCCAACTCCAGCACTAGCCCAGGAGGCAGAGGCAGCTCCTCCTGTCACATCTGAAGTCCATCTGGAGAAGCAAGATGCGGAGCTGGAGGCACCTCCACCTGCAGAGCTTTCACCACCTCCAGCAGCCTCTCCAACTGCAGCTGTGGAGCCAGGGTGGGCCCCAGAGGAAACAGAGGCCCCACCACCACTGGATGAAGAACCCTCCCTGGAGTGCATGCTGGTTCCTGCCTCGGAGGAGGCGCTGCCTGTGGAGGGCCCAGCTCAAGGGCCGCTTGATGAATGTGCTCACCCTGTCCCAAGGGACAACCTTGTTTCACTCTCACTCCTTGACCTTTTCCTTTCCTTTTCTTCTCTTTTGTTTCTATGTTCTCCATGGAGTGATTTGCTTTTTTATCTTTTTATTTATCTTATTTGGGGATTTGGGGGGATTTTTGCTTTTATTATTTTCTTTTTTCTGTGTTTATACTTAATTTTCCCATTGTCTAATCAATTGTAAGTAATAAATAAACATATTTTAAATGGTTATTGTTCATATTGAATTTTATTGTTCATATTTTAAATTCCTGAGCATGAAGTACATTCATGATGCTGCGTAAGCATCACCACTGTCTAGTTGCCGGATGTCCCATCATCCCAAAAGGAGACCCTGCACCAACAGTGCTCACTCCCCATGCCTCCTGCACCTGATCTGGTTCCTGCTTCTGCCTTTACCTGTTCTGGATGTTCCCTGGAAATGGAATCTCACAATAAGTGCTTTTTTGTGTTGGCTCACATATTTATCTGAAGTAGCATTTTTGCTGTTAGAATGGGAATTTGTAGATGGATTGGAGATTAGATGGGGGCAGGGTTGGGTGAAAGCCCTTTCAGTAAGCATGCACATAATCTCGGAGTAGAAATCACTGAGCTAAGTGTGACCCCAGGGCCAGAAGCCAGTCAGGCAATAGCTGTCTCTTCCTGTGCCTGAAACAAGTGGAAAAATGCAGAAATCTGGGAAGACAAACCACAAGCTGGAAAGCATTCCACATAACTTAAGGGCAAAGTGCTTCATCCCTGTGGTGCAGCAAACTGTCCAAAGCTGGTGTTTTCTGAAGGGACAAAAGGCAAACACATGCACTTCCAACATGAGAGGCAGTGCACAGGCCTATACATATCAGAGATGCCACTCCACTCGGATTGGCCTTCTGGTTGGTGGGGACCAGTCCTGGGACATAGTGAGGCAGCAGAGGCCCCAGGAGATCCCCTGGGGAGAAGGGGAAAGGCCCCTCCTCTGGGAGAACAGTGTGCAAGACCTGCCCAAGTCCCACAGGGCACTCCTGCACTTGGCTGGGCTCACCGTAGGAGGTTATCTCACAGAAACTTTTTGCACAATTGTTCAGAAATGAATTTTTTTTAATATATTTTTATTGACTTCAGAGAAGAAGGAAGAGGGAGAGAGACATAGAAACATCAATGATGAGAGAGAGTCATTGATTGGCTACCTCCTGCGTGACCCCACTCGGGATGGAGCTCACAACCCGGGTGGTGGTGAGGTCTCTCTCTTCTGCATCCAGTAGGGAAAGAGAGGTGATCCAGTTCTTTGAATGGAGGGGCTGGGATTGAGAAATAAAAGATACAAGACAGAGAAATAGAAAGAAAAATCCAGGACTAGGTGGACTGCTGCCCTCTTCTGATGTAGAGACAGTGACCAAGAGCCAAGGTAGCATGTTTATTTTATACACCCAAATACTAGAAAGTTTTTTTGTTTGTTGTTCTTTTGTGTGTGTGTGTATGTGTGGTTTAAGTTGGTGATCTAGGTTCATTTTTTTGCATGTATCTTTCCAATTTTCCCAACATTGTTTGTTGAAGAGACTATCTTGTCTCCATTGTATGTTCATGCTTCCATTGTCAAACATTAATTGGGCATAGTGGTTTGGGTCGATTTCTGGGTTCTCTACTCTATTCCACTGATTTACATGTCTGATCTTGTGCCAGTAACAGGCTGTTTTAAGAACAGTCACTTTGTAATACGTCTTGATATCTGTTATTGAGATCCCACCTACTTTGTTCTTTCTCAGGATTGCTGCAGCAATTCGGGGTCTTTTTTATTCCAGATGAATTTTTGGAAAGTTAGTTGTAGGTCTGTGAAATATGCCACTGGTATTTTAATGGGGATTGCATTGAATCCATAGAGTGCTTTGGGTAGTGTTGCGCCCAGACTTTGTGATCCCCAAGGACCACCAGGGAGCCAAGTCCGATACAATAAACAAAAGAGCCTCTTCCATGCTAGCATGGGCTCGGTCCCACTCACACGGACAGCATGGTGGAAGAGAGAATGAATTTCACCACGCCCTGTGGTTTTACTCCGGTGGTGATGTCACTGCTTTGGCTCACCCTGATTGGTTGGGTGAGGGCTAGGGTCCAGTTACACAAAATGGAGGATAACTCTGCCCTGTCTCACAGTGGAGTCAGGAGTTTATCCTAGCCCTGCCCTGCCCTTTAAGGTATTATGAATGTTTTGATGATGTTGATTCTAAACATCCATGAACATAGTATATTCTTCCATCTATTTATGTCTTCCTCTATCACTTTTTACAATGTCCTGTAGTTTTTTGCATATAGGTCTTTAATCTCGTTAGTTCATTATATTCCAAGGTATCTTAATCTTTTTTTGTGTGTGTGCAATGGTAAATGGGATTGCTTTTTCAGTCTCTCTTTCTATAAATTCATTTTTAGTGTAAAGAAATGCCATATATTTCTTGGCATTAATTTTGTATCCTGCTACATTGTCAATTTCATTTATTAAATCTAATGATTTTTTGATGGAGTGTTTAGAGTTTTCTATGTACAATATCATGTCATCTGCAAATAAGGACAGTTTTACTTCTTCTTTTCCAATTTGGATGCTTTTTATTTCTTCTCCTTGTCTGATCACAATGGCTAGTTCTTTCAGTACTATCTTAAACAGGAGTGATAAGAGGGGACATCCCTGTCTTGTTCCTGTTCTTAGGGAAAATGGTTTGGTTTTTGTCCATTGAGTATGATGTTGGCTGTGGGTTTTTCATATATGCCTTTTATTATGTTGAGGTATGATCTCTTTATTCCCACTTTGTTGAGTGTTTTGATCAAGAAGGAGTATTAAATTTTGTCAAATGCTTTTTCTGTATCAATTGATATGATTATGTGATTTTTATCTCTCAATTTGTTTATGTGATGTGTCATGTTTATTGATTTGAGGATATTGTACCATCCTTGCATTCCTGGGATAAATCCTACTTGGTCATGGTGTATGATCTTTCTGATGTACTGCTAGATCTGATTTGCTATAATTTTGTTGAGAATTTTGGCATCTAAGTTCATAAGGGATATTGGCCTATAATTCTCTTTCATTGTGTTGTCCTTATCTGGTTTTGGTATTAGGGTGATGCTGGCTGGCTTCAGAGAATGAGCTTGAAAGTGTTCCTTCCTCTTAAATTTTTTGGAATAGTCTGAGAAGGATATGTTTTACTTCTCCCTTGAATGTTTGGTATAACTCCCCTGTAAAGCCTTCTACCCCCAGGCTTTTGTTTGCTGGGAGCTTTTTGATGACTGCTTCAATTTCTTCCATAGTTATTGGCCTATTGAGATTTTTAGAATCGTCCTGATTGAGTTTTGGAAGGTTGTATTTTTATAGAAATATGTCCATTTCCTCTAGGTTGTCTAGTTTGTTGGAATAGAGTTGTTCAAAGTATTTTTTAACAATCCTTTGTATTTCTGTGGGGTCTGTGCATGGGAGAATATATTTGCCAATGTCATCACCAATAAGGGTTTAATCTCCAATGTTTACCCGGAACTCATACAACTTAACAAAAGGAAGATAAACAATCCAATCAAAAAATGGGCAACTGACCTATATAGACACTTTTTGAAAGAGGACAGGAGAAAGGCTAAGAGACATAAGAAAACATGCTCAAAATCACTAATCATCTGAGAGATGCAAATCAAAACAACAATGAGTTATCATCTCACACCTGTAAGGATGGCTATTATCAACAAATCAGCAAATGACAAGTGTTGGCAAGGATACCGAGAAAAAGGAACTCTTTTTTGCATTACTGGTGGAAATGCAGACTGGTGTAGTCACTTTGGAGAACTGTATGAATTTCCTCAAAAAACTAAAAATGGCTACCATTGACCCAAATGATCCCACTTCTAGGAATATATCCCAAGAAACTAGAAACATGAATCAGAAAGGATTTATGTACCCCTATGTTCATAGCAGCACAATTCACCATAAGTGCACATCAGCAGATGAGTGGATTAAAAATCTGTGGTACAGTATACAATGGAATACTACACTGCAGTAAAAAAAGAGTACTTATCATTTGCAACAGCTTCGATAGAACTGGAGAGCATTATGCTAAGCGAAATAAGCCAGTCAGAGAAAGACAAATACCACATGATCTCACTCATTTATGGAATATAATGAACAAGATAAACTGATGAATAGGGACAGATCCAGACACAAAGAAGCATGGATCAGGCTGCCAGATCTCAGAGGGAAGGTAGGGGAGGGTGGAGGAAAGGAGGAGAGATCAACCAAAGGACTTGTATGCATGAATATAAGCCTAACCAATGGACAGGAACAACAGGGGGATGAAGGCATGAGGGGGGGGGGGTGTTAATGGAGGGGTGAGGACACATATATAATACCTTAATCAACAAAGCAATTTAAAGAATAAAACAAAACAAACAAATAAAAAAACAAATACTAGGAAGTTTCACCAATAGTCAAGACAAAGGAGATTATTTGCATTCTTGAGTAGGCCAGAGTCCTATTCATTCCTAGTGCTTGACTTAATTTACATATCAAAACCCACTTTCCTGTGCAAAGATAAGAGTCAATGCTGAGAACACATCTGCCTTTTTGGTAAGATGTGTAACCAAGAGGCAGCTTTGCCTGTTGCCTTGGGTTCAGCTGACAATTTTTAAGGAAGAATGCCTGTGTGCCTTCCCAGGCGCTCTCTACACCCAGGCATGTGCCCTAGATGAGAATAGAACATGGGATCCTTCAATCTGCAGGCCAATGCTCTACCTTCTGAGCCAAACCCGGTAGAGCCAGAGATGAATTTTTGAGACTGCCCACTGATGAAAAAGGTGGGAATTGGAAAAAGCACTGAGGTCCATGAAGAGGGGATGAGATCCATCAATCTTGGTCCAAGTGGACAAGGGAAGCTGAGCAGGTGCTCCATTCGATGTAGGGGTCTGTACATGTCAACAGATGAAGATCTCAGAGGTCCTCTCACATGAGACACATGGACCAACCGTCTGCATTAAGGATCCCATTAACTAACCCCTTACATCTGATTTCAACAGGCAGATGTGTATATGTGCATATGAGTCTGCCTGTGATAGACATGAGAGGAGCAGAACCAAGAGATATCCATCAGGCGATGGTGAAGTCACCTCTAGGGTGGGACTTGCAAATTTCTTTTCTTCTCCTTGAGTTGATGTCTCTTTGTATAATGCTTACATTACTTTGATAGGTCTAAAAATAGAAGTGTCCCTTTATCACTCATCTATGGAATAAAATACATAGATTTTATTTAATTTTAATTTTTTAAAGCATCTAATGAAAAAGTTCAGAGGAGGACATTTTCATGGACATGAGTCTTCTCATCAATTTGCATATGAGCCACAGACTAAGGGGCAGTATTTTCAAGACACAGATGTAGTAAAGAAGTGGTGTCTTGACTGGTTTGGTAATCAAGGCCATGGATTAAAATCTCATTCAGAGGCAAATACCTGGGTGCAGGTATTATTCTAGCGCCTTGTCTGGACTCATGCCAGAGGCAACCAATGAATGTTACAATTTATCTATCTCTCTCCTTGTCTCATTCTCTGTCTCCCTTCCCCTCCTCCTTCCCCTCCCCCTGCTTTTGCCCTTTCCTCCACTTTCTTTAAAAGTCCATGGAAAAAATATTCCCTGGTGAAGATTACAAAGGAAAATAGTAAAAGGAAATAAATTCATATGTATTAATTTTTACTTTAAATATAAATGACTCAAATTCCCTTAACAAAAAAAATATAGGATAGCTAAATAGATAGAAATGCAAGACCCTTTTCTTGGCTCTTTGAAGCATCTGAAAACAAATGATACACATTTACTAATAGTAATGAATTCAATAAGATGTTATAACATTTGTAAACATTTATGTACCAAACACAAGAGTATCTAAATTTGTAAAGCATGTCTTGATGGATATAGAGGAAGAGATGGACAGTAATAAAGTTACAGTATTGTATTTAATACCCTATTGACATCAATGGATGATCTTTCCAAACAGAAAATCAACAAGGGAACCAGGAGCCTTACATGAGACACTCGATCAGATTAATTTAATTGGCACCTTCGATATCTTTATTCTTAAACCAATAATTATTATTTTTACTGGAATAATGCAATTTCTAAGTGACACAATAGACCTGATGTATTGAATTAATATTTTCAAAGCATTATTATTATACCAAAACATAATTAAAGCCACATATGGCAAACCCACAGCCAACATCATAGTCAAGGGTGATAAACTAAAAAACATTTCCCTTAAGAAATCTGAAACACTAATTAGAAAGAATATACATACTCCTATGTTCAATGCAGCGCTATTTACAATAGTACTATATGGAAGTAGCACAAGTACCGATTAATAGATGAGTAGATAAAAATTACGTGGTACATTTACACAATGGAATACCAGTAGGCCATAATAAAGATGGAAATCTTACCTTTAGCATTAGCATGAATGGACCAGGAGAATATTATGCTGCATGAAATAAGGAAATCAGAGCAAGACAAATACCATATGACTTCATTTATATGTGGAATCTAATGAGTAAAACAAACACAACAGAAATATACCCATGGATGTAGACAACAGGCTCACAGCTGTTACAGGGAGGTAGGATGGGGGCTAGATGAAATAAGTGAAGTAATTAGCAGAACAAAAATAATAATGATACACCTCATAGACTTACACAACAGTACGGTGTTTGCCAGAGTGAAAATGGGGGTGGGGCCAGGTTGAAGGTGACAGAGGGGATAAATTGGAAGGAAACTTGACTTTAGGGGTAGACATACAATACAATATACAAATGATATTATAGAATTATACACTTGAAATCTATATAATTTTATTAACACTATCACCCCCATAAATTCAATAAAAATAAAACAAAAAGAATAAAAATATTGAGTTTTTGTATCATGTGCTGTCTTCCTTGATATTTGTGTGAACCATAAAAACACAGGTATATAAGATTTTAAAATAAATGCTGATTTGAGACACTTTTTGTGCAGCAAAATCATTTGATAAGTTTTCATCTTTTAAAATTTAGTTCAAAAATGGGGGGAAATGCCAATAATCATGAATTCTTTTATATTCTCTTTTAATATTATTTGCTATTTATTTTCATAACTGTTAGCACCTAACACTTATTAATTTTACCTCATAAATAAAATACACACTCTAGTCACCATCAAAATGCAGGAAACTAATTAATTCTACCTTAGAGCTACAATAAAAAAAATGCTGCATCTTGCTTCTTATATATAGTGACAGTAAAATGTTTTGTTTTTTATTAATGTTCAAAGTTGTATCAAAGCAGCATTGCTATTTGGGAAAAGATAAAAAGCACTGACTTTGGAATTCTAATTCTAGCACTCACCTTCATGAATGCTCTTCCACATATTGGCAAAGTGACCTTGGGCATGTCGTTTAAACTTTACGAGTCTTGGTTTCCTTCCCTGTAAAAGAGGAATAATAACTTGCCCTTCTTAACTACCTGATTCCTAGGAAGGTTAAAAGTTATGGTGGATATTAAAGCACTGTGAAAATTAAATCAGTACTGTTATTATAACCCTTCTGTTTGTTTTTTAACATGTCTTTGATAAAAAGAGGATACATTTTAAAGTAGCTCTGAAAACATGTCACAATGTATGAACTAAAGCAATTAATAAGAACAGGTATGTTAATTGTTTAAAATATTTACATTACTTCTGAATGAATATTATTGGGCATGTGAAAGCTTAAGAGAACATTTAAGGTTACCTGACAAAACAACCACTTGGATCATTATATAATATAAAATGTTTTATTCATGGTGGTTGAGCAATGTTGAACAAGTTAAAAGTGACATTTAAACCAGAGTGGAGGAGTTAAATGTGAACCAAACTCATATTTGCCAAAATAGATACCTGGTATTCCTACAGATTTTATGGATAAAATTATTTTTAAAGTTTATTCACACTAGACATATTTTTCCCATGTAAGTCCCTGTGTTTTAAAGGCTATTACTTTAACAATTTTTGCACTTCGTTTATTTGGCATTACTAGCATATTGAGGTTACAGTTTTGAAAATACGGATATTCTTCATTGCTGAAAAACTATAGTCAATGGGAAAGAGAGAGTCAATTAAAATTGAGTGGCATTTGTGAAGATAACCAGTATTATGGAGACAATAAAGAACTGCAGTAGATACAAATTAATGTAGTCCTTCTTTAAATGGAGATTGTCTTTGAAAACCTGGAATTTCTTAACTGACTATAAATTTAAAGCTATAAACAGAAAATTAAAATTTGGTATTACCATTACTAAATAATATGTTTGAAAAATGCTTCTTGCTCAAAGTAGTATTTAAAGTCTAACATGTTTCCTGAATGTTTCATTCCATGGACTCCCAGTGGTGTTGTTTCAGGTTAGTGAGGTTGAAAGATTTACTTTACTCAATTCTAAAACAAACAAAACATTTCTCAGAGGAAATTTAGATGTCCGGGTTAGATAAACTGATATAGGCATCAAAAACTCTATGGCACAAAATGAATTCTATTTTGACATTTTAGTTCCTTTGGATGGAAAAAAAAAATAGTTCAAAAGTTCTGTGTTTGATTTCAAATTTGAACTGTATTTGTCCATTGAAAATTTTATTTATTTGTAGCTAATTTTGTCCAAAATAGTGTTTTTTATTTAATTAGGAAACTAATACTTCCTTTCTCATCCTAAATAAATATTTATTGGTGTTTGATTATTATATTGGTAGGGTAAATACAAATGATATTGTTGTATGCAATGAGTAATTTTCCCTGGCTACAAAGTTGAGTTTAATATGCATACTATCAAGATTCTTTATTAGCTAGAAATCTATTATGCTAAAATGGGGGAGGAATGAATACAGCATAATTGGATAGTAAGTATATATTTTGTCTTCTATTGTGCAGACATTTAACCAATCAGAAAGCCATATCACTCTAGTTAGAGGAATGTTATTTATTCCAATCAGAAAGCCATATCACTCTAGTTAGAGGAATGTTATTTATTTTGAGTCACAAAATAAACATTGAAATCTCTTATTTGCAATTTATAATTTAGACAGATTACCTAAACTCTTCATCATCTGCAAAATGGAACTAGTGAATACCTATCTCACAAGTCATTGCAGAGATTAATCTGAAAAAAAAAAAAAGCTGATAAAATACTACTTTGCAAAGATCACTATAGAAATGTTTTGTTTTTGTCGTCATATTACTGTTAGGTGGTACATAAATAATTGAGCTCGACAAAGCATAGAAGTAAAGCCCGGCCCAACATAGGTAGAATCAATCTGTTCTGATACCTTGATGTAATTTGCATTGCATTCGGCTAACTCTAGTGAAAGATAAAAGCAAGGACAGGGTTAACAAGAACTGTGGTGAGCTACCTTAGAAAGAACAAAAGCAGGCCCCAGTTGCTTGTGAAGCAGGAGTGCTATTCTTGAGCTGACAATAAAACTGCTTCCACTTATCACAGGGAAGGGGTGTGCCAAGAGGCCAGGTTTCAAATAGTGTGGTCAGGGATGACCTGACTGCTAATGGGATGCTTGTGCAAAGGTTTGAAGGAAATGATAAAGACAAGTGGGTGTCTGAGGGTAAGCATCCATAAAGCATAGGCAAAAATCTCTTTACTATGTCCAATGGTTAATTCAAGCTCTGGCTCTTCCGTACAGCACATGCATTTTTCCCTGTACCCCCTTGAATTCTGGCTTCCAAAGGTCAGTCTGGGAAGGGAGATATGGAAAGCAGGATGAGCATGTTTACAGTCTCTTTGGTAGGAGGAGAATCTTCAGAAATTCCCCCATGGGACACCGGCCCACCTTGCTCTAAATTTGGAACAAATGGAAAACTGGTTATTGTGCATCATTACAGTCTTACACGTAATCGTATTGAGGAAGTGTGAGGGTAGTGTTTTGTAGGACAAACGTGGCTCCCATGGACTGAATCCTGACAAGATGGCGCCCTATCTAACTTAGTGGACATTGAGCAGTAGGATCTTGATTTTTATCAGTCATTTGGTCCATTTTATTTCAAATAACTTCAATAGATGTGTCTACAGAGGCTTAGAGTTTTAGGAAGCTTCTGATAGAGTTTAATGGAGTAACTCATATTGATGAATAAGAACTACAGGATACTATACAGCCTTGTATAAAGGAAGCTATAATAGATATACAGTAGCTTCTTATATTACTACAGAGGCCTGTTGCATGAAGAGATTCCTTCCCTTGGCTTCCAGCAACAGTTTTCCTCCAATACCAGGGACCCAGGCCTTTGTTCTGGCCAGAGTCTGCTGCCTTTGCTGCAGACTCCAGCCAGAGTATGCCTTCTTTGTCTTTGCTGCAGATTTAGGCCAGAGTCTGCCGGCCTTCATCTTTGCTGCAGACTCCTGAGTCTGCAGTCTTCATCTTCACCTTGGCCTGAGTGCCACTCCTGTGGATCCCTTTGCCCTCCTACCCTCCCTCTCCATGGCAGGCATTCTGCCCCCCACCCCCACCCCACCCCCGCCACTACACACCTGGAGCTCGGCAACTGCCATCTTTGTCCTTCTAATTTGCATATTCCCTCCTGATTGGCTGGTTGGCATAGCTGAGTGATGGCCAATTTGCATGTTTCTCTTTTAAAAGTAAATCTTTTCTTTCCTACTAGACAACTCAAGATTTAGCCTTGTTTATTCTGGTTTACTATTGTGCTCCTTGGTTCTCTTGTTCCATGTAATCTGTGCTGGATTGCTTGGTTCTTGTTTTAATAACATTACTAACTCACAGAACAATGTTAACATTCAAAATCTGTATTAAGTCGTTTCTCTGGACATGTTGGCTATCTTTCAGCTGGCTGTGTCTTCAGAGCGCGGCAGATTTCAGACAATAGCCTAAGCCTTGTTAGTCTTGTTTTCTTCAATAAATCAGTCTCTCCTGAGTGATCTGATTTATTGTACCATTCTATGGAGCATTTAAAGAAAGGTCCTTGTCAGGATAATATGATTTATTCCATTAATATTAGTTGAAAACTTATAATGTGCAAAGCCTAGCACAGAAAAAAAATATCTTCCTGGTGTTTATCTTCTAATAAGAATAAATAATAACCAAATATATATGCAAAAAAGATATACAGATGCTAAGGAGGCAATCAAGAGCAATAAAGCAAAGGAAAGGGATGTGCCAAGAGGTGAGGATTCAAATAGTGTGGTCAGGGATGACCTGACTGCTAACAGGATCCTTGTGCAAAGGTTTGAAGGAAGTAAAACAAGTGAGTGTCTGAGGGTAAGCGTCCATATAGCATGGGCAAAATCTCAGAGATGGGAATATGTTTGATATTCCAGAAGAACTGCATGGTAGAACATTTAAGAAGAAATATAAAAAGGATAAAATTAAAGAAGTAGCAGAGTAAAGAGTGCAATATAGGTTTTGTAGAACTGGGACCTTTGCTTTTGGACTGAAAGATATGTAAGCTATTGACTGGCCTTGAGCAAAATGTTGGCATCATTCATTTATTCATCAAATCTTTATTGGAAGCCTTATCTGACACTAACCTAGGTATTAGGTATATATCACTAATCCTAGAGACAGGAATTCAAGCCATATCAGTAAATACATTCTGGTGGCTGGGGAGGGTATCATTGTGTGTTTTTTCCCCACAAAATTTATGGACCCCACAAGACTTATTTATTATCTTACATTTCCTAGGACAGAGTGTGTCACAACTAAGATCAAAGTGTGGGGAGGGCCTTATTTCTTTCTGGATGTTTTAATAGGTTAAAATCCATTTCCTCACCTCTTCTGGTTTCCAAAGACTGCATTCTTTCTCTGACTTAGTCCTCTTCTCCCATCTTCAAAGCATCAATGACCGGGCTGGTCTTTCTCACACTGCATCTCTATGGTTCTCTGTACTGATCACGCCCTCCATTTTTAAAGATCTTTGGGACACTTGATAATTGGAAACATCACTTATTTCGTGTTTGCTTCTCTTGGGTCAAAAGAACATTGGAAATCCAAAATAATATCACAATCTTTAAGGTCAGTTGGTTAACAATCTCAACATCATCTCATCTGCAACCTTAATTTTCCTTGCCATGTAATTACAGATTTGGAAATGAATATGTAGACTTCTTTCTGGGAAATCATTGTCCTGGTTACCACAGGGGAAAACTAAATGTAATACATATGGTGAAGAACACACACTGACTGCTCTGTTAGGAATAGATTCTAAGGGGAAAGCTACTAGCCAAGAATTTAGTGACTATGTAGCTCATATTGGGCTCATATTGGTCTGTCGACCAGCCAGACTATAGTCAACTACATACAGTGCTGCATTTTTTTTTTCTTTTAAACTTGCAGTTGGGAAAAACGTTATTTTTTTTTTAACTATAGCTTTTTGACCTGTGTTCCAGGGAAAGCTTTATTAAAATAGACTGTTTTGGTTTTTTTTAAATTGATTTGAGAGAGAGAGAGAGAGAGAGAGAGAGAGAGAGATACATAATCGGTTGCATCCAGCACATACCGCCCTGCCCTGCCACCTTCTTGTGAATGGGGCCACCAACCAGTCAACTATGCCACAATGGCCAGAGCCTAGACCAGGGGTCGGCAACCTTTAAGACATAAAGAGCCACTTGGATCCGTTTCCGAAGGAAAAAAAAACCTGGGAGCCGCAAAACCATTGCGACATTTAAAACAAATATATTAACACTGCATATATTGTTTCTTACCTTGATGCTATATACCGGATCATGCAGTTAGCTGTCAATCTGAAGAAAAAAAGGACTTTTTCACTTAACAATGTAAAATATATTTTTTGCAAATTAATAGCTAATTAAAATATTTAATTTACCTGGTTAATGGGATTTTTGCTCCTGAACCTCAGTGCACAGTGTCAGCACATCAGGGCTGTAAGACGTTACCTTCATTTTCACACAGGCTTGCAAGTTGTCAGAGCTGCAGTAAAGCTTCAAAAGAGCCGCATGTGGCTCTGGAGCTGTAGGTTGCCGACACCTGGCCTAGACTGAATATTTTAAATGTTAATATTAAATTGGCATATCTTGTTTTGCTGTGTAGTTGACAGTGTAAAAATTTTAGAATGCTTAAGAAGGAAAAAAAAAAACACCTTTTTAATGGGAAATTATATTCACACTAGAGGCCCAATGCACAAAATTCATACAAGAGTAGACCTTCCTTCCTCTGCTGCCAACACAGGCTTCCCTCTGGCACCCAGGACCCAGGCTTTCCTCACAGCCCTGGTTCCGTTCCTAAGGTCATCTGGAAGGATGTCGGGAAAGACAACTGGTCCAATTAGCATATTACTCTTTTATTATTATAGATAATCTAGTAAATCTACCTTTTTAATACTTGAAGTAAAAGCTAAATACCTTATTCTTATTTCTAGCCCTTGAAGTTCTTTTCTGCCTACCCCCGTGGTCCACAAACTGCGGCTCGCAAGCCACATGCGGTTCTTTGGCCCCTTGAGTGTGGCTCTTCCACAAAATACCATGACCTGGGTGAGTCTCTTTTGAAGAAGTGGCGTTAGAAGAAGTTTAAGTTTAAAAATTTGGCTCTCAAAAGAAATGTCAGTTGTTGTACTGTTGATATTTGGCTTTGTTGACTAATGAGTTTGCCGACCATTGGCCTACAACCTTGCTTTTCAGTTTGTCATTTGTTTGCTTAATGTCAGTCAGTCAGTTAAACCAGCCTTCCTTCCTTACCGAAACATGCTGAGATTGTTCCTGCCATCCGGAATACTCTTCCCCGATTCCCATTTTTATTTTATATTATTTTATTATTTCTATATCCCACATAAGAGTGAAATCATATAGTTCTTAGCTGTTTTCTGCCTGACTTATTTCACTTAGAATAATATTCTCAAGATCAATCCATGTTGTCAGAAATGATGGCATTTCATCTTTTCTTAAGGCTGAGTATATTCCACTGTGTATGTGTATCACATCTTCTTTATCCAATCTTCTATTGCAGGATGCTTTAGTTGTCTCCATGTCTCAGCCACCGTGTATGGTGCTTCAGTGAATATAGGGGTGCATGTATCTTAGTGAATATGTGTTTTCTTTTGACTCAAGAGAAGCAAGCATGAAATAAGTAACTTTCCTATAACCACAGGCAGGGGAAAAGGGAATCAAGGAGAGAGTGGAAGCAGGCAAATGAGTGAAAAATATAATTGGAAATTAGTTTCAGGCCCTTGTTAAAGCATACATTTCCCTAATACAGTAAAATACACCATTAACTAAGATATAGTTGCATGAAGACAGGGCCAAATTAAATACTTCTTGAAACATTATTTTTCCTTACCTGATGTTGCTACCCATTATGGTAAATTATATTTCTCTGATTTTATAAATGTGGGGTTGTGATAGCTGAGAAACAAACACAGCTGTTTTCAGTGACGTGCTTAATGTTTAAATTACTTTAAAATTAAGTGTTTGTATTATGATTTTTGTAGAATGATCATCGTTGACATTTGCATAGTATTTTTATAAAAAGAATGTGTATATGCACATTGATATTTAATCTTCACAGAATCCCTGTGGGAGAGGCATAGGGATCACTGTCTTCATTTAATACAAAAGTTATGTATCTAGATTGCTGCCACTGAGCTGCAAGGTACCTATGCAGGACCAGACCTAGCAGCAAGCTGCTGAATATGAAACTCTTCATAGACATGCTTCACGTACACAGGTTTTGCAAACTGTGAAGCCCTGGACAAGTATTAGTTTTTGTTCTTTAAGCACGTACTTATAACCACTTATTTCAGAATCTTCATACTAGAAGTCTTTCTGATAAGTAGCATGTTTAAGGTAAGGTGTTAATCAGCTACTCTGCCTTCTTTCTGAAAATTTATTTCCAATATGCATCCAATAAAGATTTTAAATGTAAAGTGATATTCTCATTGTGCTCTGTTATCCATTCATAACAGATATTTCCCATGTATGAGTAGACAAGTGAATTGTTGCTCCATTTAGTTTTTATATATAAGAGAAAATGATAAACTTTATTAACTAACAACAATTATTTTGTGTTGGAGATATGATGTTTCACACGGGTAAAACCCCCAAATCTAAGTGATTAAATATCACTGGCATATTTTACTTTGTAATAAAACAAGCAGTGTGCTACAATCTGGGAAGACACTTGTAGGTTGCACATATATCCAGTTGTTTGGAATATAGTCTGGGGTTCTGTGAAATGTATTCTACATAAGTTTGATGGGAAGATGTCACTTTTGCATTTTACCTGGCTTTTGCTTACTTCCAATCTTCCTATCTTCAATAGCATAAAAAAGAGCTATTTCTATATTTTGGAAGTATACTAATTAAATTTGGAATCAAGCTAAGATTTAGAACTAAAAAATTTAGTCTTAATCCCTGAAAACAAATCATTTTTATCATTTCTTAAGGATAATTAAAATAAGTAGGATCTACTGATTTTGAAAGCTCAGTTTATAAACAAGGTAAGAAAAAATTCAATTAGTCAAAGTTTAAATACTTTCAGTTCATGTTTTTTAAAAAATATGATATTTGTTACTTTTGCTTATGAATAGAACATATCATGCCCAGGAAACATATTATTTTTATTTGATGAATTTATTTTCTATTTTGCTTTATGTCACATATACCACATGGATAAAATTTCTGTTCCATATAAACTAGCACAATTAACATATATCAAATGCATTGTAGCTCAACAGTTTGTAACAACAAAGAAAGCATTTAAAAATTAAGTTAAGCAATATAACAATATCTATGAAATACCTAGGAATCAATTTAACAACAACAACAATAAATCTATATGCTAAAAACAATAAAATTTTATAGAAAGGCACAAAGAATAATGAATAATTGGGAGTTCAATCATGCAACAGATTGGAAAGACCTATTATTTCAAATATATAAGTATTTGTGCCTTCTATTGATATAGTCAATATACTTTTAATAATGTGCCTAAATAGTTTGTTAAGTTAATGCTCATGTTCAGCTGGTAAACAAATATATAAGAATATGAGAACAGCCCCCCAAAATAAAGCAATATGGTAAAGCAAAATGAAGGAAATACATTATACCAGTTAACTATAAAGTTACAGCAAATATTTGCAAATAAATTAGAACTTATTAAAACATCAAGAAATATATATATATATATATATATATATATAAAATATATGGGAATTTAGGGATTAAAGGTGATAGGGAACAGGTGGCTTATTTTATAAATGGTATTGTGGCAACTATGATGTACCTCAAAAATAATTTAAAATTAGATCCTTACCTCACAACATTAAAATTTTTATGGGGTTTAAATAATGCTTTGAAAGCATAGAAGTACTGGAATAAAACATAAACAAATTTCATTTTCCAATATAGTGGTTTGAAAAATTTTTAAGGCATAAGTAAAACTTAGAAACCATAGTAGGAAAGATAAATTTGACAAAACATACGTGGAACCTCTATCTACTAGTAGTAAAAAATTCTCATAAACAAAATTAGAAAGTGCATTAGTTCAGATCCACTCAAAGCAAAACCCAGGTGAGAACTGGGAATGGAGGCTTCAAGTCAGATGGTGGAAGCAATGTGGAGAGAATGAGCAAGGAGGTGTGGGTAGGAAAAGGCTTGAACTTCAAATGCACAGTTACAAGATAATTACTGGCAGTCTGATACACAGTCCTCAAGACAAAGTGACACATGGAAAACCACTAGCTCTCAGTGGACTGGGCCTGACTTAGTCACTGGCTGGGGCAGCTCTTGGTGAGCATCTTATGTAAGTGAACCCGGCAGTTGGTTCAGCAGGGAAGCACTAGGACATGAGTCAGAATCATTCCCCGCAGGGGGAGATCTCAGTGGCACATTTTAATTTCCAGTTCATAACATAGGGAAACAAAGACATCAACCATTAAGAATAATAAAACCCAGTAGAAATGGATACGGATATGAGCAGGCCTACATGTAAAAAAAAAAAAAAAAAAAAAAAGAATCCATGTCATTTTTTAAATCTATGAAGATATGCTTAACTTTTTAAAATTGAAGAACTTTTTTCATCATAGAAAGGTAAAACCAAATGACAGTTAAAAACAGACTTTCACCCACCAGATGGGCAAAATCATTAAAATATTTGATTTTTTCAGTATTATATCATAACTATCCATCAGTAAAAGAATGATTAGGTAAAGTATTGAAAGTTACTTATTTTGCCTCAGTTTCTTAATCAATGAAATAACTACAGTTCCTACCTGACAGATTATATTTGGTTTGTGTGAATTTAGATATGATATTTTTTAAGTACTGAGAATACTAACCTGCATATAGTATGTACTCAATATTTTATAGCAATAATTGACACAATGAAATAATATGGAACTGAAAAAGACACATAATCATATGCTACTAAAATGGAAAAGATTATTGCTCTGAAAAGAGCAAGTGACATAAAAATCACATTTTAGAGTGTATATTCATGTGTACAGAAATAAATCTGAACAGATAGCCTATTAACTGTTAATAGTGATTTATTCTGGAGAATGAGGAGGGGTTAAAGGTGGGGGCTTTCACTAATTACTCAATAAAGTTCTATATTTTGAATTGCAGTTTTAAAAAAACAGCACTTTTAAAAATATTAATTTATGAATTTAAAAACATTAAATATAAATAACACACATACACACACATACATATGTGTGTGTGTATGTTGTGTGCGTGTGTGTGTGTATATATATATATATATATATATATATATATATATGCCTAATATGCTAATTGTCCCCTAATATGCAACTGTTCAATCATTTGACCTGTGGCTATAATGTGCACTGACCACCAGGGGGCAGACACTTCGACCAGTAGGCTAGCTTGCTGCTGGGGTCCAATGGATTGGGACTGTGCAAGATGGGCCGGACACACCACACCCTGAAGCCCTCCTGTGTTCCCTCCCTGGTCCTGATAGTACACCGGTGGTTTTCCTTGGCCTGGCCTGTGCCCTCTCAAAATCTGAGACCCTTTAGGGGATGTCCACAGACCAGGCCGAAGGACCTCACTGGTGCACAAATCTGTGTACCTGGCTTCTAGTATTACAAACAGTATAGGACTAGCCTTTCCATCACAGTTAAGTGGTTGAGCATCAACCTGTGAACCAGGAAATCATGGTTTGATTCCCAGTCAGGGCATATAGCCAGGTTGTGGGCTTGATCCCAGGGGCATACATGAGGCAGCAGATCAATGATTCTTTTTCATTATTGATGTTTCTTTTTCTCTCTCCCTCTCTTTCTGAAATCAATTTAAAAAAAATAATGTGGGACGACATTAAAGTTATCAACTATGAACCTAAGGAACAAGCCAAAAATGAAGAAACTTGTTTTGAAATTAAATCGTTTACTTAAAAATATGTTAAATATACCCCGAACAGTATGTATCCAATATTTACTCATTCTTTAAAAGGGAATACATATTTGTTTTTTATTTATTTTGTGTTTTCTTTCACCAAGACCTAAATTTTTAGAAATGCTGTGTCTCCAGTTCACTGTAACAATAAAAATAGATAGATAGACAGATAGATAGATAGATAGATAGATAGATAGATAGATAGATAGATAGAAGCCTAAGTGACCATTAAGACAAGTTGATGAAATGATTGGTCGACTGGTCACTATGCCATGCACTGAGAACCAAGGGGTAGATGTTCATTACAGGAGCTGCCCCATGGTGGTCAGTGTGCTCCCACAGCCAACCTCCCACGGCCAGCCAACCTCCTATGATCCCTCCCCCTGAGCAGCCCCGATTGCCGGCCAAGCCAGGGGACCCCACCCATGCATGAATTCATGCACAGGGCTGAAAGTTAACGGTTAATACCTATCTATCTATCATCAATCTATCTATCTATCTATCTATCTATCTATCTATCTATCTATCTATCTATAAGCTTAATATGAAAATTGCCCTCTGGAATTTGACTGGGAGACCAGGAGTTTGATCACTTGCTATGATGTGCACTGACCACCAGGGAGCAACACAGAATGAAGGAAGGCCCTGGCCAGCAGCCGGAAGGAAGGCTTCAGCCAACAGCTGGAAGGTCCCAATTGGCCCTGATCACCAGCCAGGCCTATGGATCCTACCCATGCAAGAATTCTGTGCACTGGGCCTCTAGTTAATTTCATAAACAAAAAATCTTAGCAATATTTTCAGACTACGTATACCAGATATTGTTGTGTGGGTCTGCTTATAACTGACCTGACCAATTAAAAAAAATTACTATAGTACCTATACAGTCCCTTCCTTATTTTGGAATACTTTTGTAAAGCCATTTGCTTCAAGTGTTTTAAGTGAATCATAGTGACTGAGCACATGATCAATTGGAGTGTAGATGATTTGAAATGGAACAACACTAATGGTCTGTTTATTTGGTTAGAGAAACTAAAATATGGAGCATTTATGACCTAAACGTTTCCAACGAGAACACTTTCCCAGAATTTTGCAACTGTCAAGGAATCTCCCCTCTAGTAGCTAAGCTTTTAGTGTGTGGATCAAACCGGAATCTGGCCCTGTCTGTGTTTCACAGCTTGCCTTGGTCTGTGTAGGGAATAATGAAACAAATGTGAAAAGAAAAAGATGTGGGACAAGGTGTGGAGAGAAAGGACAAGACAGATATCTTAATAACATCCAAGTTCCCCATCTACTTGTTTCCATGGAAATTTCTTTAAGAACTATGGGGTAAAGAATGAGAAAGTGTCACTGAAAAGAAACTTTGCCCAGCAGTGTCCCCGGAAACCTAAGAAAAGACAAAATCTTACTTGTATGAACTTTATAAATTTCATTGATCTCATGGATCTAAGACATACCCAGGGAACAAATATTGTAAAATATCTCTTTCATCATAATCTGACACAGATTTGCATATATCATTTAAATATTCCCCTTTAATATGCAATTAAAACTATATTTAATGACTAATGTTATTTTAACAATTAGCTTGTGAGAGGAAAAAGAAGAAACTTTTTAACTATAAAGCAACTCAAGTTAATTTGCCCCTTTCTATACCCAGATGAAAAAGGAATTATAAAGTTTTCTCATATGCCTGCATTTTTTATTTTATTAGTTTTTTACATTAAACATCTATAACTATAATGCATAGTTGTAATTTTCATGTACATACCTTCATACTTACCCTTTTTAAGTTATAAGTTGGAAAAAGGCAATTCAAGTCCTATTAGAAACTGGGGTACTAACCCTGAAGTCTCTTTTTAAAAATGCAATGGACATCATTGGGTAATTTAATCATTTTTTCAGGACTCAGTTTTCTTACAATGGAAAAAAGAAGTTGAACAATATACTCTTACAATTTTTTTTTTTTTGCTTCAAAATATAAAGTGGTGATTCAAGATATAGAATTCAATGGAGGTAAATAGCAATTGCTTCCATGTTATTTAGAAAAAACACATCAGTTAATCTTTTTTGAAAAGTATAATTGCTATAAGAGCTTTTATCTTTTGATCATTTTCTTAACATAGACACATGAAGTTGCTAACATAAATTTAGCAAGTGACCTTAAATCAATGTGGTAAATGAAACATTTGTGAAATCAAGTTGGTAACTAAGTCAACATACCAAGGTGCCGGAAGTTGATGGTGACATTTTTCTTTTTTCATGGAATAAGAAGCTTAGGGGTCTAACAAATCAGGGTTGGAGAAGTATCTCAGGGATGACAGAAGGGGCCAAGGCTTTACTTCTGGATTCCCAACAAGAAGGCAAAAGTTAAAAAGGCAAAAGGGAGCAGGGCCGCTGACTATTTTTGTTTCAGAGAGTTCTGGCACCTGTGATACATTACCATAGACCAGGTGGCTTACAAACAGCAGCAATGTTTTTCTCTCTGTTCTGGAGATTTGACTTCTGAGATCAAGGTGCTATCACAGTTGGGTTCTGATGAGTGCCCTCTTCCAGATTTCAGAAATACTGTCAACTTCTTGTCTTCTCAAGTGGCAGAAAGAGGTTTGGGCCTCTTTTTAGAAGGGCACTAGTCCCATTTACAAGGGCTCCACCATATGACCACATTACTTCCCAAAGACTCCACCTCCAAATGTCCGCTGCTTGTCTTGGCCCTCCCGGCCCCAGCTTCATCCAGAAGGTCGTCAAATCGGGGATTGAATTTCAACATATGAATTTGGAAGGAACACGTATCAACATTCTTTCTGCAGATATTTCCAAAAAACCCTACCAGGTGATTCTTGCAACTGATTGGCCAAAATGGTTCGCCATGACCATGCCTAGCTGCAAGTGTTATACCATGACAAAATTTATCTGGGTGTATTCCTCCACCCCCAACAAACTGAGGTTATTGAAAAGGACCATGAGCGTGGATATTGAGTAGGCAATTGGAAGCATATACCACAACATACATCACCAGTGCCAATGAAATTAAAGTATCTTATTCTCAAAGAATGATTTCAAATGCAAATTGGATGGTGATGAGTTACTGAAAGGGAAGCTTTGCTCACATTGACGATTAAGTTTTCATTTGTGGTTTAATTTTTCTTAATGTACATGATATTCTTCTTTACTGCTTCTTATATGCTGTGGCTTTTATGGTGAATGAAGAGGGCTAAATTTAGAGAAATGGCATGAAATATTTATAATCTATAAACATGCTTAATTACTAGTATATAGACTTTTTGCAGAAGCTTACCACTTGGAAGCTGTTTGTTTGCTTTCGTGACAGAACATTTAGAGTTAGTATATGTTTTCCAAGATTTGCCAATGAGAATTGTATTTGTTGTCAAACTTGGTGACATATGATGAGTTAACTATTACTAACCCTACCTTACAGATGAGAAAACTGATGTTCAAAGAGGTGAAGTGACTTACCTAAGATGATGATTTTGATTGAGCATATAAAAGTTATAAAATTTCTTATGGATTAATATCAGAATTCTTAAGATTATAAAATTGTGTTTAGGAAACTAAGAATCCATATTTTCAATTGAATAGAGAGAACATAATAACTGTTCAGAGACACAAACAAGATAGGTGTTATGCTTTAAGTGACATGGATGATTGAGAGATATGTCATTACAAAACATGAACAAATAACCATTACAGGGGTCTAATTTTTCCTGTCTCTCATGTGCATTTAAGAACAGTACATTGCTATTTGGATAAACTATAAACAACTTAATATGAATTCCAATAAAAGTTAGGATAAAATCTAACTGTTTATAGCTTGATGGTTTCAGCTAGACATTTATTCATCTGCTCATTAGTAACCTTTGTAGTTGGGAATGAATACTAAAAAGCATTATAAGAATTTTAGAAACTTGCATATTTTATGTACAAATCAGGATAGAAGCCTAGGTCTATTTGATGATAAAGTTCTTGTTCTTAATCATCATGATAAACCTGCTTGACATGCATTGCTATTCTAATTTTATTTTTTAAATGAATTGAATTTATAGCGATAATATTAGGTAATAAAAGTATATAGGTTTCAGGAATGTAATTATATAATACATTATCTTTGTATTGTATTGTATGTTCACTACCATAAGTGGTCTTCAGTCACCATTTATCCCATCTTTACCATCTTTTACCTCCAGCCTTTCTCTCCAGTTACCATCATAACGTTGTCTATGTCTTTGAGTTTGTTTGCTTAATCCCTTCACCTTTTTCACCCAGCCCCCACCCTACCTGGTGTCAGTCTGTTTTCTGTATTAAGAGTCTGTTTCTATTCTGTTTGTTTATTTATTTTGTGCATTAGATTTCACATATAAGTGAAATCATATGGTACTTGTCTTTCTAAGACTGGTTTATTTCACTTAGCATAATACACTTGAGGTCTATAAATACTGTCACAAACAAAATGGAATACTTCGGGGCCATTTTTTAGGCCCCGTAGTATTCCATTGTGTAAATATGCCTTTTTTATCCACTTATCTACTGATGAGTAGTTGGGTTGCATCCAGATCTTGGCTATTGTAAATAATGCTTCAACAAACATAGACGTGCATATATTTTTTTAAATCAGTATTTCAGTTTCTTCAGCTATATTCCCCAAAGTTGAACTGCTGAGTCATAATACAGTTACATTTTTAATTTATTTAGGAACTTTCATACTACTTTCCATAGTGGCTGCACTAATCTGCATTCCCACCCAACATTAATGGAGGATTTCCTTTTCTCAGCAACCTGGCCTACACTTGTTTGTTGACAGTTGTGAGATATTATCTTATTGTGGCTTAATTTGAATTTATCTGATTTTTAGTGATGCTGAGCATCTTTTCATATGTCTATTGGCCATCTGGATGTCTGTCCTCTTTGGAGAAGTGTCTATTCAGTTCCATTTTCCATTTCTTAATTGGATTTTTCCCCCTGTTATTCCAATTGTAAAATAAAGAGAATGTGAGTAAGGGATATAAAATCATTTGTCCAAGACAGAATTTGGATTCTACTGGAAATCTATAATTAGTAAACTTCTGAGCTCTTTAAATTACACCTTGCAGCCTTCCTATAATGATACTCCTCACTAATATTCAGTTATCACCATAATCATTATTTTTATGTCTTCTACCTAGGCACATTTTCTTCCAAATCTTTGAATGAATTGATGCCATCTTGTCAATTTCTCCTTAAAGCTACTCTTACAGAATATTACTTTTTTGGATTGTCCCTTCTCAACATTTTAACCCCTTTTGCAAAATTTTAGCACTTACTGTTTCACAGCACCTCTTTTTTTTTCATGGGTTTTGGCCAACTTTCCATTGCTGATGTGAGAAAAATGAGTTCTTCTAAGTTTATTTTCAGCATAGAGATGCTTGGCATTGTCTGAGATCAACCCAGTCCTCCCATCCCCCACAGTTTGCTTACATTTATCACTCAGTGCCTTTTTATAGAACTTTATGCTTCTAATTTTATAATACAAAAACGTCTATTTGAGGTTATTTAGTTGGAAGAGGCAGAAATCAATCATCTAAACTTGAGTTTATTAGAGTGAGTATATCTTTATTCACATTCAAGTAAAAAAGACATATTTTAGCTGACCTTATTACAGGCTTACTTATAGGTGAGAGGATGTCAGGAGCTTAGACATAGCTCTTGATGACAGCATGACCTCTTTCCTCTCCTCATCTCCCAGGATCTCTCTGTCTCTTCCTCTTTGTGGTCAGTTCTTCCTACTACTGCATGGCTGGATAGAATTGCCTGTCTCAAATGAAAATTACTAAGATATCCCCAATGTATTTTTCCAGAGTATGTTTTCTGAATCTCGTTATTGATATCCTTGGAAAATGGTATGTAGAAAATAAGGGGTGTCCTGTTTTTCCATGGATCAGTTGGTTGGGCATCATCTCATGTATCAAAAGGTTGCCAGTTTAATTCCTGATCAGGGCACATGTACAGGCTGTTACTGTATTTTTTTTTATGCTATTGAAGTTCTCACTGCATTCATTGAGCATTCTTGTAACCAGTGTTTTGAATGCTACATCTAATAAATTTCTTGTCTTCATTTTGCTTAGTTATTTTTCTCTAGAGTTTTGTTCTGAACTTTCCTGTTCTGTACTGGAATGTGTTTCTTTTTCTCCTCATTTTGGCAGCCTCCCTGTACTAGTTTCTATGTGTTAGGTAGAGCTGCTTCATCTCCCAGGCTTGGTAGAGTGGTCTTATATAAGAGGTATTCTGATGGGTCTGCTGGAACAGTCTCTCTGATCATCCAAGCTGGCACTCCAGATGAGCAAATCCCACTTTGAGCTGTGTACACTGCACACTTTCCTGTTGCTGTTGAGCCTTCATTGCTGTTGTTTCATCAATGGAAAGGATTTACCTCTAGGCCAGTCAAATGCAAGGAGTGGCTGACACCACCAACCAACCACCATGGGAGGATCAGCTATATAGGATTCCCACACCACAGAGTAGGACTTATTGAGTCTGCCTCTTGAGCATCTTGCTTATAGAGGTGGTTGTATGCTGCTTCAACGTGGTGTGATGCTATCAAGCAGGTGTGTTGGCTCTGGGGCCTCCTGGGAGGCACTGGCAAAGGTCACCAGCCCCCTCTGTTCTACCTGGGGGCACTCCACATGAGTTACAAAGTGAGCTGCATATCTGTGCTGAGCTTAAAAATGACCAGGTGAGGCCAACCTGTGAATCAAGGATTTCTGCTGCTAATGCCAAGCCTGAGGCCACTTAGCAAAAGGTACAGGTTATTGTCATTTAGATTGAAAAATATCTGATGGGAGCATTTTTTGAAGTTAGAACTCTAGTGACTATAATTTATCAGATGTTTATTTGAAATCATATAGTCATCAAGTTGATATAAGGAAATAATTTAACCTGCTTTTAGTATTTTGCTATGAGTTGTATAATTCTCATTCTGTGCTTAAAATGATAGGCTTAAAAACATAGGCTTTAGTTGAGAAAATGCAGAGATTCATATAAGTTATACCATAGTTTTTCATATGCCGTAATTAAATTTAATAATGCAAAATCAACAGGGTGCAGATATATACCTGTAGAATGATACTTAAGTGCACTAAATTTCTCAAAATGTTAAAAGTAAAGCAAATATATTTTAAAATGTTTAATCATTTATGTACTCACAATATAAACTTATTTTTTTTCTACTTTAAAATCTTTTCATTGTGTGCCTGGCCAGTGTGCTCAGTGGTTGAGCATCAACCTGTGTACTAGGAGGCCAGGTCACATGCCCATGTTGTACGCTCAATCCTGAGTAGAGGGTGTACAGGAGGCAGCCCATCAATAATTCACATCATTGATGTTTCTATCTCTCTCTCTCCCTTCCTCTATGAAATCAATAAAAATATATCTTTAAAAAATATTTTCAATTTGAATAATTAAAACCTAAAATTTTAATGGATCACTCAATTTGATTCAAATATAGTTTTTTAATTTTTAAAAATTATTTCCAGGATACAATTCTGACTCATTTAACTGTCAGAATTGTCATCATACATAAAAAATATGTATGTGGAAAACATTAAAAAACCACATATTTGAACTTTCTTGAACAGTTTTATTTCTGGCACTATTCAGTTATCATTTTGTTCCTTTTAGTAATGAAAACAATTTTTTTTCAAGAAAGACACAAAATGAAACTTTAAAAATTTAATTAAAGCAGGATGAGCTAGAGATACTATAAAAATATTTAAAAACTTTCTTCAAAATTTAACTTTACAAAGCTTTCATTTAATATATAGGTTGAGATCAGATAAGATGAAAAATAGGAAAGGTATGAAATTTCACTTATAGTAAAAATTTCAATATAATGATTATTTGATTTAACTTCTTTTGTAAATTCTGTAGAGATTCTACTGGAAAAAAAAGGGAACACTTAAAAAAGAAAAGAAAGAATACTAATCTACTTTTAGAATATATTTCAAAAATTTTAAATTATGTATATTTAAAACATATACTCTGGTAACGGAAATAAATTTAAAAATAAAAATAAATTTATTTTAGAAAATAAAACAAAAATTTAAAATTATGGTACATATCTTTTTAAAAACATATAACGCAATGTTAGGATAAACATATAGATAGATACCATATGATTTGAATGAGAAAATGTTTATAGATATTTTTCCAAATAAATCAATGTTAAACTAAAAATATTTTTATTTATTAGATAATATGTTAATATTCATAATGTGTAAATATTTTCTTCTGAGTTTAAGTATTATGGTTGTCATTAAATAGGAAAAATATTATTTAATTACAACTTAAATTTAAATAATGTATATATATTATGATATTATTTAGAAAAAATACATGTACTATAAATCTACCACATTCATATTAAAGTCATGCCAATGTTTTAAAAATAACACAAAATTTTAAAATCAACTTGTAAGCAGATAACCTATATTTTTCTAGGTGAAGCCTATATTTAGTGTATACGTAAAACAAACAGAACAAAAAATCCCAGCCTCCTTGTATGATGTTTTGACTGCCCAAAGAAATTAAAAAAAAAAAAAAAAAGTCTAAAAACAAAAAAGAAATGAAAATGCAATGCAGTGTTTAATACTGGGCCTTCAAAGGCAGTGCTGGGAGGCCCTGATTCATATCCTTCAGTGACACTTATAGAAAACACAGTGTTCTTCTCTTCGTTCCAACATTTCCACATCTCATGGTTGCCTGGGAGATTCCTGCTTTCTAATTGCCTTACATCTTATCTTCGTACTCTGTTTCCGCAAATCCTGGTCTTAGTATTTTCATTCCAGGATTCCTTCCATATCTCCAGTTTCTGTGTTAACAAAAGCCTGAAAACCAGGGGGAAATGTGTTAGAAAGCACACTAAGAAGAGTTGAAAAGAAAGAAGGGGGGGCAGGGGAGGAAGAGTTGAGCAAGGAAAGTTTAACCTCTGTGCTCTGAATGCTGGGGTGCACATGCCTGCATGTGTGGTTCTGAGGAAGGCGGGCCTGGTGGCAGGAAGACAGTCAGGTCTCAGGTTGGGAACACCCAGCATGAGTAAGTCCTTCTCCCATCACATTCATGTTCATGATCCATGTCCTTATTATATGAATGTTTTTATGGCTTAGAAGATGAACCTGATGAGAATTCTGATTAGCACTAGGAATAGTGATAAGAAATTGTAAAGAGGATTCTCACTCGGCCTATCACTTCACTGCCCTTTCTTAAAGATTTCCTGGGAGAGGTCTTTCTTGATGTTTTTGCCTTTTGAGTGTAGCAGTAATTGTTCACTGCTTCATTTAACATTTAACAAACTTAATGTCATAATACCCTTTACATAAAATTGAATGAGACAGGGGTTTAAAAAACCTAAATTTAAAAAAATGCATGTGTGTGTGTGTGTGTGTGTGTGTGTGTGTGTGTGTGTTTATACTAAAATCACTCTTTAAATTATGATGAGGAGGAAAGGTGCCTAGAAATAGTAGGACTTTAATTACTCATCAATCATATAAAAGTGAACATTTTACACCTTGGGTTTAGTAGTGTAAAATGGGCAAGAAAGTGAAGGTGTTGGAACAATCAACTTGTGTCTTGGTATTGATAATCACATGAAAAAAACTAATTTTAAAAATGGAATGGACTTCTTCTGATTTACTTTAGATATCCTTCTATAAAAAGGAGGCAAATTTCTAATTTGCTTATCATCTTAGAAAGTATAGAATGGTAAATGCCATGCCCCATCTGATATGGTTGTCACGTTTCTTCCTTCTGCTTCTATTTTAAACATCTACAATTTTTAATGTTGAAAATATACATAAAACTTGTGATAAAAATAAATGCTACTATGATTTTTTTTTCCTGACAGAGTATCATTACACATGAACAAAAGGTCAGAAATAAGTATCTGGAAAAGACTGTGCTTCACCGAAAGAGGGGAATATCTTACAGAGATTCTAAAAGATTGACCCCTCATTACAAAAGAGAGACAATATACCGTATTTTTCGGACCATAAGACGCACTTTTTTCCCCCCCAGAAGTGGGGGGAAAAAGTCCCTGCGTCTTATGGTCCAAATATAGCCTACACATATACTTTAAAAAAAAAGTTTTTTTACTTGCCCGGCTCTGTGTGGTCTCTGTGTGCTTGCCCGGCTCTAAAATGGTTCTAAATGCTGCTGTTTACTTTACAGGGTTGATTACATGTGTTTATGACTGTGATGTTGGGTTTTAATGCACATAAAATATTTTAGGACACTATTTGTTTCAGAATCTTTTTTTCATTTCCCTTCTTTAAAAACTGGTGCGTCTTATGGTCCGGAGCGTCTTATGGTCCGAAAAATACGGTATAATAGAATTGCCTGGCATAGCTTTATAGGTAAGGGAGGGAAATAAATATGAATAGATAAAAACAATTTTACAAAAGGGGAAAAGTAGCAATGCAGTAAATTGTGGAAATAAACAGACTTACATGTAATTTATCTAGAAAAATCATAAATTTATTACACTTTTATAACATTTTATGGAATTGTTAGATATTATGTGAAACATGTAATGATTTGTCATGTGAAAATAAAGTATATGCAATATGATTAACATAGAAATGTAAAATTAAAGGACCCACTTTAAGAAATGAAGTTCTCTGAGAAGATACTATACTGTTTTCTCTTTTGTACCATTCCCCGCCTATATTCTCCATTGACTGCATAGAAATTTCTCAATGTCAGAAAGCCCTGAGCCTAAGAAAAAAGGAAGACACAGCTGATAAAGAGTCTTTTTGACATAGAGACTCAGGAGCCAGACTGCCTGGGTACAATTTCCAACTCTAGTATTTAACTGCTCTATGACCTGGGACAGCTAAATCAACCTCAGCTTTCTGCACCTCAGGTTTCTTAGATCTAAAAACCAGACAGTATATTATTAACGCACTTTAAATACTTAGGAAATTAGTATGGTGGTGATCATTCTTATACCTAATTTATAAAAGAAAATTACTCTAGATCCAGGAGAAGCAGAAGTAGAGATATATAGTTAAACTCTTGCATTAGATCTTTGTTTAAATTAATTTTTAAGGTAAAAATCACACCTAAAATCCATAGGAACAATTCCATATTCTCTCTCGTTTTCTATTTTACTTTTATTTAGAAAATTTTCTCTGATCCTTGTTAATGTTTACATGTTTTAGTTTTATTTTACTTTATGTTGTTGTTGTTGTTGTTGTGGCTGGGTCCCAGGTTAGTCACCCTTGAGTATCAGTTTCTCTATCCATACAATAGGGATGATACCTCTTCCCAAGGTGTGAAGCTGATACACAAATGCTAACAAGCTAAAAGGGGCATCACCAGCCTTGTAGGATACAATTCTTCCCTTTTTCAAATAAATCATGTGCTGAAACACTCCCTTTCTTTATAAAAGAAACTAGAAATATCCAAGATTTGTAATTATGAATAGGTAAAAACAATTTTACCTATTAAATTAGCCCAACAATTTTATATGTCAGGGTAAATAGTGTTTTCCTTCAAACCTAATTTATGTGTCACTTAGGTAGGCCACTGCACTTAGATATTTGGTCAAAAATTATGTAGTCTAGATATTACTGTAATGTATTAAGCTGATAATTTTAGTTTTTAAAAATACTTGTTTAAAAGAACTTGGTAGGATGCACACTTTATATTTCTATCCAGTTGTTCTTCTAAAGTATATGCAAGGGACAGTTATTTTGGGGTATCATTGGTAACTTAAGTCACTTTTTCATATCCATATTATTGGTTTTTTGTTTTAAAAATTGGAAGAATGGATCCATATAGGCTTTGCTACTCATTTAGTTTTCTTTATAACTGATGTAAATTTCAGTGCCTTATAGAGCATTGTGTTTTTCATTAAATAACACTAGCTCTCATTATTATGTATTATTGTTGCTATTGTGTTGCAATCAGATACCCTCAAACATTGAGATCCATATTTAAGAAAAAAGAGGTTTTGTTTTTTTAGTTTTGATTACCCTAGTTCATTTAATACACAAAGACATGATACATCTGTGGACAAATATTAATATGTTGTTATTATTTAGCTATTTAGGTCAGCTATGTAATCAAATACTTTTTGTAGTTTATTAAAGTTATTTCTAGTTTGAGTAATAGTAAAGCTTGGGTACTTTTATACATATTCGGCAACACGTTAAACTTTGAAACAACTTAATAATATACTCTTGTTATTTTCTAATATACTTTAAACAAAAATATATTTTAGTCAGAATACCTGAAGGAAATAGAAGGCACAATCAGGAATGATCTGGGAGAGAATATAAATAAGGGGTACTTTGCAGAGGAGCAGCTCGGTTGGAGTAACCAATGAGAGGTACTGAGTCTCCTCCTAGGCCAGTGGTTGGCTCTTTGGCCCCTTGAGTGTGGCTCTTTCACATAATACCACATGCAGGAGCATGTACAGTGAGTGTGATTGAAACTTCGTGGCCCATGCGCAGAAGTTGGTTTTTGGCTCTCAAAAGAAATTTCAAGTGTTGTACTGTTGATATTTGGCTCTATTGACTAATGAGTTTGCCCATCACTGTCTTAGACTCTAGCCAGAATCTAAGTGCTAAGGGATAAGGTGGTATTAGAGTGCTAAGGGATAAGGTGGTATTAGAGGCGAATTTGAGCTGAGCTGGAGCTATAGAATAGTGGTGACAAGAAAGGCTGTATTTTTATAGCAATTCAGACACTGTCAGAAAAACAAAACAAAACAAAACAAAACAAAAAACCTAAGTGCAAAATTACAGATCAAATGGAGCAAAAATGGCCCAACCTTTCTTAAAGAATTCCCCCCCCCCCCCAATTGTGTCTCTTCCTGCCTGCCCCAGGGCCTCTCACTGACTGACAATACCCACAGCAGCCAAGGAACAATGGCAGCCAGGTGGATCCAATCCTCAAAGGCTTACCCTTGGGCTCTAAGAAAGGAGTTTGGGAAAGGGGACAAATGGAAAATACTCAGCACAGCAAATGTTTTTTAAAGTATATTCATGACATCACATTCCACATTTCTGAAGCTTTTAGATTTTGTGTAATTTAGCATTAGTCCCATGATGATTTCAGTGGGATTAACATCTAAACCATGAACCCACAATTATCACAAATATGAATCCATTCATTAAAGCTCCTTAAACTGGGTACAGTCAAGAATTTTTTCATTGTGTTTTAAGGTTTCTTGGTGTCAAATCATCTATAACAAATTAGATAAATTAGACCGATTTAGTCAATTTGAACTCTGCCCTCACTGACCACAATGATAACTGAAGGGTAGAGGGTTACTCTTGTCTCAGATGAAATAAGTATGCGCAGTTTGACTCACTCAAGTGCATGATTTCACTCTATTATCAATAACAAAGTGTTCCTATTTGGAATTTCTGCCAACCAGCATACCTTTAAAGGGTGGAAAAAGGGGAGAACAAATGAAGTAGACACCATTTTTGGCAGATTGAAGGAAAAAGGCAAATTTGGCAAAGTGTGAGAGACTGCAGTGAGGAATAACACCCCCCATGCAGGGGTCTCAGCACATCTCTTTTGAGCATCCTCTGCCTTGGAGCAGGTTTCAGGCTCTTCCTAGACTCCTCCTTATCCTGTTACCTATTTCTTCTCCCTTATTTTCCAGCTCCACAATATGGAGTGTTGCATCATTAGGAAGGTTTCCAACAATGCTATTACCATGTTTAAAGGATTATTAGAATAGCAAATTATTGCTGTGGTGTTGCTTTTGGTGCCAAAACAAGAAAGTACTTAACTCCCTCAAAAATGCAAAATGAAGTATAACTTTGGAGACTTCTACCTAGAGCAGCAGGCCGTTAGATATAATGAAAAGCCTAGCTATAGCAAGGCTGACTGAAGTTCTGGTAAATGAAGTAACATGGTAAAAGAAAGGAAAGCCAAGGACAAACCAATCATAGAGGGCTGATACTCAGGACCATGCTTTTAAGCCTTTATCGCACACTCTCCTTTTGTTTATTTCTGTCACATTTGCTACGGTTGTTTTAAACAGGTGGTTCAAGGACAATGACCATTTAACGAGATTGCTGCCTTTTATCGATAATACTAAGTATATAACAGGAACTTAAAGAGGACCTTTTCTTTTCATTTCAGAAGGAAAAGTAAAACATGACGGGTAGATAACTCCCCAGGCTGGATGCAGTCATTCTCAGGAAAGATACCCCAGTCCGATTCTAGTGAATCTCTAAGTCACCATCAGGAGCCATTAACAGTGAACACGTGTGCTGTTATTAAGAGAGGAGTGACGCAGGAATGGGGTTGCCTATAATCCTCCCTCTTCCATTGTTCCAAGCGCCCTGTTATCTCCTAGAGGGCACCAGTGGATAGTCTTCTAGAAGCCAGAATAAATCCTCCCTGGGGAGCATTGTCTCTGCGAGATGCCAGCTTGAGCTGAAGTTGAGATGAGTTTCAAGTTCCGGAACACCCCCGCGCCCAACAGTAAAAAGATATGATATCCACACGCTCAGCTGCCTCTTGTTAAAAGCTTCCTGCGGGCTGGCGGAATGAAATCTTTATTTAAAATACACAAACTATTGTCAGGGGAGAGATGGGACAAAGAGCACGGTAAAGGGGCCAAATGCTTTGCTTAACCCACCAGAAGCAGCGGAGAGAGAGAGGGTCGCATTGTCTTTGCAGCAGCAACAACAGAAAAGGTGACCAGCACCGCCACCGCCAGCATCCATCCGCTCTCGCCAGGGTTTCAAGATGCATTATTTCTTTTATTATTAATTATATGTGTTTCCGAGGGAGGGCAGATATATTATCTCGGAGAGCCAGGGAGGAAATCATTTCTGCTGCCACTTGACATTAAGTACAGGAGTGTATGTAATGAGTGAGTGATGACAGGAAACACAGCAACAGCTCTGAGCCCAAGCATCTCTCAGACCAATCTGCTCCGGCCCCGGCTGGCTCTGGAGGCTTGCTAACAGAAAGTTCATGTAAAACCATTATTGAGCATTGACAGGAAGGAGCTGAGACGGGTGAGTGGTGAGTGGTGTGTGTTTGTGCAGAGAGAGGGAGAGGGAGGGGGGGGGAGAGAGGGAGGGAAGGAGGGCGAAAAACAGAGAGGGAGGGGGGAGAATGCGTTAGTCATCATCTAGCGCAGACACCACCATCTGGGGGCAGGTGCTTTGCATTATTAGAGAGATAGACACACTCGCACACAGGGGGTAAGTCTTTCTGGCTCCTCTCCTGGCCTTTCGTAGAACAGCTTTAAGTGATAATGACTTATGCTTGGGAGCCGTCTTGGAAGAGTGAGCTCTCAGTGGGTCTAAGGAGGCTGCCCAGGGAGCCAGCGGGCAGGGATGGATTCGGAAGAGGAAGGGTCACTCCTGCAGAGCAGAAGGACAGGGCAAGCATTGAGGCGGGTGCACACACAGAAAGGGGAACGGATCCTGCCCTGGGGGAAATGCCAGCTGTGTGGATTAAGCTTCATTTTCCTTTGGGAGAAAGTGGCATTTCTGCTATTAGATCGTGGACATGTCAGGGTAGTCCATGGGTCACAGATTTTTGTCTTCCTCGCGGTGCTCACAGCACCTTTGACCAGAGAGAGGGTCCCTGGAAGGCTCTCTGTTGCATTAACACAAACAGGAAATTAATCTGTCTTAATAAAAAAAAAAATAAGAGAGCACCAAGACAACACAGCATGTGCTGACACAGATGTATACTCTGATCAGTCCTAAGTGCCGGAAAAGTGATAAGAAAAGCCTTCTGCTGGATAACTCCATCCTGCCCACCCTCTTGGCTGGCTCCGGCCCCCTCCGCCAGCTTTGTCCTGGGAATCTGAGTTCCCCATCGATCCTTGTTTCTGAGCCGGGGATACCCCACCCCGGAGCCACTGGCCAGTCTGCGCTGAGGGGTACCAGGCAGGCGGGGACGGAATCCTCGCCCCCGTGCCAGCCCGAGTCCTCCTCCTCTCCTTAGCGCGGCCGGCTTCCAGCAACTCTTGCACGGGGTTTGCCCTTTCAGGCACCCCCTGGCAGAGCCCGGTCTCTCCCTGCGGCCCAGGCGGGCTGCCTGGCACCCGGAGTGACACACCACACCCGGCATCTAAGATGGAGAGCACCCCTGCCCACGAAGCCCGTCCCTTTCCCACTCCGCACTAAAAAGGGCTTTCCCTGGGCTGCACATTAAACCTGCCCTTTGCATTTTTTTTCAAACCCTCCGCCCCTCGTCCCCGCCGCCAGCTTCCCCTCCAGGAGCCCGTGCGACCGGGGAAAGCCCGCGGGCACCCGGGACGCGGGCGCGGTGCGCACCTGGGCCGGCCCTCCCTCCGCGGCGCTAGCACCGGGGGCAGCCCGCGTCCCCCCGCGTCCCCCCGGGGTCGGCTGTGCCCCGAACCCGGGACCCCGCCAAGGTCTCCGGGGCGCGGGGTCAGCCCCGTCCGCTAGCGGGGCCGCTCGGGATCGGGATCGGGATCGCCTGCGGCCAGTGTCCCCTCCTCCCGCCCCGGCCCCGCGCCCGCTCCGTCGCCACCGCAGCCGCCTCCCGGGCGGCGCTCCGAGCCTCCCGCGCCGCGTCCTCCCCGCGCGGCTCCCGCCCGCCCTCCCGGCCCGCGCCGCCGGCAGCCATCAAGTGGCTCGTTAAGGAAATGCAGGTGAGTGCGCGGGGTGTGTGCCTGTGTGTGCGGGAAGAGGGAGCGCCAGCGAGAGCCAGCCGGAGAGAGCCCGGGCGGCGGGCGCGGAGATGCTCGCTGCTGCCACTGCTCCCCGCCCCGCCGCGCCCGCGCCCAAACCTAAACCCGCACCCAAACCCGCACCAGCATCCGCACCCGGCGGCCCGAGCGCGTGGGGCAGCGCCGCGCCCTGACGGCCGGTCTCCTCCGCGCCCGGCTCCCCGCTCCCGCCTCCAGCCCCTCGCGGAGCCCGCCCCGCTCCTCCTCCCGCTCAGCCTCCTCCCCTCGCTGGCCGCCGGGCGCAGGTACTTTGCCTTCGGAATAATCGTGGGGACCCAGGACCGCGTCGGGGCACCCGGATTTCCCTGCCGTGGCCCCCTCCCCCCGGCAGAGAGGATCCCACTTCGGAGACACACGCCGCGCGCGGAGCGCCCTGCCCCAGCCCGGCCCGGGGCAGCCGGACAGACGGACGGACGCGTGCTTGCTCCCTTGCAGGGACATGTGCTGTGCTCCCTTGCAGTTCCCCAGGGCCTGTGTGGAATAGACTCAGTTCTGCATGTGACCGGCCGGTGGAAGGGAAGAGGACTGCTCGGGGTTTCCAGGGAGCACCGGAGCGACCGCTTCAGTAAGTAACTGGGCTTTTGTGTTTCTTCTTGACTCAGGAGCGAAGCCTCTGCTGGGGGCTTCCCCCACCCCCCACCCCAATGGCATGGCCAGTCTGTTCGTGGCACCCGGGAGGAAGAAGTTGACTTATATAACTTGAGTAGTTCCTAATGGAGAAGTGGTTTGCTTAGCATTTTATTTTTATTGTTTGAGGGAGAGCATTGAGACTTCAGGATGGGTACTTGTGGGGGGACGCGGTTTTTTAAATGCTCATTGTTCATTGTTCAAACCAGGGAGCCTGGTTTGGGAGATGTTGGGTCTGAGATGGAAGGATGGTCACTTAGAAAATTCTAACTCTCCCAGTTTCCTTCCCGGGCTACTGTCAACCGCGAGACCTTAACCCACAGCGACTCGCCCCCTTCTCTGACTTCACTTGGGTGCTTGCGTTCTCTTTAGTTCTGGAGAGAGCTTGCAAAGAGAATTGGGTCAAGGGAAAGTTAATAAAGATGCTTTGAAAGAGCGGGAGAGAAAACCCTGTTGCGGCTTCGCGATACTTGTAGGTAGGATAAGATATGGAGGAAGATCCTGGAATCAGTCTAGCTTGGAGAATTTGGATGCGATTCATTTAGAGAGAGGATATTTGGGAAAATAAGATGGTGTGGAGAGGGCAGGAGTTGGGGCAGTGACTTTGACACAGCAGGTTATAATCGGTGACAGGGGCTCAGCAGCCAGTGGCAGGTGGAAGGTGTCCCCCAGGGCTGAATATCTCTGCATCAGAAAACTTTTGCAGGCAGGATTCCTCTTGGGACTAACATCACTATGTCAGTGGCTGCAGCATTTCTGTAGAAACAAATAGGACACTCTTCTGCTCTCTGAGAAAGGAGAGAGATAGGGTAGCTTTTGCCAGCATTTTATAATATCTAAATAAAACCTTTGTGTTATGTCAGGGAAAATATAGTTGAGTCAGTTTGTTTTGCACCGAGGCGGGGAATCAATAACATTTCAGCATTTTTTCCCTTATCACTGCCAAATGCACTCTGAATCTAATTCTTCCTGCATTGTTTCATATACAGTTGATACAGTAGAAATTGCATTTCAGATAACACAGATACTGATTTTAAACAAATCCAAAGTTCTTGGACAGGAGAACACTCTTACTGAGGAGTGTAGGATAGGAATTAGAGAAAGTTTGTTTTATCTTCAACTTTCAATCTTCTGTTTCAATATTAAGCACACTTTTCTAATCAGATCCCTTTGAGGCTCAAAATGAACACTTCTATGTTTTCAACAAAACACCTTCCTATCAAATAATAACTAATGACTCATATTTAGTTAATGATAAAGTGAAAAAATACCTTAATGTTTACTCAAATAACTATATAAAAGCAGTTATATTCATTCAGCATTGATTTTAAAGAAAACTAAGAGTATACTGCTGTACAGTGGTTTTAAAAAAAGAAAGATCTTTTAGAGTTGTTATGGTTATTCAACGTTGAACCCTCTGACTATTTTGGGACCTGAGTTTTTCGGGTAATGAAATAACACAGGACAGTTGATGAATTTGTTGACATAAAGTAATCTTCAATGGGAATCATTTGGGAGAGATCTGTCATTGTTTCCTGTATGTTACTTTATTATCTACCCAAATGGGTTTTCTTAGTGAGATTACTGCTCTCAGCTGTCATTTCTGTTATGGCTTTAAAATTAATCTATAATTTAAAATGAAGCTTTTGGTTGATCAGATTTGGGTTGTAGCACATGACCTCTACCCATCTGTGACTTCGAATACCTGATAGGATATCTGATACTTAAAAAAAAATAATAATTGTTGAAAAATAGAAGGCAAGATTGTACTGAAGTAACCAAATCTAAGATTGCTTCTAACATGTTATTACATAAATCACTAAAGGACATGTTTCCCACAGTAAAGGGGGCATTACAGAATTGTTGACCCTGTTCAAATACCTGAAAGCTGAGATTGACAATTAATGTGAAAACTAGTCTGACACACAGCCTGCCTCTGTCATAATTGTGTCATAGTGCTGAGAAAAATGTCCTGAATCAAAACCATTGTTAGGGGAGCTGGCACATAGCATATATGGCCACTGTCTTGATTTAATCATAGAGAAAAAAAAGTCAAAGTTGGCTGGTGTGATTAAAATGGCATTTTGTTTTTTGGCTACCAGCTTTCTGTGCCATACAGAGGTGGTTGCAACTTTAAAGTTGAAAGAAGAAAGTTGCTGGTGTCAGCAGTAATGTGTCTTATTATGCAATTGTTCTCGTTATTCAGATCAGATAATGGCCAGATGAAATATATAAGCAGTCTTCAGGGAGTGAATGATTAATTCCTCTAACATGTGCTTACTAAAGGAGTTCTCCTTCCTAATAAAGAGCCCGTATAGTACCTGCATTTGCTTACAGTTGCACTTGGAGAAGGCAAACATATTTCTCTTTTCCTTTAATAAGTAACATAGAATTTACAGGTTTAGTCCTGTAACTATAGTACCTTGAAAATGATCTTGTAGACCACATGGTCATATGTATTTTAGGGAACTTCTTGAATATTAATATTATCATCTACTTGAAACATTTAATTTGGAAAGTAAACCATTGTTAATTAGATGTGTGTTATGGGAAGGCTGACTTATTGGTTAGGGTTATTTTGTTTTTCCCTCTGTGGGATGACATTCTATCTCTTCTGTGTATTTCTAGGAAGGTTCAGGTTCAGCTGCAACCTATAAGTGCTAAAAGGACTTGCTTTTTGTTGTTGTTGTTGTTTTTTTGGTAATGTCAAGTGTAAGAGTAAAGCTAAAATATTGCTGATTATATAAAAACATTAGCTGAAAACTGTTAACATTTTAAAAAATAGTAACTATTACACATGACAATTGTATTTACTACTAGTGAAATTTGCTTTACGCTTAAAGAAGGATCATTAATATAACTTTCAATATCTCTACATTCCCAGATTGGATTATGAGAGAAGGTGGGGAATGGACGAATTTTATACCATAATTTAAGAATACAGGACCTGGAATGAACATTACACAGTTTTAATTTACCCATCTACTGTCATCTTTGTTACAAATTTTTGAAAAATGTACTTTTAACAATTGCTTAATTGAATATACCTATCACTAGGCTTTACCAATGTCTCTCCTGTTTTATATAACAAATAACTATATTCCAAGATTCCTCTGTTGTTTGGAAAAAAATATCTTAATTTCAGTAATGTTTTATGAATTTACACCTACAAAGAATTTAATAAACTTTAGCAGTGCAAATGATATGTTAATATATACTTAATGATCCTAATTAAAAAGTTATATTGAAGATTGGATGGATAAAATTTTGTATCCTGTCATGTGACATTTGAATTTGTTTGTCTTCATATATATTTACACACAAAATCTTCATTACCTCTGTCAGTTCATTGGGTTTTATTCAGACTGTTCTAAAGCAATTTGGCCTTCAAAAAGAATAAGTGAATTTCCATTTGTACAGTGAAACAACTTATAAGTTAACTGTACTTGCAATAATGGTTATGCTTTTTCAAACTCCTCCTAAAAATGTGTTGAATTAAGAGTAAGAAAAGGACATTGCCCACTAGGTGACCACGCCTGTGATTGTATAATCAATAGTTTTACCTTTTCCTCTCATGGTTATAATTGGCTATGTGACCTGAGGTGGGTAATCTGGGCCCTCAGTACCCGCTTTGCTCCTCTGTCAAGTAGAGAAATTGGCCCATAGATCTAGGCCATTTCTAATCCAAAATCTCATAAAACAAGCTAGTGTAATTAATAGTAGCATTTAGCACACTTTCAGATTACACCCTGGCTGTTTGCAAATCCATTCAGTAGTTGGGGGCGGCCATCTTGTTTGAAGGCGGGTTTGCAAGCACATTGTCCTGAACCAAGAGAGCCAGGCCTGCCCACTCTTGCTACATGGATCGGATCAGCTCGGATTCTTCCTTGGAGTGACTTTGGAGGAAGAGGATGGAGATGACAGAAGGAAGGGGGTGGTTAAAGTTTCTATTGACCACCCTAAGCTACTGAAAAAATATTATATGTATGAGTATTTCGGGATTTGTTATTCTATTTCATTGCTGAAGGGTATAAGAAGATTTAAAGAAAGGAATTGCTTGGTGTCCTTTGACTTTCTTTTTGCTCCTCTTAATTTTTTCATGTATGCTAGTTTAAAATATCATGTTAATATATATACGCTCAACTTAAGCAAATGCGTATTTAGTTTTTTGAGGTGCATGTTCTAGACTGCAACAGCTAAAAGGAACCATAGGACAGTTTACTTCAGTCCTGTATTTTTAAGAGGCAACTGAAGACTTCCAAGATTAAAAACTATAACATTTAGATGAATTCCTCAAGTTTACAGGGAGGTTTTACATCATGGAACAGTAGTATCTAAGATCCTGTACAGCCAAAAAATGCATAGATAATAATTTATATGCCAATTAGTAAACTTTCAATGAAATGATTTCATCGATCATATAAGATTCAACACATGACCTCTAAAAATATTTTATAATGACAAAACTTCTAATCATGGAAAATGAACACAGATAATTAGTACATACAATGTTAATTTTAAGTGTTTGCTTTTCTTATAGAAAATCAGTACATTATTCCTAGACAGAATTTGTATGATTTAATTTATAAAACTAGAAACTTTTTCCCTTCTAAGGAAACAGTGTGCCTAACTTTTTCCTTTTCTGGTACAAATTCTTGGGTGGTAGAAGTGAGCCTATCTCTCTATAAAATGTTTTATACTTTATTTATTTTAAATATATTTTTATTAATTTCAGGGAGGATGGAAGAGGGAGAGAGAGATAGAAACATCAGTGATAAGAGAAAATCATTGCTTGGCTCCTTCTTCCAAGCTCCCCACTGGGGATTGAGCCCACAACCTGGGCATGTGTCCTTGATCGGAATCAAACCTGGGATCCTGAGTCTGCAGGTCGACGCTCTATCCACTGAGCCAAACTGACTAGGGCAAAATGTTTTATATTTTAAATCATTAGAGTTGGGGAGATTGTGCTATATTTAAATTTTATTTATTTCTGAGTGCACTATAAACTGATTAATTATAGACCATTTATTTGCTTTTTATTTTGTGTGTTTGCATATGTGCACATATGTATGAGTCTGTTTAAATACATTTCTTCAGAATGGAACTTAGTGAAAATAGTGTGCTTAAAAGATTAGAAGTGTAAGTACAATAAGTGAATAATAGTAAAAGTGAAATAATATAAATTATTTTGTGATATATCAAGTTGTTCTCTGATTTGTTCTTAAATCCAAATCAACAGATCAACAACATACCATATTACCAAGGCCTTGGCTCTTGTAGTAACTCCATACATTTTCTAAATACCACATTATAATAATTTAATATTCTCGAGGTTGAGAGGTATAAAATTGCAGAGAACATAACTTCTGTTGTTTCACATCTGTTCTCACGGACCTTAGTTGCCTATGTTAGTATTTGTATTTGCATTAGATGCTATTGTAAAAAGGGAAAGGAACAAACTCATTTGGTTTTTACATGGTTGTTACTTAAAAGCAGTCATTTCGAATCTAAAATGAATTGAAATTATATAATTTTAACTGGAATGCCTTGTAAGATTCACTGCACACATGAATGACACTATCTGATTTACTTTGGAAGAGAACAATAGAAATGTTACACTTAAACACAAAATTAATCAAGTTTTATAAAAAATCCTTTTCAAGCATGCAAATATTTAACCAATCAGATACACAAGTCTATTAATGCATTCATTGTATTGGAACCACAGTGAATTGTACTTAAAAAAAACTATCCAAATTTAAATTTCTCAAACACAGTGTGTGTGTGTGTGTGTGGGTGTGTGTTTGTGTGTGTGTGTGTGTGTGTGTGTATATATATATAATAAAGTCATCCCTTCTATAGCTATGTGAACAGAGAAAAAATCCAGGCAAATATTGTGTATGCATATTCCACTTTATAATTTACCCACTAACTGGGATTTGTATCACAGGATATGCTCCTATTCCTTTGGTTAGATGATCCTAGGGAGCTTACAACATAGGGTGAGAATATAGCTTCCTCCCAATTCCAGGGAAGTTTAACTTAGAATGCAAACCAGAAAATATAAGCAAGAGTAAAAGACTGATTCCTGTTTTGAAGTGACCTGGTCTAGAACACTTGTCCACAAACGCTTATTTAGGTGGGAGAAAAACCGTTCATATAAGCTTGTGTCCCTGAGATTTTTGTCACAATACTGTGACCTACAGTCTTTATGTTCAAGATCAGAAATTCCGTTTGGAAGTGGAATAAAGGATGGAGAGAGAAGAGAGTGGAGGAAGGAAAGACTTGTTAGTCTCACCCTAGAGGCAGTAGTTTTCCACTTTATATTCTTCCCACAAGTGGCTTTCAAAGTCAGAGATATGACTTTCCATGTTGGGGTAAGTGTCATAAGATTAACAGGGGAATGTGTTCATACCTTCACTTTGTCATAGTCTCAGTTTTTGCCATTTCTATAAGGTATCCATCTGGAACCATTGAGAAGGTTATTTTATCAGTTCATGATGTGTATTCATTTGTTTTTGACTTTGCCACAAAAATCAAGGGCAGGACAATAATTTAGGCATCATAGGACTATTATGCCCTGCTTCTAGAAGTTTCACCCTCTTCTATTTCCCAGTTTGTATATATTGTCAAATCAGAATAACTACCGTATTTTTCGGACCATAAGACGCACTTTTTTTCCCCCAGAAGTGGGGGGTAAAAGTCCCTGCGTCTTATGGTCCAAATATAGCCTACACATATACTTTAAAAAAAATGTTTTTTTACTTGCCCAGCTCTGTGTGGTCTCTGTGTGCTTGCCCGGCTCTAAAATGGTTCTAAATGCTGCTGTTTACTTTACAGGGTTGATTACATGTGTTTATGACTGTGATGTTGGGTTTTAATGCACATAAAATATTTTAGGACACTATTTGTTTCAGAATCTTTTTTTTTCTTCATTTCCCTTCTCTAAAAACTGGTGCGTCTTATGGTCCGGAGCGTCTTATGGTCCGAAAAATACAATAGTTAGGATTATATAGCATGTGCCACACGGGTGGTGTGACTCATATACTATTTGGTAACCAAATATTTATGGGATCTTGTATATCAAGCCATCTTTTAGGCAATATAAAACTGCCTAAATTGTGACCATCTTCTGTTCTTATAAAATGTTTGTTCATTATCAAAAAAATGTTTATTCTATAGAGAAAATAGAATCTCTCCATTTAAGTCACTGAAAAAATTTCAGATACATGCCCCCCCCCCTTACTATTTCCTCATTTCATTCTCTGCCATCTTGATTCAGAGACACCTCTTTTGGAAGGTGAGTGGAAGGCTTATTGGTGACTTAGCAGTTGCAGGCTACGCTGAATTCCACTGGAATTAGTTGACATCCTTTATCGTCTTCAAATCTGGATTAACCCCATGCTAAGCCTTTATGTTCACCACTGCCCAGAGTTCTAGAGAAGCAGTAAGATGCGATAACCATATTACTATACCATCTCTATATAAAGATATAGAAACCACAAATAAATCTGCGGACCACGGTAGCATGATACAATTTATGTAGCAACCCTTTATATTTCCAAATTTGATAGGATACAATACAGGTTACAGTCAAGGCTCCCGTTATTTTCTTCAGCTGTAACCGTCATAGGAAAATAACATTGGTTTTATCTGGAAAGAGAATAGACAGAGAAAAGTAAATTCTCAAAAGAGGCCATGTACTATGTACTTTGAATCAAATAACCTAAATAGATGAAAAAGTGTCATTTAAATTTTTAGAATTTACTTGGATTGCTAGAAATTTTTGACGCTAAAAAATTACCCTAAATTCACTTTTGATATACCTAGAAAAGATAATAAAAACATTTTTAATATAATTTTAAATTTTTATTCCTCCTAAAAACCCTTACCAATGATAGACTTGTATGCATGCATATCAGCATAACCAATGGGGGGTGAGGGATGTGCTGGGGGATGGGAGTAGCCAGGGAGAGGTCAATGAGGGTGGGGTGGGGGTTTAAGAAAAAAATGTTCTGATGGTACCACTCAATAGGCACATTTGATAAACAGAACCCAGGTAAGATATTGTTTTAACCTCAAAGAAACTTCTTAAACCTTGATGATGGTCTGTGTGCATCATAAAGGTAGAAAAGGTATTTTCCCCATCATTTAGAATTTACCATTGCATCACATAATATACTCAATTCATTCTTAACTAATATCTGTCTCTGGTATTTGTTTCAGTGGATCATTTCTAGTAATTTAATGTGTAAGGATGTCTGGTGGCTTCTTCTCCAAATGGATGCGTGTTCATTCCGTGTCATATGTGCTATCCGTTTGTTTTCTCCTATGAAACATGTGGTCTGCTCTGTAAGGCGGCTGTGCTCATCATTCGTGTGTGTGAAGACTACAGGGCTTCTCTGGGGTGGCCTGTGTGCTTTCGAGGGCTGCATCCAGCACTTAGTTCACCATGGTTCTGCCCTCAGGAAGGAACGCCTTCCTTTTGTGTTTCAGGCTGTGGATGCCTTCCTATTTTCCCTGCAGCCCTTTCACTGTGGGGCCTGGCCAGGATCTAACCACATAAAGGCCACATTTGCTAAGAAAACATGGCATCTTACTGGGTTTTCGAGAGCCTTAAGAAATATTCTAATTATAATACCTCTCTCTGCCTTCGGAATCTGCATATCCGTATCTATCTTTATATCTTTGCCTACTTATATGCTGTTTTCATAGAAAGGAATTACTGCAGGCAGTATCTGAACCTGGAGGTGAGCCAGTTTGGGTGTCTGGGTCAGAGGAGATTATGTGGCTCCTTCCAGGCCAGCCTTCTTTCCTATAAGCCTATCTTTCCCCCTTTTTACTCCTCCTGCTGAATTTCCCTCTGCTCCTCATTTCCTTTAACCATATGGGAAACCTGGTGTTCCAGGCACACAGGGCTGACTCTGTTGGCCAGGTAAGAATATAAAAGGGAACGTAGTAAAGATTTAAAGATGGCCTTTACCACTGTTTATAGTTTGCAGTTCCCTTACAGCGCAGTCACCCCTCTCATCAATATAATAATCCACGTTTCATAAATAGCCCAACACTTCTTAATGGTGGCATAAAAAGAAAGAAGCTTTTTTGCTTTCTTTCCTAATCAGAGATGGCCTCAGGGTTTTATTTTCTTCTTGAGTTCTTGGGAACAATTTTGTCTTATAGCTCCTTCTTTTGAGCTCTGAAGAAATCTTTAGATAGGAGGTAATAATATAATAGCTAACATTTACTGACTCTAATTTATGCCAGTTACTATTCTACGTGCTGTCTATGCATTAACTCATTTATTCCCATATCAGCCCTATAGAAGTTGGCACACTTACTATCTTTTTATGAATATTATTTTTCAATTGCAGTTTATATTCAATATTACTTTGTATTAGCTTCTGATGTACAGCATAGGGGTCTTTAATTTACAGACGATGAAGCCGAAGCGCATAGAGCAGCGTTTTTCAACCGCTGTTCCGCGGCACACTAGATGTTGCCTGGTGTGCCGTAGGTGCAGACAAGACAAGAATTTTATAATTTTTCACTATTTTGTTTACATAATATTTCATAATAAAGTCATTATAAAATACTTTCTTTGTGTTTATTTGATTCCTATTCAAGAGAATTACTTTATATATAGTCAATATAGGCACAGAGTTAAATTTTTTAACATTTTCTAATGGTGGTGTGCCTCGTGATTTTTTTCATGAAACAAGTGTGCCTTTGCCCAAAAAAGGTTGAAAAACACTGGCATAGAGGATAAGTAAACTTACCCGAGGTAGCATAGCACGTAAAGCACCTATACCCTCTGCCTGCAGATTCCACATTCTAATGGCTTTGCTATATTGATAGTGGTACTTAGGTTTATAGTATGATTCCCCAGATGTACAGCAAGAGCATATACCATTAAGAGGAATTCCACAATTGCACAGGTTCTAGATATCAAAAGTGGAAAAAGTGCCAGGACCGGTTTGGCTCAATGGATAGAGCGTCGGCTTGGGGACTGAAAGGTCCCAGGTTCGATTCCGGTCAAGGGCATGTACCTTGTTTGTGGGCATATCCCCGGTGGGGGGTGTGCAAGAGGCAGCTGATCGATGACTCTCTCTCATCGATGTTTCTAACTCTCTATCTCTTTCCCTTCCTCTCTGTACAAAATCAATAAAATTAAAAAAAAAAAAGGAAAAAGTGAGGGACCCAGGCTCTCCCTTTATGACACAACTTCCTTAAAATGAAATGATCACAAGGTATTATAGAAAAATGATAACACAAATAGATCATTGTGAGCATGTTGCTTGTGGGGACAAACACATCAAGGCAAACTATCCCAGATACCTGTTTCCAGAGTTGAGTGGGCAGGCATGGCATGGCATTTTTGAGTGCATTCCTTTTCTTCCTGGAGAAATTTGGATGCAGTGGAAAGAGAATCTGATATGCTTTCTGCTTTTCTCCATGGTGCCCCTCTAAGCTCAGGTCCATGCCCAGCAGTAGATTGATGAAGGGGCATTCCCACTATTCAGGCCTCTATAACTTGTGGCCACACATTTTATCCCCAATTGTCTCTAAATATACTTTGCTGCATTGGAGAAGGATGACCAAGGACCATGGTTTTTGGGAATCAACCAAGATGTTAGAGCTTGCTTTAGTAGGGGACATAATGGAATAGAAATAGAAAGTCAAGGAAGATGAGCTCAGGATATACTATGGAGTGAAGTTTCTGGTCCTACTGCCATTGAATACAATTCACAGAGCCATAATCCACATTTCCCAAGATAATGAAATGAGACAATGGACATAATTAACTCATGTGTAGTTTAATATAAGGGATCCTGGTCATAAGCAGTAAAGAAATAAAGTAAAGGGAAACCAAAAACTGGTCCTGTAGGAATCTATTTAATAACTATTATTTGTGTGAACTCTTACTTTCTATGCTTCATTACCATGCAGTCTGGGTATTATTTACATCACTGCATCACATTGTATTTAATTTGCTGAAATTAAATTTGATTGCAATAGTTTATTGGCTTTTTGTCCCCATTGAGTTGATCACTGTGCTCAAATGTTAGTGTGACTACTTACTTGAAACTTAAAGATAAATTGAAGGAAAATGAGTTAAAACACAAGTTGTGATTTTAATTTTCAATTTTAAGGATAGAAAAATTAAATTGTTACCTCCACAGATTAACAAAATTAAAGAAAAGTTGAATTAAAGAATCTTCAGTTAAATATTCATTGGGTTTCTAATGTATAAGAAATGCTTGATGCATAGCGATAGAAATATTTTGCCCTGGTATTGAAAGGACATGAGAAATATCTTGGATATTCTGTAAAATTATCAGAATTGCTGTTTGATCTTTTAAAATTGAACAAAAAAATTAGCAGCTTTTTTTTTTATCAGTTTATTAAACTGACACATCTTAATGCTTAGGTATACATTTGTCAAGTTATAGTTTTAATTAATACTAATAGATGGCAAAGCATGTACAAAAAGTTACTTTTTCCCCTGTATTGGAAGGAACACATGATTTCCAAAATAGAAAGTTAAAGTTATATTTTGACATATTCAAGGGGTTTAAAGCTCTTTCAGGTGTGAGAGACACTTAAACACTTAGTGGACAGGTTAATCTGATTATTTTTCTCCTCCTAAGATATTTCTCTGTAAGATGTTCTAATTACTTGCTAAGAAAGTTGAATGAGTTTTTAGTTGTAAATGAGAACCGAGGAGTAGAAAATGTGCCAGACTGGAGAGTTCCACTGGGCAAACTTGTCCTCTAGAGACATTCATGGAGCCCTTAAACTGTGAAACTGCTCCTTACAAACCACTGTTTTGGCCTTTTGTCATTTAAAACATTGTCAGAGGAAGAATGATCAGAGATGAAAAACAAAGAAGCCCAGGAGAGCTAAACACATTAGCAGTAATATCTTTTAATTTCTTTTCAATGTACAAAGAAAGAAGACATAATCTTGAGGTCCAAAGCGTTCCTAATTATTCTTGAAATGTATTATATTCATTACATATAGTATAATTTTGGTAGACAGTATGAATAGTACAAGATCTCTTGGAATGGGTCTCTGTAGGCAAATAGATATAATGGGTATTGGTTTAGCTAAAATAAGCAAATTTGCAACTTCAAGAGAAGGACTTTTTTTTAGAAGTCTATGTTGCCTCATTTGTGGGAGTATCCACATTTAGCTCAGAGGTGTCCTACCATAAAAACAATACCTTCAAGTTATAAGGCTCTGTCAGATTTTTTTTTTAATCAAATCTTTTCCTATAGCCATAACTTTGCTTCAGAGTCTTATCGAGTTGCCATAGTCAATTTGAGCTGCTGTAACAAAAGAACCACAGACTGTGTAGCTTATACACAACAGAAATTTGTTTCTCACTGTCTGAAGGCTGGGAAGTCCAAGATCAAAGTGCTGGCAGACTTGATGTCTGGTAATAGCCAATTTCCCATCTCATAAATATACTTCTTTTTGCTATGGGAGGTCTCTGCCATCTCCTTATAAGAGCTCTCTGTTTGCTCAGGGAAGGGCTCCATCCTCATGACCCCGTCACCTGAAATTCCTACCTGCAAACCCATCTCAGTGGGGAAATAGGTTTCAACATGAATCTGGGGAGGACACAAATATTCAGCCCATAGTACAAATCTTCCCTGGATGACTATTTCCTGCTTTCCTACCTCTACTTTATCTCCTCTTTTTTTTTTTTTTTTTTTTCTTTGCCACCAATGGAATTATTTTTTCTTCAAGATGAAAACCTGATCATGCTTAACACATAAAAAGCTTTATTATTGCAAGGAGTATAATGTTAAAAAATACCTTGGTGTGACATAAAGGGACTTTCATTACCCAGGTTGTAAACTACCTTTTCATCTAACCTTCTCCCCCATCCCACATGTATTCCATAATAAAGCCATATAAACGCCTTGCAGTTATAAAGCGAGTCATTTAGGTAGCTCCTGATGAAAATGATGATAAAAATGTATAATTGCATTTCCTTGTTCAGCAGGCTGTCTTAAATTTTGCAATATTAGCTGTGTCTTTCAGATACTAATTTCGAATCTGATTACAGAATATGGTGAGCGTCCTTCCCAGCCAGTGACACAGGGAATGCCTCCTTTTGAGGGACCTCTTTTTTCTTTCTGTGGCTTTGCTCACGCTGAACCTCCTACCACATTACTCCTGCACAACAGATTGATCAGCTTCCGTCGCTTCCCAGCAGCATCCAGTATCTGCCACACAAAGTAATGATCTCTAGCAAAATTTTATGCGGTGTCTCCCCTGCCAACTCCAAAGTGGTCAGCCTCCTTTGGCTCACCATCCTGGAACTGTGTGGGTTTCTTGCAGCAGCCCAGCTCCCATAGGCCCAGCTTTGCTGCTCACAGCTGGCCGAGGTCCAGGTCTTTGTTGCTGGAGATGCTACTGTAACATCTGTTGAGTATGGCATGTATGTAGTTGCTCTCATCAATCTTAAGAATTGGGGTGTGCTTTCCAGGCACGCGGCACACGTTGTATAACATAAAGCCTGTCTTGAAGAGAATGTTGTGGGTGAAAAACAGAAACAATCCACGGTGTGTTTTGCAAGGTAGCTTTGATTTTAAGAACTGGAAAAAAATATTTGTTGAATATTTAGATAGCATATGACCATTTTTTTTCCCTGTGGAATTGCCAAGTAGAGATTATTGTTAAAGAAAATTTGTTTTTATAGTCATTTAGAAAAATCATTGATTCCATGAAGCTACTCAATTTTGACTGCCTTAGAGAAAGTACTCCTGATTTCAAAGTGGTCTATCATAAGAAAAAGCAAGACATATAGTCACAGCTTCCATCCCAGTATTAATGACCTTTCATAATATGGCATGAGGCCCCTCCCTTTTTTATTTTAGAAACAGGAAGGGAGAGGTAGAGAGCGATAGAAATATCAAAGAGAGAGCTGCCTCCTGCATGCCCTCTATTGGAGGACAAGCCTGCAACCCAGGTTGTGCCCTGACTTGGAATCAAACCAGGGACATTCTCATGCATGTGAGGGTGCTTAACCTACTGAGCTACGCCTACCAGGCACATGCAGCCTTTCTTTAGACTAAAAGTCCCCAAAAATAATGTGCTAAGAAAATGTTGATGGTATCCATATTTAAATATTTCTATCTAAAGAATCTATAGTATTGGGAAACCTGGCAGGATGGCTCAATTGGTTGGAGTCATCCCGTAGACTAAATGATTTCGGGTTCTATTTCCTGTGAGGGTCAGGGTCCATACCTCATTTGCAGGTTCGATCATTGGTTGGGGCATATATGGGAGGCAACCAATGTTTCTCTCTCCCTCTCTCCCTCTCTCCCTCTCTCCCTCTCCCTCTCCTCTCCCTCTCCCTCTCCCTCTCCCTCTCCCTCTCCCTCTCCCTCTCCCTCTCCCTCTCCCTCTCCCTCTCCCTCTCCCTCTCTCTCCCTTCCTCCTTTTCTCCCTCCCTCCCTTCCTCCTTTTCTCCCTCCCTCCCTCCCTCCCTCCTACTTCCCTCTTTCTCCTTCTTCCCCTCTTCTTCTCTCTTCCTTCCTTCTTCCAAACCCCTTCTTCTCTAAAATTAGTAAAAATAGCCCTAGTCAGTTTGGCTTAGTTGATAGAGCATCGGTCTTCGAATTGAAGGTCTCAGGTTCAATTCTGGTCAAGGGCACATACCTGAGTTGTGGGCTTGATCCCCAGTGGGGGACTTAGAGGAGGCAAGCCAAGCCATGATTCTCTCTCATTGTGGACGTTTCTATCTCTCTCTCCCTCTTCCTTCCTCTCTGAAATCAATAAAGATACATTAAAAAATAAAAAAATAAATAAAATCAGTAAAAACATTTCCTTAGGTGAAAATTAAAAAAATAAAAAAATTTAAAAAATATGGGGATAGGTGTATTTTCTCTCTTCTTCTCATTATATCCTGTTCCATTTTCAGAATATTGAATAGGTAGTTCAGATCTTTGCTAGGTAGTTAAGATATTTTGCCATAGTTGAGATTAGCAAGAAAAACAATATTGTGCAAAATATTTAATTTCACTAATAAGGAAGAGAAAACTCCTGAGATGTTTAATGCCAAATTTTTATATATTGTAATTCGTTTTTCAGAAGTAGAACCCAGGAAACTCAACCACAGTCCAGGCTTCTGTGCAATAAAGAGTGTGATTGGAGTTTATATAAACTGATTTATTTTCTACAGATAATTTTCCAAAGAAGATTGCTAAAACATTGTTTCTGTTTCTTCAGGTTCATTTATTCTCCTCCATTAATTCTTCCATGCTAGTGAGTCTGTGTGGGTGAGCTCTAAGCAGAAATATTGGACAGAGTTTATCTACATTATGATAATAGGTTAATTCCTTTTTCTGAGGATACATCTACTTTGAGCTAGGAATTGCTAAGTGCATAGTACTTACGATAAAACTGAATATGTGTCTAAGATAGAAGTCAAAGAATGACTTCTTAAAAACATAGAATGATCCTGGATAGTTAAGTCTAAGTTGCTTTAGGTTTTGGAAAATTTTCTGAGTTTAGAAAACTGAACTTCAGTCTGTGGCTTGCTGGTCACTCACCACAATGCAGTTTTTGGATAAGACCATCTTGGTTTCTGGAGAACCTGCTGATGAATTTGATAAGGGCAGCAAATGCCTATATCTTGCATCTCATTCATCAATCAGGAATGCATTAGCCTTTGTGCTTTCCCAGAGAAGAATTGTTATGAAGTTCTCCAGAACCTCAGAATAAAATGGAAATAAAGTGGAAGCAATAGCAGACCCACATGGAAAGATCCAGTGTTCACTGGAAGTCATGTTATGTTTTTAATAAACCCTGTAGAATCACTTATGAGAAAGTATAAAGTGTTTCTTGCTGACATTCTAGCTGTAAATAATGCAAGAGTAAACACTTTAATAATTTTAATTAATTCTGAAGTGTAGCTTTAATTTTTCTAATTACAGCTGATATTTCTAAATCAGAGACTTATGGCGGAAGTTAATGCAATCTTTGCTTACCATTGCAGTTACATTACACAACTTGCTGTTGAAGTGCAGGATGCTTTAATTAAAAATATTTTATAATCTAAAATGAGCTGTTTAAAGTCCTTTAAAAAAAGTTTCAAGTCTTTTAAAATGGATATTAACTGAATTTAACTGCATTTTAAAATTTCTGTTCATTTGTACCTCAGTGTTAATAAGATGCCAGTTTTTCTTCATGGGATCAGATGGTGAATCATTGCATTAGTTCAGGAAATTCATTTGAAGAATGAACCCATGATTGTACTCAAAGTGTATTCACATAATGCATATATATATATATATATATATATATATATATATATATATATATATGGTTGATTTTTTACAGAGAGGAAGGGAGAGGGATAAAAAGCCAGAAACATCAATGAGAGAGAAACATCAACCAGCTGCCTCCTGCACACCCCCCACCAGAGATGTGCCCACAACCAATGTACATGCCCTTGACCAAAATTGAACCTGGGACCTTTCAGTCCAACGCTCTATCCACTGAGCAAAACTGGTTTTGGCAATAGTTTCTTAATAATTTAATTGAGATAGACAAAATCATATAAAACACTAAATTATTAGAGATGATGCATTAGCTACTGAGCTTGTATATATACATATGCTAAACAAGTTTTAGAGGACAGTCTTGATACCAAATAACATTTTTTTGGGGGAAATATTTTGGGACCCTGTTTATATTCTATCTGTAATACTTGTAATGAGCATGTTCTTGTGTTTTTTAGTGTGTTTTTTTTTTAAATTCTTAGTGTCTCATTTGAAATGTATAACAAAAAATAAATTAAAAGACTATGATGTACCCTAGAGAGAACTCCTTGGTAAGCATCACATGAATATAGTTATATAATTTTGTTTTTAAGCTTTTTTGGAGCAGCCATACATTTTTCATGTTTGATTGAATTTACCTGGCAAAATTTACATGTAGTACCTAAGGCTTGGTCTTTATTACCAATCAAATGTCTCGTGGTTTGCACATGCTGTACTTACACTCACACTGTGTAACCAATTGTTATTCTGATATTAAATACAGATACTCTGAACAGTTGTAAGACTTTTAACTTCAAGTCCAGCCAGTTATCACATACATAAATTATATACTTTTTCTTTTCTTTATCACCTCCATTTTTTTTTTTTTTTTTGAGAGATGGAGAATGTGGGGCGTGTACATGGATAGGTTGACTCCTGCACATCCAGAGTGTGGACCCAACCCACAGCCTCGGCATGTGCCCTGACCAGGAATTGAATCCTTGACCAGCTGAGCCACATCAGCCAGGGCTTTCACTTCTTTTTTTGATTATCACTTTTCATTTTTCACATTCTACCAGTTTTTCAACATGTTTACCATTACACCCAGTTTGGAGATATAGATAAATTTCATCAATACTCTGCTTAATAAAAATACTACTCTGCTTAATAAAAAATACAAGTTATTCTTTGTTTTCTTTTATACTGCCTTTAAAAAGTGTTAATTGTTTCTAACCACAAAAAGACAATATTGTTTAAGAAAAAATTTACCTTGGTAATTGTTGGACTATTGGAACTAATCTATTGCCTGAGTACAACAGCGACTCAGTAAATATGAACAAATGAATTAAAATATATACGCTCACATGTTTGTGTGTAGAATATATGTTATACATAAATATAATTAAGTGCCTTAGTGAAATTTTATTAACTTTTTATTTTTTAATTAACTTTTTATTTTACTTTGTTCAATATTCATTCTATGACAAAATAAATGAGTAAACATTTGGTACAAAATAAGCAGTTCACTATTTTTAAAGATAGTAATAAAGAACCTGGGTTTTAGAAGTAGCCAAACTCAGATAATTTCTAACTCTATTAATTATGAGATTCTTAATCTTCAGCCATTTACTGATGTCAGCAAACTTTAGTTTCCTCATTTGGGAAATGGATCTTCTATTATCTGCCTGAAGGTGTTTTGTAACATTAAGTTGGGAAAAAAATTGTAGGTATAAATGCACAAGTGTATTTGTATGTATGTGACTGTGGTTATGGAATACTAGAAGAAAAGCATTTGAAAGGGAAAGAGCTTTAAATTTTTTTTTTAAATGCAGATCACGTGCATAAGGGGTAAAGGTAATGACAGTGTCTGGTCCTTTCTCTTTTAGACTCTGTAGTCCTGAATATACACTAGACTGATGCCTATGCATTTTTCTCTAATTACACAACATTATTATATTATGTTCTTAATCTTTAAAGTCTTAAATTTCTTATGAAAAAAGTACTCAAAGTAGCTATAGCTGACAAACAGTATTTTAAGGTGGGCTTTGGAAAACAGCTAATGTAGATCACTGACATGTACATCATTCTAATTTTAATTTATTATGGAAATGCATAATGACATCACTGAATCAAAAGTTAAAAGTTCCCAGAACTATTAAATCATGTGGGCAAGTTGCCTTACTGCATAGATCTGACTCTGACAGTGCACAGCAGGATGAGCCAAAACGTGAAACCTAGTCGCCCATGGAAGATCAGCTTATTGGTGATCCAACTGAGAAGCAAAACACTTTCTTTAAAACCCAAATTATGTTTGCTTCACTTTGTAGAAATTGTAAAGCCAAGAGCGTGTACTGATTTTTTCCAACTTATTTGGAAGTAATTATTGGTTATTTGAGAGAGAATTCATGTAAAGCTATTCCATTAGTTGTAAGTTGGCTCATTATCTTTTATAGTTCATCTCTGTTTTTGTTTTTAATTTTCTTTTCACTATTATTTAATTAGCAGTTAACTTTAAAAATACTTATTTAAAATAGCTGCCTAACTTATGGATTTGTGCAGATACAATGGTATATTAATGGATACTCTGATTTGAAATGCTTCATTTGTTTTCCAACTCTGAAAATGGAACCCGAGCTAGACAAGAACCACACAGTGTAAATAAATTAGTTACTCTAAATTTGAGGTTAACATATGGTCTAATTACAGTATCTACTATAAAAATTGTCATTGAATAATCAAGCCAACCTGCCATTGAGCTTTTGGTTGGGTGGGGGATATTCTCTTCTGAGTTGTGGGTGTGTTTTTGCTTTTTTTTTTTTTTTTTCACTTCTTGACATGAAGGTAAAATTCATGTCACTTTTACACCTTTAACGTGCAAATTATTCCATAGAGAAGTAGCATTTTTCTTCATTTAATTTGATTACTGACAAAGACAGGCTTGGAAATCTGTATCCAGACCTCAGTGTAAGGAAACAAATATTTTATCCTCAGCTGCCCTTACCAGACACCTTTGAACTAGTAGACATCTAGTGATACCTCATTAGCCAGAATAATGGTGGCAAGGGGCTGACCTTGCACCCCTGACACAGGCTCTCATTGGATGGATGGTGTGAGTGACGAAGCGGGTCTGTCCCGGAAGATTGTGAACCATTCGTTCTCATTAGGCTGCCAGCCATACAAATGTAACAGCATACCAGGCTGTTTGAGAAATGCAGTGATTTATTGGAGGCATTTTTTATACCTGCCTCTCTCCAAGCAATCAGCAGTTCAAAGAACACAAATTAACTAAAAATTCAGGTATAAATAGCATCACTTTATTTTTGCTACATTAAGCTCCTTGCTTGCATTTTGACTGATTTGCTATTAATCAGTTATCATAATTTTATGGTGCTTTACACTTTTGAGCTTAGTTAAATGAAGATTGAAATATAAAAGTCACTTCTGGTATCACTAGTAAAGACATAAAAGCAGTATACAGTGGAATTTTACTCTAGACATGTGCAATATAATTTCTCTTTTGCTCTCAGAACTAGAAGGGAACTGTCCTCTGTGATGACCAGTAAAGGAAATCATATATAATCTCCTGGTGTAAGCTTATTCTACACAATAGATGACAACTGATATAAATGATTGAAAATAGGAAAGATAGCCGAAACCAGTTTGGCTCAGTGGTAGAGCGTCGGTCTGCGAACTGAAAGGTCCCAGGTTCGATTCCAGTCAAGGGCATGTACCTTGGTTGCGGGCACATCCCCGGTAGGGGGTGTGCAAGAGACAGCTGGTCTATGTTTCTCTCTCATCGATGTTTCTAGCTCTCTATCTCTCTCCCTTCCTCTCTGTAAAAAATCAATAAAATATATTAAAAAAGAAAATATCGATAGGAAAGATAAACTATAACTCAAAAGGGAGTTGAACTTTTCTTTTTAGGAAGAAAGGGAAAAAATGTAAGTACTTCCTGTTTTAATGATAAAATAATCTTGCTGTGGGTTGAATATGTTTTTGAAAACAAAGTTGTAATAGCAATGAGAGAGAAATTGCTTGAATTGGGGAAAAAACAAACAAAAAAACCCCAAAAACACCCTCCTGGGGTAGAAGAAAATTTTTGGGTTGGATTTTTTTTTTTATGTCTTTGCAAATGAGAAAAAAAAATATTTTCAAGGTTACAAATAGGCTTTGATTTCTAAACAGAAATGCATATTTTGCTTTAAGCTTTCCCCTCATTTGAAAATTGCTTATTAAAATCTCTTTGGCTCAAGTTCTAAAATGTTATCTGTCTGCCAAAATTCTTAGAAGAATTCCCAATTCTCTGTATTAATATGAAGTGTGTCATATATATTGAAACAGGATTATTCATGATGCATCCTTAGAGACATATTTATAGACATATTTGGAACAAGCATACAGTTTTGAAGCTAGTACTTGGTGACCTCTAAATCACTGTTATTTGATATAAAACTTGATGGTCAGGAAGACTCTAGGTTTAACCATTCTACAAGTATAAAATTAGGTCATCTTTGCAATAGTATCCAATTAATCATAACTCTGGGCTCTGATGTTTTTAATTGCAGGAATTTGACGCTTTAATGTTTAAGTTTTATTTATGCCTTATTTGTGTCTTCATGGGCAGTCTCTCTTATATATGCTCTAGAATTCTGTTTCTGAAATTCTGGTTTATGGACCAGCAGCAAGGGTATCACCTGGGAACTTTGAAATGAGAATTCTCAGGACCCATCCCAGGCCTTCTGAAATCTCTTTAGTTAACAAAGGTTGGTGCTATTAAGGTTTGAGAAGCACTCCATTAGAATTCAACTCCATGTCTCTCTGATTTGGTTTGCTTGTCAAAGTGCTCTGTCATTTTATATACTGCCAGAAGGTATAATGAGTCACTGCTTGGCCATGTATAATTGATGCAGCTGTTACCTGTAGCTTATGTATCAGTCCTTATAAGATGCTTATAATGTTCCATCCCCTCATACATTCTCCCAACCACACTGTAATTTTAAATACCTATTTCTAAAGTTTGAGGGACAAGATATTTAGTAATTATAAAGTATAACTTAGATTTGACTACTCAACTTATTTTATTTTATTTTTTAATATATTTTCATTGATTTCAGAGAGGAAGGAGAGGAAAAGAGAGAGAGAAACGTCAATGATGAGAGAACCATTGATCGGTTGCCTCCTGCACACTGCCTACTGGGGATTGAGCCCACAACCTTTCATGTGCCCTTGACCGGAATCTAACCTGTGACCCTTCAGTCCATAGGCCAACACTCTATCCACTGAGTCAAACCAGCTAGGGCTTGGCTGTCCATTTAATATCTTCTAGTCTGCAGGCTCAGATTTGCCACCAGAATCCTTGTAGACACCTCCTTAATTAGGTGGTGCCATAAAACCCATTTTCTTACATATTGGACCTATGCTTTTGAGTAGTTCAGACCCAACTTCTAGGAAGTTTTAGCAAAATAAGAAGATTCTAACTCACTTAAGTCTAAGACTCACCACTAGAGTTCCCATGTGTTGATTTATGTTAGACCTTATAGGAATAATGTTATAGAAACTTGGCACAACAAATTATTTTCGAGCTCATTCATATGTAGCAGTTCCTGTGGTCAGGAATTTAGGAGTGGTTCAGCAGGGTGGTCCTGCGTCAGAGTGTCTTAAAAAGGTACAGAGTATCAGGGATGGGGGGTGGGGGACTACAGGCACCTCAGGCTTGAGTCTAAGAGGCTTCAGTTCCTCTCTGCATGTTTGTTTCCTAGCGCTGCTATGGCATGGCAGGAGATAGGGAGGGAGGGACCGATGGAAATAATGCCATGTGGCCTTTTGTGACCCAGTCTCCCAGCCCTGATTGCATTCAAGAGAAATGAGTCATTAAGTGCAGCCCACAACCATCAAGTGGGAATTATAAAGAGTGTGAATGTCAGTGGTTTGAAATAACTGGGTCCACCTTGGAGGCTGCTCCCACAGCCTTTTGGACCGCATGACTGGTAAGTGGTCTTTCCTTCAAGATATGACCTTGTTCTCTGCTTCCAGCAAGGCATTGTCACCACATTGAACCATAAACAAGACTAGACATGCAGGAAGATCCACAGTGTGGGCCTCCTTTGCACTGTTTTAAATGATATTCCACATGGAGGACAACTCTTCTCAAATCCTTTCTGAAGCCTTTCCATCATGGCTCACAAACCAAAACAAGACAAAATGGACAGATCCACAATTTTCTTTCATTTTCACAAAACCTCTCAATAGAAAAAGCATGGATGGTGCCATTATACTCATAAAAAAAATAAATTAATACTTCTTCCCTTAAACTTGTTCTTCACTCACAAAGCCCTTATCCCACTTGCCTCACACACCTGCAGGCATATACATGTGGTTTGCATCCTGTATCAGCTATTCAATTTTCAGTATAAAATGTCTTCATCCAGGCTGACAATGACTACGTGGTTCTCCACTAGAAAGATTGGGTGAGTTGTTGCTTTTCGTTTGTGAAACTAAAGCGATTTTGAATGGCTTGATTAGGTAATGGAAAAGATGGCTTCAAAAATGGATTAGATAGAGAATGGATAGCCAGATAGTAGTGTAATCACACAGTGGAGTACTCTACAGCAATACAAAGTAATATACTAGAGTTATACTCACAAATATGAATGAATCTCAGAATAGTGTGTGCTTATTGAAAGAAGCCAGAGATAAAAATTATGTTCAGTATGTTTTCATTTACATGCAGTTCTAAAACAGACAACACTAATTCATAGTGTTAGAAATTGGACCAGTGGTTTCCTGAGAGAGGGGAAGATGTAGAAGATTGACTGAAAAGAGGCATTTGGTAATTTTAGGATAATAAAAGTATTCTATACCTTGGGGTAGTCATTGCATTAATATGCATATTCAACAAACTTAAGTATTAACTTAAGTGGGTTGTACTTAAGTTATATTTCAGTAAAATAGATTTAAAAATGTAAAAATAAAATGATTTTGCTAATTCACATTGTGTGGACAAAGGTATTTGTAATAATTATGTTACATTTTCCAATTTCCACCTACTGTTATAAAATAATATGAAGTGAGTTTCAACCTGAGAACTTTGATTCATAAGACTTTTCCTAAGATATTATATTTGAATCTTGTGGATTATCACCTTCATCAGTTGAATAGAAGTTTATTTTGTTAGTATCCCAGATTACTGCTTTGTTACCCTTGACACTGTTATCAAAATTGGATAATTAGATTTGGTCTGTTACTCTTTTAGTGTTTTCTTTATTTTTGTACTTCTTTAACTTTGGTTTCATTAAGCTTCATTATCCACCAGTTACAAATGGAGTCACATTAACAGTAATAATATACACTTACATGTTTTAAGCCTTATCTATGGATATGTTTTTATTGGATTTTAGACAGAGAGGAAGGGAGAGAGAAACATCAATCAGTTGTTTCCCTTAAGCACCTGAGGTTCAAACCTCCATCATGGGTATGTGCCCAGGAATTGAACAACCCTTTGATGTATAGGTTTATGTTCCAACAAACTGAGTCACCTGGCCAGGGTATAAATTTAATTTTAATTGAAATTTTCTAGTTTATAGATATTCTTAGGAAAATGCTTCTCAAGTATGTTGGGAAGTCCCAGGCAGATAATTCACATGTGTTCAAATACACATTATCAGTGGACAGAGCAACTATACTTTGGCTTCTGTGAATGCTTTTCTCTCTTTCTGATTCCAAGTATTATACTTCCCAATACTGTGTCCACCTGGAATCCTACAGCTGCCACTGGATCCATCAGGTTCTAGTCTCTCCCATCAGTAATTTGCTGGGACCAGGGTTTTCATTCTGTCTTCTAGATAGAAAAGTGCAGAGGCCTCTATCTGTTACCATGGTAATTCATTAGTGAGTTTCACAAGAATGTCTCCTTCTCCCCCGTACCTCTTTAAATTTCTGTTATACTCTGGTATAGGATTGCTGCTCATACTCTAATGCTTTAGTTATTTCATTGAAACAGTTCCTTCAGTTTTACTTGTAAGTTCCCTTGAAACTCTTTCTTTGCTTCATTGGTCTCACATGTGAAACTGAACTCCGGGTACTTTTGAGTTTCTGGCTTCACACTTCACTGATGATTTCCTTTCTTCTCCTGTGACTAAATCTCTTTTATTCAGTCAAGTTTAACAGGTCGGCCTCCCTCTCCTCTTAAGTTCTGTTCTATTTCAAGGTCATTCTCAATTTCGCTCGGTAACAAAATTTCTCCAGGTGCATTTGACTTGTTTATTAGACACAAAGAGGCATTTCTGAAAGCACTGGTTAGGTTCATGTGTGGATTCCTACTGTGTTTTCTGACACTCAATTATATGATTTCAATTTGATGTAGAATTAAAGATCCGAGTCCTGATAAGATCTTATACATAAAAGAAACTTAAGAGATTCTTTTAATGCAAACCTGTTAGGTCATTGAGAAAACCTCTACTCAGTTTCTCCATCAGCAAAATGAGAGTGTCTACTTTTAGTTCTTCAGGAAGATCTTCTTCTTTGATAAGGCTTATATTTCAGTGGGAAAAATAGGTAATACAACATTTTATTTTTAAAATATATTTTTATTCATTTTTTTTTACAGAGAGGAAGAGAGAGGGATATAGAGTTAGAAACATCGATGAGAGAGAATCATTGGTCAGCTGCCTCTTGCACACCCCCTACTGGGGATGTGCCCGCAACCAAGGTACATGCCCTTAATCGGAATCAAACCTAGGACCTTTCAGTCCACAGGCTAACGTTCTATCCACTGAGCCAAACTGGTTTCGACAATACAATATTTCAAATATCTAGATATATTAGATGTTATTAAATACTAAGAAGAAGAACATTAAGGCACTGAAGAGCTGTAGGCAGTGCTGAAGTAGGGTGTAATATGTAAATAGGGGGACAAGAGAGACTTTCACTGAAAAGAAGGCATTTGAGTGAAAAGGTTATGGAATAGATGCACGTTTAAATATCTGACAGCTTCTTGTTTAGAAGACCTCAAAGGTGATTATTTCTCACATTGAAATATAATTAGTGATTTATTCTTCAGTAGAACATGTTCATAATAAGCAGTGTTCCTGCATTCAGTGTCTGCATTTAATTTTGAATACTGTCTTTAAAGTCTAAGGTAATATGCTCTTCTGACATCAATATTACAATGTGAGCTTTAATTCTAAGGCTGGGCCATTTATCCAGGTAAATGAGATTAAAACCTATTTCTGGCTTAATTGTTTAATCATGTGTTCGTGGATACACCAAGCCTCAGTGGTGTCTTAATGGTCCCACATGGGCATAGTAACTTAATAGCATTTGTAAGAGCACCTCCAAATGGAGAATCCCCACTTCAGAAATGCTTACTTCCGTCATGAGCACCATTTTAGTCCCTGGCTCGGGAGATCACAGGCCTTGGAGTCAGACACATTTTGATTTGAATCTTGGCTGTCATTTAATGACTGACCAGGTGCTGAGAACACTTAATAACGTGCTGTTGTTGAGCATATAGTTTGAGTCTGGCATTATGTAAGGTCCTGAAGATAAACCAGTGCCTAAAGAAGTCACAGTCATGAAATTCATACTTGCCTCCTCAGAGATGAGTTATCTCATTCCCTCTCTAACACGCTTTTTACAGAGCACTTTCTCACTCAAAAAGCATTATCTCTTCTGACTCACTAGATACTTAGTCCAATGGGTGTTGGATTGGTCTTTTATTTACCTTATTTTGGGATAACCCTTGTATTATATATGAGCTATATGTCCATCTAGTAGACCAACAATATGAACTTGACTTTTTTTCAGCAAGGTCTGCTTTCCTTTGGTGTTCAGTTCTGTCCCCTCTTTCAGCTTTCCATGAGCTCTCTGTGATTTTGCTTTTTTCTTCCCTTCATCTGTGTTTGTAGGGGATTTGTATCTACGTGTGAGCTCCGTGTTTCCTACACTAGACCGTGTGAAAATGTGAAAGGCAGAGACCAACCAGATCTCCAGTTTGGCATCTTCAGACCCTTGTTCAGGGCTGAGAACATAGTGTGTGTGAACATAGTCCTTAGTGTGGAGGTGTAAGTGAGCCTGTTATCCTCTGGTGACAAGCTCTGTGCTCCTGGCCATTTAGTTTCTCCAAGTGCCAGTTTATTTTTTCTTAAAGAATGGGTGGAAGGGTTGTTGTGAGGGATAAATGCCATGATATGGATCAGGACCACTTAAAAAAATGTCTGTTACCCTGTAAGCCTTCCCCAAATGTTATTACCTCTCCTCCTTCTCTTCTATTGAAACTTCTCCTCCAACACCTACCTGTGTTTCCCGGAAAATAAGACATCCCCTGAAAATAAGACCTAGTGTAACTTTGGGAGAAAAATTAATATAAGACACTGTCTTATTTTCGGGGAAACAGGGTAGTAATGACAATGACAATGAGGGTGATGATGATGATACTACATTTCCATTGTTACGGTCAAGATGCTTTTTGGATTAAGTTGCAAAGGCTCCATGTGCCATAGATACTCATTAATTCAAGTTGATAAATAATGTTTATTGAGCCTTTATTAGTCCATGGCACTAGAATGAACACATGTTGTATAAATACTGGTGAATGAATACAGGAGGGAGGCAGGGCTGCTGATGCCTGAGCTGCTCTCTGCCTCCTCATTCCCAGTGAAAGTAGGACCTTGGCTGCTCTGACTTGTTTGTGTATTATCTGACAGCGTGACCCTTAATGCTTCCGCTTTCACCACTTCACTTTATCAATTTAAAAACACCGCCAGTGATTTGTTATTAGTGCTAAATATCACCTTGACATTTTAACTCTGATTTTATTTATTAGATGTTATATTTCTATGTTCTCGATGGTGAAAGGGCTGGTCTTTAATGTCTATTCTTAGAGTTTATAGAGAAAAATAGCCAAGATGTTTTTATGTAAAATGCAAAGGATGAGTGAATAAGCATTGCTTTAACATTTAATACGGTCTTAAAACAAAGAAATATATTTTTAAACTGAGACTAGTTAACAATCTGAAAGTTTATCTTGACAAAAAAAAAGCTTCTGTTATAAATGTGTGTGTGTGTGTGTGTTATACACATACATACATTTTTGAAAATTCATTTGAAAATTGAAGGTACCTTGCTCTTTTCTAAGAATCAAGTATGAGGAAATAGCATTCTATACATTTCAGTCATTGCTACATTTTGGTTTTCAAGGAAATTTTATGCCCACAAGCAAACATGATGAAACACATAGAAGAATGTAGTTCATTCTTTTTTAGATTCTTAGAATCATTGTGGCTTGGTTCCCTTATGACTAAATGCAGAAGATTTACGTAGAATTGTCATGTAATTTTTATGCCTCAAAATAGTGCGTTTTGACATCTCCTCAGAATATTTTCATTCTGATAACTGTTCCTTTTCTTGTCACTTTTTATTGAACTGAATATAGCAATTTGAGGTTGGCATGATACTGGTCTATATTTATCATTATTTCTTGTAAAATTTCTCTCACCATCTCTGGGAAAGCTATAAAGATATAGGTTCACATGTTTTATTTTTATTATATGGTCATAGTTCATGCCATTTAATCCTAGAAAAAATTAGGTATCTTTATTGAATCTACTATGTCTCTCATTGAAAAATGTGAAGATAGATTTATTTGTCTGATAACTAAAAACAGGAATCTCAGACAAAATTTTGATTACTTAAATCTCATAATTTATTTTGATTGGGTTGTGTTTTATAAAGCTCACCTTACTGAATAGTTTCACATAAATATCTCATGTTAGGTATGACCCTTCTCATAAAATATTTATATTTATAGTTTTGTGCTCACACTGTATTCCTTTCCATTTATGTACATTAAGTTTCGTGTTACCCTTGCTAACCTGGTTACAACACTAAATAGAATTCATTTACATAAGACTTCATGCAATTTTTTTTAAGTTTGTGAGATGTTATTTTATCCATGGTATTAAAAATATCAAAAATGAAAAAAAAATCACTGTTCTCCTGAAAAGTCTCCAATATTTGACAAGGGCTCCCTTCCCTGCACACTTGTATGTGTGCACATGCGTGCATGTGTGTGTATGTGTACTTTATCTGCTAATCTAAATTCATTTGTTTATACTCATAGTACTTAGAGACTTTAAATTTTTTTCTTTGTTTACTTAAAGGAAAAAAAATATATAAAACTGGCTCTAACATTCAGTATACCTATTGTTGCAGTTGATAACATGGTGTGATATGATATTATGATATTTCTCCATCAAGTTTTCAGCCCTGAAATTATATGGGGCTTGAAGTATTCATTTTCTAAAACGTTTTTGGGGAAATGTAAATATTTTCATCTTGAATTGCATAACATGTTCCTTTTTGACATCTAAAGATGAAGTTATTTAATAAAACAAGTTGTCTTCTAATCATAAAGATTGGATGGGAGTGGAAGGCTGTGTAAAATGTACAGAGTATGAGCTACTGTCTAAAGATGGCTTTGATCAATGGAAAATGCACAAATAGTGATGAATGGGAGAAAGAGCTAAATATCAATAATAATTATTATAACCTATTTCACAGTTTATTTTAGGGTGTTCAAGATTTTAAAACATGATTCAAAAGAAGATAATATTAGCATACTATTTTAGATCATCATTATTTATTTATTGTATGAAAGTTCAAATTTGTTAAGTAAAATATCATGCTATTTTTGGCTTAAGCATAGTTTGGGTGATGCTGTCAAAGTTCTAGCAAAGAAATTAATGTTTGTTTGGCAATGGGGTCAAATGTCTTGTTCAGAAATAGTCTAAGAGATTTCCCACGTTAAATAACTAGAGCCAGTAATTTCTTATTGTTCACTCATATATTCATCAAATGTTCAGTCATATATTCATCCATTGAACAAAACTCTTCTGCAGCCAACAGATGAGATTTGATGTTGTCCTTTCCTCAGTGGATTATCTCTATTGATGTATGTCATTTGTTGGGATGAAAACGAATCATAATAATTTAAGATTTACAAAATGTAAAAGTATTTGTATAAACATTTTTGTTCATTTGGGAACCAGTTAAATTCATGCTGGACAATGGGTTTGAGGAATGAGGTCTCAGTGAATGATGAGCTAGAGAGGAATGAGGTCTCAGTGAATGATGAGCTGGAGAGGAATGAGGTCTCAGTGAATGATGAGCTAGAGTTCTTAGCCACAGAGCTGGAGCAAGCAGGAGACCTGGGTTGCCCCAGCAATGGAGGAAGCCAAGCTTCCCACCTCCCCAGGCCAGACCTGGCCTCTGCTCAAGGCTACAAAGTTTCAATTATAGAAGATAAATAAATCCTAGATACTTGCTTCCAGCCTTCCCTGGACTCCGCTCAAGGAGGTATTGAAAAAAAAAAGAAAAGAAAAAGAGGAGGAGCTGGGACCTTGTGTCACCAGGGAGGAATCAGGCCAGGATAGGATAGCAGGGGCTGTTGGGGGTTAACAGACAAGCAGGGGGGCCAGTTGGGGGTGAGTAGGCCGTCAGGGGAGGGTCATTTGAAGGTGATCAGGACAACAGGGGAGGGCAGTTTGGAGTGAGCATGCCAGCAGGGAGGCAGTTGGGGGTGAGTAGGCTGACAGACAGATAGGTGAGCGGCTGGAGCCAGCAGTCCCAGATTGTGAGACAGATGTCCGACTGCTGGTTTAGGCCCAATCCCTGTAAACCAGCAGTAGGATATCATTTTAGGGGTTCCAGATTGGAGAGGGTGCAGGCTGGGCTGAGGAACATGAACACCCAAATTTTGTGCACCAGGCCATTAGTGTGTGTGTGTGTGTGTGTGTGTGTGTGTGTGTGTGTGTGTGTGTATACGTATATATACATACACACACACAAAGTGTGTGATTTTGAGAATTGTAGCATTAATTCTAAATAGATATGAGTACAACATGAATTTTACATTTCATTTAAATCTTGTATTTTAGAGTGACCTAGACTCTTGATTCTAATAATTACAGGCTGTTGTTGTTCCTTGTGATTAAGCCGCTATCCCAGTGGTTGGCAAACTCATTAGTCAACAGAGCGGTAAACCGCGGCTTGGGAGCCACAGTTTGCCAATCACTGGCCTATGCTGTTGGTATTCTGACCCACTCTAAAATACAAGATTTAAATGAAATGTGAAATTCATGTGGCTCGTGAGCCATAGTTTGCCTACCACTGGCATAGGCTATGGTAAAAGAGAATGACAAAATTAAGAGGAAAGTGGTAAGAGAAATTAAAGTTCAGGTGTATAAATTGACCTTCATTGATGAAAACTGGGTAATGGCTCAATGGCTTCTTATTGTTGACCAATAGTTTTGCCAAGGTTCACATTAACCCAGGACCATGCTGTGCTATTTATGACTTTAATATGATTTGGACCCCCAGGACATGGTGTTCTTTCTTTGAGGAATAAAGGGCAAGACTTCCAAATAACACTTGATCAAATCTCTAGAAATTTTATCTCTGCTAAAAGGCTATCATACTATCCCAAACATTCCCAACTTCAAAATTCAGGCACCCTTAATTTTTTTTTTTTTTTTTAATTTGTGGTAATGTTAGAAGATTTCACTTTCTTAGCAGTATTGCATGTTGGTGATTATTTTGTGAGAAACAATAGTAATAATATAAGAATATAGAAACAACAATAATATATGAATATATATTGATGGGTTGAATATCTATGGGGAAGTTAAATATATTCAGTTTTTAAAAATATCACTTCACTTCTATTTAATACTGTGCTATACCTCAGAAATGACCTAAGCTGCTGTGACTACACTAAGGCATAGTGAAATAAAAAGGGCGATTTACCCAATTAGCACAGCAAGTGAGTTGTCTCATTCCAGCATGTGGTAGGTAATTGTACACAAAATACACAAGCCCTGCTGAACTGGCATTAATTTGATTCTTGGTTACTATCACTGAGGATAGCATCATTGTCCCCAATTGGCTGAAATTATGAATGCCTTTGCTTTGTCACTCTTTTATTACCTCCATAACTTTTTGAGCTTTTTTAGCTGTCCCAGCCATAATCCTATATAATAAAAGCCTAATATGCTGTGTCCAGTTGTCCAGTCAGCTGTTCAACCCATCAAAGCCTAATATGATAATTATATGCCAGGTTGCTCAACCACTCGCTATGATGTGCACTGACCATCAGGGGGGCAGACAGTTGACCAGTCAAGAAGTCACTATGATGTGTACTGACCACCAGGGACAGATGCTTTGACTGGTAAGTTAGCTTGCTGCTGGGGCCCGGCCAATTGGGACTGAGCAGGACGAGCCAGACCTACCCTGGAGCCTCCCACCTTGCCAACCTCCCACATTCCTCCCTAGCCTCTACTGCCTCTGCAGCAGCATTAAGGATGTTCCGGGCATCTAGACATTCCCAGAAGTCTCCTAGCCTTCAAGAGGGCACAGGATAGGCTGAGGGACCTCCTCCTCTCCCCTGAGTGCACAAATTTTGGGCACCAGATCTGTGGTATTCACCATAATATTAAAGGCAAAGGTTAAAATTGTGTGGTTACATATATGAATAAAGATATTAGCCATCTATAAACTTGTCAATATCCTTTCAGGATATAACTGATAGTGGTTATAACTATCTTGTGTCAAATTTCATGTATCTGGATCTATATACATATCTTTCCTCAAAATTTAGAATATAGTTAAGACAACGGGATAATTTTAACATTGGCATACTTCTTCTGAGACTTAGTATTGTTCCTTATTTGTTGAACAAATATTTCCTCAGTATACTTTATATGCACCAGATACTATTCTAGGTACTTTGTGCGTATTAACTGTTAATCCTCAGAATAGCTTATGCGGAAAGGATGACTTCTGTCTTTATTTTAGAAATGGAGAAATTGAAGTGCAAATATGTCTTTGGACTTGCCTAAATGTACACATCTGTGGTGTGGAAGAACTAAGATGGGAATCCAAGCAGCCTGGTGCCTAGGCTCCTGTGGTTTGCTGACTCTTACTGAAAGAGCAATTGCCATGGACTGAATGTTTGCTAGCCCCAAATTCATAGGGTATTGGGAATGGGGAGATTTTGAAGAGCTAGTAGTACATGAGGGTGGGGTTTCCATGATGGGATTAGTGTCTTTATAACGAGAGGAGAGTTTGCTCCCTCTTTCCCTATCATGTCAAGATACAATGAGAAGAAGGCTGCAACTAGAAAGAGGGCCTTCACCAAGAATCTGACTGTGCTGGTACCCTGTTCTTGGACTTTCGGCCTCCAGAACTGGGAGAAACAAAAGTTTGCTGTGTAAGCCATCCATTATGTGGCATTCTATTATAGCAGCTCAAACCGACTAAAACAGCAATGTTTCTCTCACAAACATTTCCTATATTTGAGACTAATCAGTGAATTATTTGGTTCTCATCAGAGGTGTATATCTGTGTTATATTAAGATCTGTGCATGTGTACTGATACTTTAGCAGATAAAATTATGTTGTGTAAAGAAAAGTGATTTAAGGTTCACATACTCTTGGGAATGTGTACAGATACACTACCCATGTGATACAGTGCAAATCTTTTATCTCCCTGAGACCTAGTTTCTTCCTCTTTGGGTTAGGTCCTATAATTCATAAATGCCATGTATTATGATTCATAAAGTTTTAATATACTAGTATGGCAGTTTTCAATACTCCTCGTAAATACTATTATTACTGGTACTGCTGTACTACTATAGGACACCATAGTTCTGATGGCATTTCTATTCAAACCCATATCTATTCATAAAATAATTGAAGTGATATGTATTAGCAAAATTTTGTGTCTTAAAAATAGAAGAAAAAAGTAAAGGAAGCTAGAAAATGTAAGAGTATCAGAAAATGCTTTAAGCCAATATCATTTTCATAGCATATAGACATAGAGACTTGTATTTAATTTTAAAAGATCTATATATCAGTACAGTTTTATATACTATTGATTGAAATAAAAACATTATCAAGACACAATGTAATGTTTTTGGTTTTTTTAATGTATTTTTTAAAATTGATTTCAGAGAAGAAGGTAGAGGGAGAGAAAGATAGAAACATAAGTGATGAGAGGGAATCACTGATTGGCTGCCTCCTCCACGCCCCTACTGGGGATTGAGCCTGCAACACTGGGCATGTGCCCTTCAGTCCGCAGGCTGATACTCTGTTCACTGAGCCAAACAAGCTAGGGCAACACAGTGTAATGTTTTATTTCAAAAATGACATAATCATATAAACATTATTTTTACATTTTACTAGCTAACGTGCTAGAAAGTTATAGTGACACCAATGTTATCTCATTGAAAGAGTGTTTAACCTCATATGAACTAGATATTTTGCTAGAATGTGTTATTGGCACTATAAGAAAAAGGAGTTAGGTTATGGTTTTCTGAGTTTAATATAAGACAAAATAAAGTATACTACTCTTATCATGCAATTAAGCTAAGAAAAACAGAGTTAAACCTCTGATTCTGATTTCTATTGATTTCAAAACTGAATAGAAAACCAGTATGAGCCGAAACCGGTTTGGCTCAATGGATAGAGCATCGGCTTGGGGACTGAAGGGACCTGAGTTCGATTCCGGTCAAGGGCATGTACCTTGGTTGTGGGCATATCCCCAGTGGGGGGTGTGCAAGAGGCAGCTGATCGATGACTCTCTCTCATCGATGTTTCTAGCTCTCTATCTCTCTCCCTTCCTCTCTGTACAAAATCAATAAAATATATTTAAAAAAAAAAGAAAAAAAAGAAAAAAAAGAAAACCAGTATGAGTGGAAATGACAATGCTGAAGGCTCTTACTGATTCACAACATACATTTGGGCATACAGTAATTCATTTAAGCAAATCTTAATTATTTGCTTCCTGAGAGAAAGAAATGAGATTGTGAATTCAAAGTATTAATCAGTCTCATTTCTTTAAGAAATTACAAATGACTCATATAGCAGCTGAATAAGGACTTGGTAATCAGCAATTCCTATTGAACATTGAACTTTTTTTACATTTTTGTTTAAGGAAGTGAAATCCCTAAAATAAAATAAATACCCTCAAAAGCAGTTATAACTTTGAGGACATAATATAAAATTTTGTAAGTATGAATTTGTACTAGTTTTCTTTCCATGATAAAAATAATATGTATTATAATATGTTCCTAAACCAAAATTACTGTCATCTGGGTACATAATTGTCCTTAGTCAGCTTAGAAGCTTCATGTTCTAGAAATACTCATTGCTATACCTTGAACTTGATATTTAGTTTAGCTCCCTCTTGATCCTCTAGTGTAGGGGTGTCGAACTCAATCAGAGAAGGGGCCAAAATCTAAAATCCAGCCTAAATCGCGGGCTGAATGGTTTACTGAACAGTCATAAACTGTCATTGTGATGGAAATGCAGCGGAGTGCAGTGATGACAGCGCGGTGCGGGCCACATTGCAAGGCCTGGCGGGACGGATTTGGCCCGCGGGCCTTGTGTTTGACACATGTGCTCTAGTGTAAACATAAATTATAATATTTGAAGAGTCTATTGCATTTCTGTTATTATAAGGACCTCTAAAACTATTTTAATGATGGTATTGATATCTTATATGTGTACATTCTCTTGTTTTAATCAGCAATAAACTATATTAAAGTTCTGTGTTGATTTCCAACTTATAGATGAGCGCTTCATCATCTAATCTTGCAAATCATATTTGATCAATGCATTAGTTTCCTATTGCTGCTGTAACAAATCATTATAGACTGCATGATTACCTTTAAACTTGGGGAGGTCATAAGTCCAAACTGGGGCTCACTGGGTGAAAACCAAGATGTCAGCAGGGCCAACTTCTAGAGGCTTCGGGGTCATCAATTTCCTTGGCTTTTCCACCTTCCAGAGGCAGCCTGCATTCCTAGGCTTGGAACCCCCTTCCATCTTCAAAGTCAGCAGTACATGTGCACTCTGCTTCAGTCATCATCTTTTTCTGGCTTGGATTCTCCTGCCCAGCCCTTTCACTTTCAAGGGCCCTTTTGATTAATTGTTCCCATGAGATAATTCAAGATAACATCCCCATCTTAATATTTTTAACCTTTGTTATTTCTGCAGTCTTTTGCTATGCAAGGCAAAATATTCAAAAATTCCAACAATTAGGACATAGGCATCTTTTGAAATGGGAAAGGCATTGTTCTGCTCACCACAATAAGTACAGTAGATCTTTTAAGATTGGTACCCACCTAAACCAGGCCCATTTCCTTCCCTAAAAACTATTCTATCCACACTGATGTACACATCTATTCTTTGATTTCTATGTCCTACCATAGTTTAAATATTTCTCAAGCATACAATCACACACACACACACACCATTGAAATAATCACCATCAAAATTAGGAATGGTTATCTCAGCCAAGCTGAGCAAATAAATTGTACTCCTAAGAAATATGTATATGTAGACTCAGGGTTAAGAATACTTGTCCATGTCTTCTATTACTTCAATAGAAATGTGATAATAAAACCAGAACAAGAACAGACTTTTGGGTGAAATGTGCTTCCCATCCTCCAGGAAAAAAATAGCTGAAGCTCATTTTGTGGAAAGATGAGTAGAGAAAGGACCTCTTCTGGCCATTAAGAAACACAAAGAATTGCCCCAGGTATTCATGGCATTCTAGTTCATGTTCTCAGTCCCTGTGGGTCTACTTTTGTACTTCCTGGCTCTTGAAATTTGTGGCAAACAAATAATGTGATGGAACCTGATTTTATGTGCACATATCTTTCCAACTCTTCATTCAATGGCACCATATTCCTAAGCCTGAATGATGGGAATATTTGCACCATGGAAATTGGCAAATGCCCTGAATGTGGGATAGAGAGCCACTTGTTAAATAATTACCAGCACACAACCAGACATAATCCTAAATTCTTCACTCAGTTTCTTTCCTAAGTTAGTTGAATTAAGTGTGTATTGTTGTTATTTGGTTGGTAGTTTTGTGTGTTTTTTTAATAGTGAAAAGCATTCTGAGGGACTAATATAAATCTAAACATATATGGGAGAAATTACAGAATGTGCATGGCTGGTTAAAATAATTGTTCCTTAGTTGGCATATGTTTCAACATATTCAGAACAAATGAATGTTTTGTTCTTAATTGAAAACATTGCAAATGAAAAATTAATCTTAAATGTTTTCTATTCCAAATTATACATGATCCTTGTTTACAGAAGTTATAAATAAAAATGTTAAGCGAAGAGATGAATACAATTTATACATATATGACATGACCAAGTCGAGATCACTTGGAGGTTTTAAAAGCCAAACTGATGATTAATGCCATGGGTGTAATTTTATTCATCGTTTACTATGGATGATCAATAGCTCAGCAGGAATGACAGATCATAATTAAGGGATCATAATTAGTTTGTAATTACAAATTTTGTCTGGCTCTAAAAACAAGATACATTAGTTTGCACAACTAAACTAAACATTTGGAAGGCTCATTTGATATGGGAGTGTCTATTAATAAAGTTACTAAGAAATAGATATCCTTATCAAAGAATAAACATGTGATTTGCTTTATTTTTGAAAAAGTTGCCCCAATATGCACAGTTGTTTTAAAAATTTAAAATTTAAGAGGTTTTTAAAATAGTAAAAGGATCAACTTCCTAAATTATTTTGATGACATTTTAAAGAACAATTTATTTCTTTGAAACAGATGTTCTTCATTTCTATTTCAAGCCATTTAAATGTTAAAAAAAAAAAAAGATTGGAAACCAAATTGCATGAAAATAAGTATCACAGACATTCCCACGAAGAACATACCAATGATAAGGGTGAGTGATAGTAATTAAGACGTTTTCCATTTGGTGGCATCTACCCTTGTTAACAATGATGTATTTAAATTGCTTAATTTTTTGTTCACAAATATCTATTTTATATTTATAACCACCTGTAGTGTTGATGAAAATGTGAAATAATAATTAAAATATTCCCTTGGAGCTATTGAGCATATGGCACTTTGAATCCTCTGTTGATTTTTACTGTGACAGTGGTTCTATTTTTTATGTTTTCTCAACATGGTTATTTTAGTTTTGGCTGAAGCCTCAGCAGTGAGACAAACATTTAGTAGGAAAAGAAGAGTCAAGTTTTCTTTGAGTCTGTGTGGTGTGTGTTTTTTTGTTGGTGGTGGTTTGTTTTAATTTTTTTGTAAGGAAATAGGCTATACAAAATCTGTAATATCTTTGATGCATGCTTTGTCCAAACTAAAAATAAAATATATAACAACTGGATGTATCTGAAGTAATTAGGGTAAGATGTCAACCTTTATTTAAATGCAATCAAGACTGAGAGACAATAGCCCTGCACACGAATGTCATTCAGTCACTGTGCTTCAGTGTGATACATTATTTTTTACAATAACAGTCAGCCCCATATCTAGATAGTGAATTTCCTGCCTATAATATATTTCTTTAAATGCTAAATATCTATTTTAAGGGGAGGGTCACATATTAAACTTTATAAAGAATGAAATAAAAGCTGTTATCTAAGCATTAAGAGTATGAAATGTAACATTTTTAAACAACTCCTCATCAAAAAGAGACATAGTATATATTTTTTCCCCAATTACAGTATGTTTCTAAGCAGTTATCATTGGCAAATCATTCACATCCTTTCCTCAATACTGAAAATTCTTATGCGATATCATTAGACTGTTACAACTTATAATGGAAAAATCAATGCAGTAGGAAAATTAAATTTTACTGATAGCCTTTAGGCAAAATGCAATATTAAAATGCATTTTAGCTTCCCATGTGGTTTATAGGCAAAGGAAGAAATGGAATCTGGGTTAGCTGTCAGTGCAAAATATTTTTTTAGAAGCCGACAGGCCTGCCTGTGAACCAGTCTTTCCTATTGCATTTGTTCCCTGATTACTTAATAATGTGAAAATAACCATCCTAATTGGATCATTTGAAAGGTCAGAAATCTGCTCTACTTAAAAAGAAAAAAAAAAAAATCCCTAGTCAAAATCAATGAGATTATTCATCTTAACAGAAAGAAAATGGGTTCATCTCCTGAGCAATGTAGCAATGACATATGACCCTCTCTGGAGAGAAGGGGTTTTGTGTGTGTGTGTGTGTGTGTGTGTGTGTGTGTAGGTGGGGGTGACCGGAGAACAGAAAAAGGAGGGGGGGAGACAGACAGAGGGAGAGAGTGAGGTTAAAAGGAAAATTCATCAATCCACTGCTGATCTCTTGTGAAGAAGTGACGTAGGGTGTGCTTTCGGTGGTTTGTAGTCACCATAAGTGGCCCCTGCCTTTTGTTGGCCGACAGATAGAACAGGCTTGGATGGACACTTATGCCTTGTACCCATCCTGCATCTAGAGTAAAGTCATGCTTGGTATGAGTGATTTAAATGACTATGTTCTTCGCTTAATTACCAGGGGAATGAATGCGTGCTGGCAATTTCTAGATCATAAACAGAGACACTAGTGTTTTATGACTTCTTTTGTACTTTACATCATGAATAAGAAATGCATTTATTCCCATCATAATATGCAGTGACTAGGTAGAGAACATTATTTTTTTCCCCACATTTGATTTCTAGAAAAAGTTTTTAGTCCTCCTTTTGACTTTTTTAGGTTATTTAATAGTAAATATTAATATTTTCCAACTTTTATAGTCTTCAAGAATATATTTATAATTAGTATTTGAAAATAATTATAGATCAGCTTTAAAATTTTAATAAAGATTATTATTAATATTTGAAAGCATTTAGGTATTATTTTTTATGTCTATAATATCAAATAGTAGGAAATAATGCTAATTTATTTTTCTAAGTGAAGATAACCAGTGATTTCAGTAATCTAAAGGATATTGGTCATGCTACCTAATATTATCATAATATTAATAATTTTTTTGCATATTTAAAAATAGCTTTTGTTTCTTTTTGATGATTTTATAGCCAATTTTACACTTTTCTAAACTTGCTTACTGTGAGATTTATTCTCAATAATTTCTATAGTGTCATTTTAAATTCCTTGTAGACAGCAAAGTAAGAAAAAAGTTTATTTAGGCAATGAGTAATTTAAAGATGTAGGAAGAATTTAAGAGATATATTTCAACCACTATAGTTTATCTAAATGAATAGGAATTTGATATAAATTAACACAGAAAACATACATTTTTAAATAGATCATAAAATGGTTACTTTTCTCAACTTTGCTATGAAAACTTTCTTTTGTTGCCTGGCTTAAGCTATTCAATTTGTTTAATTAAATTTAACTTACAAATTTATTATTATCATAAACATATATATGCCAAATATTGGAAATGACAGAATTTATCTTCCTAGTTGCATCCTCATTTCATTGATAAAATTAAGACAAAAATGATTTGTGATTCTACTTTGTGATTCATCATCGTAGACTTGGGATTCTACCTTGAACTACTGACTCAGTACAGTAATATATAGTGCAGCTTTATTTATTGAGAATAAACAAGCATTTTGTAATTCATGAAGACCTGGGTATAAACTGTAATGAAAAACATGAAATTATTATTTTAGAACATAGGATGGGGGCAGAGATGGGCCATGAAAGTCCTAAATTAATTTCATTATAATTTAGAGAAAATAAACATGGTGTAGGAAAATAAAATTATACACACAGGCGCATGTCCATGCACGCGCATACACACACATGTACACACACACACATCCATCTACCTATCTACCTACCCACCTATGTTTATCTTACTAGTATGTTCTAGGTTCTTCATTCCCACCAACTTCAAAAACATTTTATAAAACCCTCGTATTTTGTTATAGATATTTTAAATAGGATACTTCCTCCAGCCTCTTTGCTCCATTATCTAAAGATTTTTCCTCATTCTGATTTATACAATTCAAGTTATTGACAACACATTCTAGATCCATCCGTGGCAAACCCATGCACTATGCCATGCCTGTCCAGCTCTATCTTGCTTCACTGTCCTCAATTTATTTTTATTCAAACTTTTTACCCTTCTCCTGATTTCACTGAAAACCATTTTCATTCTCAGGAGCCTTACTTCTTTTCCTAATCTTTGAATTTCCTCATTTCCTTATTTATTTATGTAATTATTTGTATATGAACTTATGTGCTGCTTTTTATTTGTCTTCAAGAACCATTTGAGATAGAAATAACATTTCTTATTGCCAACAAAAATGACTTGAATTATGAGCAATGTGTGTATATCTGAACCCAATTGTAGAAAATTAGTAGATGTGTATACAGAAGTAAATTTGTAATTAATTATTTCCAGTTAAAGAATTTTGCATTTGGAGATGAATACGTTATTGGCATTAAATAATTTTCAATATCCATGTGTGTTTCAGTGTTGGAGTAAAAACCATTGAAATATGCAGATATAAGATAAGATCCTCCTTTCAGTAAAATTAACATGTATTTTCATTTCCAGGATTTAGATTCTTATTTTCCTATTTGTTATTTTATTATGTTTTTATTTTTAAATGCGATGCATTAGGAGCTACTTCTATACTCACAGGATATCTGCTAATTCTGTTGGAGGTTGCAAAGATTCTGTCATGTTCTAGTTAACAACTCAATGATTACTTTAGCATCCAAAATACAACAGTAGTTATGAACATTACCTCACCTGGAATAAACCAGTTTTGCCAATTTTAATGTGATTTCTCTAAAACAAAGGCATCGGCAACTAGCCTAGCATGCAAAAGAGAGGAAGTGAGATTTGAGGATATACAATAGCCCATGTTGGTTCTAGGGAGATAGCATTTGCACCCAGAAATGACAGGGTTTTTTTGTTTTATAATATTTTTATTGATTTCAAAGAGGAAGGATGAGGGAGACAGAGATAGAAACATCAATGATGAGAGAGAACCATTGATTGGCTACCTCCTGCAGCCCCCTACTGGGGATCAAGGTGGCAACCTGGGCATGTGCCTTTGACCTGAATCGAACCTGGGACCCTTCAGTCCACAGGCCAATGCTCTATCTACTGAGCCGAATCGGATAGGGCAGAAATGAGAGTTTTATCAGTGAAAATGTCCACCTTCTTCTTGTCTCGATACAATGAAAATGTTTGATTCTTAATATACTAGTAGAGTCAGCCCTAGCTAGTTTGGTTTAGTGGATTGCACATTGGCCTGTAGACCGAAGGATCTCAGGTTCGATTCCAGTCAAGGGCACATGCTCAAGGTGTGGGCTCGACCTCCAGTAGGGGGTGTGCAGGAGGCAGCCAATCAATGATTCTGTCTCATCATTGATGTTTCCTCTCTCTCTGAAATCAATAAAAATATATATATTTTAAAAAATAGTCACTTTTTAAAGAACATATATAGTTCTTTTTAAAGAACTATATATATATATATATATATATATATAGAGAGAGAGAGAGAGAGAGAGAGAGAGAGAGAGAGAGTTAAAAACATAACAAATGTTTTATGAAAATAAGTCTTGAGATTTATTTCTTATGCTTGAGTTACAGATATGTCACAGGAATGAACCACCACTGTTGTTTTTTAAGAATAGCTTTTCCTTCTCTATTCAACTGCTGACATCTTTATAGTTTGGATACCTGATGCTATGGCTGGTGATTAGCTTTTGAAGTCATTGTTCAGTCTCTTGGAAGAACATTTTGCTTTCTTCCAATGTACCTCACAGGAACAACTTTAAAGAGTTGGTTAAATTACTTTCTTCACAGTGTGGTATTGAGACGATTTGCCCAAAAATGTAAAAAATGGGCCATCCGTGGCTTACTTTACTATGTGGTGCTTTGTATTTTAAACATCTCTCCTTTTCCTCCAGAAATACTGTAATTAGAGAACAGTCCATAAATTGCAAGCCCTTGTGGACCTACAGTAGTTCAACGACTTAGACCTGGTGGTCATTTCATGGTTTCACAGCTTTAAAAATCCTCATTTCACTGAAGTTCTCCGTAAGGCCTTTGCGTCCGGAAGGGTTAATGATTCTCTGAAAATAGTCCACTGTACTGTTTTGTGCATGAGTACTTAGGTCACATATAAGGAGAAAATGTAGTCTCATTTGCCAAAAGCCACGAAGATGGCACTAAACATGTCCTGCCCAGAGTTTCCTGCCACCCTCTCAAGTAGGATCCTGTTCTAGGGGGATGAATGGTAAATGAATGTTTTTTTGTATGGCTGGCTTTTTACCTATGCGGCTATGTGGTACCCCTCCAGGGTGGTGGTTAGGATCTCCTAACAGATTAGGGAACTAAGGCTCACAAAAAACCATACCATTTCAACATCACTTATTGAGTAAGTAACAGAACTTGGGTTTAAATCTAGACCTGCCTCATTCCCAAGGCTAGCTGTCCTTCTCTATGTTGGAAGCCTTTGGAAATTAATGAAGCATGTTTGATATTTGAAGGTAATACTGAAAAGAAAGGTAGGATTCTCTCAGATTATCATAAAGAAAATACCTAGAGCTTGAAGATAGGAGTATGCTGAAGATAGGCGTAATGCAAATGCCAGGAGGCCATGGCTTTGGTTTCCCATGAACTGTGGCAACATCTCTGTGATGTCATCGAAGTTAACATTTTATATCAACTGATAAGCAAGTATGATATGTCGGTGCCTTCATAAAAGAAAATGAGTTTTAAAAACTGTAGTGAATCATTAATACGGCATAGTTTAACAATATTCTTAAAAATAGCAAAATGTGCGCATGTTATCTACAATGTCATAAATATTAACAAAATACCACATTGCAAAGCAGTGGTCATAAAATAGCAAGGCAGATGAATGAAAATGTCACAGGAACCTGCGGCAGTGACCTTCAAATACATTCTGCTGCATTGCATCATGGGTTCTGGTTCCCGAAACTTATTCACTTCTGTCGCCCACCTTGGTCTGAAATGAGGGAACTGTGCCCGGCACCAAAGGGAGCCCCACAGAAAGGAAAAGTCACCTTAGCAGCCATCGGGCACTCCTCCAGGCATGCCCAGGAAGGGTGGCCACACAGGAGTTAATAAGCAAGTGGAGCACATAAGGCCTGTGCTCCAGGCTGTGAGACATGGTGATCTGCAGCTTCCAGGAAAATGTAGTCATATGAATGTCCTGGATTCGGATCAATCAGATTTGCACATTTTTAGATGAGGAAGGGAATTGAATTGGCAGCTAATCCTGGCTAGGAAAATGCTGGAGAAAGTTGGCCAGGGAAGAAAATAAAGTTCCTACCCCATGGTGTGTGTGTGTGTGTGTGTGTGTGTGTGTGTGTGTGTACATGTGTGTTGGGTTGGGGTAGGAGAGTCTATGTGCATGAGTGCATACAAATGAATATTTTCCAGCATTTGATCTAAATGCATCTTCAAATTTCTGATCTTACATAGTTTCTCCATTTTCCCCTCATCCATTTATCAATAACTTTCTTTTCAATACGGTTTTATGGTTTTTAAGTTGAAATAGTTATGTTGTCTTCTCATATGACCAGAAAGAAAGAGAGTGCGTTGCTGGAATATGAAATCTCAGTTTTTCCAATGGAAGATCACTGTGATCATTTGTAATGGTTAGGCTACCTTCTTAGAGGGACCACTGGGTAATATTTTATAGGGTTCTTAGTACATTGAAGCATTTTTTTCATGAACAGAAGAATATGAATGTTCATTGCCAATCTAAGTTATCAAAACAGGAAGTATGGTGATGAATGCCAAGATAGATGTCATAAAGTCCAATGGTTTGTGAAGAGGAAAGAGAAGAGAGTGAGTAAACCATGGCATTATTTCCTCAAATTCTTCATGAAATTCAGGAATGTGATTTAATTTTGACTTAGCACCTTGCACATCAGGAAATATTATAGTGTAAAGTAAAAATGATCTTTCTAATATATGTAGATAATTAGGTTCATAATGGCTAATTTTATAGATAACTGGCATGGTATTGTTGATAAAAGGGTTTTTTTATTGGCTAAAGAAAAGTTGAGTTTACCTGTTTAGCATATCCATTCCTCTACATGTTTTTGTATCTTTTTCATTTTTCATATTTTTACATATAACAACATTTTTCTTCACTTTGAAGTGTGTTCCACCAGTTTTCTGCCTTTAGAACTCATAAATATTCTATACATGACCCAAACATATCACTTCTTATAAAATCACCCCCAACTATTTTGGACAAATCCAATAGCTTTTCTTTCCCAAGTTTATCATCACACTTTTTTACATTACTTTTTTGTTCTGACTGTAAGCTCCTTAAGAACATAGACTCTTGTCTCTTCATTGTCACTGTTTTCTAAGCATGTGGAATCATCTAGCATATATCGTAGGTATTCAAGAACTGTTTTATAGATCAGTGAAGTGACTTGTGGCCAAATCTGTTGCATACAGTGATTATGTTTTTGTGTTTTTTTAACACAATGTGTAACTAAAGGACAGTTAAATTCCCTTACACACATAAAAGATCTTTTATTATTATTATTTTTTTGTTTAAAATATACTTACTGAGTACTTACTCTGTACCAGAGCACAGTGATAGGCTTATAGGAAGATGCAAGAACTAGGTGCCTGCCATCTCACCTAGAGGAGTACATTAGCCATACGCAGAAACAGCTATCAAATAAGTTGAAATGTAATAAATGATATAGGGATGCTGTGAAGAAAGCACTGTATATATGTCCTTGGGAGAATGAGAGTTATTTCAGCAAGCTTTACTTTTTCTTTGTTCACTCAGAAATATTTTTGCAATGGCTATTATGGGCCAGGCACTACAGATACCATGATGGATAAAATATCATCTCTGCCTTCAAACATGTATTGTCTAGATCACATGTGTCAAACACAAGGCCCGCGGGCCAAATCCGTCCCACCAGGCCTTGCAATGTGGCCCGCACCGCGCTGTCATCACTGCACTCCGCTGCATTTCCATCACAATGACAGTTTATGACTGTTCAGTAAACCATTCGGCCCGCGATTTAGGCTGGATTTTAGATTTTGGCCCCTTCTCTGATTGAGTTCGACACCCCTAGTCTAGATAAGTGGATAGGTAATTCTGGCACAATGCACTGATAAACCATAATAGGGATAGAATATAAAAATCACCCATTCAAATCAAGGCAATAGGGATATCAAATGATTAACACTTATATCACTTTCTATTATCTACTATGTTGCAAATATATTTCTTTCCATCTATAAATGTGCCTGAGCTTATTATTTATATACAGTACATAATTTTAATTAATTTAAGATAAAAAACTCCAAAACATTATTTAGCTACAAAATAGTCACTTGAGCAAAATTTTATAATGTTATCACTTTGTAGAAAGAAATATGTTTATGATTATACCTGACAGATTTAAAAAATTAAGAAAAAGTGCCGTGAAGGGAGAATGTTATGATGAGTTGCATGGCTGTGAAGACAATCATAATCATTTGTCAACCCAGATGCTGCATAAATTTGCAGTATATTCATATTACATCTATTCAGTGGAAATAAAGTTGTGCATATATACAGATACACACACACATATATACAGAATGAATTTTTAATAACTTAGGTCAAGCATCATATATGCAAATGGGTTAATACAATAATAATTAAGAATTAGAACCAGGGCATGGAAGGGGAGAAGGGACACACATGTTAACCAGGAATATTGACACACTGCTCAATTTAGTGCCACATAGACCTGAGCCTCCTGGAAACGGAGAGCAAACACTCTTGTCACAGTTCACAGAGCATGTCAGTTGGTTCCAGTAGTTTAATGATGGAAATTATTGTGCTGATTTAAATCATGACAGTTGCATTTATGCTTAATTAGGAAGTTAAATAGCAAAATACTAAATTATATGCTAAAATTCTAAGATTATGATTTTTTGTTGTTGTTGTTAATAGAGGAAGCAGGGATTTAAAAAAAAAAATTGCTACTTGGATGCTGCACTGCCTGTGCTGTATACTAGTGCTGTGTCACATTCAGTCTTTAAGATTGAAAATAGGTAACTTTAGAGACAAAATCACAGGTGTGCAGGGAACACAAAAGGATAGGACTACACGCATCCACCCCAGTGCCTACATAAGAGCCTAAGCAACCAAACTACCAGATGATAGAATGACCAGTCAACTGATCCTATGACATGCACTGACCACCAGGGGGCAGACACTCAATGCAGGAACTGCCCGCTGGTGTTCAGTGCACTCCCAGAGCGGGAGTGCCACTCCACTGACTGATAGGCGCCAGACACAGGGCTCAGGGCAGTGGAGCAGCAGTGAGCCAACCGAACAGCAGTGGCTGCAAACGCAGCAGGGCCCCGGATGAGCAGGAGCAGCAGGCAGGAGCCGCAGGTGGCTTTGGACTACAGGTTTCGGCCCGATCCCCACAGGCTATGCCAAGGGACATCACAGGTGAACGATTTCGTGCACTAGGCCTCTAGTGAAATATAAAGGCAATGTAGTGTCACTTTGCTCTTAAAGGTATTCATTGTCCACTGGGAGAGGGACAATATGCAGGCTCCCAACATTGATTAATAACAGCAGAGAGAGGAGAGTGGGCAGAGTGTGGGAACACATGGGGAGGGGAGGCATGTGACAGGGCCATTGCTCAGGAAGGAAAGAGGGGATTTCACAGAAGTCTTTTTAAATAAAACTTCCTAAATGTTAAGTGGGAGTTAGCTATGTGCAAATAGATGGAAATTTTAAAAATATATAGTTTTCTATGTATTTGTTTAACAAGGAGATAATGATGAAGTAAACATGTGCCAGAGCTAAGAAACGGGATGTGCAAAGGCCCAAATGCATGACGATAGATGAGGAATTTTGAAAAATGATGATTATACTACACAAAAATGCTGCTACACAGGGTGTTAGTTACAGGTTGGTAAGAGAGGAAACCAGTTACTGAAAGTGTTACACGTTATTCTAAAGAGTTTTTACAAATATATTTCCATATTTGCAATTTAATATCCTAAATTATTGGGTGGACTTCTCTCTCTCTCTCTCTCTCTCTCTCTCTCTCTCTCTCTCTCTCTCTCTCTCTCTCTCCTAAATTATTGGGTGGACTTCTCTCTCTCTCTCTCTCTCTCTCTCTCTCTCTCTCTCTCTTTAATGTCTATTTCCTTTACTAGACCATATCCTCTGGGAGGGTAGGATTATTTCTGACTCACCATCTTCACACATTATACCTGGTATATAATTGTTGCAACAAAAACATATTTGTTCAGTTATATGAATAAACCTTGAAGATGGTGAAGAATCACTGAGGGTTTTAATACAGTATAAAGACTATATTGGAAGGGTGGTTTCAGCATCAGGGAGACAAGTTAAAATTATATTTCAGTAAATTAAAATGTTAATAAGATGTGAATCCAAATGTTAAAAGGGAGTTAGCCAGGTGCAAAAAGATGGGAAATCTAAGATGTGGTTTGGGCAGTTAGGTAGATAGTCTTTTTTTAATGAAATAGGCCTTTAGATAGAAGTTGGTACCAAATTTGTGTATAAATTCTTATATATTTCACAATTTTTTAGAAATTACATTTATTATATATAGTCATAATGCTTGTCATCAAGTGAAGAGCACTCTATGGCCTATGAGAAATGTGTTACATTCTTTCCCTGGCCATTGTATCTCAGTGGTTAGAGCACCAGCCCTTGAACGGAAGTGTCCCAGGTTCCATTCCTGGTCAATATATTGTACCTGGGATCCATCCCTGCCCTGGTCAGGGCACACGTGGAAGGCAACCAATCCATGTGTCTCTCTTATACCCATCTTTCTCTCTCTTTCTCCCTTTCACTCTCTCTGAAAAAGCAATGAAAAATTATATTTGTGAATGAGGATTAACAAAAAAAAAAAAAAGAGAAAAAAATGTTACATGCTTTTTAAAAATATACATTTTTATTGACTTCAGAGAGAAAGGACAAGGGGCAGAGATAGCAACATCAATGATGAGAGAGAACCATTGGTGGGCTGCCTCCTGCAGGCCTGCTACTGAGAATCATGCCTGCAACCCTGACATGTGCCCTAACTAGAAATCAAATTGTGACCTCCTGATTCATAGGTGGATGGTCAACCACTGAGCTACACTGGGTGGGCATATATTATGTTCTTTACCTCATTTAACACATGAAAAAATTGAGGTGTAGAAAGCATCAAATTCAGCCAAGCCCTTGCTATAGGATTTCACCCCCTAGAATAATCAATGGGTCATTTCTGGAAGACAGAAGGTGAGGTTTGGTGGGTTACTTACTACGTAAAATTTAAATTATTTTCATGACTATAATGACAAATAAAATGGAAAGGAAAGCTGAATTTTTATTTGTTGAGGTCTACTTATTCAAACAGAAGCTACTCAATATATTTCAGCTGGGGGAGGGGAGCAACACAGGGAATTGGTCACAAATAATTTGAAAGGCTGAAACAGCAAAAGGGAGACAGAAGTGACAAAGTTGGGGACAAAAAGTACTACTGGTGAGCCCATGAGTCTGCACCTGCTCTGTGATGCTGGAAAGCTATTACAGTCAGTCCTGGATTCAACAAAGAATTGCAACCTCCATCAAGGTGAAACTGCTATAAAGGGAATGGCCCTTCCCTGAATTTGGAATAAATCACCTCGGCCCAGCTAATATTATGGCCATCGCCAGGAAATAGCTGTACTGCTGATAGTCGAAACAGAAACATTCCTTTTTTCCTCCTGCTTATTTTCTTCCAATGCCTCCTATTGCCAAAATTTAAAAGAAGTCAGCTACCAAGGACACCTGAAAATATAATTCACTGGAAACCAGTTCCATCAGCTTAGAACAAAGTTTAAAAGGTGTGTGTGTGGGGAGGGGGGGGGGAGGGGAAATGGATCTGGGAAACAACATGTAAACAACTGGCATAAATGATATGTCAAAATCAGTAGACTGCATAGTCTGTCTTCTCAGTAAGCACTATGGCACAGTGATTTCTCTTCGTAGTTCCTGGTTATGGATGACTGATCATAGAGTGGGGAAGGATTCGTAATGAAATAAAACATTAAATAAGGAAGACAGAACAGTAAGAAAACAGACCATCCTATTTAAAAAGTTGGTCAATGACTGTCTCAAACACCTCACCAAATAAGCATAGGAAATGATATTTAGTTCGTATGTTACCAGGGAAATGCAAATAAAAACAACAATGGTACACACCTTTAGAATGGCCAGAGTCTGAAATGCTGACAACATCAAATTCAGATAAAACGGTGGAGCAAGAGAAACTCGGATTCACTGCTGGTAGAAATGCAAAATGGAAACAGATATCTTGGGAGACAGTTTGGCAATTCCTTAGGAAACTAAACATACTACGTATTACCATGGATCCAGCAATCATGCTAGTTGGTATTTACTATAAGGAGTCAAAAACACATACATGCGAAGTGCTGAACATGGGTGTTTTAGGAGCTTTTTTCATAATTTCCAAAACTTTGAAGCAAACTAGATGACTTTCAGTAGATGAATGTATAAATAAACTGTGGAACAACCAGGCAGAGGAATATTATTCAGAGCTAAACAGAAATGAGCTATGAAGCCATGAAAAGACATGGTCTGAGTGTATGAAGCCAATCTGAGAAAGCTGTAAACTGAACGATTACAGCCATGTCACATTCTAGAAAAGGCCAAACTATAGAGACAATGAAAGATAAGGGGTTGCCAGGGGTTGAGAGGAGGGAGAGCTGGGTAGGTAGAGTGCAGAGGGTTTTTAGGGCAGTGGAAATATTATGTATGATATAACGGCAGTGGAAATATTATGTATGATATAATAATGATAGGTATATCATTTTTTATAAACCTATTGAATATACAATAAGAGTAAACCCTTAGGACTTTCAGTGGTTATGATGTGTCATAGGTTTATCCTTGGTAAAAAAAAAAAAATGTATTCAGGTTAGTGATGTTGATAATAGTGGGAGTTATATATGTGTGGGAGCAGGGTGTGTATAAGAAATCTCTTTATTCCCCTCTCAGTTTTAATGTAAGTCTAAAAGTGGTCTTAAAAAGTGTCTTAAGCTGAAACCGGTTTGGCTCAGTGGATAGAGCTTTGGCCTGCGGACTGAAAGGTCCCAGGTTCGATTCTGGTCAAGAGCATGTACCTTGATTGCAGGCACATCCCCAGTAGGGGGTGTGCAGGAGGCAGCTAGTCGATGTTTCTCTCTCATCCATGTTTTTAGCTCTCTATCCCTCTCCCTTCCTTTCCGTAAAAATCAATAAAATATATATTTTTTAAAGTATCTTAAAAATAAAAGACAATGGAATTTGTTTCAGTTCTCAATTTTATTAGTTCATGTTTTTCAGGTATTGCACTTCCTTCCCAATTAACTGCAAATATAAGTACAGCCTTTGCTATTGCTTTTTCAAACAAGAATAGATAAAAAACAGTAATATCATTGAGGTATTCCATGTCATCATTTGACCTCTGAAACACTTAAAAATATATTTTTATATGTCCGAAGCCTTTATTGCTGTGCGTGTTGTGGGATCTACTGTAATGATTTATAAATGGAGACCACTCAGCAGCTGGGATCCAGAGAAGAGTTTATGGATTATTTAATTTCTGTTCTTTATTTCATGGAAGAGAAAACTGAGGACAAGAAAGTTTAGATGATTGCTCAAGGTCACAAAACACAAAAATGAAACCATATTTTATTTTCCTTTCTCTCTGTCCACTGCTCTTTGCACTGAAACACAAAGATTCAGAGGTCTTGGGAAATATTCTTTCCTCTGCACTTTACGGCATCTGTAACCCGGAGCCCGTAGTAGTCAATAAATATTAATTGAATGACAGCTTTGTGCTGCGTAGTATTGCAGGCAATAGGAATATAAAGATGATCGATGCGTATAATCATGTTCAATATGAACAAGATGCAGTGGAGAAATAACACAAAATAAATTCTCCAGTGTGGATAATTAAAATTATTCAGACACACAAGATGCAATCTAAGGCTCTTCATGGTCAGACGTGTTATCACATCTGCCTTCTAAATGTATTAAGTCCCTGCTTTAAGTCTTTTGTTTCTTACTTATAAAACAACCCTGTTAGATAAATGCTGCTATTCCTACTTGGCAGATGAAAAAGTTATTAATCTGCCCAATATTGCCTCCAGCTTAAAATAGAAAACTTGGGCTTCAACCCTGGTAAATTCAAAATCTAGATGCTTGCCAGAGCACCAAGCTTCTATTGGTTTCCATTTTTCTTTTGAAGGAAAGTTTACATATTTATGGAACTCGTAGTTAGGGGAATTTTTAAAAAGTCAACTTTAGGCTAGAAAATACTCACACTTATGCTTTCTCTGAAAGAATCTTTCTCTATCCATATGCACCACATGCACCAAGTACACACTCCTTCCACAGGTGAGACTTCTTCGGGGTCTGTATGAGCTCTTTCCAATAGAATTTTCTGCAGTGCTAGCCATGCTCTGCATTTGCACTGTCCAGTATGGTAGCTAATTATAAAAAAGGACAATTATTAAAAAATATTGTAGCAAAAGTCATGTGAATGTGGTCTATCTCTCCAGTAATTATTGTACAGACAGTCATCGGGTTACATTGGACTCGACATATGTCGTTTTGTGGTTACCATATTTTCAGGCGTATAAGATAACTTTTGAAACAAAAAAAAAGCCTGCTCAGATTGGCCAGAGTCAGAGAGGCGGTCTATTAAAAAAAGAACTGGTGTTGCCTTGGAAGTGGGGGGTAGTCTTATACAGCGAATATAGGCCTAAACCTATGTTTTACCTGTAAAATTAGGGGGGGTCGTCTTATACGCCGGAAATTTTGGTATGTAGCCATCTTCCTGTGACAGGGGAACTGAATATTTAATTTTAAACCATTTAACCTTATTTTAATTTAAATAACTGTGTTCCTGCTAAGGACTTGGAATTGGGGGACACTGAGGAAATGGATTTTTAAAATCATTGAAATTTAAATAGCCATATTTGGTTAGTGGCTATCCAACTGGCTAATGGATAGTGCAGGTATCTATGCACTTGAATGGGTTCAAATGGAATTTGGGGAACCAGTGGAACCCAAATGATTGAATACTGTATGTGTGCATGTGGAAGTGTCTTAAGGTAGTTGTTCTAACAGATCCTCCAGGATTCATAAAAGTATGAAGAAACATTTCTTTTGTAAGGTGCATGGAAGTTCTTTAGGGTTTTATAAGTTCTAACCCTTTCACATAACCTGTATTACATTTGTTTTTTTAAATTACACTCATTGGGGTGATACTGGTTAATAAAATAATATAAGTTTCAAATGTACAATTAATTCTATGATAAAACCTCTGTATCTTGCATTGTGCGCAGTATATGGTGACAGACAGAAGATTTAGTTTTGGGTGGTGGGCACCCAGCACACACAGTACATTTGGTTTTACTCCAGTGAAGGTGATGTCTTCTAAACATTGCCGTAAAGTGTCTGAATATTGAAACGTCCCCACACAGTATGTAAAAAATGAAGTAGGATATTTTAATTATTTTCATAGAAAATAATCAGACACATTTTATATACAGCAGCCCCCCCCCCCCCCTTATTTGCTGCTTTGCTTGCTGTGGTTTCAGTTACTCTCAGTCAACTGTGGTCTGAAAATATTAAATGGAATATGTTAGAAATAAACAGTTCTTCATGTTTAAATTGCACCTTGTCCGGAGTAGTGGGATCAAACTGCATGTTGTCCCTCTTCGTCCTGCTCTCTCCCATCTGCTCTCATTCAGATGTAAAGCATCTCTTTGTCCAGCCCCTCCTGGCTGCATCGTCTCCCTGTCCCATCTTGGTTTTCAGATCCACTGTTGCAGCATTGCAGTGCTTGAACCCAGTAACCCTTATTTTATTTCATAATGGCCCCAAAGCTCAAGAGTAGTGATGTTGGCAATTCAGATATGCCAAAGTAAAACTATAAAACTCTTCTGAAAAGGTGAAAGTTCTTGACTTAATAAGGAAGGGGGGGGGGAAGTATGCTGAGGTTGCTAAGGTCTATGGTAAAAACGAATCTTCTTTCCCTGAAATTGTAAAGAAGAAAAAATAAATGTGTGCTATTTTTGCTGTCGCATCTCAGACTACAAAGGTTAAGGCCACAGTGCATATAAGTGCTTAGTTAAGGTGGAAAAGGTATTAAATTTGTGGGTGGGAGACATGAAGAGAAAATGTGTTTTGATTGATGGCAATATGCTGTGCCAGGAAGCATTAAGCCTATATGACCCCCTGAAACGTGTGAGTGTGACACCAACCCAGTGAATGCAAATAAGGGGCAGATTCAGAAATAGGTTTGGACAGAAAAATACAGTAGGTCCTCGGGTTACTTTGGAGATCGTTCCTATAGCAGGAAGTAATGTGATTCAGAACTCACCTACATAAGCACCTCACATGGAGCACATATACAGCAGTAATGAAGTGAAACAGTAAAAAAAAAAAAAAAAAAAAAAAAAAGGAAGATAGCAATTTCTGACCTTTAATTGTGGTAAATAAAAAAAACAAAAACAAAAACATAAAGCACATATGTACATACGTTGAAATGACCAAACTTTTTTTTTTTTTTTAAATAAATAAATGGGAGATAGCAACATAACCACAAAACGACATATGTCGAGTCTGATGTAACCCAAGGACTGTCTGTACAATAATTACTGGAGAGATAGACCGCATTCACATAACTTTTGCTACAATATTTTTAATAATTGTCCTATTTTATAATTAGCTACTAGAGGCCCAGTGCTCAAAATTTGTGCATGGTAGGGTTCCTAGGCCTGGCTGGTGATTAGGGCCAATCAGGGCCTTCCTTCTCCAAATGCTGGCTGCCAGCCAGGCCCTTCCTTCATTCCGGGCCGCCCCCTGGTGGTCAGTGCATGTCATAGCGATTGAATTCCCTATCTCCCAGGAACTCCAGAGTGGACACTTTGCATATTAGCTTTTTATATATACAGATTGTTGTTAATCTCTTATTATGTATAATTTATAAATGAAACTTTATCACAAGTATATTTATAGAGAAAAAAACATAGCATAGATACAGTTTTGTACTATCTGTGGCTTTAAGCATTCACTTAAAATGTATTTCTTGCAGATAAGGGAAGACTAAATACCTTTTAAAATATTATTTTATACACAATGGCTATAAAAATGTTCTAATTCCAAGACCATGTTGTTTTATGGTGATTACTGATATTATTAAGCAACTATGTTGTCCTGATTTTGTTTTTCTTTTAGTAAGTTAAGGAAAATGGTTTTTAGATCATCATCTAAAATACTCATTGAGTCCATTCATTCATTCATTCATTCATCCTTCAAACACGTGCAAAGACTGTACTTTGTTCTGGTCACTGTATTCAGACCTAATGATACAAAAATAATCAAGAACTGTTTTCCTTTAGCAAGGACCTAGCAAGCAGTCCGGTAGACAGAATAAAATGGAACACACATTGTAAAACACCATGGTAAGTGCTACAATACAATGAAAGTGAAGAAAAAGGAATTTTGAAATCCTACTTAATGGCAGATACTGTGCTGAGTAATTTTTTGCATTTCCTTCTATAATTTACGCAGCCATATCTTTCTGGTTAGTTACTGTTATTTTCTGCATTTGAAAATTCACTGAAAAACAAGACTGTGTACTGTTAAATAACTTCCCTTAGTTCATAGAGTTGCAAATAGCTGCACCCAGTGTATTCTCAGACTGGAGAGATTGGAAAGGAAGGTCAAGAGAGGTTGAGAGAAAGCAATGAAATGTGTATAAAGGTACATTTTTATTAGATCTCCTTGGTGGATTTGCTAAGCACTAGGGATTCAGGAACAGTATCAAGACTTTAATTTAAAGTCAAATTAAATTAAACTACTTTGACCTGGACTCTGAAAGTTTTATTATTTTTCCTCCATCATCTACTTCCAATTAATATCCCATCTATATTGATCTATTTCAAAGATGATTGGATTTTAATATAATGTAAGTTAATTGGTGACACTTCATTATATTATGCATATTAATATAGGCTTAGATTACAGTTTTAGAATGTCAGTGACGACTTTTGTCCTCTGTTCTTTAGTGCACTGCACCTGAAAGACACAGAAATGGCACTCTTTCAGCAGCTTATCCTTGTCTAGCACATGAACTTGGATATCTCAGGAGCAAGGACTGTGGTTAGAGCCAACTATAGCGTCTATAAGGCTGAATGTGAAATGAAAGTTCAGGAGACACTTGATTACATTTGAAAATTAAAATAAATTCTAAACACAGATTGCTTTAGATAATAGGTAGAAAACACAAATAAAGATTTCTTACTCATGTAGTGAAGCTTACATAGGCTATTAAAAAAAAAAAGAATTTCAATAATTCCACTAGAGCATTAAACCAAATGCAAGGCCCTGTCTGCTCAGGGCCCTGTGCAGTAGGCACAGATGATGAGTTCATGAAGCCAACCTTGGTAATCTTTTTCTGTAAACACTTATATGCTTATCAGAATGTGATGGAAATGCATATGAAGTATAAAGTGCCCGTTCCTCAAATTCATGCCCTGCATTTGGAAGTGACCTCCACAGCCCTTCCAGAAGGAGCTGGCCCAGAGGCCTACCTCTGTGTGAGGCCACTTTATATGTGGCTGCAGGTGATTGGTCCGGAGTTTAGCATCTAATGCACACTGAGCCAACTAGATTTCTCTCTTGAGGACTTTAACCAGGAACCCAGGACCATATTCAGAGGTTCTAAAGCACCTAAGTTGTGAGCTTTGGAGATAATGAGAACAGCACTAAAAGCTTTGTGGGACACACACACACACACACACACACACACACACACAATTATGGGAAAGCTGGATCTAAAACATTTATATCAACCTTGGGTTGTGGGGTCCAGAAAAAGCCAGAGATAGCAATAAGAGAAAAATAAAGGGAGAGAAAGAGAAAAAAAGAGAGGGTAGAAGGATTAGGGAGGAACTATGCTGTGTGGGGGATGGATGTGCGCTGTATGCTAGTTTTTCAAAATAATACTGTGTTGTGTGGCTGTTTCATATTTTTTTTTTATATTTAAAGGATGGGTCATTCTTTTTAATAAAAGAGAAAAGTGGAGAAGAGATTCCGATTACTCTACAATTTTCACGAAATTCTTTCAGTCTTGTGCTCATTTGACTGGGTTGTCATTTCTGCCAAATAAATGGGCTTGTCAAGCTATGGTATGATTCCAATTAATTATTAGGAAAGCTGATTAAAAGGGTCACTGCATTTTCAACTTGAAAATTGTGAATGTATTGCAATGTTTATATGATTACTCATTTTTGAAAATAAATAAATAAAAAGAAAAAAGCATGTGCCTCTGACCAGAATTGAACTGGGGACCCTTCAGTTCGCAGACTGATGCTCCATCCACTGAGCCAAACCAGCCAGGGCTATTTTAATCTATTTATCTGCCCACATGTTTTTTCTGCTATTTATTTCAGTGAGACTTTGAGTTTAATGGAAATTTTTATGTAGAAGAAAATTTAGAGAAATACATTTTAGTGTGAAAATACCTTCATTTTTCCCTTGTTAGATATTTTAAATGGTCTATTAAGATCCATACATTGTTGAATGTCTTTATTAATCCAACTTTTGAAAAACATTTAAGAAGTAAGGAAATGCATTTTTATAATTGTTTGTCAGAGTCCAAAGGTTTGCAACTAAAATGTATTCCCATTATTAATACTATTTCATTATTATTCACTAGAATAATTTTTTTTATCTTTCTTCACATCTTTTGTTTTCTTCTCTATGTCAATTTTATTTACTAATTTGACATTTTCTTTTTCTTAAAATATTTTTATTGACTTCAGAGAAGGAGAGAGAAAGAGAGAGAGAGAGAGAGAGACCAGTGATGAGAGAGAATCATTGATTGGCTGCCTCCTGCACACCCCCTACTGGGGATCAAGCCTGAAACATAGGCATGTGCCCCTGACCAGAATCAAACCCGAAACTAATTAGCTAGGGCTAATTTGACATTTTCTCAGTATTCGATCTTCTTACTGCATATATTTTTAGTGAGGAAACCTTATCGGTCGCTAATTTATTATATCTTAGTCATGTTATCCTAATTATTGGTTTGGTTCTTTTTACTGCTTATTATAAAACTTTTATTTCAACTATCTTAAATTGTCTGATTATTTCAATTGTTAGAGCTTATTTGTTATAGCTGAATAAAAATAGCTGTGGAGTTTTTTGTTTATTGTTTAATATTCAGAAGACTGCACTTGTGCTGGCTGGTGTGGTTCAGTTGGCTGGGCTTCCTCCTATCCCTGAGAGGTAGCCAGTTTGATTCAGATCAGGGCGCATGCCGGGGTTGCTGGCTTGATCCGCAGTAGAAGACCTGCAGAGACAGCGCATCAATATTTTTCTCTCTCTCCCTCTTCCTTCCTCTCTTTCTTTCAAATCAACAAAAACATATATTTTAAAAAAGAACACTTTTTCAAGGTCAGTACTTATAATGATGGGTCATTTTGCTTTTTCAGAAGACGGGGTTATTCTACTCCCATTTGATTGGGCATATTTTTGGGGTGTTGGTGAAAGAGTTGCTAAGACTGCAAAGAACAAAGTTCTTTTTAATAGCTTGACTTTCAGACTAGAACTGCAAGAAAATACCCCCGGTCAAGTTTCAAACACATTCAATGGCTACTTGCTTTTGTATAGTAACAGGTAACATTTCTCTGACTGAGATACAATTCAAAGTAGGATAAACCACTCCTCAGCTATTTGATGAAATGTTTTGCTAATTTTATTTATAACATTGACACTTTTATTTGTCTTTTTTTTTCTTCTGGAAACATTATAAAAATCTTATTTAACAAATAACGTTAGACTTGGTTTTCCATAGTAAGATTAAATGACATATTATGACTCAGAATCAGGAGTTTTCAGACATTTAAAGTAGTGAGAAGGATTCTTGATATAGCTTACAGGTTTCTTGTCTGACCTTTTATTATGTGTGCAGTTGCATCAACCAAAGAAGTTATATCAATTTCATAATTTAGAGCAATTGGAATGGGTGGCAATTTAATAACTAACAAATTCTTTTATAAATAGTAGATGCCATGGTTTTTATAAATGTATAAACTTGATAATACCAACTGTCAAGTAATACATTATCTTGGGAAACAGGAATCCTCAAATACTGGATGATGTTATAAATGTAGAGGGTGAAGGCAGAAATGGTGGATAATATTTAATGATAAGAAAATTGAACTGGAATATGGAAATTAATAAGGAAAGAGTAAAACTTTCTCAAACTTCTTAACTATATTTTACAGCCACACAGGGAGGAAAATGAGTAAAGCTAAGAAGTTTGCATCTGGAAATGACCTTGGAAATAATATATAGTTTGTAAATAATATATAGTTTGAAGAAAAAAAATTTTTTTTTTCCAGATGAAAAAACTAAAGGCCCAGAAGTTTATCAAATGACTTCTCCAGAGAAGTAAGATCCGTTAAAAAATAAAATAATATTCTGGAAAGATCCATTTTAAGTGAGGAAGCATATTGCCATTTAAGGATAAGGCATAGTGGAGTTCAAAGGCATATGGAAAGGGCAAGATATGGAAGGGCTTGGTCATTAAGGCTCATTGCCCAGTATATCTGGGATGGTGATTTCCATGGAGATTAGGCAATTGAGTCCACAGATTGCTCTTATATGGAAGTGAGATAGGCAAGCCATGTCCATGTTTCTCACACTACCTGTCCAGGTTATAATAAAAGAGATATAAAGATAACAGTGTTGCTAGGAAAAAATAATGGCAGTCTCCCAGAAATTTGAGAATAATTACCAAAATAATATACTTATACCTTTTCCTAAAAACTGAACTTTTAAAAAATCTAATCAAAAGGATACCTGTACAAATGAACAAAAACCTGCATTAATAGCATTCACTGACCAAGTTGTATAACTGTAGTATTAAAAACACTATAAGCAGTCAGTGATAGGGAAAAAAATGTTAGATAATTATTGCATATATGCAAAGTCCTTCAATAAAATTAGTTGAATATATATGCCACTATTAAAAGTCCTAAAATATATTGAAAAATTACATACAACTGATAAAACTCACAACATATAATATGACATTATTTGCATTTTAAAAGGGAAATATTATATTTGTATGAGAGACTATCTGCCTACCTCTGTATTTGGGGGAAATCTCTGGAAATGAATGTGACCAATGAGATACAGCTGTTTCTTTTATGGATACAAAGCAGGGGTCTGAAGAAAATTAATAGTTATTGTGAACCATTTTTTGCTACTTGGATTCTTTTATGTATATACATGACCTATTTTTGTAAATACATTTTTATTGATTTCAGAGAGGAAGGGAAAAGGAGAGAAAGACACGCACATCAATGATGAGAGAGAATTTTTGATCGGCTGCCTCCTGCACACCCTGCACTGGGGATCGGACACACAACCCAGGTATGTGCCCTTCACCAGAATCGAACCTGGAATATTTCTATCCACTGAGCCAAGCTGTCTAGGGCTTTGTACATTACCTTTTAAATTAAAAATTTAAAATAATCTCACTGTCTATGATTGAGCTATTTCAATCTATTCACAGAAATTTTAGCCTCTTTTTTTTTCCCAATTCCTGACAGGATTCTGGACATACTCACAAATGTTCCACCTACAACTGTTACATCTCTAAGTACTGCCTTTTGCATTATTAAAGCCTGTCCTGCCTCCTCCTATAATCTGGCTTCCCTGGGCCGATGGACTGGGGCAGGATTCTCTGGGTAGAGCGTTGGTAGTGATCACTATGCCAGGCCCATGACACTGTCAACAGGAGGCACAGAAAGTGCCTCAGCACAGTTCTTCTGTCCCGTGTTGAGCATAACTAAATACCATACTGAAGGACAAATAATCATCGGAAATTCTATCATATAGGATGACTGTCATCTAGGATTACTAGCAAACAACTCAAAAGTCCCAGAAACCTAGTTGCATCCATTGGGATAGGCGCAAGACCCAACTCAGGGGTAAGATGGGTTTCTCTTTATGTGTGTAGAGCAGGAAGGAATGCCTTGCCCTATGGTTGTCCTTGACCTGCGTTGTCACCTTGCTGGGTGAGGATATTGCTGCTGCTCCAATGTGAAGGCATTTTTTTTCCTCATGGAAAAGCAGAATTGCCACCTTTCCCTTTCTTTTTACCAAAGGACTGAAAGAAAATAGAAACCTCCTGCCATAAATCTGCAGTGGCCCTCTTATCCTCACGTGTGTTATTTTTGCCAGAAGAATGGAAGTTGGAAACAGAAATGCTGAATTAACTGATGTCAGGTTGATAATGGTGGAGATTTAAAGGTGACACATATGAGATTCTTGTAGGGCTGGAGACAGGAGGTAAAAGCTGATAAACTGAGCAGAGACAGAACAGTCAAGAGGCTGATAAACATGATCAAGTAGAAAAGATTGTGGGAGAATGATGATATCAGTGTGAAAATAATAGTTTTGAATCAATGGGATAATGGAGTTTGAAGTCTCAACATTCATGTGATACTTGTTTTAATGGCATGAGGCCCAAAGTAGATATTTAGAAAACTGTTGTTCAGAAAAATGTTGAGCTGTGTGGATATATAAACTTTTGGACTGGTATATTGAAGATCCCTAAATTCATAATAAGGACAAAAAGGCTTGGTTTCATTTTCCTCAGCCATGTAAGGAAGTGGCCTACAAGTCAGTAGAAAACAGAACAAAAAGGTTTAAACGTAATACTGGCAGAAGACAGTATGGAATTGCCTCCATGCCTCAATTTGGGATTACACAAATGATACCTCAAAACACCAGTGGCAACGTGAGTACAAAGGTGAACTTCTTGAAATTACTGTTAGATTATATTCAGGAAAAGAGTCACTCATAGATTAAGCAAAACGATGCTGAACCAGTCCTTTGAAGAAGCAGTATTTCACTTGAAGACTCCAAAGGCACTGCTAGAGAAGTTTGGTGGTACTAGCATGATGCTGAAAACATGTATGCAAAGTAGAAAATAGAGATTGAAAGGATATGTGAACACAGAGTACGTGAAGCAGTCATTAAAAATGGGGCTAAGGGTCAAAGGCAGCGTGTTATCAGTCTCAGATTCTGAATTTAAGTCAAGAACGTTATTTTTTAGTAGTTGTTTCTTCTATGGGGTATATTGTTATTTTTCAACTTGGGCCAAAGGCCTAGGTGAATGGTCTGGAAGCAATAATGAGAAGCAAGGGAAATAAAAGCTAAGTGTAAATATGCAATATTAATTACAAAAATAAATAAAAATTTCTGTTATCAGAGGAGAGGCTAGTTTTTGGTTTTTGCAAGGCAAGTTTAGAATTGTTTGGAGAGCAATTGGAGAATTAAAGGTAGTGAATATCCAAGTGAATGAGGCATAAAAATCTAGACTAAATGGGCAATGGCATTGAGGAATGCATTGCCTTCAGAGGAGAGGGAGAGCTGCAGAAGGAACGGATATTTAGTCATTTGTAACAGATGCACTTCCCCTTTGGGCAATCAATTTCACAGCAGCAGTGATGGACAGTTCTATGCGTATTGCCAGCATCACACCTGAAACAAGCACCATGGTTTTTTTTTGCTTTTTCTGCCTCATGTTTTCTCCAAGTTACAGAGTTTCTCAGCCACAGGTGCATGTGTGTATGGGGGCCCAGGTGGAGGTTAATGCTCCAAAGACCATCTTCAGCCAATGAGGGTAAAAGGCCTGCAAATACAATAATTTCACACCCCCCCTTTTCTTTCTTTGTGGCAATTCTGAGGTATGTTATACAAGACTCCTCGTAGGGTCTCTGCAGATCTCCGAAGAGATTGATTCCAGTTGCCCAGATCAGCAACAAGCTTACTGAGGCACATGCTGGCTATCACCTTCTCTCTCTGACTTCTCCCTGGAGCTAACTCCTAAGTAATCTACTTACACCCAAATGCTCATGCCAGGCCTCTGATTTAAGGACATCCAAATCAAGACAGTATTTTATTTATTGCCTCAGTAAACAGTTTAACAATGGGAATTTTTAGATGATGAAGAATGTTTGGGGGGAAAAAAAAAAACAGTAATGAATGTTCTAGGGCAGTGGTCGACAAACTCATTGGTCAACAGAGCCAAATATCAACAATACAACTATTGAAATTTCTTTTGAGAGCCAAATTTGTTAAACTATATGGTAGGTACATTGTTATTAACTTAGTTAGGGTACTCCTAAGCTGGCCTTTGCTAAAAACTCAAGGGGCCAATGAGCCACATATGGCTCACTAGCCACGGTTTGCCAACCACTGTTCTGGATAAATTGCTCAGAAGTGGGTTGTAGGGAAGAATAGCTTTGTACTTGCATTTTTTTTTATTTTAATGTAAAATTGAATGGCATTAATTGCATTCACAATGTGCAGCCATCACCACTATCTATTTTTTAAATGTATTTCACTTCAAAGAAAACATCTGTCTTTGTTAAGCAGTAACTCTCATTCCTCCCTGTCCATAAGCATTGTTTTACTTTCTGTCTCTATGAATTGCCTGTTCTAGGTATCTCATGTAAGTAGAATCATGCAATATTGTCCCTTTTATATCTGGCTTATTTCATACAGCATAATGTTTTCAAGATTTATCCATGTTGTAGCATGTGTCAGAAACTCATGCTATTTCATGGCTGAATAATATTCCATTGAAGAATAATATGTTTATTCATTCATGTGTTGATGGACACGTTAGTTGTTATCACCTTTTGGCTAATGTGAATAATGCAGCTGTGAATGCCGGTATATAAGGGTCTGTTGGAGGACCTGTTTTCAATGTTTTTAGGTTTATATGTAGAAGAAGAGTTGTTCGGTCAAATGATAATTCTGTGACTAAATTTTGAGTAATTACCATGTTAATTTTCACAGCAGCTGCACTATTTTACAGCACCACCAAGAAAGTACTAGGATTCTGATTTCTCCACATCTTGGCCACCACTTCGTAGGTACGAAATGATATCTCACTGAGGTTTTCATTTATATTTCTCTAATGAATAATGATGTTGAGAATCCTTCCATGTGTATATTGGCCAATTTTATGTCTTCTTTGAAGAAATATAATTTTTATTCTTCTGTTTATTTTTATTCAATTTATTGTAATAACATCTATACTAATAAAAGGGTAATATGCTAATTAGACTGGCATCTTTTGGACATCTTCCGGATATCCTTCTGGACAAAGCCATGGAGGCAGTGGAGGTTAAGGGTGATCAGGCTGGGAGGGGAGGGCAGTTAGGGGCCATCATTCCAGCAGGGGAGGGCGGTCAGTAGGTGATCAGACCAGCAGGGGAGCAGTTAGGGGGCAATCAATCTGGCAGGCAAAAGTTAGGGGTGATTAGGCCAGCAAACAGAGATGATTAGGGGCAATCAGGTCAGCAGGGGAGCAGTTAGGAGCATCAGACCAGCAGGCAGAGGTAGTTAGGGGTGATCATGCAGGCAGGCAAGTGATTAGGAGCCAGTGATCCCAAATTGGGAGAGGGATGTCCAACTGCTAGTCATCCCCCTAGGGGTCCTGGATTTGAGAGGGTGGAGGTCAGGCTGAGGGAACCCCCCTCCCTGCACGAATTTCATGCATCAGGCCTCTAGTCAATTAATAAAATGGTATATGTTTTAAGTATGCAATTCTATAACATGTAATTTGTATATTGCATTGGGTGTTTACCACCCAAAATCAAATCTCCTTCCTTCACCATATATTTGATTCCCTTTACTCTTTTATTTTTTTAATATATTTTATTGATTTTTGTACAGAGAGGAAAGGAGAGAGATAGTTAGAAACATCGATGAGAGAGAGTCATCGATCAGCTGCCTCTTGCACACCCCCTACTGGGGATATGCCCGCAACCAAGGTACATGCCCTTGACCGGAATCGAACCCGGGGCCCTTCAGTCCCCAAGCCGACGCTCTATCCATTGAGCCAAACTGGTCCCGGCTCCCTTTACTCTTTACTACCTCCTTTTCCTTTGGAAACCACCATATTGTTGTCTATGCCTATGAGTTTTAGTTGTTTTATCTTGTTTGTTTACTTGTTTCTTCAATTTTACTTTTCACTAACTGAGTGAAATCATATGGTTCTTGACTTTTTAAATCTGACTTATTTCGCCTAGTATGATATTCTCAAGATTCATCTATGTTGTCGCAAATAGCTATGTCTCATCTTTCCTTATGGCTCAGTAGTCTTCCATTAGCCATTCCACTCTGAATGTGCCCGATTTCATCTGTACTTGCATTTTTTTTTTGTACTTGCAATTTTAATTAGTCTCTTAGGCCAGTTTTCTGTTCTTTCATGTGTGATACATTTAGACTTATTTGTAATGGAATTTTTAACTACAGACTCTCACCTGTGTACCCTCATCAATCTATCAGAAGAGATGAAATCTTGGAAATATTCAAGGCACTAGAAACAAAGGGAAGATAAGGGTGGTTAACTTGATAAGGCGGAGAAAACAGTTTTGATGAATAACCAGAGGGAGCTTGGAAGGGAGCAGGAGACTGTTTGCTCTATGAGTCATTATCTCTTTTATGCCCCTTTATCTTAACATTTTTATAAGTTTATTTATGTTTTATTCCTTTTTAAAAAATAATCTGTTGTTTTCCCCAACTGTAATAGAGAACTCCCAAGTTTTCAGATTGTTCCTCTGAAAAACAAAGACCATAAAAAGGTAAAGATGGCTCTTCTTAGATCTGAAGATTTACATTCTCTCTAAGGAGGAGAGGTATCTTCTGCTATGGCCATAAACTAATGGATAGGGACATGGCCCTCTGAGGGCTAAACTTACCTAATGATCTGTGGCCCATTCTCTCTGTAATTCTAAGTCAGACTTTGTTATGTGGCTTTGTGCTCTAAGATGCACCTAATCAGTCTGGTCACCTTTCTAAGCCCCTTTCTCTTGCAGCAGAAGAGAGAAAAATGGACAAACAAGTAAATGGTTTGGAATAAGCAGCAGAATAAAATCCACCCCCCTGCCCCTCTCTCACTTCCCCCGCCCAAAATCTAAGCTTTCATGAGAATCAACTCCTTCAGGCAGAGCCTAAGCAGAGATTCAAGGTTAGCTCTGCATGTGGAGTTCTGTCTGAGTTACCTAATACAACATTGCAAATATTCAACTACTATTAAAAGCAATGCTTATATTAATTAGGTATATTGTATTCTGTAATTCTGAGTACTATATTACCAAGACCAAATGGCTATAAATTTGGGTAATTAATAAATACATTACCTTTCTTTCTGAATTGAACAGAAACCACCACATTGAAATTTGCCATAATTGCGTCATACATGAAGATGCTGGTGGGAAAGCGGACACATGCAAATGTTTTCTCTTATTTTCTTGTGTGGTTTATTGGTCACGTGTTCACAGTTGGTTGCTACCCAAAACGTGATGCACATTAACAGTGTCCGAAAGCTCATTTGCAATTCTCCAGTGAGATATTGTGCTTCTCCCCGCCCCCTGCTCCCCTCGCCCCCTGGAGACTCTACAATTATGCAGAAACCTTTTGTCTGTGACATACAGGCAGTTCTCCTGGAGTGCACACGTCTCCCAGAAGCCTGCAGATGTTGCTCAAAGTTAATCTAGTGGCTAAGGACGCCTGCATTCGTTCACATTTTGGAAATCACTAGTGAGAAGCTCAGTGCTACCACTTTTATCTTTGCTTTAGAATGTGCACAAATTGTTCAAATCCACTGTGTGATTCATGGAGTGAGGGACACCACATGGTCAGTGGCTTATGAGGAGACTCTTAAGCTGTATTTTTAGGTGTTTCAGATGTTTCACTTTTCAAGGCTTTCACAGAACACTTGAGCCCTCATTGGTGGTGGCTGAGCCCCATGGGTTCCCGTTTTCAAGTGCTTAAGCTCCTGTAGTGATGGATGCCACAGATGAAAATACATCAGTAGTCCTGATAGGTGAAGTAGAACATGTACATTCCTTCATTTAATAGCCATGTGGCAGAGAGTATCTACTCGTGTGTATGATGGATAGTCAGAGCCTCCTTATTCTTATCAGGAAAAAAAAAAAGCAACTCCTCTGTAGAGAGAGTAAAAGAATCCTTAAATGGAAAAAGAGAAACCTTGTTTTACATGTGCTTCAATCCACTAATTTATAGGAGTTTTAATCATCTCCCAGGCTTGTAACCAACATTAAACATGGTTAAATATTCTAATTTAAATTTTGTTTACCTCTTTTACAAGCCTTGCGAATGCTGAAGTTCATCATCTGAGAGCTCTGAGAAGACTCATAAAATGCTTGCCAATCACAGCTAAGGCTATAGCACTCTCTTTCCCTAAATATCCCTTCAGATTAATCTGAATTTTCTTGGTTGTAAATATATTTTTAGTTCATGATTGATTACAGTCTTAGAGAAATCCATTACTAAAATTAACATGTAAACTGCATCTCCATTAAAACACTATCACAGCCAAATGGCATACTGCTCCTCAGACAGTACCAAGGAATTAAAAAATAAATAAATTACCAGTGTTCATCTCTTGATAAAATATAAATTATTATTGTTCCTTCCTCTTTTGCTTTGTGTCTTCCTCCTCTTTGATATTTGTAAATTAGAAAAGTGTTGATAAATTTACAAATGTTAGTTAAGTCTGCAATTATGTATTTGAAAAAGGGCATTGATATTACAAAACACTTACTAGAAAATACACTAGAAAGAGCTCTTTCACTACGTGAGGAGAACTTGGCCTCTGGAAGAGGACCCTCCCATAGGCATGCTGGCACCCAGATCTTGGACTTCCTGGCCTCCAGAATTGAGAATTAAGCTTCTGCAGTTTACAAACTGCCCAGCCTGTGGTGTTTTATTATAGCAGCCCAACAGAATTCAGCAACAACAGAGGATTAAAAATGCTGGCAGACTAAAATGGATACTGCATAGACAAGATCCCAGGAACTGGAATTACAACCAAAATACAGAAAAGCATCCTGAATAATCAATAGAAAACTCACAGGAGAGAATCCTGATACCCGAGGACCCAAAGTGGAGATCACATAGTAGTAGGGAGTGTGGAGGCACAAAAGGGCTGGCTGGGTGTCCACAGACAGCAACTGAAGTCCTGGAGAGATATCTCAGCTGTTGGTGGTTGAGAACTCTGGGATCTAATCCCCAAGCGGGGTCCTCCAGCAGAGAGTACCAAAACTGAGAAGGCTACTCACATAACTTCTGGCTGTGAAAAGCAGCAGGGTGCTGTCTGCCAGGAGTGACAGCTGGAAATTCAGGCACCTTCTTAACGAGCCAATGCACAAAATTCTCTGTGGAATCACCCACCTTGTACTCCAGCAGAGAGAGGGTAAAGTGGACTGCAGCTATGAGAGTAGAAGCCATGACTGGGGACTTGGGGGATAGAGCTCAGAAGGCAGACACCCTAAGTTTCCTAGGCTGAGACATTTCCTCACACAGCAGAGGACATCTTTCTCACATAGATATTTGCCTTGCATGGGGAGAAGATAGTTGACAAACCTTATTGGAAAACAACTTGTCTTGAGGCCACTTAAGAGATTAAAAATAATAATTAACCTCCAGGCAGAATCAACTGTCCCACCCTTTTAAAAACAAACAAATAACAACAACAACAAAAAAAAAAACTCTTGCCACATCTGAGTATGATTGCCTGGGGGGCAATTCAAGTCAGAATCCTATCAATCTGTAGGCTTGATAGGAAGCTTTGAGTCTATGCCTGATCTAATTAGTCAGAAACAGTCTTTAACACTGTCCAACACTAGAGATTGAGAGGTGTAGAGGATCTACCTAATACATAGAGAACCTTCACAAATCAAACAGCCAGCCAAAATGAGGATACAAAGAACCCCAAGTGAAAGAACTAGAGAATTCTCCAGAAGAAGAGATAAATGAAGTAGAGGTAAGACATTTATCTGAAACAGAGTTCCAAGTAATGATGGTAAAGATGCTCCACATTATGAAAAAAGATATAATAACTATGAAAAAAGAACAGTCTAAGATAAAGAATGACATAAAACAAATAAAGAACACATCAGAAGGAATACACAGCAGTTGAGGGGGAAGGTCAGGATTAAATCAGTGAATTAGAAAACAAAGTTGAAAATATCACTCAATCAGAGAACCAAAAAGAAAAAAGAAAAAGAAAAAAACAGGAGGACATGCAACATAACAATATTTGAATAACTGGTTTGCCAGAAGAGGCAGAAAGGGGGAAAGGAATAGAGAAAGTGTTTGAAGAAATAATGGCAGAAAACTTCCCTAAGTTGATAAAGGAAAAAGTCACACAAGTTCAGGAGGCACAGAGAATCCCAAGCAATAAAAATCCAAACAGGCCCAGTCCCAGACACATTGTGTAGATATACCACAGTCATTGTTGATAAAAACTTTCAGCAAAGTGGGAATAGAGCAGTGTTTTTCAACCTTTTTTGGGCAAATGCACACTTGTTTCATGAAAAAAATCACGAGGCACACCACCATTAGAAAATGTTAAAAAATTTAACTCTGTGCCTATATTGACTATATATAAAGTAATTCTCTTGAATAGGAATCAAATAAACACAAAGAAAGTATTTCATAATTACTTTATTATGAAATATTAAGTAAACAAAATAGTGAAAAATTATAAAATTCTTGTCTTGTCTGCACCTACGGCACACCAGGCAACATCTCGCGGAACAGCGGTTGAAAAACACTGGAATAGAGGGAGCATATCTCAACATGATAAAGACCATGTATGACAAACCTACAGCCAATATCCTACCCAATGGACAAAAACTAAAACCATTTCCCCTAAGAACAGGAACAAGACAGGGATGCCCACTTTCACCAGTCCTGTTCGACATAGTGCTGGAAGTGCTAGCCATAGCAATCAGAGAAGACAATGAAATAAAAGGCATCCAAATTGGAAAAGAAGTAAAGCTATCCTTATTCACAAATGACATGGTACTGTACATAAAAAACCCAAAGACTCCATAAAAAAACTACTAGACTTAATAAATGAATTTGGTAATGTAGCAGGATACAAAATCAACACTCAGAAATATAAAGGTTTTTTATATACCACAATGAACTCACAGAAAGAGACAACAACAACAAAAAATCTCATTTACCATTGCATCAAGAAAATTAAGTACCTAGGGATAAACTTACTTAAGGAGGTAAAAGATCTGTACTCAGAAAACTACAGGACACTGAAAAAAAAGAGATAGAGAAGGACATAAACAGAAGAATATACTGTGTTCATGGATTGGTAGAATCACATCATTAAAATGTCCATACTACACAAAGCAATTTATAGATTCAATCCAATCCCCATTAAGATACCAATGGCGCTGAAACCGGTTTTGCTCAGTGGATAGAGTGTCAGCTTGGGAACTGAAAGGTCCCAGGTTGGATTCTGGTCAAGGGCCTGTATCTTGGTTGTGGGCACATCCCCAGTAGGTGATGTGCAAGAGGCAGCTGATCGATGATTCTCTCTCATGGATGTTTCTCATTATCTCTCTCTTCCTCTCTGTATAAAATCAATAAAATAAAAAATAAAAATAAAAAATAAAAAGATACCAATGGCATATTTCATAAATCTAGGACAAACTCTTCAAAATTCATATGGAATATAAAAAGACCCCATATAGCCATAGTAATCCTGAGAAAGAACAAAATTGGAGGGATCACAATACCAGATATCAAGCTATATTACAAAGCCATCATTTTCAAAACTGCCTGGTACTTGCCGAAACCGGTTTGGCTCAGAGGTAGAGCATCAGTCTGCAGACTGAAGGGTCCCAGGTTCGATAACAGTCAAGGTCATGTACATTGGTTGTGGGCACATCCCCAGTAGGGGTTGTGCAAGAGGCAGCTGGTCGATGTTTCTCTCTCATCGACGTTTCTAGCTCTCTATCTCTCTCCCTTCCTCTCTGTAAAAAATCAATAAAATATATTTTTTTAAAAACTGCCTGGTACTGGCACAGGAACAGACAAATAGACCAATTATAGATTTATTTTGTATATTAAAATAAAAGGCTGAAAAATAAATACTATGTAATAAAAGCCTAATATGCAAATAAGACATAATGGCAGAATGGCCAGTCACTATGATGTGTACTGGCCACCAGGGGGCAGATGCTCAATGTAGGAGCAGGCCCCAGGCCAGCAAACATGGGTGCTAGCTGGAGGCCTCCTGTTTGCCCTGCCAGTTGCCCCAAAGAGGGAGGTGAATGGTGGAACTAGTGGGGGGTGAGGCCAGTTTGTGGGTGGCATCGAGGCCGGTGCCAGTGGGGGTGTTGGGAGGCTGATCACCACCCATTCACCCCACAGATAGGCTCTGATTGCTGGCCTGACCCAGGGAACCTACCTAGGCAGAAATTTTGTGCACTGGGCTGCTAGTAAAAAACTTAACATCAACAATAACAACAAGAAATACTAGAAAGAGACATGCATTATAAATGTATTATAGTATGTGGGTTTCTTATTTGCATTGAGTATATCAGATAAGGGGATGAAGTGTTTTTTAGCTCACTAGTCAAAGCTGGGCTAAATTAAAGTTGGTATAATACAACATATAGCATCTGAGAAGGTATCAAAAGAGGTAGTTATATATATATATATATATATATATATATATATATATATATATATATTGATTTTTTACAGAGAGGAAGGGAGAGAAATAGAGAGCTAGAAATGTCAATGAGAGAGAAACATCGACCAGCTGCCTCTTGCACACCCCCTACTGGGGATGTGCCCGCAACCAACGCACATGCCCTTGACCAGAATCGAACGTGGGACCTTTCAGTCCACAGACCGACGCTCTACCATTGAGCCAAACCGGTTTCGGCAAAAGAGGTAGTGTTGATTTTTTTTCTCTAGGAGGCCTCAAAGCACGGTGTACTGTGTTTCCCCGAAAATAAGACATCCTCCAAAAATAAGACCTAGCGCATGGAAAGATAAGACAACTCCTGAAATTAAGACCTAGCGCAACTTTGGGAGAAAAAATTAATATAAGACACTGTCTTATTTTCAGGGAAACAGGGTAATATCTTAATGCTTCTACTCTAGCTCACTGCCTGGTGGTAAAATTTTGCAGTTCTAGAAATGGGGCTTTTGCACCATATCTAGAATTGATTTTTAAAATATCATTGCTAACAATCATTAATCAAAACTACATGCTGTAAATCAATCAAACTTGATCTCAATATAAGAAACCAAATGAGAAACTATTTTCAATGATAGAGACAATATATTTTTTATAAACTCCCCCTCCCAACTTTTCTACTAATACTGATATATGTTATAAATTAATTTGAAACAATAAAGTGGATTTGTTAGCTATATCTAGAGAAAGTCTCATATAATCTGAAGTCTTGGGGAGGGTCAGTGAAATATAAAGCAGATGATGTACCTCCAATGACACTTTGACCTGCCTCTCAGATTATATGAGAAGCAGGTCAGAGGTGAACTCACATGGCCAAATTTTACTTTTAGAGTTGTGGTTGACAGTCTTAATATTACTAATTATAATCAGTTGTATGGGAACTCTCTTTTTCTATTTTGCCCTCTGTTCATGGAAGCTTTTGTATGGTGTCAGGTAGATTAATTTATCCACATGTACCTCTTGTCTGATACTTAAAAGTGTCTCTAGAGTCCTTTGTGTAGAACTTTGTTTAATGTATTTATGGAAAGTATTATGCGTCAATCACTGGTTTCATTGACAAGGAAGCTATGCTTGATAAAAATGAATCAGACATATAATTTTTTTTTCTAAATGTTGATCCAGGGATTGTGTCAGATAACATTAGTTGTTTATAAAATATGCATTCTCTTCTTATTTTTTACAGACAGATTTAAATTTTGTTCCATGTATCCATTTCTCAGACTTCTTTGCAGTATGAGTATCATGTGACTCAGCCCTGGCCAGTGGTCTGCACACTAGAATTTGCTGAGATTTCTAAGAAAGTTTTGTTTTTCCTTGTCACTTCTTTTACTCCTTCACATGGAAAAACTGATATGAGAGCTAGAAAGATTATTTCCACCATGCAAACATGAAGAAATAATTAAGAGAATGTCAAATGAAAAGCTTTTAATATATATGAGCTCCTAATGGAAATTGAGAACATCTTTTTTCCAGAATTTTTGTTACATGGAAAAGATAAATATGTGCATATATAATTTGCTTATATGTCTGTCTGTCTTCATTTATTCAGGTGCCAAACCAACCCTCACTGATATAAAAACATTGGTCCCAAGAGCTGTTTTGTAGTTATTATCAGGATAAAGAAAACTGTGGGAATGTCCCATGGCTCAGTAAGGTTTGGTGAAAATATGCTGGGCTAAATATATATATATATATATATATATATATATATATATATATATATATATATATGTTGTCTGCATAACTTCTTAGATATTCTGATCTGATGAGATACAATTTTATTCTTTAAGTGGGAACTCTACTACAGTAGGTCCTTAGTTACATAGGAGATCCATTCCAACAGTCTGACATGATGCGATTTTTGTGTAAGTCAGAACCCACCTCCATAAGCACCTACGTCACTCACAGGTAGCAAATCGCAGCAGCAATGAAGTGACATAGTAAAGAAAAAATTAAAAGAAAGTTAACAATTCCTGACCTTTACTTGTGGCAAATAAATAATTTAAAAAAACACCACAAAGCACATATGTATATACATCGAAATGATGGAACTTTTTAAATATATATAAATAAATGGGTGATGGTGATGTAACCACGAAATGTCATACAAGTCTGATGTAACCCAAGGACTGTCTTTATAACGTTACAAACTAAGTTGTTCAGAGAATCCATTTTCAAAGAGTTTCTGTGACTAGTACTCCATGGAGTACTGGTGCTAATGTAGGGAAAGTCATGTGTGAACATAAATTAAATACAATAGAGGGTGTGAAGAGATCAATGCAAATAGTTCTGTTGGTAAACAATGAAAAAGAACTTTGCTAAGCTTGGCTCTGAGAGAGATCTTCTGAGACAGATGACTGCCATAAAATGGCAGCAGAGTAAGTGGATGCTGATAGGACATGCTCCCAGCAACAAACTGGAATTACAACTAAAATACAGAAAAACCTCCTGAATGATCAATGGAAAACTTGCAGGAGGGAATCCTGGTACCCCAGGACCCAATGTGGAGACCTCATAGAGACTGGTAGGAGGGGCAGGGGTGTGAAAAAGGGCTGGCTGGGTGCCCACAGGAAGCAACTGAGTCCTGGAGAGAGAGTTCAGCTGTGTGTGTGTGTGTGTGTGTGTGTGTGTGTGTGTGTGTGTGTGAAGGGGGGGGAGGGAGGAAAAGGGAAAGGGGAGGGGTGTCACTGAGGACTCTGAGATCTAATCCCCATGCTGGGCCTCCAGCAGAGAGCACCACCACTGAGGAGGTGATCCACATAACATCTGTCTGTGAAACAGATGACTGCGGAACAGAGCTATTTTTTATTCATTTTTCTACAATTAGTGATCTGTTTACACTAAATTGTGCAAATCTTCTCTTGGTCTATATGTATTTTATAACTTATTTTTGAATAACTGGAAAATTAAACACTGTATCCCTTTAACAGAGGAGCAGATGCACCTGGATCTAAATACACAAATGGGGAATTAAAATAAGCTTCAGTTTTAGAAGCTCTGTGCCATAACCAGACGAACTAATTGGCCATAAACCAGATTTCATTAAGGCCTTTGTATGTAGTGTAAATAGCCCTTTTCAAATCATGCTAAAATTCGTGAAAAGAAATGACCACTAAGGTTGGAGAGCTGTGTAATCTAGCAGTGCACATTCATAGTGGGCTGCAGGCAGGTGGGGAAGAAATCTCTCTGCCTGTCCCTAATGTAGACTTTTAAGGGTGGAGTACTTGAGATTTTTTTGTTGCTGATGTTAATTCTGTGGGAGGGTGGAGAGAGATAGAGATAGAGATAGAGATAGAGATAGAGAGAGAGAGAGAGAGAGAGAGAGAGAGAGAGAGAGAGAGAGAGACAGAGAGAGAGACAGAGAGAGAGAGAGAGAGATCAGTTGGTTGCAGCTCCCCCTAGGGCCAAGACTAATCTGCCACACAGGTACATGCCCTTGACCTAGAATTGAACCCATGACCCTTCCATGCACAGGCTGATGTCCTACCACTGAGCCACATCAGCCACGGCTTGAGACATCTCTTGGCATTCAGCTCTTATTCAAGCACCAGTCACAGACCAGGCATGAGTGTGGTTCTATGGAAACCACACCAGGGTGAGCGGTTCCTATGCCTAATTGTCCTAGGAGCCTATCCATATTTAAAGTGAAGCAGTAACTATGCTTCTATTGCACTTTGATTTCTTGGCATTTTCCTTTTCACCTTTCCAAAACTTGCACATTATGAATCGTAAAGAAAGGAGAGATGTAGCTATTTGCTGACGCAGGAAGAAAAAAATTATATCTGATTGTTTAATGTATTTTATTTCTTTTTGGTACATAAAGGACAGAATTTGGTTCTGAAATATGATTACATGTCACTGGAACATTTTCCTGCTTTTATAAAGTAATGTATAAAACGTTATTTGTGCATGAGAAGGAGGAAGGTTAGACCTTGTGCCTATAAGCCCTCACTAAAGCCAGCTCATGATGTTGGCTATTACTTCCTATAACCACGCTACTTTTAGGGCAGTCGGAAGGAAATATGCTTTTGTAAAGAGGATGCTGACAGATAGCATGTCTTTATAGATGAGTCTTTTAAAGCAATTGCCTGACCTGATGAGTATTCAAAAGTGGAAAGTGGTTATAGTCCTAGAGCCTGTTTAGCAAATGATAGGCGATAATTCTCTTCAGATCTAGTACAAATCACTACAAATTACTTCATTCTACTATTTAGAGATATTTAAATCACATCATGATTTCAAAATAGGCTTGTAAGTAGACTACTGAAGGAAAAGAGAAAAATGCATTGGCATTCTAATATAATAGTACTTTGGTAAGCTCCAGCGTTATTTCGTTTCTGTTTTGATGGTGCATTTGTTAGTCTTCTAATTCAGCCTCTTGTAAAAGAGTAACATCTTTTTGACTATTTTATGAAACTCCATCCCTGTCACAGTTTTATTGTAACCGAATAAGCCAGGGGTCTGGGCTGCCTGTCACTGCTTGAGCCCAGTTCAGCAAATAAGGGGTTGAATTATATATGAACATTTATTCCAATAAAGCAGTAGGGGAAGGCAGCAAGTCATTCACAGAAATCTGCTCCCCATCCCATCATAAACCAGCTGCTTAGATTTGGTAGAAGTACAAAGATTACGTGGGGAAGTAGGAATAGCAGGTCTGGGAAAGTAGGGATGATCATTACAGGTTACAAGTCAATGTATGCTGGGGGGCGTCGAGAGCTCCCAGAGGACAGGGCCTCAGGGCGTCCTGGGCCAGATTACAGGCAATAGGTGGTGGAGGGGGTAAAGAGCAGGCGCCTCTGGACCAGGTTGTTTCAGCCAGCAGTTGTAGATCTGTGGCAGCTGATTCCCCCACATCCTAGATAGGCAATTCTTGGGACAGGAGGATGGGCTGCGTTTGGATGTGAGCTCCCATGTCCCAGGTTCAACAACTCTCCGAATAGAACCGTTATGGTTAACAGAGCATAATTACCATGTCTTATACTTAACAGCTGGTCCCAAATGTTCTGTTTCTGCTCTGAACATTATCTTCAGCATTTTCCCAGGAATGATCATATAGAATATTGAAATATATGCTTACGAGATGATAAAGACATGCATGCCTCAGTTTTTCTTCAGATATGTAAAGTTATATAAGCGCGTGGAAAAGGCATACTTATAGAGTAAGACAATTGCTTTTCTTTATAAACAACAGTTTTATGTGATTGTGTTTTACAGTTTTTAAGACAATATTAGACAATAAAATAAAATAAAATAAAAAAAAAGACTGAATGCCCTTGGAGGAAGCAGTTTGAAAGGTGCCACTTTTAGTAATGGTCAGATCTTGGGACATGCATATTCATAGGATGGAACTTTTCCTGTGATTGATGCCCTCCCCCCACCTTCAGTCAGACCCAGTGTGGGCTTCTTCCTACCAGAAGCTCATTCTCCCACCTTTTAGAGATGGGCAGACTTCTGAGCTCTGAGTGTTCAAAGACTATTAACGTATTTCTGTTAAGACATTATGTTATGGTTGTATACAGCCATCACTTATGCCAACAGTGCAAGGCTGTTTGGCAGCAAAGCGTTAGTGGCTCTTGGCCCCAGAACCAGACTTCCCTATCTCTTGGCAATTTCTTTTGCTAAATCTTGGAACTCTTCGTAGCTCTGCTATCTTCCTTCTAATGAACTAGCCCATCTTGTGCTTAAGCAGAATTCCTTAAAATAACAGAAGGACTGCACTCATTTTTCAGTGCTGTTGCTAAACGAGAAACATATCTGTGGTCATGGAAAAAGAAAACCTTTCTTCTTTTTTTAACCCTGAAACTTCTCGACTTAAGGAAACCAAGAGTCTAGTCTTTTCTCACAGACAAATTCTGTCACCAAAATTTTCAAGCCTGGGAAGTGCTATTATCAACTAGAATATATGATTGTTTGATTAGTTGGTGTTTCCAGAGTTTCTTCCAAGTCCAACTCTATAAATAAATTACATAAATAGTATATCAAATTACTTTAGCCACCTTGCCTAAATATAAAATTAAGTAAAATGATTTTTAGCCTTATGCTTCACATTTACATTTGCCATAAAATGAAAATGCATGTCAAATAATCACCAGCTGTAATAGTTTACTATAAAAACACATTATTATAAAGGGAACTAATTATATTTATAGCTCTGAAATAAATAAGGAATTAAAATCATCTTAACTGATTCTAGCAATAAGGTAACATTTCCAGGTACTTAATAGTAAAATTATTTGATAAGAGTATGTTTGAAAAATTCAACAAAATGTGTTTTTAACCATATAAAGCATTAGAGGGTTTTGTTGAGAAACACAGTATTTTAATATAGAATACTGTGACATTAACTAAAATATTTTAGATTTATGTTGTTACTTTGCTTTAAATCCTTACATAGCAATTGAAGCCAAGAAATGACTAGAGACTAAGTAGAAACCCATATTTCAAATCCTTTCAGTAAACTAATAAAAAATTCATGCTGTTTTATAATACAGTATGAGCTGATGCAGAATTACTCCAGATTGGCAGGAGGAGGCTATTCTTAGTACAAAGCAGCTATGTTTATTAAGTATAATTTGTCATTATTACTGCAAGTAGATTTTGATCAAATTTATTGTATCAAAAGTATTTTTTTATTAATCTTCAAGATAATAAGGATTTACAAAATGCTACAGTTTAAGACTTTATTTCTCATTTAAAGTAATGTGCTATGGGCATTAATTTCTCAGTTGGTATGTTTGGATAAAAGGTTGGAATCTATTAGGAAAAAAGCTAAACAGCATAGTAATTATTTCAATTAATGGAACTCCAGTTTGATCTGCACAGGGGAAAATATAAGATACAGTAAAATACTCATTATTGTCAATGTCTTAGATACAACTTATGTATGTCTTTTTAATTTAATTTAAAAAACTTATTTTAATTATAATTGATGTACAATAATGTATTAGTTTCAGGTGTATAATATAGTGATTCAACATTTCTATACCTTATGAAGTGATCACCACAAGTGTAGTAACCATCTATCACAGTACCTAGTTTTTATGATATTATTGATTCTATTTCCTATGCTGTACATTACATCTTGTAATTTATTTTATAACTGAAAGTTTGTGCTTCTTAATACTGCTCCCTTTTTCTTTCCATCCCCCACCATCTGGTAAACATTAGTTCATTCTCTGTATCTATAAGTTTGCTTTCATTTCATTTTTTAATCTCATTTATTTTGTTATTGTGAGATTCTACTTATAAGTGAAATCATATGGTATTTGTTTTCCTTTATTCCCCTTATTTTTCTTGACATAATACTCTTTAGTATTATGTCATCCATACTGTTGCAAATGGCAGGATGTCATTCTTTTTATGGTACTATTCGTGTGTGACATCTTTTTTATCCATTCATCTCTCAGTGAATACCTAGGTTTCTCCCATATCTTGACTTCTTGTAAACAATGATGCAGTGATCATATGAATGCAGATAACTTTTTGAATTATTGTTTTTAGTATACTTAGGATACATACCCAGATATGGAATTGTGAAGTTTTATGGTAGTTCCTAATTTTTTTGAGAAATCTCTGGACTTTTTTCTGTAGTGCTGAACTAGTTCACAATCCCGCCAATGGTACAAAAGGGTTACCTTTTTGCCACATCCTTGGCATCAGTTACTTGTCTTTTTGATAATAGCCATTATGACAGGTGAGAGGTGATAGCTCACTGTGGTTTTGATTTGTTTTTCCCTCATAATTAGTGATGTTGAGCATCTTATCATGTGTCTCTTGGCCATCTGTATGTCTTCTTTGCAGAAATGTCTATTCAGGTTCTCTGCCCATATTTTAAAAATTGTTTTTCTGTTGAGTTACACCAGTTCTTTATACATTTTGTTATATAACATCTATCAGATATATCATGTGCAAATATCTTCTCTCAGTATGTTCCCCTTTCATTTTGTTGATGATTTGCTTCATTGTGCATAAACCTTTTAGTTTTATGTAGTTTCATTTTTTTGTTGTTGCTTGTGCCAAAAGAAACATATCTAAAAATATAGTACTAGAATTGATGGCAAAAAGGTCACTGCCTATATTGTCTTCTGAGAGTTTTATGATTTCAGGTTTTACATTTTAAGTCTTTAATCCTTTTTGAATTTTTAAAACAATAGAATTCAAAAAAGTGGTCTTGTTTAACATGTTTGCATGTACCTGTCCAGTTTTCCCAGCTCTATTTATTGAAAAGATTGTTTATTTTCCATTGTATATCCTTACCTCCTTTGTGGAAAATTAATTGACCATAAGGACATGGGCTTATTTGTAAGCTCCCTGTTCTATTTCATTGATCTATGTAACAGTCTTTGTGCCAGTACCATACTATTTTGATTATAGTAGCTTTCAGTATAGTTTGAAGTCAGAATATGATACCTTCATGTTTGTTTTTATTTCTCAAGTGTATAAATCTTATTTTATTTCCTGATTACTTATATTTCATTTACTTTGAAGGGAGGGTTAGTTATATGTATGAACTAAATATTATAAAACCACCTTATATCATATTTTATACAGTCTAGAAGACTATGGAATCCCCTGATTAAAATACTACAGTTATGATATATAGTATCTTTGATGATATATTTATTCTTTTATCTTTGATTGTATATTTATTCAAACAAAATTGTAGTTTTTAAGACTAAAGATAAACTATTTAAATGTCAATTTAAAGTATGTTATATTTTAAACTATTGCTTTATTGCCAGAATTAATTATACATTGTATCAACATATATTAAGAAGTGAGAATCAGAAAAAAAAAAAAAACACTGGTCACATAGATTCATGATTTTAGTAAGTTAACAGTCAACAATTATTTATTAAAAATTCATTTGCTTTAAGAATTTTACATATGTAAGCCAAGAAATATGCATGATGAGATAATATGCATGAAAGTCTCTTGTAATTATACAATACTGAAAATTGCTTATATTTCAAAAATTAATTATATCAATTGAATCATTTTGTGTGTGTGTGTGTGTATGGAAGTGGCAGGAACTGATTTTTCCCTTTTTGTTGGCCTATTTTTTTTCACAATATCTTTAACAAACGCACAGCTTAGAGTGATAGTACAATTCTCTTCTCTTACCAGTATTTAAAGAATAAGTACATTTTCAGATCTTTATAGGGAATTATCTTTGGGAATAAAATAGTATAATTAAGTTCAGTTTCATGAAATAAACCACGTAAGAAGAGGATGAATACAGAAAATACTTTCCCTTATACCCTGTGTCGATGTGTACTGCACATTAATGTTTAATGGTTGTTTTTTCACTTGGTTCAGTTTATCGCTCATGAATATGAGCGAGTGTTTGCAGGCACAAGAGCCCGGGAAGATTTCCCTTCCGCCTCTGCCAGTGCACTGACCTGCAACACCCCTGGTATTTCATTTCTTGGCCTTTACTAAGTGGAGCCTGCCAGTCATTTTAAATTGTGCCAAACTGCATAGTGGTTTTGTGATGGGAAAAAACATTCATTAAGTTATAGTTTGAGTCTACACACCACTTCATATTACTTGTAAACAAAGCCATATCTCAACCCTTCTTTATTATATTTTCTTTTCTCTTATTATTTTCTTTTACCCTTATCTGATTTGGCTCAGGGGATAGAGCATTGAACTGCAGGCCGAAGGGTCCCAGGTTTGATTCCAGTCAAGGGCACATGTTGGGTTGTGGGCTTGATTCCAAGTAGGTGGCATACAGGAGGCAGCCAAACAATGATTCTCTTTCATCATTGATGTTTCTATATCTCCCTCCCTCTCCCTTCTTCTCTGAAATAAAAAAATATAGATATTTAAAAATAATAATATTGGAAGTTTCCTTTCTGCATTCAAAAAAGCTAAGTTAGCTAGGTTATCTTGTGGTTAAAAGTCACTAGCTGTATTTTTTTAAGACAAAGCCACTTAGAGTTATCCATAAACCCCTCTAAGGCAGAAGAAAACCATGTGCTGTTAAATAACTTAGGGCCAGCCCCCAAAATTATACTCCACAATAATATTTTACAGAATTGTTTTAAGGCTTAAAATATTAATATAAGCCTGTAAACTTATATTAGTATATTTTCATTTTAAAAAATAAAATGAATATATACTAATGAATAGGTAGAATCACAAAAAATTAGGTATTTATAGGAATGTTGGTAAAAATTCTGAACTTACCAAAGTATCCATAGGAAAAAAAAATGATACTAAAAGATAACAGTATATTTTTTTTCTCCCTTCTTCATACCAGATTCAGGTAGATGGCAGGTGTTCTTTGCAGGAACATTCAAACTAATTGAGAGTAGCTGATTTTGGGGGTGATGAACCAAAATACTGACTTTCACCTGAAACACTGCTGTTGAACTAATAAAAACAACCAAACCTGCAGATAATTTTTAGTATTTTTATTATTTTAATTTTAAAGAATAGCACTTTTAGTGAATGTTTTAAAATAAGCTTCAATTTATGACTGCCAGATTATGCAGTGAAAAGTGATGCTACTAAGCATTTTTTTGAGCCAAACTGATGGTACACCAGGAAAAAAAGTTGGAAATGCTCAGGAAAACAACACACTTGGGATAAAGGAGGGAACATAAGGAAGATTACATGGGGGAAAACAAGGCTGGGATTAGAATACAGGCAATTAACAAGATTATATGATCCCTGAGGGTGGCTATGCCTTTAAGGGGTCTGAAAAAGAGGCTTGTTTGTGGTATTTCAAAGGTGTGTTAACCCAGATGCAAATGAACAAGGGCAGGGTTTGCTTAAGGCAGAGCTGAACCTTTTTATAGACCTGGGCATAACTACCCACCATGACCTACCCAGTTAGGAATATATGATGAGATCACTCTGTGAGGTAACTTTGAGTTAGATTTATTGTTGAAATCCACCTTTTTTTTTCTCCACACTACTTTAAAAGGACAATATGTATTTTTGCCTATTTTGCTAAACTACGTATACTGAATTTGTCTGAACATGAGTAAGGGTTCCAGAAAGGGTTAAAATTAATTGTGTAATTGGCATACAATGATTATAATTGTGGATACCTCACAAAAGCGATATAAACTTTCCACCCAAAATTTTGATTTTGGTTGAATGTCAAGACGGATGATCACACACACACACACACACACACACACACACACACACACACTCCAAGAGGCTATGAATCACATTATGAGGCTTTCTGGGGGACAAACAGCAGAGCAGACTCTAAATCAGGTTTGAAAATGGCTTGAGAAAGAACAGGAAGTGGCCAGTGTTTCTGCTGGTTAGTGTGTATGACCAAGATGAGGGTGGCTGTTATGTATAAGCCAGGGTGTTTCCACAGTTCTAGCCTCAAGCAGGCACCAAAAGAGGGAGCATCCAGACTTTCTTATCAGCTTCTCCATAAATGGGACAGAAGGGAAAGGGAGCTGTGGGATTGGAAAGCTATCATTAATCCAACATGATAAACAACATGAGCAAATCAAATGGTATTTTCTCCGGGAAGGACTGTTCTTAATTCCACCTCTAGAAATAGGTGTAAGATCAGGATGGAGAGGAAGGGAAGTTGCCAGTTCTCTGGAGTAGTTGTATTAATATAGAAGAGATTGGCACTTCTGATCTTAGAAGCAGCCAACACCAAAACCTCTTTCCCTGGCGAATGGCTGTAGTCATGGACTGGTACCCCAGGGAAGGGCTGTATAACCGAATGTGGTGCTTTGGGTTGAGTTGGGGGAAAGGCAGATGAAGATGATAATAAATTCTATTTTTGGAGCATTTATCATGTACCAAGCACTGTACTAAGCCCTCTAGGAATATGAAATTGTACTGTTTTCTTCTATTTTGATATCATGATTACTTTGACAGAAATAAAGGACACTATATTCCTTTGTTATCAAGAAATATGGAACTATTGGGGATCTTTTAGGAATGGTCTTAATTGGGGCTTGCCCTTTCTATTTTGAGTCACAATCTAATTGTGTCATTACCTTATTTAAGTCTTCAGTGGCTTATCACTACCACTAGAGTCAAGTATACATTTGTGTCTCTCTACATGGGTATAATAGTCCTATTTAAAAAAATAAATTATCACTCAATGTATTAAGCAATACTTTATTATAAGTTTTGCATTAATAAACAATTGAACTGCTGAGGAAATAAGATAGAGCTCTTTTAACATAGTCTATTGGAAAGTACATGAAGATTCAAAATATTCATCAGGACTTTCAGTTATAAGATTCATATCTTCAAAACCTAATTAGAAACATGTCAAGCATTTAAAAAATAAAATACATCTGAAATATTTTATGTGATTTAGATTAGAATGAAAAAAATGAACAGGGTTAATACCTTAAGCATATTTGTTAAATATGTTCTATATATGTACCATTTCACAAAATATGGGAGGGAACAAAGAAAGAAATTGATGTTCCTTTCTAGAAGAATTTACAAGCTAATAAGAAACTAAAGGACAAGTGCTTGTGAGGATGTGGAGAAAAAGGAACCCTTGTGCACTACTGGTGGGAATGCAGACTGGTGCAGCCACTGTGGAGAACAGTATGGAATTTCCTAAAAAAAATTAAAATTGTAACTCCCATTTGATCCAGTGATCCCACTTCTAAGACTATATCCCAACAACTCAGAAACACCAATCAGAAAAGACCTATGCACCCCTATGTTCATAGCAGCACAATTTATAATAGCTAAGATTTGGAGACTGCCTAAGGGCCCATCAACAGATGAGTGGATTAAAAAAACAGTGGTATATCTACACAATGGAAACAGGAAAGACTCTTACCTTTTGCAACAGCATGGATGGACCTGGAGAGCATTATGCTAAGCAAAGTAAGCCAGTCAGAGAAAGATAAATATCACATGATCTCACTCATTTGTAGAATATAATAAACAATGTAAACTGATGAACAAAAAAAAAGATCCAAAGACAGAAGCATTGAACAGATCATCAAACCTCAGAGGAAAGGTGCACATGAGGGCGAGATAAGAGATCAACCAAAGGACTTGTATGCATGTATATAAGCATAACCAACGGAAAAGATAGTAGGGGCTGAGAACATGTGTTGGGTGGTGGGAGTGGCCAGGGAGAGGTCATTGGGGGAAATAGAAGACATATGTAATACCAGAATAAAGAATTTAAATAAAACAATGAATCTCATAGGATAATTTATATGGGAATAATCACCAAAGAATTATATAAAATAAATATTGTATTTTCAGATGTGGTAAAATTGGGTTTAGAAAGGCGTGGATTAACCAAGGAAAGCTTTCTGGAAATAACTGATTTTGATCCAAATCTAGAAGAAAGTAAACAGTCACAGATGCTTAGAAGAATGTTGAGAGAAACACAGGAACAGCATTACTTAAGAGTAGCAAAAAAGGTTTGGCCCCCAGCAATCCCTTCTTAAAGGAACCACCTGTCTTCTTTCCCTTGTGATATAGGTGGAGCTTTTTCACCTTCCTATTCTCCATGGTAGTTTCATTGCCAAGGACAGGACAATCAGGTCTGACCATAGACCTAGGCCAGTAATCTGCAAACTCATTAGTCAACAGAGCCAAATATCAACAGTACAAAGATTGAAATTTCTTTGAGAGCCAAATTTTTTAAACTTAAACTTCTTCTAACACCACTTTTTCAAAATAAACTCCGCCAGGCCGTGATATTTTGTGGAAGAGCCACACTCAAGGGGCCAAAGAGTGCATGTGGCTTGCGAGCCGCAGTTTGCCAACCATGGACCTAGGCCATTTAACCACAATGATTGGTTAAGACTGAGCACTGTGATTCAAGTTGGACCAATCCAAAGTTAATTTGTTTAAGGTCATACAAATTGAAAAACCTAAATTCTAATTCAGGACTGTCTTCAAAGACAATGCTTTTATATTCTACACAGTAGGTTCTCAAACTTTAGTCTCCAAGGCTTTTTTAAAATAGCTTTCTGGATACCACCTTCAGGATTTCTTATTTAGTAAGTCTGGGTTAGAGCTTGAGAACCTGTATTCTTAACATATTTCCAGGTAACACCAAGAATGCTGGCCTGACTACTGCTTCTGGTGACTATACTCTACACAAGACTACTTGCATACAGGAAGAATAAAGAGCATTAAATGCTTATTTTGGTTTAGGCATGTAGGGTTGTATTAAAATATAAAATTGTAGGCTGGTAGTAAGATTATTTTAGGATATTATAATGAAAAATATAAATATAGGTATAATGTCGCTGAAAGAGTGTTTACCAAAGGAGAAAACAGAGATACATTAGCCAAATGTTTTTGTTTGTTTGTTTGTTTGTTTGTTTGTTTTGGGGGAAGATATAAAGAAAACATAAATGTTAATGGACAGAACAGAGTACTAACAATGGGTTCACAGCCCAAAGGATAACAATTGAAATACAGTTGACAGAAAGTAAAACTCATCAGAGTTTCGTGTTTGACAATTGTTAGTTTACATTAATGAACATTTTGATATATAGCTATTTCTCAGCCAATTATAATTCAGCCACTCAATGTTATCTTATAAAATAAAAATACAACTGCAAAAACTAACAGCAGCACAAACAACTTCAAGAGCAAAAACTAGGAAACAAACAGAGTGGAGTGTTGAGAACCTTAACATTTGGAGTGAGAGCTGACATTAACAAGCTGGTGTGTGAAGAAGGCTGGGCTGTGAGAGAAATAGTGTCAGCTCTCGAATAAACAGCTTCACACAGCTTAGATTTCTAAAACTTCAAAACGTGTCTAAACCTCATGGCCCACTTTTGTCATTATAATCTGGTGGGCTTTGATTTCTTTGATGACCATAACCTTCTTCTTGTCTTTAGAATATGTTCTCTTTAAAAAGGAGCTGAAGCTGTGTGTCTCACAGAGGCTATTCCAGGGCTGGTAAAGAAATGGCCAACTCAATCATGAGATTTTTCTAACGGAAAATCAAATGAAGCCAACATTTGAAATATTTCACTGGCTTCTTATCAGTTGCGAGTTTCGGTGAAACTCTAACAGCTAGAAATAAAGCCTTGCGATTTACTAATTAGATTTCGAGGAAAGTTGGTTGAATCATGAGATAAGGCATGTTCTGATGGTAACAGTCAAACCAGAGAGAAGAAGAGAGGTTCTGAGATATTAACTCCACATCTAATGAGACAGCTGGCTTTTTGCTTACCTTTTCTATTCTCCGCAACGTACCCTGGGCCCTATTTATGCAAGCTGTGCATTCTGCTTCCAGGAGGAAAAGACTGCTTACCTAGGGCGGAACACACCCTCTGTACATCAGAACTGGACAGCTGCAAGCAGACGTGGCCGGAAAGCCCTGACTGAGCTTTCTAACTCTATCACATCAGATGCTGCCTGGACATACCCAAAAGTTTTGGTTTTTGTTCATTATTGTTATCAAGTACACATGCACATGAACATAGTAAATGCATGAATTAGTTTATCTTTTTTGTTTAAAACAATTTATATTCTCCTGGTTAAGGGACAACAGTTGTAGAACATGAATCTTGGAAGGACAAAGGAGGACAGGGAAAAGGAATGAAGTGGAAGAAGAAACCAATCCAATTCTATGGCTTGCAGGAGAATTTTTTTCTGGATGCTCCCAATTTTAAAATGTTCAAAATTTGTGCAACAGATTACATTACACCTATATTTTTGTGCTTTTCTATTCCACTTCTTCAGTAATTTTCCTGTATGCTTAAATAACAGGAATAAGAAGGGTTTGCTATACAGACACATTCCCTGCATCCAACGCTGGAGATAATGATTATATAGATAAGGGTTTAGCCCAGGATTCTGGACTTTTACCTATCACCAAACACCACACACTCGGATGCATTTCTGTTATAGAATTCCTAACCACTGTCTGAAAAACTGTTTGTATTCTCAACACTGTTATTATTCCCAGAAATCCTTGTATTTGATTTCTGAAGCCAAAAGCAAACTGTTTGAGCACTAAGACAAACACACCTGTGTGAAACTTATGTCGGCTTTCTCGCTGTGTGACAATACAGGCCATAAAGAGGTAAAAGGGTGTCTTGGGACAGATTATACCATATGCTTGGATTCACCTGCAGCATAAAGAGTTGCTGACATTATGCTAGATATCAATTCCCAGGCATCACCGCAGTTCCCTAAGACTGAGGGGAGCTGCGATTTCCTTTTGCACTGGAGTTTTACATGTAATGAAGAACGTCAGGTATATTATTTTTATTTAATGGTTACCACCCATGATATCTCTGTAAAATACCCCTGTTGCTTTAGTTATTGGCTTGTTTTAACAAACAAGACCATAACAGTCCTGATCGTGGTGATTCCATCACTACATTTTATGGGGAAACCAGGAGCATTTTTCTGTGCCCATTAGCAGAGCATATATCCTCCTTGGGTACTTTTTCTCTCTCTTAAAGTTAGCATACAGCAGGCTCACCCGCTCACAAGTAAATGGCGTTGAGATAGCTCACAACAGTAAGTAGATGACACTTTTCTAATGAATTAGCCCAAGTCATAAAATATTTAGTTGAAGGGAGAGAATAAGTAGTTAAAATGGATTTCCTAGGGTGAAATTGGAGAATCATCAAGATAAAACAAACAGAAACAAAACAGCATTTGAATTTTTTATCCTTTTTTTTTTTGTTGTTCGTACTTAAGGGCCTGACTGAAATGCAGCATTCAACATTAAAGCAGCAATCTGCTGCAGAGTGGATGAATTTGTGATAAATGGTCCCTTGAGGTTTATAAAACATATTCTCCATAAAACAGCCCACAATATGTTTCTTCACATTAGTCAGTTCCTGACATTCAGGCTGCCGAAGCTCCAGTCCAGGGCTGGTCTCTGCCATCCCCTAGCTGTAAACAACTCTTTGTTTATGGCAGCAAAGCTCATACATCTATTTCAAGGTTTTACAGCGATAAAAGGCTGACTGCCTACATAAACTGGAGTGGGCTGCAATATTGTTGCTTTGTTTATTGCTCTTTTACTGCAGTGGTCAAATAGTTCCTCAGAGACCAGACACCGGTTTTCTGCCATCTGTGCAGTGTCAGAAAACTGTACCAACTGAATCACTGCAGGAAATATTTATCACGAGAGGACTAATTAAATGAAATGTTGCCTCTCAAATTCGAATGGGAAATGCAGGTGATTAACAACAAATTAAAAATAATCTGCCACCTTTTTTCCCTTCTTTTTACTGGATAGTGGCATTTGCTTGGGGACCTTGAACAGGATAAATTGGGTCTGCCTAGGAAGCAAGGATCCATTGAACAGGACGTTTGTCCTGTGGGTGAAGGCTTTGTTTCCACTTGTGACATTTATATCTAAATGTCTCTGAACAACTTGAACCTCATACTTAAGGTTTATGGGCTATAAACTCCTACCCAGGAAGCTCATAGTAAAACACTTGCTTTTGTCTTCAAGTATATGTTGGAATCAGCGAGTTCAAAGAAAAAAATCATTAACTTCAAGTTAAAAAAAATGAAATTTGGTTATAAAAAGTTACATTTAAGTAAAAGAAAATTGTGATAGTTAATAGGTGGGGATCATCTCTCTTCTTCCACACAAAATCCTTGCATTTTAATTTGAAATGATGTCAGGATTTCGCTAATAGAAGTCTAAGTATGCTGTATTTAAAATATTGGGCTCTGGAGGGTGGGCTCATGTGTGATTTTGACATCTTTTTGGAATTCTGACATTAAAGTTTAAAAGATGTATCTTCAGAAAAGATACATCTTTGAATCTAATCTAGTACAGAGCTGACATAAGCCTTAAACAAATTGATAACAGTAAGGGTTTACTTTAAAATGTATGTTGCAAAAGAGTTCCTGAGATTTTAAATGTTCAATGGAATGATTTTGAATAAAAATAAATTTCACTATGTATATTGAAGTAAAGACAAAATAGCTTTCATACTTATTAATAAAATAAAATGTTCACTTAGAAAAATATTTAAGAATCAATAACTGCTAACTAAGCTTTTAATTAAAAAAGACTTTTGAAAAATAATGAACTTATTTTGTAACTTACATTAAAATGCTTATAAAAAGTGTTTTAAGATAAGAGAAGAAACTAGTGTTCAGATGAAATTGACTATAAAATATGGCCTTGAAAACATAATTAATAAAAGTATTTTTATTTAACATTATATTCACACGTCTGTCAATTACAGGCAAAAAGCTCTAATCCTGTTATATTATTTATATAACTGAATATATGGTAAAAAAAAAAACAAACCAGGGGGAATAGTTAGAATCATTTTCTGTTGTATATAAAATTATAAATATGTGATATAAAAACCAGCAAACAAACCAGAATATCCTATGGGACAAAATAGACTGCTTCTAATACAATGGAATTAACACAGTGAGACCTAGTGAGATGGTTGTGTACGTACTTAATACACATTACTATGATTTCCAACCCAAAAGGATGTTTTCATCTACAAATAAAGATATAATATGGAGATAGTTTTCATGTCAGCACATAATAAGTTGCTGAATAAATGGATATTGTATGGATGGATGGGTAAATTTCTGAAAATTTACATGAGAAGCCATAAATCTACAGGAGCAGGTAAATAAGTGAAGAGCAGCGCCTATGAGATTTATAGTGCTGAAGCATTACATTGTGTTCTAAGATTTCTCACAAAGTGAAAAAGAAAGATATGTATTATATAATCCTCATTATCTGAAGAAAAAAATGTGTTATTTAGGAGAGACTTTCTGGTACACAATTATTAAAGAAGTAAGTAGTCGTCTTTATACTTTTTACATCTCTACAGTGAATTTTTAACATAGGTCTCACAAAACATGCACAAACATTGTTCATGTAGTCATGGGGGAATTTTTAAATCAATCACTAAACGAATCGTATGGCATGTATTGCAATTTATCCTTATTAGTAGCAATGTTACTTTTGACCACTTGGCTGAGGTGGCATCTGTCAGATTTCTCCACTACAAAATTCCATTTCCACTTTACAATTGAGTACAGTTAGTTCTGCTGTAACACTCCTTTTGATAATGCAAATTTATTCCAATGTAATTGACACATCAGGGAACTAATTGGGTGTAGCAATGCTGTGTTTGTTTATGTGTGATTTGGTTTGGAGGCACACCAGGTGAACACAGAAAACTATATCCAGTTGGATCAAGCAGTATAGAACTATACAGAAGGCACTCCTGCACACATCTCGAACATCTGCCCGCCACCTCAGTTGGCCATATATTTTATAAGACAAGCCCATTCCATATTTGATGTTACAACTTCCTACCAATTTCAGATAAGCTTTCTTCTACCACTCTCTATGACTCACAAACTACAACACATCCATAACAAGAAGCAACTTTCAAGTCTTTTGCAAGGTAAAGTGCCATATGTACTGTAGTATTATGTATTTCTTAACCACTTAATATATTACCATTTTTATTAGGTTGCTGATCTTCTTGTCAGTCACTAATAGTATCTTTATCTTTTCCCATAAGCCTTATGGTTTTTATTGCGCACCATTGTATAACCTGCTGATGTTTAAGAACATATATCCCTATAAAAGTAGTACTGGTTATATAATCTGTTGTAGATAGTTTTAGGCTAGTAAATATCCTAAGTTTCCACCAACATTTTATCCATTGATTTTATCATTCATCGTTCTACTTTCCAATGGTTCACATATCCAGTGTGGTCTCTCTTTTTAAATTATTCTAAATTTCTTAATCCTGAAGCTCGTTATATTGTATGACAATGTACAAGCCAGTTTGGGCTCATCTTTGAAGTTTTGTCTTTTTCCATTTCATCTATTGCATATGGGATTAGTTTATGCTTCGGTACGTACTTTTTGCATAGTAATGATGCATTATTTTCATACAGTAGTTCATGCGTTTTGAAAATAGACTTCCCAGGTGTGTCACTATTTACTGCCCTCTCTCAGCTGTTTGGGGTTTTGTTCTTTTTGGAATCAGTAGTCCCCTCTCAGCAATCCCCATGCTTCCTTATTGGGAGACACAAACCAGCACTGCAGCACATTTAGCCCGGCTTAAAGATGGGAGGAGAAATGGCACAGCCTGGAATCAATAGACTTGTTTATTCTCAGTTTCTATCTATTCACACCATACCCTGGTGATAAATAACACCTTTCCCAATCGTATTTATTTCTCATCTAATTTATTATTCTGAAGTCCAGGAGAACTATGTTAAGTAAATAAAGTTACTGTCAATTCTGTCTTTATATTGAGTAAGACTTTCCTTAAAGCAGGCTTAGAGGAACAAGAATAATAGTGGGACTGAGGAACTAGATAAAAGATGGAAGGTAAAGCATAGATTTCCAGATCTGAGATGCTCAGTTTGTTGCTGACCTGCAAGCAAGATGAACACATAGATCTTGAGACTTTTCCTGAGAGGGATATAGCCATTTCCCTCTTACTCAGGTTTGTTTGGTGATTTTATTACTTAGGTTCTACAAAAAGAGAGAGATGTCCTACTGTCCTGGAATACTATAAATGTAAGGAACCTCAGTCTCCATTGCCAATAAATAAGGAAGACATTGATTGCCCTAAAATTTGGGGGGCTCTTTTATAGAGAGACTACAGGTGAATGAGAACTGAATTAAAGAACAAGAGTACAAACTAACCAAGAATGAGATTAGGTATAAGGGATTTCTGGTGTGAAAATCTGAGAAGGGAATTGCTGCTAGCACCCTTTAAAAAAAATCCCCACCCCAGAATTTGTTAAAATATATATTTTTAATTATGTACTTATCTAGTTTGAAATCTGTCCTTTTCTTCATAAGATGAAATAGTGGAAATGCATATGTAATTTCAGTACTTACAACATGTTTATTTAAAAATATTACATCTCTAAATGTATCCAATGATATAGTCACCCTCATCAATATGACATTTACAATCATTCTTCACAATCAAAATATGAGCTCAAGCTTTGTATATCATTTTCTCCTTTAATATGTTCTTTAATTTCCAACATGATTTCATAGAAATGAAATATAGTATTTCATTCTTAAGAGGCTTAGTCATTATTGACCCCTAGAATACTATCCCTTTATTTTGCACTCAAGTCTTTTTATCTCTGAATAATGTTTTTCAGAGAACATTCTGTGAAAATGGGAATATTTTAATCTTCACTGTCCAGGAGAGTAGCCACTAGCCACATGCATCTACTGAGCAGTTTTAACCATACTTGGCTTTTATTAGTTAAAACTTAAATAGCCAGACGAGGTCAGTGGCTACAGTATTAGCTTAGTCTTACGGCAGTGCGCTCAGTGCAGGATGATTGGGCTCTACTTTTTGTGGTGGGAGAAGAGCACTTGTAAAAGCAAAGGCAGAGAGAACCAGTGATGTCTCCATGGTAGATGAATTCTTCAATGGAGCAATTCTTTTTCCATGAAAATATACATTTGGGAAATCATGTTCCTCTGTACTTTTGAAAATTCCTGCCTCTACCCTTTTGTGGACTGGGGGGGGGGGGAGAATATTTTTATTAATATTTTTGTGTAATAATTTCTGGCCTGGGGTTTGTTTTTTCAAGAATCTGCAGTAACATACAGAGCAAGAAGTAAATAGTATCAGCCCTAGCCGGTTTGGCTCAGTAGATAGAGCATCAGACTTTGGACTCAAGGGTACCAGGTTAAGGGCATGTACCTTGGTTGTGGGCACATCTCCAGTAGGAGGTGTGCAGGAAGCAGCTGCTGGATGTTTTTCTCTTATCGATGTTTCTAACTCTCTCTCCCTCTCCCTTCCTTTCTGTGAAGAATCAATAAAATATATTTTAAAAAAGTAAATAATATAAAACAGAAGATATGTGATGAAAAGACTATAAATCAGTTACAGACTTGCAGGTTTATGACCTGAAGTCCTCCACATTATTGGTGGGTTCATATCACATGGACAGACATTTGTGCTGCGTGTGCAGTAATTCATTAGATGGCTCAGGGTAGAAATGCTCTAAGCAAGGCCAGGACAAATCTGATAGCTAGAATGCTGGGGAGTTTAAATATTACTTTGAATTTATATACAGTATTTGTTCTATTGGGAGCAAAGAACTGTCATAACTAACACTTCTTCCTGACAATATGCATTGAAAGTAGAAACTACTGCCTGCAAATAGAAGCATTGCCTACAAAGAGGGGCCTTAGAATATAAGTCTTAGTATTTAAATCTATTTTATTATGTGCCCACCAAGAATACATTACAGTCACATTGCTTATTTTACTATCTAGCGTAACTGTCTTTCCAAATTACCTCTATATTTTAATTCATCTATAGTTACAAGATTTTAAAAAATGCTAATAGGAAAACTTTTTTATGTAAAAAAGCATAGGAAAGGAAAATAACCAATATCATTCTGTGAATTTCTTTGGAAACTGCTTGCTAGTACAGTCATGAGCAGCTTAACGACTGGGATATGTTCTGAGATGAGTCCTTAGGTGATTTCGTCTTTCTGCAAACTTATTATGGTGTATTCACACAAACCTACATGGTATAACCTACTACACACCTACTCTGTATGGTACAGCCTATTGCTCTGTGGGGGAGAAAAAATAATTTTCCTTCTACCCTTCTGTGTTTCTTGTCTGAAACATTCCTGTAATAAAAGACAGATTAACAGGAGAAGAATAAACAAAAGACTAACAGTCTGTTTACCTACTGTACACAGGGAGAGAACCAGTAAAACAGAGGAATGTACCAAAGGGGCTGAAGCCGCCATCTTAAATACCATCTTGAGTTGGAAACAAAAGATGTTGGGGATGGGGGTGTCAGTTCTGGGAGGTTACCAGGAAGAGCGCAGTAAACAAAGGTGAGGTTGTTATACAGATATAAGTCCTTGCCTTCTGCATCAATAAGATAAGGTTACACTCCCCCTGCCTCCCTCCCCCCCTTCTTAGTATAGCTATAGAGACAACCTTACACATGGAGATTTTTCTTATGTTACCATTTGTCTGCTGGCATCAAAGCCCAAGAAGACATGAACAGGGATTTTCAGCAAAGGAGGTAGAGTTTATTAGTTGAGGAAATGGAGCTGTGCCCTGAGTCATAGGTGAGCTAGTGCTCAAAGATCTGGCTCCCCTATGGCTTCTAGGGGAGGGGAAGCATCATTAATCATGGTAGCCAGGGAGTTCCGGTTGTGGTTTCTACTGATTCGTTCGTGTAAGGGTAGGGGGTGGTTTATGGGTTCATCTGGGCCTACTATTAGCCCAGATGGGGGTTACTTCATCTGTTATCACAAGGATGTGGCAAGTCAGGTACTTCTGGAGCTAAAACTGAAAGATGAAACAGAGGGCCGGAGAACCAGGATGCCAGGACTTATTGGAGGAGAAGACCCTTGCTGGGCTGCCTTCCAGAGGAGCAAGAGCACATGTGTGGGGTGAACATGCCTTTTGAGGGGAGGAAAAGGAAGGGATGGGGCTTAGCACACTCAGCACACGCTGATTGGTGGTTTCATGTAAGGCACATGACTAGGGACCTAGGGACTTAGGAATTGGGGCTTAGGGTATTTGGCAGGTGCTGATTGGTGGTTCAATGTACAGTCCATATAAGGTGCCTTGTTAGGTGCTCAGGAATGTCTCTGCTGCAGGTACAGATTACGTCATACTCCCTCCCTCAGTTGGGGGAAGGGAGGATCTATCAGAAACAAAACGGCAGCCTTGATGTAATCTTTAGTTTGACTCGAATTCTGTCTCTGTGGTCAACAGACCCAAGGCTCTGTTTATAAGATTATTTGATGCTGACCCTATCCTCGTTGTCCTGTGCGCTTAATGATTGAGTGAGTACACATACAAGGGTGAAGGAGGCAGGTGAGTCAGGTGCTAGGTGGCCAGTTTGAATCAAAAGAAAATAAAGCAGGAAAGGTCATATTAAAGAAATGAAGTATCTGCTTGGTTACACTTACAAAGGTAAATGTCTTTACAAAGGGTAACTTCTATTTGGTTTTCAGAGCTTCTACTGTTTTGTTCAATTCACCAGGCTAAAATACCCATCTGCCGAAGAAACAAATTTTGGGGTGACAAATTCCTTCATGGCTAACTACAAACCAGTGTAGCATGTTACTATACTGAATGCCATGGGCAATTGCAACACAATGTAAATATTTGTGTACTGTTTCCCCCAGACCTTAGTTGTGCTACCACATAACTAAGCAACAGGAAGTTTTTCAGCTCCATTGTAATCTATGGAGCCACGGATCTATGGTTCATCTTAACCAAAATATCATTGTCATTATGCCATTATGCTATGTGTGACTCATGGTGTCCATTGGATTCTCACTTTGAGAACTGGAAAAAATTCCTCTTACAGGTCAGATAATTAAATACCTAATATATGTGAATTCAAATGCTAAAGAAAACATGTCCCCTCAAAGGTAATACATATTCTCTTTAAAGTTTTTATTTCTTCAAAATACTTTTGACAAAATTGTATATTGACTTCATGGAGGATCTATTCTAGATGGTTAATAACATGATACTTTTTGAAACTTTTTTGATTTTATGTATTATAATATCAGGGTGATTTTATTTTCTATTTTATTCGGTTTTATATAGATAGATATGTATGTGCGTGAATGCTTCAGATATAGTTCCCTCAATTTAAGTATTAAACATTAGCAACAGCAGATTTTATTGTGCACTGAGTTACATGTGAGACCTTAGCATTTAGATTCACAACATCCCATGAGGTAAATATTATTGTTGGTGCCATTTTATAGGGGAGAAAAGAGAAGCTTACTGATAAAGCACTTGTCTATGTTCACAAAAGTAGTAAGAGGCATAGCTGGGTCTCATGCCCAAGTTTTCAGGATCTAAAATCCAGTCAACCAATCTACAACCTCCTGGGATTTAGGAACAAGTTAAGTGAAATTATATCCTAAACCTCAGTTGTGATGCTTTTGTTATTTTTGATAAGATATTAGGAAAATCTGTCTAGTGATCAGAGTAATATTTCTAAATAATATTATTTTTACTTATTTCGCAGAAGAGGGGGATAGTTAGTAAACACAGAAAAGAATATTCATAATATGAAACTTGATAATTATCCTCAATTGACATTTTTTCCAGTATCGCATCGAAGTTTTCATCACATTATTATAGGTATATTCGATAAAGGCCAGGACTTTCCTGTTTTGTTCATTATTATACACAAGATTCCTAGAATAGGTGTGCCACACAGTGGGGCATTTGGTAAATATTTGTGAATAAATTATAATATTTCATATTTTCATATACGAGGACATTTTTCTTGTTTTTACTTACCCACTTAGAACTGTCTATAAAATTTTTGTTATATGAGCAGTATATGAACAAATAAATTGGATTTGGTATGAATTAAAAATCTGTTAGCTTGCAAGTGATAGCAAAATTTGCACGCTATTACTTTTATTCATAGAAAAGGTTTATTGTAGAATTCAGTTTAGAAAGGATGTTCTTGCCATTTTTATGTCTTGTAAACAGGATGTCTCTGCAATATGCTGCAAGTAGTATTCCAGATGCCTCATGCATTTTGCATTTATTCACAGAAAATGAAAATTTGGGAGGTATGGGTATACTTTCTGCATCCAAGTTTCTGGTTCCTTTAGGACATGCTCTGGACTTAATTTTGTCCCCCGCCAAATTCACATGTTGAAACCCTAAAGCCAATATTATGTTTTTGCAAGCAGGACCCGTTAACAGGTAATTTCGATTAAATGAGGTCATAATGGAGAGGTCCTGACCCAATGGTGAGGTCCTGACCCAATGGAAGTAGTGTCTTACAAGAATAGGAAGAAGATTTTCCTCTCCCCTCTCTACCTGCACTCTGAGGATAGACCGTGTGAGTCATGGTGAGAAAGTCAGGAAGAGATTCATCACCAGAGGTGTGAGCATGGGCTTCTAGCTTCCCCACCCATGTTACTCTGTTAGGACACCCCAAGCACACACCGAGATAATATTTTACGTTTTGATTAGTTAAATGCCAGAACTTACTGGCATCCATCCATACGTGTGTAATTAGCTTCACCTGAAATCCAAATGATCAGTGGGCATGTTTGATTTTTGGTTTCCAACAATAAACACATTTTTCCCCCCTCACAGTAATCACAGAGAATCAGTGGTCACATAAAAGTGTACCTGTAAATAGATATTTTAAAGCCACTTTCTCTTTTTATTTATTTATTTTTATTTCTGTACAGATCAGTATATTTTGGGGGGAAAAATATGGGAGGAGAAGGTTCAGAAGTAGTTTGCTCTCACCGTTCTTCCCACCTGGTTATCTTAAAGAGTTAAAGCGGGCTTGTTTGCCGGAGGATGGATGCCTTCATTATGATTGCAGAGCATGACTGAGACGAGAGAAGACTGAAGTGGGAACCGTGGGAGAGTTGCTGAGCTAGGAGGAGAAGCGTGGCTTGGGACAGCTGATTTGTCATTGAGGCCTAATCTATCAAGGCAAGCAGGAAATATGCATGCCTTCAGGAGAATCTAGGCTGGCAACCGGGGTGTTGATGAAATGAGCCTCTGCATGTAGGCATGTGCTGTGGTAAAGCACGGCAATCATTACCTGATTCCTCAGCGGACTTTGTCAGTGCGGGCATACTGTCTTTTGATGTAAAATGTCTTGAGCTGTGCTTATAAAATACCGCTCTCTATGCTCCTTAAATGTTACACTTTGTGAGGCCTACCGCTCTGGTTTTATTTTTAAACCACAGAGAGATTTTGATGAAGCATGTTCATTAGGCCGCATTAATTATACATGCAAGAGCCATGAAACAGGTGTTTGGCTGGAAGAGAGGTATTTCATCAAAAAAAATTGATCTTAAACTAGTATTTCATATGCTGTCCTTATTTATGGGCTCTCTCACAGAACATTAATAAAAATTATGATTAAATGTCTAGGTCCTCATTTGGGGGAATACTCTTTTTAGAGGGAGGCTAGTGTATTTGTGCTATAAATAATATTTTACTGTATATGTTTAATTTAGCAAAATTTCACTGTGCTTAAAATAATCTAAATTGAGAGTCCTTAGACAAAAAAATCTGAAAATGATTTGGAATTTACTTGAATACATAATGTCACACAGGAAATAAATATAGTAGGTCCTTGGGTTACGTTGGAGATCTGTTCCCACAGCCCGACATATGTGGTTTTAGCCGTAAGTCGGAACTCACTTCCATAAGCACCTATGTCACTCACATGGAGCACATACATAGCAGTAATGAAGTGACACAGTAACAAAAATTTTAAAGAATCAAAAATGAGACGAGCAATAATCGTTATGCTAAAAGGCATATGAATAAGTCTGTAGTGAGCTTCTTTCTCATTTTTGATTCTTATATTTCCAGTAGGACATGATCTCACTCATCTAGGGGAAATGGTGAACAACATAGACTGATGAACAAGAACAAACTCAGAGATAAGGAGCCATGGGTCAGACTGTTGGACCTCAAAGGGAGGGTGGAGGTAAAAGGGAGAGATCAACCAAAGGACTTATGTGCACATATATGAGGCTAACCAGTGGTCAAGGACAATAGGGGGTTGGGGGCCTAAATAGGGGTGGGGTTGGGGGATTGGAATGGGGGGTTGAGGACAAATATGTGATACCTTAATCAATAAAGAAATTAATTTTAAAAAATTTAAAAGAAAGATGATTCTTGACCTTTACTTGTGGTAAATAATAGAAAACAAAACACATATGTACATACGTTGATATGACAGAACATTTCTGTTTGTTTGTTTTTAATAAATGAATGGGAGATGGCGACATAACCATAAAACAACATATATTGAGTCCGACATAACCCAAGGACTGTCTGTATAAACTAAATCATTGTATGGTTGTTCTGGTTGAGTCTGCACATTTCCAGTGGTTCTGTGCTTTTACAGTTACAACAATCTCTTCCTACATCAATCCTTTCTGGAGGATTTGGATCACCTTTCCTGCTATTACTTTTGAGGGACAGATTTCAGATGTTCCTAGTAGGTAAGTAATCAGGTAGTTTTATTTCTCCAGAAACTTCAGGCTTTTGCAAATTATACCAGGTGGTCAGAGGCCTTTTAAAAATAGCAAACAGCTTTCTCAGCCTTCATTGTAAAAGGCTCTCTCATAAGCTTTGTGTAAATTTTGAATTACCATATCTAAGCTCAGCTGAGGAGGATGCTTTTAAATGTCCAAAGCCACAGAGTTGATGGCTTTGTGTTTCGAGTCCTGTATTTTACTTCCCAGAAATTTTCAGACTTTGGCTCTGGCAATGCTTTGCAAAAAATAATTGCTTCAGAGACCCCGTAAGTGTTTGAGATCCAAAATGGCAATCTTCCTCTTATGTTCACAGCTCATGAGGAAGAAACAGGACAGGTGGTTTTATAGAAAGTAAGTCAGGAAGAGAAGGTCTTTAGTTGATTAATACTTGATTCCTCTGTGTTCCTTCAATGTTATATTTATGAGTAAATGTGTGCATGTGCACATGAGCACTCGCACACACACACACCTTTTCTACCTATCTATATATTTATGGGTCCAAGAAGCTGTATCTGCTAAGATTTATCCCCCTAAACTCCAAGAGGCTTGTTATAATGGAATTGGCATTATTTATATCTTTTTAAAAATTTTGACAAGCACTCTGTTTGACATATATTAGTGTTAGATGCTTGAAACTCTTCCTTTTATTTTATTACTAGAGGCCTGGTGCATGAAATTCGTACACTCAAAGGAAGGAGTCCCTTAGCCTGGCCTGCACCCTCTTGCAGTCGGGAGTCCTTGGAGGATGTCTGACTGCTGGCCTAACCCACTCCCCTAAGCCAGCAGTCAGACATCCTTGGCGCTGCTGTGGAAACACGAGAGGCTGGTCACCACCGATGTGTTTGCCAAGCATGAGTCCAGCTTCTGGCTGAGCGGCATTCCCACTGCTTGAGCGCACTGACCACCAGGGGGCAGCTCTTGCATTGAGCATCTGCCCCCTACTGATCAGTGGGCCTCATAGTGACCAATCAGTTTGCATATTAGCCTTTTATTATATAGGATGTTATTTTGTAACATGTTTGGGCTAGTCAGATTTTTATACCTAGATAATAGTGTATGTATACTTAATGGAATTTCTAGAGCATGTTACCTCCCCCAAAAGAGAATTCACAGGTCATCCAATTTTGTGGGGTTACCTTTCATGTGGAAGAAATAACAGAGGACTTCTAATAACTTGTCCTGCTGAATAGAATGACCTAGATTTGTTGTATACTGGCAGAGCTGCTAGAGGATATTTTTACATTGCCATTTTGTCCTCAAGAGTTTATCTAACTGATTTCACCATATGAAATCCCTTTCAGGTTTCTTGTCTGACAATGTGGATATTCTGTTGCATTTGTAGTATCAGGAAGCTGGAAGGCTAGAGGTAAGGGATAGCTGGAAATAGGAGATAAAAGTTTATATTTCTTCTGTCCATGAAAGAAAAATCTACCCAGGAAAGGAAAACTAGCAGGATCTCTTCTTGTCCTACTCATTGTCTTGTAGGAATAAAAAGGATGGGTTTTATTATTATTTAAAAAGAAATTGAATTACCGTGACAGTCCCAGTTTTAAAGTAGATAAGCAATGTGAATAATCAAAATTAAAACCTTGACCAAGCTGTGCAAAATTGCCTTCTAAGTTTTTACTCCGTCTTGATGAGATGAAACATCTTTATTTCACACTCAATTTTTAACGGACTGATTATTATTATTATACATGATATTTTATTCCTCTCTACTTGTACCTAATTAATAGATATGGTAAGTGAATTCACCAGTATTTGCAAGTGAGATGTGTAAGAACATATGTCAGGCTCCTCAGCTTCCTTAGCAAACATTATTTGTGATTTGTATATCTGGTAGGGAATTGAAAGACATTGAATATTTTCTTTTAATTATGAAAATTTTGCCCTGCAATTTTCTCATTATTCATAACAAATGTGAATTAATTGTCAGACACACGGTCACAGTTATTCAATCACAGTGCTGTAGAGTTCTGTTTGCTGGAATGTAACAGTGTTTTTCGTTTCAGATCATTGAGTCCAATCAACTAAGTTATTATGGGATATGCAAGATGGGGCAAAGGTAGATTCACAGTTGTGAGTAAGCAAAACGCAGAGTTTATTCTTGGGTTATTATACATTAATTTTTTTTTTTTTTTTTTGCATATGGACAACAGGAAACCTACTTTTGCCCCACACATTGTGCCTGTGTTTTACTAGTGATGAAGTTAAATTCCAAGGTCTTTCTAAATCTCTGTTTGGAACAAGTTCATCTCTTTCAGGATATAGAAGAGTAAAACTGTTTTCTCCTATAATCTGCCCATAAACACACATTTAAAACCCAAAGTAGAAGCACTTAGACATTGAGAAACACATTAATAAGGGAAGGAATTACTGGTGTTAACATTTCCAATGTGAATGACAAAGAGCCTCACCTCTATCCCTCTACAGACCCTCAATAACAACAGTAATACCATCAGACATAAAAGAGAGGTATTATATTGAAACACAAAAATTAAACTGGAATGCGTGGATTTTTCTCTAGGCAGGATGCAAAGGTGATTTCCTGGGCCCTTGTCCAGGTGGATTCGAAGAATGAAGCCATGGACAAAAGGTGGTATAGGAAAAGGTGGAAATTTATTGGGAAGCACATGGGGAAGACTCCCACATAGGGAAGGGGAGAGAGAGACCCACTAAGTCCCCCTTTCCTAAGGTTTATAAAGGCTGTAGTTCTTTGTGTCCTGATATCCCCTCTGATGGGTCACCATAGCAGCTTCAGAGCTCAAATCCCATGTGCAGTTCCCCTATTTTCCCCCCTTTTATTTTTCTACTCCCTGTGGCCTTCCCCTTTATTCTGGGAATGAGTGGCTTCCTCTCCCTTTATTCTGTAAATGTATACCTTCTGGCAGCTCCCTTATTCTATGAATGTATGTTTTCTGGCAGCTACTAGCTATGCAGCCCTAAGGTTCTCCCCCAGGGACTCCCTAATTCCTAAAACGCCCTAAACCTATCTACTTTACCCCTAAAAACTCCTTTCAATATGAACATATAGAATATAACTATTAATATAGGCATTGGTATATTTGTATGTATTTCACAGAATATTAATGTAGTCTTACAACATTGTATAACATATTTTGTTCCATCTGATTGATTTGTGAAATAAAAATATAATAAAAAATAAGAAAATAAGGTAGAGATTTTTAAAGAATACTTTTATTGATTTCAGAGAGGAAGGGTTAGAAAGAGAGAAAGAAACATCAACAGTGAGAGAGAATCATTGATTGGCTGAATCTTGCACCCCCCCCCCTCCCGCCGCCCCCCGCAAGGGATCAAGTCTGCAAACTGGGTATGTGTCCTGTCTGGGAATTGAACCATGATCTTCTGGTTCATAGGTCAATACTCTGAGCCACACTGGCCAAGCAAGTTGGGCATTATTTTTTTTTAACAGATTTGGGGCATAAAGAAGTCATTCTTTTCTTCTCTCAAAGTTCATGGGAATTATATCTGTGAAGACATTATTATTATCAGGAAGCATCTGTTGATATTCCACTTTCTTAATTTTATTTTTTTAATTAAATGTATTGTGATGACATTGGTTAATAGTATCATATAGGTTTTGCATTTGAATTTTTATAAAACATGAACTGCATATTGCATTGTGTGCCTACCACCCAATGCCAAATCATCCTCTATCACTATATATTTGGCCCCCTTTACACTTTACTACCTTCAGCTCCCCTTCCCTCTGGCAACCACTACACTGTTGTCTGTGCCTATGAGTTTCAGTTTCATATCCCACATCTGATTTCACCCACATATGAGTGAAATTAGACGTTTCTTATTTTTTTTCCTGACTGACATAATTAGTATATGATGGTATTTCCAAGGTCCTCCATGTCGTCACAAATGGCAGTATTTTATCCTTTCTTATTTCTGAGTAGTATTCCTGGTATATATGTATCACATCTTTATCACATCCAGTCTTCTGTCAAAGGACACATTGGTTGTCTCCATGTCCTGGCCACTGTGAATAATGCTGCAATGAATAGAGGGTTGCATATATCTTTGCAAATAAATGTTTTTGGGTTTTTCAGGTAGATACCCTGAAGAGGGCATATAGTAACTCTATTCTTAATGTTTTGAGGGACTTCCTTACTGTTTTTCATAGTGACTATACCAGTTTACATTCTTACCATCAATGAGTGAGGGTTTTTTTTCCTCCACAACCTCTTCAATACTTGTTATTATCTGTCTTATTGATAACTAGTAGCCCTGCGCATGAATCTGTGAGCCAGTAGCTCTCTGTGGGACCTCTCTCCATGCCCACTGCACAGAGGCCCATCTGTGGCTGGGCATGGAATGCTTGCCTCATCACCGTGGCGACCAAGCAGGCATTCTACCAGGCTGCTCACACTGCCTGTTCTCAGCGGCCTGTCCCCTCTCTTCTGAGACTGGGGTACTCTGTCTGGGCTGTGAGGACTGGGCACCGCCATCTTGTGGCTATGGGCGCCACCATATTTGTGACTGAGTGATGGTTACTTTGCATATTACCCTTTTATGCAGTAGAATAACCATTCTAACAGGTGTCAGGTAGTATATAATTGCAGATTTGATAGATTTAATGCACTCACAATTAATATACCAATGGCATATTCCACAGACCAAAACAAACTCTCCAAAAATTCATCTGGAATAAAAAAATAGCCTGAATATGTGCAGCAGTCCTGAGAAAGAAGAACAAAGTAGGAGGAATCTCAATGCTAGATATCAGGCTGTTCTCAAAACTTCTTGATATTGGCATATAGACCAATGGATTAGAATAGAGAACCCAGAAATCAACCCAAACCACTATGCTCAATATTTGACAAAGGAGGCAAGAACACGCAATGGAGTTGAGACAGTCTCTTCAATAAATGGTGCTGGGAAAATTGCACAGATACATGCAAAAAAATGAAAATGGACCACCAACTTACACCATACACAAAAATAAACTCAAAATGGATAAAGGATATGAATGTAAGATGTGAAACCATAAAAATATTAGAGGAATACACAGGCAGCAAAATCTCAGACATATGCCTAAGCAATATTCTCATTGATACAGCTCCCGGGGCAATGGAAACTAAAGAGAAATAAACAAATAGGTCTACATCAAAGTTGAATTTTCATTTCCATTGTGTATTTGGGGCTGGGTTAAAAAAATGGTATATGGCAAAGCATTTTGTTTTGAATGGCTTATAAATTAGAGATGGAGTGTGAGAAAGATAGACTGAGATAAAATTTCAAGTAGGAAAGTATTTTTTCCTCTCAATTTGATTAATTATAACATGATTTCACTATATTACCTTCTGTGTGCTAACAATGCCCTAGTCTTTCAGATTCAGAGGAATGCTAATCTAATAAATCATCAACAGTTTATTGTGCACTTATACTTCTATCCTTTGTTCCCAGAAGCATTTGCATATTAAAATGAATGTCTTTCCTGGCCAGTGGGGCTTACTGGTTGAGGGTCACCCTGTGAACCAGGAGATCACTGTTCAATTCCTGTTCAGGGCACATGTCTAAGTTGCTATTCCTGGGTTTGATCTCAGTAAGGGGGTGCAGGAGGCAGCTGATCCATGATTCTCTCTCATCATTGATATTTCTATCTCTTTTCCTTTTTTTCCCGCTGAAATCAATTAAAAAATATTAAAAAAAAAAAAAAAGGAATATCTTTTCAGTAAGGAACCTAAACCAATGTGTCTCTCGTAGTAGAAATGTCAGACTTTTTAAGAACCACGTATATATATATTGGGCCACGAGGGTTCACTTTTCTCCACATCCTTCCCAACACTTGTTGTTTGTTAATTTGTTGACAGGTGTGAGATGGTACCTCATTGTCATTTTGATTTGCATCTCTCAGATGATAAGTGACTTTTATTATGTTTTCATATATCCCCTGGCCTTCTTTGTGTCCACTTTTGAGAAGTGCCTATTTAGGTCCTTTGCCCATTTTTTTATTGGATTATTTATCTTTCTTTTATTAAGTTGTATGAGTTCCCTATAAATTTTGGAGTTTAAACACTTATTGGATGTTACAGTGGAAAATCTGATCTCCCATGCAGTAGGCTTTCTTGTTATTTTGTAAACTAGAGGCCCAAGGCACTAAATTCCTGCATGGGGGAGTGTCCCTCAGCCCAGCCTGTACCCTCTCCAATTTGGACCCCTTAAGGGATGTCCAACTGCCTGTTTAGTTAGACATTCCTCTTACAATCCAGGACTGCTGGCTCCCAACTGCTCACCTGCCTTCCTTCCTCATTGCTCCTAACTGCTTCTGCCTACCAACCTGATCACCACCTAACCACTCCCCTGCCTGCATGATTGATGTCTAACTGTTCCCCTGCCAACCTGATTACTCCTAACTGCCCTCCCCTGTAGATCTAGTTCTCCCCCCCCCACCTGCACTTCCCTGCAGGCCTGGTTGACCCCAACTTCCCTCCTCTGATGGCCTGGTCACCCCTAACTGCCCTCCCCTACAGGTTTGATCACCCCATCTGCCCTCCCTTGTAAACCTGGTCCCTCCCATCCTCCCAACTGCCCTCCCCTGCTGGCCTTTTCACCCACAACTGCCCTCTCTTGCAGACTTGGTCCCTCCCAACTGCCCTCCCTTGCTGGCCATCTTGTCATGGCTATCTTGGGTCCACTTGGGGGCAGCCATCTTGTGTGTTGGAATGATGGTCAATTTGCATATTATTCTTTTATTAGTTAAGATGGTTTCTTTTGCTGTGCAGAAGCTTTTTAGTTTGAGATACTCCCATTTGTTTATTTTCTCCTTAGTTCCCATTGTCTTAGGACAGTGGTCAGCAAATTATTAGTCAACTGAGCCTATCAACAGTGCAACGATTAAAATTTCTTTTGAGAGCCAAATTTTTTAAACATCTTCTAACACCACTCCTTCAAAATAGACTCACTCACCCAGGCCATGGTATTTTGTGGAAGAGCCACTCTCTAGGGGTCTAAGAGCCGCGTGTGACTCATGAGCCACAGTTTGCAGACCACAGTCCTAAGAAACGAGCCAGTAAACATATTACTACCAGATATGTCTGATATATTGCTGCCTATGGATTCTTCTAATATTTTTATTGTTTCCCATCTTACATTTAAGTCTTTTACACATTTTGAGTTTATTTTAGTGTATGGTGTAAGTTAGTGGTCTAGGTTCTTTTTTTTTTTTTAATTTGTCCGTCCAATTTTCCCAACACCATTTATTGAAGAGACTGTCTTGACTCCATTGTATGTTCTTGTCTTCTTTGTCAAATGTTAATTGAGCATAATGGCTTGTGTTGATTTCTGGGTTGTCTGTTCTGTTCCATTGGTCTACAAAATAAGACATATATTTAGATATACACAGTTTATTAAAAAATAGCATCGCTTTGTTAGAAGGTAATAATTTACATTTAACCTAGTGTTGTTCTAATCTATAGTTCTGACAAATGAGGCCTCTGTAAACATTGTCGAATCATTTCATTTGATTCTGCCTCTCTGCTTCTTTAGGTGCTTTATTTCAGGGGCTCTGCAGTGTTTAAAACTCTGAAAATATTAAGGCTCATCCTAGTATCCCTGCTCATGTTTTAGTCAGGAGACCTAGTTTATGTTGAATTCAGAATCCTCAAAGATTGGTAATTTAACGCAACATTCTAAAATTTATTTTGTGTGCCATATCTAATGCAGGTGTCAAGGAGGCCCTATGAATTGACCACTGCCACAGTGAGATAGGACACAGCAAATCTCCACTGACTCTTAAAGTATTCACAGGGAGTGGCAGACGTCACTTTCCTTCACGTTACATTAGCCAAGTCAAATCACTTGGATAAGCCTAACTTCAAAGGAGTTTAAAACTATAATCCCTACCCTGTACCCAGAAGAGCAAATCTGAATTCATTTGGTAACCAGCTATAATGACCAACTTATCCACCTATCCCCTATAGATTACATTCTTACAAATATCATTCTCTGATTACTCCCAACCCGGTTTTCTTTTCTCCCTTCAGTGTAGTTCCACTGTGTTCTTGGAACTCCAACCCATAGTAAACTGTGGAGAGTGGCTACAGCATTTGGACAGGATAAAGACTCGGACTGACATGGCAAAGCCACATACAAGTCCCAGCTTGGAGGGCAAAGCCCTCCCAGCACAATTATGGCCAAAAGGCTATGGTTGTAAGCTTGACCTTATAGTCTGATCCTGCATTCCTCAGTCGCTAAGGGATGTGGGCTGTGGGGGATGCAACAAGTGCTGCCAAAGCAAAGCTAGATAGAGTTCAGAGAATGGCAGCAACAGGAAAGAAGCAGATTTGAGATTTGCAAGAACACTGTAAACATCTTGTCCTTGTTTTGCTTTGTGTGATCTGACTATAAAACAAAGACTTGGTTTACAGGCTGTGTCACTGTTTCCTCATCCAGGCACAGTGATCCACATGGTCCCAACTGTATTTTCTTTTCTGTTTCCTTTAATCCTTCACCACTCTCCATAGGTGCTCCCCTGGCCGTCCTGGATGTGGTTCAATAAACAGTCATAATCCCATTTCAAATTTTCTACTTAACTAACATCTGAGTCTCTTATAAGAAAAATTTGTTCTCTTACTCTCATAATTATTCATTGTTTCTAGAGTACTGGTGCATGAAATTCATGCAAGGGGGTGCGGAATCCCCTCAGCCCAGCCTGCACCTTCTCACCTTCCAGGACCACTGGCATTTAACTGTTCATCTGCCTGCCTGTCTGATCACCCCTAACTGCCCCCCTCCCTGGTGGCCTGGTCACCCCCAACAGCCCTCCTCCACTGGCCTGGTCACCCTAACTTTCCACCAGCCAGCCTCGTCCCCCTCACTGCCACATGCTGCTGACCTGGTTGCCCCTCACGGACCCCTCTGCTGGCCTGGTTGTCCCAAATAGCCTCCTGTATGGTCATTTGGTCACCCCTACTCCCCCCCTCCCCCCGCTGGCCTGGTTGCTCCATGTGACCTGTTGCTCAGTTGTTTGTTCGGCCCTCACTAACTCCCCTGCTGACTTGGTCACCCCACACAGCCTGTTACTTAGTCATTTGGTTATTCCTCACTAATATCCCTGCCGGCCTGGTTGCCCTAGTCAGTCAGTTCCATTGTTTCAGTTGTGATGGTCACTTAGGCTTTTCACAGGGAGTGACGGACATCACTTTCCTTCACATTACATTAGACAAGGTCACTCCTTACTCCCCACTCCTCTGCCAGCCTGGTCGCCCCTCACTGCTTGCACACCCCCCCTCCCACCCCCCCTGCTAGCCTGGTCACTCCATGCAACCTGCTGCTCAGTTGTTTGGTTGGCCCTCATTAACCCCCTTGCCACCTTTATATATATATATATATATATATATATATATATAGATAGATAGATAGATAGATAGATAGATAGATAGATTTTACCCATAATTGCTAGAAATTGATTTAGCATTTTTTTTAATGTAACTTCTGAACTATAGTTTCATTAAAATTTAAAGCTTTGGGTAAAACCGGTTGGGCTCAGTGGATAGAACATCAGCCTGTGGACTGAAAGGTCCTGGGTTTGATTCCAGGCAGGGGCATTTACCTTGGTTGCGGGTACATCCCCAGTGGGGGTGTGCAAGAAGTGGCTGATTGATGATTCTCTCTCATCCATGTTTCTAACTCTCTATCCCTCTCTCTTCCACTCTGTAAAAAAATCAATTATATATATATTAATTTAAAGCTTTGTTAAAACATAGACTTATAAAATCATATAGAATAATAACAATGACAAAATAATAATAGCACAACAAAAACCTAACTGGTTTTGAGTCTTTTGCCAGTTCTTATCCTTCACTAACGTCAACTGAAGATCTTCCATTACTTGGGCCACTCTTTTCCCCAATTATTTCTCCACCAGGTTGACTTCAGTGGCTCTGATGTCAACCATTCAACACAATTATGTGGATTTTCTTGCAAACTGTTAGTTCCTTCACTTATTACATTTATTTTCTATTTATCCTCGATCATTTCAACTCTCTTGATAGTAGCCTTAAATTATTTGTCTTTCATCTTGGAAAATTTAACAAATTTTGCCTTCTCTACTCATACTTTCAGGCTCTAAACACTGGTTATTTCTTAATAGAGAAACATCTCCCATCTTGAACAATTCGGTTCTTGACCAACTTGTTCACAGAAAATATGTCTCAGATGTAAAAACAAAAAACAAAAAAAACAAACCTTCAGTTTTTCACCTGACAACACTTTCATGCTGGTATCTCAGCATGACAAAAAGCATTTCTCAGGCAACAACCAAAAGGGAGAGTGCTTTTGTTGTTGGCAGTAGTATAGAGATTAGCACATGTTTAAAGCATAAGAGGCCATCACAAGTGCTAATGTTGCTAAAGGTGTGAAAATGCTCACAAAGCAAGAATCTTAGGCAATTGAAGAGGTAGAAAAATTGTGGATTGGGTAAAGAGCAGTTAGTCCTTAGTCAGTGATAGCATTTCTGAGGCAATGCTGACCTTCTGAAAGGCAACCTTGGAATGAGTGCTGAAAAAGATTAATTTAAGGTTAGTAGGGGGTGGCTTGATAAAGTTAAGACTATCCTAGCCAAAACCAATTTGGCTCAGTGGATAGAGCATTGGTCTGCGGACTGAAGGGTCCCAGGTTCGATTCTGGTCAAGGGCATGTATCTTGGTTGCAGGCACATACCTAGTAGGGGGTGTGCAAGAGGCAGCTGATCAATGATTCTCTCTCATCGATGTTTCTAACTTTCTATCGCTCTCTCTTACTCTCTGTAAAAAAATCAATAAAATATATTTTTAAAAAAGAAAAAGATTTGTCATGTTTAGGGAGGACTCTGCATAGAACTGGTGTTGCCATTCAGGGGAAAATGGTCCTCATTCCATAGCCAATAACTCAGCTTCTCCCTCTCCGTCTCTGTTATCCCCTGAATCAGACCAAACCTATTCAAGAGCCTTTTAGAAAGTCTGCACCACAGGCCCAAGCTGGCCACAGTCAACTCTCTCCTCCACAGGGCAGGACCTTGGTGGAGTAGGGCCACAAGAAGTCCCTGGTGTGAGGCCAGTGCATTTTCCCCGGCTGATGCCCTATGAAGAAGATGCTTGCCACAGGAAAGATGGTGGAATGGGAGATACATTCAGCAAAGAAACCTTGCCAACTTGTCCCTCCAACTCAGTCTCTGTATGAGACCAGTCTGCTCTTAGCCTCAATCTCTCAGCTGGAGCCTTAGATGAGTGTCACCTGCAGAAGGCATTTTGTGTGCTGGCCCTTTAAGAGGACACCTGATTTTTCATTAGACCTCCAGTATCTCCCTGGTGGATGGAGTCCCCACTGATTTTCACAGCCAGTTGTCATGCAGCTGCCTCTTCCAAGGTCTGGTGTCTGGTCAGAAGAGACCAGTGAGGGGGTGAGACACCTCATTCCTCAGGGGCTACCCGTGCAACTGAAATATCCCTGAAGGTTCTCAACTGCCACACATGGGTGGGGGCCAGGTCGTTTCAAGTCTCTTTCCCACCACTCTGGGCTTGGCTTTGTCTCTAACCCTTGGTTATAAGGCTTATGTTCAGCAAGTCTTCGCTTGACTGTTCAGGTTGCTTGTTCTATAATTTAGTTGTCATTCACCTTTGGTCCTGAGAGGAGATGAGTGTACCTTCCACCTACTCCTGGCCATCATGCACCCCCTATCATCTGTGCAGCTTCTGTGGTGAGGTGAGTGTCCAGATCTTATGCCCATTTTAAAATTGGGTTATTTATTACCTAATTGTTGAGGATTAAGATTTTTGTTTTTGTTTTTGTTTTATATTTGGATACTGCTTCTGTGCCATATCCTGTCTTGAAAACACTTTCCTGGAATCTGTGGCTCATATGCAAATCTCTGAGAAGACTGATATACTTGAAAACTTTCTATTGTTCCACATATCATCAGAGACTAAAAATTTTAAAAAACTAAATAACATACTTTACTCCATAGATAAGTGATATATGGATAACATTGAACATATGACTTTAATATTATTGGAACTATCAAAGTCATACATGAATTACACGTAAAAAAAAATCAACTCAAGAAAGATTTGCAAGTCCCACCTCAGAGGTGATTTGACCATCATTTGTGACTAGTGGGTATCTCTCAGTTGTGCCTCTCTCATTCTGTTTGTCTGTCTCTGTCAAAGGCAGACTCAAATTCACATAGCATGCCTTCCTGTGAAATCAGATGTAAGTGGTTTAGTGAGTGGGATCCTCACTGCAGATGTTTGGTCCATAAGACTCATGTGGCAGGACCCCTTAAGTCTTCATCTGTTGACATGTGGAGACCCCTGAAACGAACTGAGCACCTGATGGGCTTCCCTTGTCCACATGGACCAAGATTGGTGGCCCCTACCCCTCTCCATGGACCACAGTGTTTTTCCCAATTCCCGCCTGTTTCATTAGCCCTCTGATGGGCGGTCTCAAAAATCCATCTCTGAGCAATTGTGCATGAGTTTCTGTGGGGAACCTCCTGGGTGAGCCCTGCCAAGTGCAGGTGTACCCCTGTGGGACTTGGGCAGGTCCTACATACAGTTCTCCCAGATGAGGGGCATCTCTGTCATGTACAGGCCTGTGCACTGCCTCTCATGTTGGAAGTACATGTGTTTGCCCTTTGTCCCTTCAGAAAACACCAGCTTTTGACAGTTTGCTGCACCTCAGGGATGATGCACCTTGGCCTTAGGTTATGTGGAATGCTTTCCAGCTTGTGTTTTGTCTTCCCAGATTTCTGCATTTTTCTAGTTGTTTCAGGCACAGAACGAGACAGCCATTGCCTGACTGGCTCCTGGCCCTGGGGTCACACTTAGCTCAGTGATCTCTACCCTGAGATTATGTGCATGCTTACTGAAAGGGCTTTCACCCCTCCCTGCCCCCATCTCATCTCTAATCCATCTACAAATTCCCTTTCTAACAGCAAAAATGCTATTTCAGATAAAAACAGATAAACATGTGAGCCAACACAAAAAAAGCACTTATTGTGAGATTCCATTTCCAGGGAACATCCAGAACAGGTAAGGGCAGAAGCAGGAACCAGATCAGGGGCATGAAGCATGGGGAGTGAGCACTGTTGGTGCAGGGTCTCCTTTTGGGATGATGGGACATCCGGCAACTAGACAGTGGTGATGCTTACGCAGCATCATGAATGTACTTCATGCTCAGGAATTTAAAATATGAACAATAACATTTAAAATATGAACAATAACCATTTAAAATATGTTTATTTATTACTTACAATAGATTATACAATGGGAAAATTAAGGTTGAAAACAGAAAAAAGAAAATAATGAAAGCAAAGATCCCCCAAAATCCCCAAATAAGAAAAATGAAAAGATAAAAAAGCATATCATGCCATGGAGAACATAGAAACAAAAGAGAAGAAAAGGAAAGGAAAAGGTGAAGGAGTGAGAGTGAAACAAGGTTTTCCCTTGGGACAAGGTGAGAACATTCATCAAGCGGCCCTTGAGCTGGGCCCTCCACAGGCAGCACCTCCTCTGAGGCAGGACCCAGCACGGGCTCTGGGGAGGGTTCTTCATCCAATGGTGGTGGGGCCTCAGTTTCCTCTGGGGCCTGCCCTGGCTCCACAGCTGCAGCTGGAGAGGCTGCTGGAGGTGGTGAAAGCTCTGCAGGTGGAGGTGCCTCCAGCTCTGCATCCTGCTCCTCCAGATGGACTTGAGATGTGACAGGAGGAGCTGCCTCTGCCTCCTGGGCTGGTGCTGGAGTTGGGAGAGGAGAAAAGGTCACCCAAGTGCCTTGCATGTCCATCTGTCCCCCAAAGACAGAACACAGCTAGAACCTAGGACCCACCAAAGGATGTGCTCCCCAACAGCAGTCCAGAAGATGGGTCAGTCTTTGCTCTTGTCCAGGCTCAAGGGGAGCTCCCTATGTGTCTGGCATCAGCCTCTCCCCATCAGCTCACATGGACCTCCCCACACCTTCCCACCCCTCCTCCTGCCCACTTTCTCACCCTTGGGCCCTTGAGCTGGGCCCTCCATAGACAGGTCCTCCTCTGAGGCAGGAACCAGCATAGGCTCCAGGGAGGGTTCTTCATCCAGTGTTGGTGGGGCCTCAGTTTCCTCTGGGGCCAGCCCTGGCTCCACAGCTATAGCTGCAGAGGCTGCTGGAGGTGGTGAAAGATCTGCAGGTGGTGATGCCTTTTGCTCTGCATCCTGCTCCTCCTGATGGAGGACTCTGGGTGTGTTTGGAGGAGCTGTCTCTGCCTCCTGGTCTGGTGCTGGAGTTGGGAGAGGAGAAAAGATCACCCAGGTGCCTGCATTTCCATGTGTCCCCCCCAAAGACAGAACACAGCTAGAACCCAGAACCCACCACAGGAGTCCTCCCCACCAGCAGTCCAACAGATGGGTGGTCTGAGGCCCATCTTTGTTCCTGTCCTGCCTCTGGGGTGCTCCGTGTGTGTCTGGCAACAATCCCTTCCCAAAAGCTCCCATGCAGCTCCTCCCCCAATCCCACCTTCACTTCCCCAACTTCTCACCCTTTGGCTGTGCCTCTTTAGGCTCCAGGTGTTCTGGGCCAGTCTTGTTGACATGGGCACCGTAGTCCAGGTCACTGGTAAAAACTTTGAGCTGCCGGTTGAACCTGGGCTGCTTCGGGGTTGGAGGCCTGAAGCGCCTGGATGGCTTCGGTGGAGGAGTCCCACGGGCCCTGGATCCTCAGAGCCTTAGGTGGCCACACTCACTTCAGGCCTTTCCTGGCCCTCGGTGGTGTGGCTCACTGGCTCCTCAATGCAGGACATGGGGCGGGGGTTTTCCTCCACCAACTGCTGCTCCTCCTTGACCTGGGTTGAGCTCTGCAATGACAGTGGTGGCAGCCGGTCCAGAAGACAGAAGCCCAGCCCTAGTCACTGCTGCTTGTGCCTCCTGCACCTTCTGCTATGGGCAGGCCATCCACATTTGAACCCCCTTCTACACACACACACACACACACACACACACAGCAGACAGGGCTGCTAAGGTGGGATCAGAGTGGTGGCCTGGCCCCAACAAAACCTCCCTGTGTTACCTCCTGGTCTCTCTGTGCAAAGGGCCACAGGCGTCGTCTGGACTGAGTCCGGATCCAGCGGCAGGCACGTCGGAATGTACTATCCTCACTGCCTCTCTTGAGGCTTCGACCTCGGCCTTGACCTCGGGACACTGGGAGACAAGAAAACATGGTGTCCTCTCCAGTGCCTCTATCCGAGTGAAGCGGGAAGGGGCAGTTATAAAATGTAGCTGCCTGGTTACCGGGTTCTGTTAGGCTCCATCGTCAGGAAGTGAGGTCGTGGCTCATGTCTGAGGGGAGGCTCAGGGTAGGGTACTCAAGGGTGACCTCACAGAGGACCTCAGCTTAGGACTTTAGAATTCCCAGGTAGATGTTCAGATTTGCTCTATTATTGGTCTGTCTTCCCCTATTTTTTCTCCCCTTTACAATTTGTACTACTAATACCAGTAGTACTGTGCCAATGTTATTTATTTATTTTTTGTTAGTTTTGATAAATGTGCTGTATGTAGTTCTATAAGATGTATGAGGGGAAGCTGAGTGAAAGCTATATGAAATTTTCCTCCATTTGTTTTGTAACTCTTATAAAGCTAAAATTATCTCAAAATTAAAAAAAAAATCTCAAAGCTTTAATAGTATCCACTGCCTCTTACTCTCCTGGATTCATAGAGAATCTTCACATTCTTCTACAAAGTGTTTATAAAGCTGTTGCTGCTGCTAGCAATCAATTACCTTTGTACTGTGTATTTGTCTTTTAATGGTACTTTCATTCTATGTTATTTATTTATATCACCTTGGGAGTAATATGAGTGAAATTATCTTTATAGATGAGTTTCCTCAAGGCTGTGAGTTATTGATTCCCTCATTATTATTTTACAATTCTTTCTTGTTGATTTTTTTTCTGCTTATTGATATCTCTAATTATAGCATTATCTAATTTTTGTTCAAGTATTTTAGAAAGCATAATGTCATTATGAATCTTTTCCTAATTATTTTTATACTCGATGAACACATTCCCTTCCTCAGGATAGCAATGACCCACGATATATAGCTCAACAAAAATTACATTTGTTGGATAACACGGAACTTAAAACTTGGACAATTTGTGACTGTAATGTTTTCAAATTTCTGCTGTTCTGTTAGAGAAAGGTGCAGCTTTGTAGAGTTTGCTTTCTGCACATCATGGTTTGCCTGGTGAGGCCTTCAAAACCTGTACGCTTTCTAGTAGTCCAGAACCCTTTATCTGGCTTTCTGAAGGTATATCTTTTAGTTGTTTCTGATTACCCACTGGTGGCAGGTGGGGACGTCACATCTCTTTGATTCAGTAGCTGATATGTCTATTCTTTGAGAACACAACTGGCAGCTTGGCAGTCAGCATTCTTCAGTGATCAGCGGGGCTCAAAGAGAATCCCTTGTTTTATGGAGCTCCTTCATGAAGGCTTCAATATGTGTGCCAGCTGAAAAGTATCATATATAACGAACCCTAAACTTTAAAAATAGTAAAGTCCAATGGACTCTCTTCGGAATACTGTTACTGCTGACGACAACAGCACCTTTGCAGTACCTTAAGTAGGCTGAATGAATTTGAATTAGACTCCCTTAATCACACGGAGAAACCAGCATGGAGGACATGAATAGTCTTCTGGCAGGCATATTAGTTGATACTCACGTTGAATGCTTGTTTCTTTTAAGGGTTTCCCTTTTTTCCTGTGGCAAACTGCAATTTCTGACAGCACCCTAACACCTCCAGCTATGACAGCTGTCGTATTTAGATTGACGGGGTGTCTGAACAATTGAGAATCGCTGGGTGCCTACACAGAGCCAGTGTTGTAGCATGCAACCAGTATCACAAGTCAGCTTTACAGGCAGCTTAGCAACTCATCTCTCAATCCTTTTAACACTAAGAGCAGGGCTCGCCTTCAGCTCCTGACACCCTAGCAAGGGTGGTTCCCTATGAGGTGAAAAGTAGTTCCTTTGGAGGAGGCAATATAATTAAATGGAAAAGACATGAATTAGGACAAACACTTTAGTACACAGATCCCTGGTACTTAGCTTTACACTGAGTGACCAGATTATTATGATCTCTGAACACATAATAATCTGGCCACTCAGTGTGTGTGTGTGTGTGTGTGTGTGTGTGTGTGTGTGTGTGTGTATTAGAGGCCCAGTGCATGAACTCATGCATGAGTGGGGTCTGGCCAGCCTGGCCAGGGGGAGGGGACATGGGCAGTTGGCTGGCCTGACTGCTGGTCAAGGGGACACTGCATATTAGCCTTTTATTATATAGGATATACACTGTGGCCAGATTATTATGCATTCAGAGATCATAATAATTTGGCCACTCACTGTATTTCTGTGGGTTCAGATACTTTCTTTGTAAAATGCTAATAAAAGAAACTATTCTCTTGACCTCTTCATGTCATTAATGAATTTGGAAGAACTGCTTTGTAAAATGGAAAGTTCCTGGTGTTTTGCTCTGAATTTGATATGGCTTTGGGCTCTGGATTCTACCTCTAAGTTCCATTTTTGGGCGGTTTTCTTCAAAGGTTCCTGAAAGGCCAGATTTTCTGAGGCAATGATACTGGTTGGCAATCAAGTCAAATTACTCTCATTTATTGCTGAAATTAAATGTGTTTAGAAGCCTCTTGAGAAGGACAATTCTAAGTTTTGTTTCCTCATTTAAAGTTGTGAGTTGATTTTTTTTTCTAGGTTTTAAAAAAAATAAAACCAGAGAGCTGATTTGAATATTATGATTATTGATAGTCATTATAAGATTGTTTCTTTACTTGTGGAAAGGAGAGAGTTAAACATATGTTACCAGTTTTGTTGTGTGTGTTTTTTTTTTTGTTTTGTTTTTTTTTTGTGGTTTGTTTTTTCCTTTTTTTTTTTTTTTTTTTTTTTTTTTTAAGTAATAGTGCCCTCCTTTGTTTCTGAACTTCACCATTTCAATGAGATTTCCCCCTGTGTATCTTTTCTAAAATTACACCCCCTTTCCTTACCTCCCAGCTGTTTTTTTCTTCCTTCCTAGCTTTGTTTTCTTCCCTGCACCTGTAATTATTAACTTACTATATGCTGTATGCATTTATCATCTTTAATGTCTGTCTGGCCCTTTAAAGTGTAAATGCCAGAAGTAAGATAGGTCAGTCTATCTACTTGGCTGCTGTGCTCTCAGCTACAACAGTGCCTGGCATAACAGTCTCTTAAACATATCTGTTAATTAAATAATAAAGCACTAAAAAGAATTAGATTAAATATATATTTCTATCTCAAGTGTTTTCCCCAATTAAACATTTCAAATCTCATTAGGGGATATTAGAAATTATAATAGTTACTATTCCTTTTATATGGTCTTAATCTGTTGAATTGGCCATCAGACTAAATTTAAAAAAAAAATTTAAGTAGGTCTTGACTAATTTAATAATATTTATTTGAAGACCCTTCTCCTTGTTAATTTGAACTACAACATGAAATGGTGATTTATTTTCTAGATTGTGGCTGACTTTATAATAGCATACTGATTATTTGTTAAAATTAAGCTCAAAGTCCTCTCTTATTGGTTCTTGTATAAGCATTGATTCTCAGTTCTGCAATTAGAATTTTTTTTGGAGCATTAGAAACACAGTGATGTCAAAACCATATATTGGACCAATTCAATCAGGATCTATCATGAAATGGGGACCTGGACCAGTTTTTTTTGTTTTGTTTTTTTAACTCCCTTAAAGATTCTAATGTGTTTCCAGGATTATTACGTATTTGTCTGTACACTCTGGGATGAATTTATCAACAATGTAATTACAGGATATTTATTTTGTAATTTCAACCCAAAAGAAGTCCAATAAAAAAGTTCCACTTTTGCCATGCATCCCACCAGGTGTCTCCTAATCAGGATTAGGAAAGCATCATTAAGGTGGGAGATTAATGTATTATCATAGTTAACTTCCCTGTTCCTCTAATCCCTCCAAATTGTTTTTCTTACTTGCTTTCAATGAGTAAACTCTGCTGGGTATATATGATTATGTAGATCAGATTCTAATCTGGCAATTTAGATTGACCATAAATCCTCTGGGATTATAAATTTGTGTGCATTTTTATATGCATTTTTCCCTGGGGAAAGGAGCTGTACATTTTATTAGGTCCTGCATGGAGACTATGACCTTCAAATGAACTTAGAATCTCCGGATTAAGTGATCTTTGAATGTATTTTATTCTAGAAAGTTAGTTTTCTGACTCGCAGAATGCTTGCAAGGATGAAATGAGATAAATGTGTATGAGAGGAAATATGAACTATAAACACCATACAAATATATTAATACAGCCATGGTTTCATGTGGGAGACATCAATGATGAGAAATATATATGTATATTTGGTGACTTAATGTAGAGAAACATCCTAAGCATGGACAAAAATGGCTGTGGTCTTGAAAAGAGCAGAATTGCTTAGAGGATGCAGGAAGAAGGTGAATGTCATAAGCAGTGCTCCAAAACTAATGAAAAGACTGTTCATTGTCCTCAGGAAGCTCTACCACTAAAAGTAGGTTGCAAAATTTTTAAAATAAAGTTTATAATTTTAGACACATCACCAATCTATTAGGATGGCTTTTTTTTTTTAAGTCCACCCTTTGCCAAGTGAGAGAAAATATAAAGGCTTTTCGTTAATGGAAAAGAAAGTGAGAGATGTGATGTAAAATGTAGTGATCTTAAATAAAGGGATGAGAAGAAACTTTAAAGAATATTTAAAAATCAGACCTCAAATTGAATTTCCAAATGAGTTTATATTGCATCCTTAATTATAGTAGTTGATGCATGAACTTAGAACCAACTGTATTCCTATTTAGCAATTATAGAGAAGTCAGATAGGATTTGATCAATAGTATGCATTTAAAAAATACATTTGAACATTTTTAGTCATTCAATAGCATAAAAATTAATAATCTAGACTTTTTTTCCTGCAGAAATTGAAAAGTGTATCTCCTTAATTTGACCATATGTTTGATAGTAATTGAGGTTTGTTTTTCTTTTTTTTAAAGATTTTGTGCAAATCCAAAAAATGTTGGAGGCAAGCTGAATATATAATCTTTGGTTATACCTAGGGATCGTAATTTAGTATTATAGTTAAGTTTAATCAGAAATTTTACATTGTAAAACCTCAAAGCCTCAAGCTTCATTTGTGTAATGAGAAGTAAAATGGATAATGCATAGTAGACTGTTCAAGCTTCCTTACAATGCCTTCAGTCTCTCTAAATTTTCTTTGGTAACAGTTTGTAATTTGACTGAGATATGTTGTTGATCTGCCTTTTGTTGGGAAATATAACCAAAAATCTCTCTTTTTTGGTTATATGTCTGTTGTAGAAATTTTATTTTTATTGCTGTTCTAAGTTGATACTATTTTTTCTCACATTCTTTTTTGTGTCTCAAGCTATAAAATATCTATAATAATAAAATAATTTAAAGTCCTAGTTCATACAAAAATACTGTTGTATTTTTGAATACATTCAAACCTGTAAAGAATTGTTGTGAGTTTATTTGAGCCAAACTATGGACAGTTGCCCTGAAGCAGAATCTCAGTGCATGAAGCTCTGGGAATGGTGGTTTTTCACCCATTTTTATAAATTGCCAAGGTTATGCCCCTAAGGCATCTGGGAAAAAAGGGAAGTTACAAATTACCTTGAGATTCCAAAAGTATATTATCTGAGATGCACAAAGACAATAGGCTCAGTTAAGATCAAAGTTTATCTTTGTCAGGGAGATATACCAGGCTAGTTCATGACTACCCACCATAGACTGCTATTTAATTAAAAAGTTTTAATTTCAGACCATCCTTGTGGTTACTTTAGGTCTCTTGAGTTTGCAAGGCCGCCACTCAGGCCTTGCAAGAGCAAGTCAGGTTAGCATGTGGCCCCTTTTCATCCATGATACATATGCCTAAAAAGTAATCTTTCTTTTTTTCTTGTTTATGGTTTTGAGAAGGTATTTAAAATAAAAGATAAAGGTGCCCTGCCAGGTGTGGCTTCATTGATTGGGCTTTGTCCCCTGCACTGGAAGATTGCTGATTGATTTCTGATCAGGTCACTTGCTCAGGTTTGGGCTCAGTCCCCAGTAGTGGGGGCATGCAGGAGGGAGCTGATGTATGTTCCACTCTCATATCGATGTTTAGTTCTCCTTCTCCTTTCCTCTATCTCTAAAAAACAAAGGAGAGAAAAAGAGAGAGAGAGAGATAGAGATAGAGATAGAGAGAGAGAGAGAGAGAGAGAGAGAGAGAGAGAGAGAGAAGGGTAATGTTACCTGTTTTTCCCTTAATGTGGTAGAACAAACTGGCAGGAAGTGATAGGATTATTACTAGGATCTATACGGCTGTGGTGTGTTTTGTTTTGGTGGTGTGTGTGTGTGTGTGTGTGTGTGTGTGTGTTTGGGGTGAGGTTCTCTTCAGAAACAAATACAGTATTTTATATTCCTTTGTTTGTTTATTTATTTATTTATTTATATAGATAGATAGATAGATAGATAAATAGATAGAGGTAATATGCAAATTACCTCTATATATAGGCGAGGATGCCATAAAGGTCATGACCAGCTCAGGAGGAGGGGCCCAAAGCCTGAGAGAACAACAGACAGGGTGACCTGCACCCAGCCTCAGAGCCTGAGACACAAACCCGCAGGGGGGCCAGGTTCCATTCTGATCAAGGGCACGTACCGAGGTTGCAGGCTCCTCGATGGCCGGGGCCCAGGTCAGGGCTCATGCAGGAGGCAACCAATTGAAGTCTAGCTCTCACAGTGATGTATCTCTCTGTCTTTCCCTCTCTCTTCCACGCTCTAAAAATCAATGGAAAATATCCTCATGTGAGAATTAAAAAAAAAAGGAAAGAAATGACATATTCTATGAAAGAGACATGGTGAAAATGCCTAAAGAAAGTTGTCATTTTTCATGGTGAAGGGACTAGAGTCTGTGTTGGTGAAAACACCTTGGCAGCTGTGGTGGCCAGCAGTGGCAGCAGTGCCTTCCCCTCATCAGCAGGTCGCCTCCCACAGAGGGAGGCCAGACTGCGGCTTAGGCCCACTCCCCCAGACTATAAGAGGGGTCAGGATGGGCTGAGTGACCCCTCCCCAAGTGTACGAATTTCATGCACCAGGCCCCTAGTTGATTATATATGTATTGATTCTTAAAAATTAAACTTTCCTATTATATGCTTTGCTTTGTTCACCTGCTAGGCTACTAGCAAGAAGTAACTATTTTCATTTATTGAGCTTTTTTTTTTTATTATTAAAAGAATATGAAGTGGCATGTTAGGTACCCAAGAAAATGATGCCTTGCTACTCATTACAAATAGTATTTGTAAAGGCAGTTAAGCAAAATCTATGGAATAGCAGAATGTTAATTTTAATATTGCTCTGCAGCCCATTTGGTTCAAATGGATTATTAATTATGCATGAAACAAGAATGCACTAGCAATATTTATGTTAACTGAGGTCATGACCCTTCTTGTACCTAATCTTTTAATGGGAATCTAATAATAAAAAGTCCAGATATTAAGTAGCAGACTAGGTAAGTAATTCAGTGGATGGTATGTAATGACTCCCAAATTTAATTTTTTTAAAACATTTTATACTATTAGTACTGCTTTTTATGGCCAATTATAAGGGTGAGAATGTTTTTATAAAGCAGTAAATGCTAATCTTAGGATAAAAGAACGTAAAATAATAAAAAAAATTAATTTTTGGCACATCTTTCTGTCTTGTTTTTCCTTACTATATAGTATATTACAGAGTTGATATGACATAACAAATGTATTCACAGTCTTCTCTGTTTTTCTAAACATTATAATTTTATATTATCAATGATGAATTTGCTTAAAGGCTTAAAAGTAATTCAGCATATTTATCAATACATTCATTATTCATATAAGATTAATAATTTGTGCACTATAAAATATAAATAGTCTACAAACCAATATTATGCTGGCCTAAAATACCTGAATAAAAATATTATTGAATTACGTTTACATTTTCCAAAAACTAGGTGACTTAACTCTTTCATTCATTTTAAAAATTAGTATTTCTGGAGAACATACAGGATGTCAGCATATCAAAGTCTCAAAGTACAAGACTAAGAGATAGGCTTGGCTCTTAATTGTGGAGCTTACAGTCTAGTATACATATATATGTCATATGATGGGATGTGCAGAAAATAATCCAGGTCTTTAAAATATTATTACTTCCTATACCAATTATTCTTTTTTTTTTTTTTTTTATAAGTTTTTATTGTTCATATTATTACAAATGTTCCTTTTTTCCCCCCCCCCATTGCTCTCCTCCACCAGGTTCCCACCCCACCCTCTGCCCTTTCCCCTCTCCCCATTGTCCTCATCCATAGGTGCACAGTTTATGTTCAGTCTCTTCCCACGCCCCTCTCTCCCCTTTTCCCCAAGAATCGTCAGTTCACTCCCCTTCCATACCTCTGATTCTATTATATTCAATAGTTAATATTGTTCATCAGATTTTTTTAATTTCCTTGGTTTTTAGATTCACTTGTTGATAGTTACGTATTTGTTGTTCATAATTTTTATCTTTGTTTACTTTCTCTTCTGAAAGAACCCCCTTCAGCAATTCATATAATTCTGGTTTGGCAGTGATGAACTCCTTTAGCTTTTTTTTATTAGTGAAGCTCTTTATCTGGCCTTCGATTCTGAGTGATAGCTTTGCTGGGTAGATTATTTTTGGCTGTAGGTTCTTGCTATTCATCACCTGGAATATTTCTTGCCATTCCCTTCTGGCCTGCATGGTTTCTGCTGAGAAGTCAGCTGACAATCGTATAGGTGCTCCTTTATAAGTTACTACCTTCTTTGCTCTTGCTTCTTTTAATATTCTCTCTTTGTCTTTTGCTCTTGGAATTTTAATAATGATGTGTCTTGGTGTGGTCCTCTTTGGATTCCTTTTGTTTGGGGTTCTATGCGCTTCCTGGACTTGTAAGTCTAATTCTTTCACCAGGTGGGGGAAGTTTTCTGTCACTATTTCTTTCAGTATGTTTTCAATATCTTGCTCTCTCTCATCTTCTGGGACCCCAATAATTCTGATGTTGGTTCGCTTGAAGTTGTCCCAGAGGTTTCTTACATTATCTTCAATTTTCTGGATTCTCTTGCCTTCTAGCTTCTGTGGAGGAGTGTCTTCTGGCTCTTTATGTTCCAAATCTTTGACTTGATTCTTGTGATCTTCCCTTCTGTTTTTAGGACTCTGTAAAATATTTTTTATTTCAGACAATGTATTCTTTATTTCTTGTTGATCCCTTATCATTTCTCGATGACTCCTTATTAATTCTAGTTGATCTCTTTTCATATCCTCATAGGCCTTATCCATCTTTTCTAGGAAATTCTTGAAAAACCTTATAAGCGTAGATTTGAACTCTATATCCAGACGCTTTTTGTCCTCCATTTCTTTCGTTTGTGATCTATTTTGTTGTCGCATTTCGCAGTTACAGATGGGACCACCAATTATTCTTTAAAAAAAAATATATATATATATATATTTCATTGATTTTACACAGAGAGGAATTGAGAGGATAGAGTTAGAAACGTCGATGAGCGAGAAACATCGACCAGCTGTCTCTTGCACCGCCCCCACTGGGGATGTGCCCGCAACCACGGTACATGCCTTTGACTGGAATTGAACCTAGGATCTTTCAGTCCGCAGGCAGACTCTCAATCCACCAAGCCAAACCGGTTTCGGCCAATTATTCTTTTTAAATAATATATATTTTATTGATTTTTTTACGGAGGGGAAAGGAGAGGGACTGAGAGTTAGAAACATTGATGAGAGAGAAACATCTATCAGCTGCCTCCTGCACACCCCCTACTGGGGATGTGCCCGCAACTAAGGTACATGCCCTTGACCAGAATTGAACCTGAGACCCTTCAGTCCACAGGCCGATGCTCTATCCACTGATCCAAACCAGTTTGGGCCCAATTATTCTTAAGGTTAAAACAAATAAATTAGTTGCTAAATAACATTAACACGTTTTTTCCTCCAATTTATTCTCTAAAGCAAAAGTCATTTATCTTTGCCGGATGTCTCACAAATGCAGCAGATAGTAACTAGTGTAGTACATATACCGAAAATTAGACACTCTGTGTAAATGTGCTTTCATTGTAATAGAATTTTCAGGGAATAGCTTAAAGTGCTCCTAGAAAAATTTGAAGATGGGAGAGGCTCTGAATTTTATCTTCTCTAAATAAAGTTGTGTTATTTTTTTTTCATAGCTATCTGAAAAATTAAACTATGACTCTGAGAAAATCAGCAGTAATTAAATATTTGTATTTCAATGTCAAAGTATTACTGTGTAATTATACACAGAGAGCAGTTATGCTAGATCAAGAATGTAATAATTTTAAATATTTTAATGAATCTTAAAATTTTGTTAAAAAATAGATATTATCAATATAACCTAGCATGCATGATACTAAAATAAAAAACTTGAAGAAGTGAAAACTCAGCTAGACAATCTGTGTTATTTCTATATGGTATCAAAAACACAAGTGATCACCTAATCAAAAAATTAACTTACTAAATATACTGGTTTTAAATAGACACAGGTTCTGGGTAACATTTTATACCAGTAAGGTATAATTTTTCACACTCTAAATATTCCATACCGGAAATCAAGTTTTATTTTAACATTTATCATTCAATTTTATATTCATAGCTCACAGACTTTTTTCAGTCTTTCTCTCTCTATTTGGGAATCACATGTATTCTAAGTATTTAGAGTATTTTTGCCATTATGAAAATATTACCTCAATTATTATAACTGCCTACACATAAATGGGATAATAAATGCAGCATTTATAGTAGTGCCTGCTTCATAGTCAAAGTTATTAGTTATCAGAGTTTATTATCAGAGAGGATAATTCTAGGCAGACCCAACTACAACAGTCAAATAACAAAAAGGTGGATGGGAATTCATTTTAAGTGAGAAATTCTCTTATCACCTTCAATGTGACGTCTGGAAGCCCAGTCTTTTCTTAGCAACAGAACAATTGTGAAATCAGTACTCAAGGGAAGATTCACATCTCTCAACTCTGGTGGTTTCTGACTAGGCTTTGCAAAAAAGAGACATTTCATCGGAAAGTAACCCCGCGCCCTCTAATTCTAAGACACCCTTGCTGCTTCCTGAGAATCTATTATTTCTCTCTCTTCACCCTCTTTATGATTATACAGCATAAAGAAAGCGAGATGTAGGTATCAAACTTCTTTCCCACTAAATGATCATACATTATTGTTCTTCTGAAAATAGATTCCAGTCTTTTAAAAATAGTTTGGTAATTCATCATAGTCATATTTTAAGAGGTTGTAAATGAAGATATTAGTTTAGTCTAATTTTCTTAAGAAAAAAATTGCAGGGTAGACAAAATGAAACTTAAAAAATGTTAATGTAGGTATTTCTCCCACACAAAAAATTTACTTCACATTACATCAATTATTTGCATTACTAGAAAACAAAAGTATTGGCAATATTTTTAAGACACACCTTTTGTGACTATGTAGGTTTTAATTCTAATGACATATGACAACCAAATATACATTTGAACAATATGCCAAATGTGTTTTCTAGAATTTTGCAATTATGTGTTGTATGCTAAAATTTTCCCAACCTAAAATCATTTAGATATGTAATTATAAAATAATTTTATTATTCTAATGTATATTATTTAAAAATGACATTAGATATAACATCATTAAAATATTCTTAGAAATAACAGATTCATCAGTAAAAATTTTTATTAAATATCATCTTATATTGTATGATAACTTAAAAATATTTCTAAATTTTGTAGATACCTGTGTTCAGTGACAATGTGTTAGAGTGGGAAAACTTAAGGATTGGGAGAAAAATACCTGAAATATGCCTTCATACACAGCTGGAAAACAAAACAAAGAACTGGTGATCCTGGAACTTCAGGCCTCCTAATCAGCATCTAATCTTTTGAACCTCAGTTTACTTAGTAGTTTAATGGGAATGCTTCAAAAGAATGGTTTGGCCAAATTCTATTACATACTTAAAGTATATATTAAATATTTAAATCTATGCACATATAAGTTGTCTGATAGTAATTAAAGTATTGCTGTGATGGTCTTCTATACTATTTATCAAAATAAAAGCAAACATTTTTTTTCTTTTAAAATAAATGCATGTAATCAGAGAATTTGATTATCTGTTCATGATAAGTGTTTTGATTAGAAGAAAAGCAGAAAGAAGAAAAGTTCACCTTGATTAACTTTTGACTATCTTTAGGGGATACTGCTTATAAAAATGTAAGAAGAATATATAATCTGGGTTTGAACTGAACTGATTATGTAAATATATTGAAAGTGAGCTGGAGGTATAAATCACAGATGTCGACTTGATGGAAAGTTTGTTACCAGCAAAATCTACTGCTCCCAAATCCCAGCGTGTTAATTACAAGAAGGCATCTGGTATACAAATTTATGCTAAGCAAAAAACATACAAATTAATTGAACACAGTATGTCAAAGAGATATGGTACTGTCTCCTTTTACTTGCTGGATGACTTAAGACATAATTATTGTATTAGGATATAAGACAAACAGATCATTGTTATTAAGTACAATTACTAGTATTATTTGTAAGCAAGGTGTGTTTGTGTATATGTTTCACACTTAAAATATACTTAAGGAGTTGTGAGTCTTAGGAGGAGGGCAAAATATAAGTGAATGGTACTGTTGGAAAGAAAATATTTTTAACTTTAAAAGTAAAATAAAAATGATAATATTAATTTGTCCTGTCCATCATTTAAATTTCTTTGTAAAAATATGTATATATTTACACTAATAGATTAGTCATTTAAAAAATTATGTGTCTCGCCAAAACCAGTTTGGCTCAGTGGATAGAGCATCGGCCTGCGGACTGAAAGGTCCCGGGTTCGATTCCAGTCAAGGGCATATACCTTGGTTGCGGGCACATCTCCAGTGGGGGGTGTGCAGGAGGCAGCTGATCGATGTCTCTCTCTCATCGATGTTTCTAACTCTCTCTCTCTTTTCCTCTCTGTAAAAAATCAATAAAATATTTTTTAATAAAAAGTATGTGTCCCTTAAATGTTCATTCCTACTTAACACTGCCATCTATCATATCACTTAGGTCATATATATATATATATATATATATATATATATATATATATATATATATAGAGAGAGAGAGAGAGAGAGAGAGAGAGAGAGTTAGATATGAATATATGAAGTATGTAGAAAGGTGCAATAAATAATATAGAATATGCAAATTGCATATTTTCAAACAGTTAATGATGGCAATGTAGAACTAATACTGAAATGATGCAAGTGAATAATAATCATAGTGACATACCAGAGCCATTTATTCACACTAAAGCCATTAGCAATTGAAGATCTGGCAGAGTTAAGTTAGCATCTGATAGAGAGAAAAATGACAGGAAAGATGGGATGATCTGTGCTAAAAATGGAATAATTTGAATATCAAATGTGTTTTTAAAAAGCTTTTGGGAACACAAGGAATATTTTTGCAAAATTTAATGTGTTGTTTAAATCATGTATAATTCATATGTAATTAAATATATGACTAAATAGGATTATATGAAAATATATAATATATTATATATGCCTAATATGTTAATTATCCCTCTGACCATTCGGCCAGTCGCTGTGACATGCACTGACCACCAGGGGCCAGACACTCAGACTGGCAAGTTAGTTAGCTTGCTGCTGGGGTCCAGCTGATAGGGACTGGATGAGACAGGCCAGGCATGCCCAGGAGCCTCCAGCAGTCCCTCTCCAGACCCAATTGTGCACTGGTGGGGTCCTTTGGCCTGGCCTGTGCCCTCTCTTAATCCAGGACCCCTGGAGTGATGTCCGAGAGCCAGTTTCAGCCTGGTTCCCACATGCCAGGCCTAGATGCACAAATCCATGCATCAGGTCTTCAGTTAAAAATAAAAATAACAGATTGCCAGTGACCAGAACACTGTGATAACCGGAACGACTAGTCACTATGACATCTACTGTGGCCAGTGAACCAGCCCAATCAGGGAGTGGGGTCAGCGGGCCAACCTCTCTCAGCCCCTCCGCTCAGCTGACCCCGCCCCCGATGGGTCCCCTCCACTCCAATCAGTCCACAGCCCCTCCCCCTGGCCAGCCCTCCCCCTGGTCACTGCGCCCCTTCCCCACTACTCCAATAGAGGACAGAGCTGGCTGACAAGCCACCTGCAGCCTCACCCCCCTGGCAAGCCCCACACCCAATGGGCCCCAACCACCCTGATCTGCCCATGGCTCCTTCCCCCAGCCAGCTCTGCCCCGGATCGCCCTCCCCACACATCAATTGTGAGGAGGGCAACCTCCCACAAACCCTCCCCAAGCTGCTGACCCAGGATCAAACCCCCATACCTATTGGGGGTGGGGCCCATTGGCCAATTACCTTTGGCCCCTCTACCCACCCTCCTGGCCCTGACTGGACCCTGATCAGGGCGGGACAGCTATCCCACCTCATGCCACTCTTCCTCCCGACAGGCCCAACTCCAATCCAACCTGCTGGGGGCTGGGCCAGCTGGACCCCACCCTGTGTGTGAATCCACGCACTGGAACTGTAGTTTAAACATACAGAGTATGCGTCATGCACTGTTTTCAGAAAAATTGTGGCAAAATCAACACAATACTTTAGAGGTCCTTGGTTTATTAGCACTATCATAAATTTTAATGACCTATTGGTGGAAAAACAGGTTTCATTTATTTTTTGAGGGTCCTTTTAACATTTTTCTTCCCTATTCTTTACTTCTTTGCTCTTTCTTTTGTTCATGTGTTTTTTTTCATTTCCTTCCCCGCTCCCCCATCCCCTTCTGGTTAATCTGGAAAGTGTAAAGTCTAGCTTTGAAATATAAATATGTTTCCTGTTAACAATTAAGGTTCTAGGCTTATGCTTGTTTTCCCCTGCTGCCCTTCAGAAGGAAGCTGAGTCTGCTGCTTGTCCTTTGTCTCTGGCAGAGGAGGAGTAAAGGTGAGAAGTTACACTATCACACAGCCTCACTCTTGCTCTAAGGCTGCGCTTCCTGGCCGGGGATTGGTGTCTATGCTCTGAGATGTTTTTTGTGTTGGTTATTATTATTATTATTATTATTATTATTATTATTTGGCTTGTTTTCTAGTGTGATATAATGAAGAGATATTTACACTTTATATCTATGAAAAGGTTTAAGATTTAGCAATTATGGACTGAGTACTCACCTTCAGTTCATGCCTGCCATGGCTTCTTCATTCATTCCCACGTTCAGATTCAACAAACACATTTTAACTTTTCCCTTAGGTGTCAGTCAGTGAGCTAAGAGATATAGATAGACAACAGGTAAAGCAGACACATTCTTGTCTTTTTGAAGCAAATCTGTGTGTCTTTTTGGTGTGATGTCTTTCAGGAAGGATAAATGGATGACATTTGTCTTAAGTCTGTCATATACTGGTAATCCGTTACTCATACTGGTGTAAGATATTGTTATATAGCAACCAAATCAGCTGTAGAGAATACTGAACAATTTTCTTCCCTAGAACTTTGTGACACTTTGTTTCTTGGTATATATGTAGGACTCTTCTTAAATGTCATGATTTGACGATATCATTACCATGTCCAGCTATTGAATATCTCATTAAAATTTCTTGAAATTCATAGTAGGGCTATGAATATTTAAATATTTTCTCTGTACCATGAAAGGTTTTTGTCATTATTATTACTGTTATTGCTTTGAATCGAGTTTTTTTGTTTCACATACATAGTCTTTCAAACAGTTATGGCAGTGTTCTATACTTTGAATTTAATTTTACACTTCAATATTCTTCTGAATTTTTAGTGTATTAATGTTCATCCTTATTTTTCTGGTAACTTATTCTTGCCTCTTCTAGCTTCTTTTCCATGCCTCAGTTCATCAATTCGTAGTGCACAATTGACTGTTTTCAATCCAAGTTCTCCACTTGCATTTATAATTCTTATTTTCTTACACTTCTCTCTTATTTATTTTTTACTAATTTTTATCTTTGTTTCTTTATTCTTTATAGTCCACATTTTAAAAACATTTTTCTGTTGTGTTGATATGGCTTTTTTTTTTTTTTACATGTTTTCTTTCTTTGAGGGACTAGTTTTTTAATCATCTATTTTTATTGTCTTCTGAATTATATGTTTATTTTTTACAGCTCCAGGAGTTTATAAAAATATTGCTGTCTTCTACTTATTAATCTTTCAATATAGCATAAAATTTGCTACCAAAATAGCATATGTAACATTGCATTGATTCACCCTGTCAGGTATATAAAATTTCTTATTTCACTCCACTTTTAATAATAGCTGCAGGGTGGGAATTTGGTGCTTTCTCTTCTCTGCTCCTCATTCTCAGCTGCCTGATAGAGGATGGACAGGACTTAGGACCACTGAAGCCTCATTGGGATAAATTCTATTATTCTTGTTTTATGAAACTTCTGTTCTCTGGCCCAATCAGGCTGGGCCTGGAATGGTTTATCATCCAGGTGCGGCACATTTGTTAAGGGGGGGTAGAGTTAGAGTTGGATCTTCCTCTTTTATAATTCTACTTGCTTGGTCTAAGACCATTAGCAGGGACTTAGTTCATCAATGCATAGTGCACAATTAAATGTTTTAAATCTTCTCAATCTAAGTTTCTCTTCAATTATTTCCTTGTACTGCTCTCTTATTCATTTTATTTGCTCATTGTTAATTGGAGTCCATGTAAATCAGGATGAATACAGTCATTTCTATATGCATTGCTGCCACCCTTGCCTCCAAACTGGCCTTTCTCATAAGGGGTAAGAAATGTGGATTCTCAAAAATCCCCAAAAACTAAAGGCCCTGGTTTTTCTTCAGCATTTCTGCTAAACATGGTCCCCTCAGACGGAAGAGTCTCAAGAGAGTCCTTCGAATGTTTTAATTTTTCCCCATCACAACTTTTTCTTAATTAACGGAGTTGTGATTTAATTCCTGATACCATGTTAAGCATTTTTTTTTCAATATATTATTGGCCTGTTAGTCTTCAGAATATGTGGTAAAAGACTGAAGTCTTGTCCTGTTAGAAGTCAAATTAAGCTTTTTTGTTTGCTTTATTTTTTTTTCAGTGGCTTTCAAAGAGTGTCTATTCTAAGGATCCCTTGATCTCCTTCTTACCTGAAAGATACCTGTTTGATTTAAAAGCCTGAAATCCATAAGCTAGCCAGTGTTGTCCACATAACAGAGAAGTGGGCCTAGGATAGTTGATCTACCATCTGTGTAAATGCTGGGAACACAGATTTAGAATATTATGTAACTTAATGCTAATTTGAAGGCTGAAAAATCTGTGCCATATTTTCTTAGCATTTCAAGAACTCAAAGATTATGAGTATTCTATTTATTCCATTTATTTTAGCCTACTCAAACATTCTGTAAATAAAATTACTAGAGGGAAACTGTTTCTGATTTAATTACATGGTGTTCTTTAATGTTTAAAAAGTCTTTATTGGTTTTGATGAGACTTTTAAAAACTCTCTTTGTTCTGTAATTTATTTTAACCTTAAAAATTATGTTTGGAAAAACATAAGATGATTTATATATTAACTTTTGAATTATATTTTAGGATCTTATTGGAAAATATTTGCTGAATTTTTTTACTTGTTGCATTGTGATTATCATAAGGGAAATATAACAAATACAAATTGTGGATAACAATGTATTTCTGAAATTTGCTCAATTTGAATGAATGAATGCTTATTTGATAGATATTATGGAAACTTGATGAATGGATTTTGATGTGTTATTTAATTAAGGATGAACACCAGAGCTGGTGAAATGAAAGTTTAGTGTTTGTCACAGCTGGAAATCAACAGAATATCTTCAATATTTTACTAATATAATGACTTGCATAATTTAATCATTTGTTTCTCAACTGTCTCATCTTTTAATAGGAACAGTGTAATGGAAATACTCATCTTATAGGCAGGAATCTAACCAAGGGGATGGGGAAGAGGAGTAGGTAGGGGTGGACAAAGGGGGAACAATGGGGACCGAAGGAGACTTTGCTTAGGGCAATAGGAGCAGGATGCAGTGACAGAAGATGTTAATATTGACTTGTACACTTGAAACCTGTATAATTTGGAGTAGCAGTGTTACCCCAATAAATTCAATAAAACTAACTATCTCATTAACTAATGAAATAAATAAGTGAATAAAGGGGGTTTTATGGATAAGACTTTTTGGAAACTTCAAATGCTCTATAGATATGATTATTACCCACAGTGCTAATATGTGAATGCTATTGCTCAGGACATTGGGATTATATATTTGCCCAAGGTCACACAGTAATTGGCAAGGTTGGGATTAGAACTTTATATTTTACACAATACTGGGTTATTTGTAATGAACAAGTCGGCTTTTTTTATTCCTTGAAAGTGTGATAATGTTTATTAAGTTTTAAATGGAAGGTGATGACTAATATACATACGTTAGTTTCATATATTATAATTTTTAGGTGCTATTTTGATTGTAGTCTTGTATTAACATTTTCTCTTCAAGAAGATTATAATACTAAATATAATAGTTCACAAATATTTTTATTGATTTCAGAGAGGAAAGGAGAGGGAGAGGGAAGGAGAGACAAAAACATCAATGATGAGAGAGAATCATTGATTGGTTGCCTCCTGCATGTCCGGTAATGAGGATCAAGCCCAAAACCAAAACCCGGGCATGTGCCCTGACCTAGAATCAAACCATGACCTTTTGGTTTTTACATTGATGTTCAACCACTGAGCTACACCAGATGAGAACACAAAAATTTTGCAATAGGAAAGCTATTAATTTGACTTGTTTTGTAGAAATAACAGTAATGATAGTTTTTAATCTCTGTTTACATGAGCACTTAATTTCAAGGATACAGTGAATCACTGGTTCCACTTCCTCCTTCTCAACTACCTCAAAACATCCGCTCACTTATTCATTGTTCTTTCTTTCATTTCTTTTGTTTTGGGCATCTGGCACGTAGCTATGTGTAGTTAAAAGTTACTGTTATCCAACATTTCTATGTGCTTGTAGTGTACACACTTCTGAATTACCGTATTTTTCGGACCATAAGACACACTTTTTTCCCCCCAGAAGTGGGGGGAAAAAGTCCCTGCGTCTTATGGTCCAAATATAGCCTACACATATACTTTAAAAAAAAAGTTTTTTTACTTGCCCGGCTCTGTGTGGTCTGTGTGTGCTTGCCCGGCTCTAAAATGGTTCTAAATGCTGCTGTTTACTTTACAGGGTTGATTACATGTGTTTATGACTGTGATGTTGGGTTTTAATGCACATAAAATATTTTAGGACACTATTTGTTTCAGAATCTTTTTTTCTTCATTTCCCTTCTCTAAAAACTGGTGCGTCTTATGGTCTGAAGTGTCTTATGGTTCAAAAAATATGGTAGTTTTGTTCCCCAAATTTCTGGAACAGAACTCTATTTAAAAAAAAAAAAGCAAACTAGAATTAATCTTTTGATCATGTATAATCAAATAATATGTCATAATACATAATATATATGTGTGTGTGTATGTGTGTGTGTGTGTGTGTGTGTGTGTGTGTGTGTATATATATATATATATATATATATATATATATATATATATATGCAAATTGTCTCCTTGGGAGTTCTACTGGGAGACCAGGAGTTCAATTGCTCACTATGACATGTGCTGACCACCGCATGTTTATAACTCTGAAGAAAATTTAGTGTCCACTAATACCTCTTGCCAGGCCTAGGGACCCTACCCATGTACAAATTTCATGTACCAGGCCTCTAGTAGTTTCTTAAAAAAAAAATAGGAAGATATCAAACACTGTTTTATAAATTATGACAACCCAGGATCCATTTAGCTATCACAATTATAGATTACTTTATGATATGTTTTGCATACTTTCTTCCCCATAATACCTAATGTATCAGAACTGCAATTGTACTGTACATGGCAGTTGTAGTGAGGTTTTCAAAATTATGTAAACTTTTTTTTTCTTTTCATAAGTGTATTTGAAATTATGCATCAAAATCTAGTTACAGCAATTTATAACAATTTTATATAATCCTTTGCTAATGTTATTTTTAGCTTGCATTCAAATTTTGACATTACAAGCAATGCTGTAAAGAGCATCTTCAAACATACTATCTTTTCCTTATGTTTAAATTTATTACCATAAAATAAGGACCTAAAACTAATATTTATTGCCCTAGCTGTGCATAGAGCATTGGCCTGTGGAATGAAGGGTCCTGGGTTTTATTCCGGCCAGGGACACATGCCTGGGTTGCTGACTCGGTCCCCAATAGAGGGTGTGGAGGAGACAGCCTATCAATGATTCTTCTCTCTCATCATTGTTGTTTCAATCTTTCTCTCTCCCTCTTTCTTCCTCTCTGAAAGCAATAAAAAAATCATTTCTTGTGACTTTTCTTATATATTACCTATATTATATGTCTTCTAAAATATTGTGCAGATGGATACAGCAACCCCAAATAGTTATTAAATTTTAAACATATTTATATTTTTTACTTTAATTATTACAACAATAGATTTGTTTATAATTTGTATATTTTTTGGGGGGATAGACATTTTATACATGTCTTTCTATTCTTCCATCCCTATTCATGTCCTTCCTCCTTCTCCTCCTCTCTTATAATTTGTTTTACTAGCTTTGTTTTACACACACACACACACACACACACACACACACACACACATATATATATAATTTATTTTTTAGGGTTGATATTTTGTCATTGATATGATTGATGATCATTATAATCCCAATTTTCACTCTTTTATCTCCACACATATACAAATGCACCCATATTTTTATATTTTTCTTTTCATTTTCAGTATAGGGAATAAATTTGTTTGCTATGGTTTTCTTATGTTTCAAATGAAAAGGTATTGATTTTATTAAAATCTGTGATCATAGAGTATTAGTGATATAGAGAGGATGCTGAGTGTGTGGAGGAGGACCATGGAGGAGAAGACTTTCCTGAGAAGGTAGAGGCAACTCATGAAAGAGGTTGACGCAAAGCCTCTGCTCTTGGCTGCTTCCAGTAAGAAGGAAGCAGAAGGCAAATACTGCAGGACACAGAGTCAGTGAAGCACAGGGAGACAAGGGTATATTTGGGCAGTAATGACATTTTTACTATGTAAGGAAGATTAAGTATGCTTCAGGTCCCTTGTCAGAATTTGCTACTCTCACCACCACCACCACATCTTGCTGGTAAATGCTCTTTTTATATTACCATACGATGACATTATCCCTAAAAAGGCATTCTACCTTTTCTTGGAGTTTTCCAATAATAATGAGTTTTTTCATCCTATGAATATAGGATGAAATAGAATATAAAATCATAAGAAAAAAGTGCTGTTCCAGGAATTATGCGGGCATTTTACATGCAAATTGTTTCTAATTCTTAAAACCACACAATACGTTTAGCCATGTTATCACCTTTGTGCAGAGGCAGGACATCCCTCAATGACTCAAAGTACAGCCAAGTTTTCAGTCTACGTCATTGCTACCGAAAGTGTGTGCCCTTCACCCCTCCCCCGTGCTGTTAACATTAGCATTGTGCAATGGAAGACAACCTTCATGTAGACTTTCGCATGGTTCTGGGGCGGGGCAGACATCAGAGCAGTTGTCCGTTTATTCTGAATGAGGACAGATAGGTAATGTCTGGTCACTGGCCAGAGTGGGTAAGGTAAAAGGTGAACCTTTCCATGGTAGACTGGTGCACTATCCATGCATCTCAGCAACTGTAACCCTCTCTACCATAACACATTCTCTCAGAGTTTTGTGTTTGTTTGAGAAAATGTGCACCTGTAAGGCACTCAACATCTATGTTGCTCACACCCGCTGGCTAGTAAGTTCTGATGTTCAACATGAAAGTTCTTTGAAAGCTTTGGGTGAATTGTACTTCTGATTTCTCTTTCTCTGAACTGTTGTTCCGTTGCCATGGTACTATTAATAATTCTAGCTTAGTTTGGAAAAGTTCACTTTCCCATTTTACAAGTTGTGTGTAGTTTGCAGATGCCTGAGCTGCATTGTGTTTTACATATCTGATGTTCTGCTTTAGATCCAGGCCCATGTTGTCATGAGTGCTATTCCCTGATAAGATTTATGATTCACTTACAAGTACTTGAGCAATGGTGGTGTGTGTCTGCTTTCATTTAAATATTGACTCTGTCATTTTTCCTGTGTCATTTCAGGCAAGATATTAAGCTTCGTAAGCATCAGTTTTCTCATGTCATTTTAAGAAGGGCTATAGTAATAATAGTTCCATTGTCATCAGATTTTTGGAGAATTAAACAAATAGTGTAAAGAAAAGATCTGTCATTCAACAACTCATAGGTGGAAAGCATCATAGTATTTGTAATACTAGCAATAATTGCACAATACTTATTATATTTAAAGTTTTACTCATTTACTTCTTCCATGTATGTTTTTTAATAAATAACCGTTCAAAATCTGTTTGGATTGTATTTAGAATTAAACATAGTTCTCAATAAAGTGATTAATAATTGTATGTTCAGTAAGTGCATGGATACATAAATATATGAATAAAGTTATAAATGAGTTGTTTAAAAAAATAACAGACTAATATAATTCCAAAAACTAAAAACTACATGTAAATTCTAGATACTATAGACTAATTGCTCGAAATTGTGTAGCATTTTATCTATAGTATTTGGAGTCTACATATAGGATTATATTAGCCTGTGTTTTTTTTTAAATAACTCATCTATTACTTTATTCATATGTTTATCTATCCATCCATTTATTCCTTTAACATATACTTACTAATCACTTTATTGTGCACCATTCTTAGTGCCAATAATAAAAAAATAAACCATGAAAAATGGTTAAATGTCTCAAAGAGCTTAAAATAGTATATGAAGATTTTAAAAAGCACTGTCAGATTGGAAAACGTTACAGCACAGTTAAGCCCATGGTCCCATCGGAATAATGGGCTGTGTGCCTGAAAAAGGTCCCCATCTAAGCGCTTTTCTTTTTTTTTTTTTTTTTTTTTTTTTTTTTTTTTTTTTTTACTTTTGAAGTATTTTGGAACGATGGATAATTTAATTTTATTATGTGTTGTAATATTAGTACATTTTTATATTTACCTATGTTTATATAGATTTAATGACCACACTATCTGTATCCGTCTGTACATCTATGTCTATATATATGGCTAAATATGTATCTATATACCATATACCTACACCTATATAAAAGTATAGAGTTGGATACATAATCTGTGCTCAGTAAATGTTTCCTCCTCTGGTTACTCTTTTTTCTTGTTTACACTTACAGATGTCCCCACTTTCTCCTTCTTTGCCCACCTCCCCCCAGGCCTGTTTGTTTACTACATTTATATGGTATGAATTGAATGATCCAGGACCATGATATATATTGCTCTTTATTTGCACCTTCTTCTCAAACCTGGCAAAGTGTTATTTGTACCTGCTTATTGGATTGGGCATAAGAATATTGTTGCTGCTGGTGTGAGGGCTGGCTACATTTTTTCTTTTTCTATCATCAACTTTGCTTTTGTGATAGTGTCTGTTATCATTTGTGTTTTCTATATGCTGAGGTACATAGCTGGTCAATCATGTTTCATTTACCAGAATTTCATTTTTAAGTTTTTTTTTTTTGAAATTATGACTAGTTAGAATTTAGCTATCTAACTAAATTGTTTCCAGTGGATGCAGGGTTATCTGTAAATAGGAGTATTCATCTTTATAACAAGTACTTGTTCATTCTTCTACTTGAATTAACAGAAGTTTCCCTAGTAGTGAACAATATTGATAGCAGTAGGTTATTTTGTTACTGAATTGGATGTAATTATCACCATCACTTTGCCATTATTATGATGTTGGTTTTAAGGTTTGTGGCTATTAAAATAATTCTTCTATTCTTTAGAATTACTTATTGGGGGAGATAATAATTTTTTTCTTATTGTTGAACGTTTCAGTGCTCAACAATTTAATTTTTTTGCACACTGATATATTAATGTTGTTACATGGAAGTATCCTTTCCTTTTTAGAGCAAATTACACCATTCATTTGTTTTGACATTTAAAAAAAATGAATACATTTATTGGGATGACATTGGTTCACATGATTGTCTAGGTTCCAGATGTGGATTTCTATGTTACAAGATCTGTATATTGCACCATGTGCTCAATACCCAAAGTCAAATCTTCTCCTGTCACCATATATTAGGATATTGTTACATCTTTTATATTTGGTTAACTAATAAGGTTAATACTTGATTTCATTAGACTTTGAATTTGGAATTGTAACTAGTTCAAGGGAACATAATGCTTTCCTATTATATATACACACCAGAGGCCCAGTACACAAAATCTGTGCAAGGGTTGTGTCCCTAGGCCTACCTGGTTATCAGGGCAGATCTGTGGAGCGATTGTGTGTGTGTGTGTGTGTGTGGGGGGGGGGGCACTGGCAACCAGTTGTTCCCCTGCTTGGTCGATTTGCATGTTTGGCTTTTATATATATAAGATTTTCCTCCTTCATTTTTGGTAAAAGGGGTCCCTGCCTTCCTGATGATTTTACCCCCTCACATCATTTATAACATATGAAATATTTTTCTACTTCTAATTCTTGAACTTTTAACATATTTATAATCACACATCTAATTTATGCCAACAAGTACTTATCATTTATTTTTTAACAAAGAGTCGCTTCCCATTCTTTGTGTATAGCAATCAACAGCTATGTCCAGATTTCTTTGTTTATTTATTACCTTATGTTATTCTTCCAACCTCTGCAAAATAAAGAGGTATCTTTGAGGTAAATTTTATGAAAGTTCACAGATTTAAAACTGTTTTTCTTTCATCTGTATATATGGGTGGCAGCCTGCTATGGTTAAACAGAGTTTTTGAATCACGTTTTTAGGAGAGAAAAAAAACCCAAAATACTCTGAAGTTATCTCTTTATTTCCTTCTGATGTTAACTGTCACTGCAGAGAACCCTGTAACCGCAGTGTTTTGCCTTCTTTGAAATATGCTTGCTTTTGTTCTTTTAGAGGCATGGGGAAGAACTGCACTATTGCTAGCATATTAGGACAGTTTCCTTGAAAATTTTATTGAGGTCATTGTTAATTCAGTCACAGTGCTTTTATAGAGTTCTGAAAAGTTTTCTTTAATTTTATACTTCCACTTCAAATCCTTTCAAAAAGGATATAAACAAAGTGATTTGCAAAAAGCAGCTCTTTCCTGATTATCAATTCAATTCTACTTTTTCCGTGTTCTGTATTCTGTCATCTTCCCCTGTATTTTCTGTTCTGCTATTAAAGTGGAATTTATTTCATATGCATTTTCAGCTTACCTCCTAATTTACTAATATGTACACACAAAAAAAACGGCATTACAAAACCATTAATGGATATTCAGTATTCAGAGTGCATAAATGCAGGCAGATATCTGAACATCTGCAATATAATGTCTTAGAGTTCCGTATTCATTTTTGACTCATCACTCTGTCACAGACATTACTAACAACACCACAACAAGTATAGCAGTTTTAGAAACGCAAGGGGGAAATAACATCTGATACAAAGACAATGACTACTGTTCGTTTGGGTATCGTCAAGGAGTATACACCTGCAATTTACCTAGCATCCCTGTAGTCTTTTGATTTTATTGATCAAATGGTTTTATTTTAATCATTTTAGTGGCTTTAAAATGTTGTATTCATTGAAGTGGCTCTGTAAATATCAAGCACTTCTGTGTACTAGTGTCTCATTTTACCTACTAGTATTTCTGTATGCAAGTGTAAAGGTATGAATATATGTACGTGTTTATGTCTCTCTGTGTATAAGATGAATAATGCTGCAAAGAACATTACTGAACAAAATTCCAGGCAGACATTTCTACCCATTCTCATAGGAAAAATATTTATAGAATGACAAGGTTTATATTGCTCTTGTGTATTTTTTCATAGCTACAGTGTGTTCTTTCTTTGACCTGGGAGTGGTTAATTGTACTCTAGTAAATTCTACTTTATCTGTTTACTAGCAGAGTGAACTAGTTGAGTTTAATATAAAGTGAGCCTCAAGTGATAATGGGCAAGCCGTTGCTATACAGCTGAAGGTCTAGTCCAGCCTGCCTTGGATACTGTACTGACCGCAGGGGAGAACGGCACCCCACATCCCTGTGCCTGTGCTGTTCAGAAGCTTGGACGGTGACTGGATCCGTAGCAGTGTGTTTTGCATTGAGGTAGCAGGCTGGTGTGGTGCCTGCACCCTTTTATTTCTGCAGAACATAGCTGAGTCTTCCAGTAACTACGTACACGACGTGTGACCTTTCTGTAGGAGTGTCGCAGGCATGCATTTGTTTCTACTCATTATTTCCCCGCTCCCACTGGAATGGTAGTTTGTATCCATGCTTATAAGAATCTGGAGATTGCTTTTAGGGATTTTTATTTATTCCAATTCTAATAGCCCTGAGCACGAATCCATGTGCCAGTAGCTTGCCACTGCCCTCCAGGAACTCTCTGCCCACTACTCTACCTCTTGTAACTCTCCCCTCCCATAGCTTGCTGCCCTGCCCCCTCCTGTAGCTCTCTGCTGCCTGCTTGTAGCTTGCTGCCCCACCCTCCTGCTGTTCTGTGATCTGGTCCTTACGAGGTGGGTCATTAAGCTTCACGACTTAACAACCATTTGCATATTACATCTTTATTATATAGGATACACTGCATGTGTCTGTGTGTATGCTAATATATGTACATGTGTTATAACACATAGGTTTTCACTGAGGGATGGGGAAGAAGAATGATCAAAAAAGAAAAGGGAAGCTATTTTCCAGGGCATGACAGTTTTCACAAACTATTATCAGGTGATCCTTGGAAAAGTATTCTCTTATCAAATAATTTACAACTGCTGGGTTACACACATTTAAGAGGAATCTATAGGGGCTTTAATACACTAAAGTGCACTTGGAGTTTCCAGAATGCGTTTTGTCAGCATTCACTGCTTTTCCCAGCACAGCAAAAAAATATTTCCTGTATGCAGTGCTCCTTGAGGCACGGTTTGGAAAATGCAATACATATATTTTTTACCCATGTTAACTTCCACCCTCAGGTACCTGCCTCCACCTCAATTAACTACTCATGATAGCCCACTCCCACAATTCTGAAAGGGGGATTGGTGGGAATAAGGGTACCTCATACTCATATTTCAGGGAGAAATGTTTCTTTTGCCTTGTTCCCCCGCAGTTTGCCTCGCACCAGGTTATATCATGCTACGTACTCCACAGTGTAGGCTGCTCTGAAGAGCACAGACTTTTGAGTGAGGCCGGCTTAACCCCAGGCCTCTCTGCCACTTACTAAATGTGTGAGGTCTGGTGACTGACTGTACCTCTCAGCATCTCATGTTAATCATTATTAAAGTCACTGGGATTCTTAGGACTGGTTTCTAGATTACGTGTAACACTCCTAAAAACAAACATAAAGAAGAAGGCTATCTAAATGCCCCAGAAGCACACATAACACTTTTCAACATCAGTTCTTCAACAGAGAACTACACATTTAAACCACAATTAGATACCACAATAGCATGGTAATTTACTGACAATATTGAATATTGGCAAGATTATATGGAAATTGGAACACTGATCATTTTCTGGTGGGAATGAAAATTGCCACAACCGTTTTTGGAAAACTCTTCAACAGTTTCTACCAGAAGTAAATTACTGCCAACCCTGTGTTCTAGGAATGCAACCTAACAATTATAATCCTAGAATATTAAGCCTTTGTAACAGTTTTAGCTATGGATAAAATCAATAAGAAGAGGGATAAATATGGCATATTCTTTTAAAATATATATATTTTATTGATGTTTTACAGAGAGGAAGTGAGAGAGACAGAGAGCTAGAAACATTGATGAGAGAGAAACATTGATCAGCTGCCTCTTGCACACCCCCTACTGGGGATGTGCCTGCAACCAACGTACATGCCCTTGACCAGAATTGAATCTGGGACTCTTGAGTCCGCAGGCAGATGCTCTGTTCACTGAGCCAAACCGGTTTCGGCTATATGGCATATTCCTAAAATGGAAAGCTACACTACTGATACATGTAGGAACTTTAAAGGATCTTTCAGGATAAACAGAGTTAATAGACTATATGATGGATAATTTCATTGATATTAAGCTCATGCGCCACCAAAACTAATATATGGTAATAGAAGTCCAAATAATGGTTACCTCCTTAGAACTGGATGGTATTGACTGAAAGGAGGCAAAAGGTAACTTTTGAAATGATAGAATTATTAAATATATTGATCCAGGTGGCCATGTTATTGATGTATATACACATAAAATATATTCAGCTGTGAATTTAAGATGGGTATGCTTTGTGGGTTTTTTTTTTTTTTTTTTTTTTTTTTTTTGTCACTGTGCCTTAGTTCAAATAAACACTTAAAAACCAAAGCAGTGATTAGATTAACAATGCAGTACAATATGTGTGATATACAGTATTGACATGGAGTAGATTCTCGGCAAATTGAAGGTATTTTGGCTTTTATAAATTAGTCTGAGATGAGTTTACTGCATGTAAAGACATTCTGAAGAACCAATAGGCTTTGTTTTTTCTTGCCTACTAATTTATTCGTTCTTGGACTACTATTAGATGGGATCAGCACATACAGAGACAATGAACTTCCTAACAAGGAGAGTCCTAGAGACAGAAATGAATTACACTCTGTATCATCGGCTGGCTATTTGATAACAATTAAGGTATAATACAATAAAAAGACTGTAAATCTGTTTTCATTGCATTGTTTGCACAAGATGGGCAGTAGAAAAAAATGGCAAACGGAATGAGATACATCACTGAAGCTGGGACAAATCTGGTGTGTCTGCGTCTGCATAAAATCCTATCTTACTGTTCTATCAGAATTTATATTTTTTTCTGGAGTAAAGTGTTGTATACTTGATGATTGTACCATAATAGTTGTTAATGAAAACAAGCAAAAAATGAAAAAGAAAAAAATAATTTTTTTTTATTTTTTTTATTTGATAGATTCTTAAGATAATAGTCTGAATCTCTGGATTTAATGTGTCTAAAGAATTAGATTTCTGCATTTGATCTTAAAAAACAAATTACTGCCAGTGAATTTAAACGCTTCCACATCTAATATGCTAACCAAAGTGCAGCAATTGCACCATGGGTGAGGCACTCATGGTGCAGAGGTTTTGAGTCACTTGTTCTATGGAGCTTTAAAAATGGTTATCAGGTGTTTTTTTTTTTTAAAAATGGCACCTGTGAAATGCTGTTTCAAAACAGCATCTTAAAACTGTGCCCCTTTAATTTGTTCTGTTTTTCTGTTATGTTTTTATATGTTCCCATTTGTCCTGATGCTGAAATTGCTTAGCCTTCTCAAGTTTTATGAATGGATACACAGTCTCAAGTTGTTTACTTAATGAGTCCAGTCTATCTGTGCACTTCATCTTTATATAATAGACAAAAACCACAATCTTGTATTTCACACAGTTCTAGTGAGCCTGAGGCATAAGCAATTTTTAGTCGGCTCATAACAAACAAAGCTACATAATAAGAGTCTACAAAGACAGCACAGGATCAGGAGATTAGGAGCAAAATTCTAATTCGATTTTTATAACTGATTTTTATAACTAGGCATTCAATTGTGTTCTGTGATTTCCTAGCAATACAAGCAAAAAAATCAAACACAATTGGGCATATATTTTTTATAATCTACTTCAAGTAATCTTATTCAGTGTGAGTAATAGGTGTTTTGGGTTTTTTCCCCTTATAAATGAATGCTGGAGAAGATTTTCTACCCTGGCAATATTGAACAAGTTAGTGAACAAAGCTTTACAAAAGATGAATGCTTCCCATCTGTTTAAATTATATGCTGAAGGGTAGTAGAAGGAAAATGAGAAAGAGGAGTGAGGGAGGACAAAAGGGAGAGGGTGTGTGTGTGTGTGTGTGTGTGTGTGTGTGTGTGTGTGTGTGAGAGAGAGAGAGAGAGAGAGAGAGAGAGAGAGAGAGAGAGAGAGAGGCTGAACTCACATGAGAAGGGAAACTACAGTGAGGTAAAAGCCAGATTGCAGGATTAAACTGTTTATGTTAAGTATAAGGTGTGACCAGGGCATCTTTGTATTGTATATTTATCCAAAGTCCTAGAACTTTGAACATGCAAGTATATATTTAAAAGAGAGCCAGAAAACTCAGGACAAGAATTGTAGAAATAGATGTTTCTGCTTAAGGGCTTAGCGGGACAGTTGAGTGCCTGAGAGTTACAAGGGGAGAATAGTAAAGTGAAGGAGCTGAACACTGAAGTTAACTATAAAAAGATTCTGAGAGTTTGCCCAGCCAGTGCAGTTCGGTTAGAGCATCATCCCATGCACTAAGAAGTCACCTGTTTGATTTATGGGCAGGGCACATGCCTGGGTTTTGGGTTCAATCTCAGTAGCGTTGATACCAGAGGCAGCTGATGGATGTTTCTCTGTCATAGGTGTTTCTATATCTCTCCCCTCTCTATCTTTCACCCTTCCTTTCTGTAAAAAAAAAAAAAAAAAAAAAAAAAAATCAATAAAAATATTTTTTTAAAAAAAGAATAGAAGTTGGATCAGGAAAGGTATGGACAACAAGAAAGAAGGTAGAGTATACAGATTTCAAAAATGAATGTAGGACAACATAGTTCATTGAAGGATTCATGCTAAATTACATTATGCTAACTTTTTTTCTTCTCTGCTCATTTATACTTTTTTAAAATTAAATTTGAATTTCCCCCCAATACTACAAGAAAACTGATCCTTAGAAGTTCACTAATGACCTCTTTTTCATTTGGCTAATTGAATTTTTAATAATCTTGTTCATTGGTTTCTATTTTCCTTCCTGTTTTGAAATGGGGTGCCTTCACTGCTGTAAAAAATGTGCTATTCTTGAAGCCTTCTTATGGTTTTGAATATTTAAATATTCCCTCTGGATTCTTGGGGGGTGGGGAAGTCTATTCTTATCCTACTTGTAAGTAGTCACTGCACAAAGCCTTTTTACCAAACTTAGTTTCTTTCTTCCTCTTTTTGTGGTTAAATGTTTTCTAGGTGCAGTAAATATATCTGAAAGCAAAAAAGAAAATGCATATAGTAGTTTTTGTAGCAGGTATTGTACCTTATCTAATTCTAATATATGAATACTTCATGTTATTTGTAGCATAGAAATTTTAGAGGCGTCATACTTGAAAAGATAAATGCAAAGATACCCCACTCATATAAGGTTTAAAGATTGGACATTCAATGACAAGTTGTTGACTAATGAAAAATTCCAAAGCTCTATAGACTACAGAGCTTTTTTCTGTGTTCTATTTGAATATAATAGTTTATTAATAAAGGACCTTAAATGACTTAAAAAATGCTCTTGAACTCATAGCTCCTTACACTAATCTCATTGATGAAATAGAAATTGTAAATTAGAAAGGGCATAAAAAATAGAAGAGAGTTTGAATTCAGAAACTTATAAGAAAGGCCGATTTTGCTCTTGGGTATGCTTTTATTGCTGCTTCTCCTTATTCCCAGAGAAGAAATAATTAAGCATCAGCTGTGAAATAATACCTTTCACTGCCACTGTGAAATTCCTGTGCTGTTCAACACACCACTAGGGTCAAGTTCGGTTTTGTTTAATTTTGATCAGATGAATGTCCTAATTGGCATTCAGGGACAGTCTAGGGAGACAATCCTCAAACTTTAAAATAAGGATTAAGGAAGCATTGGTACTAAGAATAAGCAATTTAAATGGGACTAATTTGCAATTGGAAAACACACATAAATCATTTAAAATCCATTATGTTAATGAAAACCCTTTGCGGACTTTAATATAGCAATAACAGGAACACTTTAATAGCAGCTGCATGGGGCCACACACCGCTCTAGGTGCTGAGTGTATCAGATTAATGTAATCCTATAAGGAACACTATGAGGAAGCTACTATTTAAGTCCCCAGTTGATAGATAATGAACTGTGCTGGAGACATGCTCAAGGTCACACAAGTGGGAACTGGAAGAGCCAAGCTTCAAACCCAGGTCTGTTTGAGGCTCTCATGCAGGCTACTAAACTTCATTTCAATATTAACAAAGGAAAGACATAAAGGCCATGGGACTGACTTTATTATGTAATAAAGATTGGTGACCTGTTACAGACCAAGCCATCTCAAACTAATTCTCTAGTGGACTAAGGAAATAAGCAGATGGAAATAATGATTTGGTCTTCTCCTTGGCCAACAGAGCACCTTAAAATAAGGTTTGTTTGTAACAGTTTAAATTGATATTTATTGAATTAGTGCATCTTTTGCTGTTTCAGGGGTTTAAAGTGTGTACTGAGTCAAATTGACCAGAAATAACAAATTAAGTACACTTAAATGCTTTTAAAAATTTATAAAATATGGTGGATTAAAAACATTAAAGTCACCATTTGAATAAGGTATCAAAATTATTAGGTATTGTTGAGTGGCACTTAAAATCCTTTAGTGAGTTAAATGTGTGTCAAGAATATACAAGCTTTTATAAATTAAATGTGTTAAAACAATACAAAATTTTTGGAAACCTAAATAAATAACCATAGCTTTCTTATAAAAGAATGCTAAGAAATCACAAAACACTATCAGCCACAATTGAGTAATACTTAATGGTAAGATAGTACATTCTTTGTAAGTGTTCTGAAACATTTTTCTTACAGCTAAGGCAATAATGACTACAAACTGATCAGTGCATAGACTGAGAAAAGTATATTAGCCAAATGACATCACAGCAAAAATATATGATCAAATGTTAATAATGTAATTCTTTCCAAGGGCAATAGCTTAATTTGAACTGGGATTGGACTCCTCTCTTACACTTTGCATACTTAAGAATTCATATAAGTCCTATATACTACAGATTAGGGACTATAAATTTTGGGAGGCTATGAATAAAACAATGAATATTGTCAGGCAAATTCTTTAAATCACATGACTTCAAGACTACAGATTGCATATAGTTCCCAACAGCAAGCTAATATGACAATTAGATAAAGTTAAGCACATATTTTATCATATGACAGACACATGAGGCATTTTAAAATCAAGTTGGTTTTCCTTCATGTTTAATGAGATATGAGTGAGCAGTATTTTCGTTAAGTAGAAAGATTACTAAGTTAACAAAACATTGAGCCAAGATTTTAAATTTAGCCCTAACTGGGTTGGCTCAGTGGATAGAGTTGTGTAGGAGGCAGTTGATCGTTGTGTCTCTCTCATCAATGTTTCTGACTCCGTTCCTCTCCCTTCCTCTTTGTAAAAAATTTCTATAAAATGTTTAATAAAAAAAAATTATAAACTTAGAAAGCATGATATAGTAGATGCCCAGTGCATGAAATTTGTGCATGGGGGCCTGTGTCCCTCAGCCCAGCCTGTATCCTCTCCAATCTGGGACATCCCTCTCACAATCCAGGACTGCTGGCTCCCAATTGCTCGCATACCTGCCTTCCTGATTGCCCCTAACAGCTTTTCCCTGCAAGCCTGATCATCCCTTAACCACTCCCCTTCCAGCCTGATTAATGCCTATCTGCTCCCCTGCCAGCCTGGTTGCCCCTGACTGCCCTCCCCTGCAGGCCTGGTCCCCCAAACTGCTCTCCCCTACAGGCCTGGTCATCCTCAACTTCCCTCCTCTGCCTGCCTGGTCCTTCCCAACTGCCTTCTTCTGTTGGCCTGATCACTCACAACTGCCCTCCCCTGCCAGCCATCATGTGTCCACATGGGGGCGGCCATATTGTGTGCTGGAGTGATGGTCAATTTGCATATTACTCTTTTATTATATAGGATAGAGGCCTGGTGCATGGGTAGGGGCTGGCTGGTTTTCCCTGAAGGGTGTCCCAGATCAGGATGGGGGCTCCCTTGGGTCATGGAGCTGCCTGGGCAAGGGGCCTATGGTGGTTTGCAAGCCAGCCACACCCCTCAGTCACCCAAGTGGAGGTCCTAGTATCTGGGATTTATTTATCTCCTATAATTGAAACTTTGTAGTTTGAGCAGAGGCCACAGCAGGCCAGGATGGGCAGAAAGCTTGGCTTCCTTCATCGCCAAGGAAACGCAAGCCTCTTGCTCTGTCTGTGACACAGCCATCTTGGTTGGGTTAATTTGCATACTCGCTCCTGATTGGCTGGTGGACATGGCTTGTGGTTATACTGGAGGTATGATCAATTTGCCTATTACTTTTTTATTAGATAGGATTAGTAAGACATTTTATTAACATTATATTATAATATTACTAGAGGTCCTGTGCATAACATTCCTGCAAGATTTGTCCCCTGCTGCCACGCCAGGGGCCTCTGCCTTGGCATCTTGTGCTTTTATTAATATAGATATTATTTACAATGTGTGTATATATAATTGTGTGTGTATATTATTGTATGTAAACATTGAGTAATGAGCTTAGAGGAGCCCCTCTCCCTTCACCTGGAGAGAATGAACTTTCCTGGGTATGTTCAGAGTCCTTGGGCATGATTTGATGCCTTGAGCAAAGCATAGGATTTGAGGAGAGAAGCAGATGTGGTCTCTTCTTTTCATTCTGGCCATTATTGGGTTGCCTCCTTGGCCAACTTAATGAAATTTTCTTAACTCTAAAATCCTCATATGTGAAGTAGAAATAAAAATAACTCTCACTTTAATAGATGGTTGTGAAGAAGAAATCAAACTATACATGTATAGTTTGCACTACGATGTGAGGTAGATTTAAGGTGTCCATTAATTTGCTACCCTACCCATTGTATTCTTTATGTTTCTGACAAACTACCCTTTACCAAATATTATATTTTGTGTTCTGATTTATATGATTTCAAGAGAAAAGATGACAAGAGTTTTTAGACCCCTTGCTGTTAACTTTTGTCTGGGCAGAGAAAAATGAAAGGGACAGCTGTCTGTATCCACACACACACACACACATATCTAGGTTGTCCTCCATCTGGCCAGGATCCAGAGATCCAGGTTCTCTCTCTTTCTCTAATTTTATAGATTACTTGTCATCCAGGGCCCAACAGTTTGTGGGACTCAGGGATTTCTCCATAGTGCTTTGTTAAAGCAGAGTGTGCAGTATAATTAGTGCTATCAAAGGAATCAAAAGACTTGAATTTGTAGCCCCAGCTCTGATATTGTGCACAATCTCCAAATAAGTTTAAACAGTTCAGACTCTATTTCTTCATCTATAAGAAAATAGGATATGGACATACACACAATTATGTATACACACATTATATGTGATATAATGTTATATATTTGTACACATTCTTATTTCTGTATATGCTGTCATGAGGACTATGCATGCTATACAGTGTGAACATTCTCATCATGATCAGAATCCAACTGTGCTTGTTCTTAATTTTCCCTGGTGACGTGAAGTCTGAAGAACCCAACTGGCCTTTTCCTTTGCCTGATGTATTCCCCGCATGTCACTTACACTACTTTACATAAAGTAATGGAGCAGAAAAGGATAGTTAGAGAGCATCAAATCCAACTTTCTCACTTGAAGAGTGAATAGGCAAATTCTAGCAGGCAGGCCAAATGCTCATGTCACATACATCACAGGTATGGCGCTCTCCTGACTCCAGTCCTGCCCTGCTGCCTATCCTGTCCTGCATTCCTCTCTGTACTTGTGAGATAAAAACAAGTACAAGTTTGTGTGTAATGTGATGTTTTAGTGTTGCTCCTCAATGCCCCAAAACATGAAATGTGAAAGGCTGTGAAATGAATCTGAGAATGGTAGAAGGTAGTTTGACAAACAGAAGGATTGGATTTCAGAAACCACGCCTGATGGCAGAGGGGCATGTTTCCCCCAAACTCCACAGAAGTCAGATTGCTCAGAGAGAGGTGCAGGTATGTGAAAAATGGAGGTTTATAGTGGCATCTGAGTGCCTAAAGGTACCTTCAAAGGTAGCCCAGGGTCTAATAGGGAACTTGGTTGGCCTGACTTTGAATTATCTCATTAATTTACACAGCAGTTGTTTCTTTGCATATCATGTGCTCATCAGAGACAGCCAGCTTAGCTAACAAGAGCACTAGATTGTATTGCTACAGCTCACGTGGACTTCTTTTTAACTCTCTGCCAGTGAAGAGCAAATACCCTGTTGGGCAGCAGGAAATCTGGAATGGAGACTCTTCTTCCTAAAAGCTGCTACTACTATAGGTATCATCCTGCTAGGACACCTGGGATGAAAGTTGCTAAGAGTTTTCTCTCTGACCCACTAATTCTCAGTACCTATGTAGACAGGTTATTACTGTATTTTTCTAAAGGGCTTAGATTTAACAGAAAATATTTGGACAAATCACCTTAGTTACTGTCCTTTGTAATTACACTAAAAACTCTGTAAATAAGTATGCTCCCGAATGTGTAGATTTCTCCCATTTATTCGCTGTAATTGAAAGTATATAGCTGGCCAAAACCGGTTTGGCTCAGTGGATAGAGCATCAGCCTGCAGACTGAAAGGTCCCAGGTTCTATTCTGGTCAAGGGTATGTACCTGGGTTGCGGGCACATCCCAGTAAGAGGTGTGCAAAAGGCAGCTGATCAATGATTCTCTCTCATCGATGTTTCTAACTCTTTATCCCTCTCCTTTCCTCTCTGTAAAAAATCAATAAAATATATATTTTTAAAAATAAAGTATATAGCTGGAACCAATATGTTATGGCATGAACATTAGGCCTCATGATTTCTAAAAATCTTTTGGTAGGTTTTTTTTTTTTTTTAAGTCATCACTCTCTTTATGGATTCACAGGATTTCATTTTAAGCACATATGATATTGAAACCATTTTTCTCCTTCATATGCAGAAGTCTCCTGAGACTTAAGGGTAATTAGGGCAGCAGGTATTTTTGCAAATAAATCGACCATCAAGTGCAGTGGCTTCCTGCCATGCTCACAAACTGTCTAAAAACTTCACTTTGATACTCTTAGGTCATATTTTATTTAATGATGTGTTGGTCCTCAGTTTGAAATGAAAACTATGATTTTTTTTTTTTTTTAAGATCTTGGGTTACAGTATTTTTTACTGCACTATTTGATTTTGTTAGAGTCTTTGGGAAGAATATTGGGTCCCACTAAAAGAGGGCAATTTCAAAATACTTCATCTTTTAGCTCTGTAATGGTTGTCACAGCAAAGGAATTGTTTTAATAAAAAGTTCACCCACACCAGCACCACTGCTCAATAGTACTTACATTCATCTCTTCCCGAATCCCTGGAACATTCCACAGAGCTGCCGTTCCAGACCCTCTATGGTTTCTTCAAAATGTCATCTCCTCCTGCACCTCGTTACCCTCAATATATTTAAAAGATGACATGATCTGTCACTTTATTGGGTCAAAGCTGTCAAATGTGACTCTGAGTTTCCTGTATTTCCTTCCTATATATCCCAGTGTCTTCATTTTTCTCTTTTTATTCTAAAACAGGAAAAAGCACTTTTATTTTTCTAAAAATTTACCCAGTTGGCTTGACGTTGGATACCTTACCCTCTAGACATTGTGCTGTTAATAATCTTTAATGAATCCTTGATACTCTATTTGTCCCTTTTTGCTTTTGAATGGATGTATTTGGAGGTACTTGCTTCCAACTCAAAACAAAAAAGTAAGCTGTTTAATACCTTACAGTCAATTAAAAATATCTTTTTGTTGTTGTTCTTCTTCTTTTACTTAGCACTAAAGTTCTGAAAGGTAGACCTCACTTTTTTTTTTTTTTTCTTTTTTCTTTTTTTTCTAATTTCCTCTCACTTCTATCTTGTCTTGACTTAACCTGTCAGACCGGTTCTTCTACTCATCTTTAGGAATGATGTTTTTGTTTGTTCTATTAGTACTTCCCAAATTGTGTTCCATGTGGTCAAGCCCTGCTCTTAAGCCATGTTTTGCCCCTGATTTACTCTATTTTAATGGCACCATTCTTTCTCCAAATCAATGTTATACAAACCAAATCCTATTGTATGTCAACTTTTCTCTCCTCGTCCATTTCTGATTGTTTACTAAGTCCAGTATAGGTGGATTGTTTATACATTTTTAAGTGCATTTTTTTCTGCTGAAACTGGTTTGGCTCAGTGGTAGAGTGTTGGTCTGCAGACTGAAAGGTCCTAGGTTCGATTCTGGTCAAGGGCATGTACATTGGTTGCGAGCACATCCCCGGTGGGGGGTGTGCAGGAGGCGGCTGGTCGATGTTTCTCTCTCATTGACATTTCTGGCTCTCTATCTCTCTCCCTTCCTCTCTGTAAAAAAATCAATAAAATATATTTTAAAAAATTAATAAATGCATTTTTTTCTTGTATGTCTGTTGCCACAGGGATAGTTTAGGTCTTCATTTAAGTCATTGCTCCTACTGCAGACATCTCTTCCTTAGTTTCCTGCTTTCTAGATCCTGTCTGCACCTGCCTGAAAGAATAATCCCCATAGTTTTTTTTTTTTTGTTTTGTTTTGTTTTCCCTCTTCCATTCAAGTTCTTCAGAATATACACTTACAATCCAAAGATGTTTTACCTCCCTCTCAGTTGAGAAGGATTTCTGAGATATAACTATAATTTGTGGGTTTAGCTAATATTTCTCCATGTAATTAATCCCTGCTCCAACCATAAGAATTCCTTTGTTTGTGATGCTTTTTTTTGCTTGCTCGCTCTCTCTCACTCACTCTTTATTATTTCTTAGCAAGAAATATCTTTTACCAAAGCACTTACCTTTGGCAATTTTGATGCCTTTTACTCTTTGCTGATCTCACTTGAGTTCTACTTTTCAACCTGGTTTCATGCCTCTTAAGAAAATGTGTATTTCCTTTATTCATCTATCTACAAGTGTAAATTCCTTTACTATATTAAATATAATATCTGTGAGAGGAATGATTTTACCATCTTGATATTTAATAAAGAGGAAATATTTAAAACAAAAAAATTCTTAGATTATCTGAGCATAGTGCTTCCAAAATCACAAGACAACTTAATTTTACTTCACTGTATTTAAATTGGAAGTTTCTTTTATGTCTTTTGTTTTGTTTTGTCTTTGTTGTTATTTTTTGTGTGGAATTATTGGCTGCTTCATTGCTTTCTCAAACAAACTCTCGCATCAGGATTTCTTTATATTCCATACACCTGCCAGAATTGACCTGTATCTATCTCTAGTGAAATATTCATTTTATAGTTGCTAACATATGTCCTTGAATGCTGGATTTAAAACAATAATATAAAAACACACACCATAATATCATAATATTCAGTGTAAATAAAATTAACAAAAATCAATTATCTGTTAATACGATCTTAGAAGAGTTCAATGATTCTGACTAAATATCTTTAGTATTTATATCTATAAAGTTTCTTTTTGTCTATTTATTATGGAACCATGTGTTATTCAAATAGGCCATATCCCCCTTGGCGAGTTATTGGATATCTTTATTTCATTGTTTAAAATTTACATTGTGTCTATTTTGAAAATATCTAAATTGCATATGAATTAAATCTCACAGAAAATAATATATTTCAGAATAAAACAGAGCAGAGGTAATCAAAATAAGGAGTAAGAGTAGATAATACCAGGTACCTTCATGAATTGATGACTTTCATTGGTTCTTATTTGCTTTCTAAGTATTCTGGCAGCGAAAAATATACAGTGGTGCCTCACACAATGAACTTAATTCATTCCAGGAGCAAGTTTGTTATGCGAAAAGTTCGTTATGTGAAACGCGTTTTCCCATAACAATACATGTTAAAAAAAATAATTCGTTCTGTAGCATAAAATATGCTAAGATGACATAAAAAAAGATAAATTTTTTGTTATTATTTTTATTTAGATACATCTAAAAACATAATTTTTTTTTAAAAAAAACACACATTTTTTAAATTTTAAGACAGACTAAGTAGAGTCTACCGAATCTTGCACATCTTCATCCATTTTCTGCTTTTTGGCCGATGGTTTCATGAAAAACCTGTCCAAAGTCGTTTGTTTTTCTCTTTTCTCCAACATCTGCCGGAAATAACGGACAAGAGTATCGGAGTAAAGATCGTTGATCCTGTTTGCTTCAGCTGAATCCGGATAGTGGGCATTGGTAAACTCCTGAACTGCTTTCCATTTGACCAGGATGTTCTTGATGTCAGCAGTTGGGATTGGTTGATTGTTTGATTGTTGCTCCTCGTTATCAGATGACGCTTCCCTTTGAGCATTGTCCTGTTTTTTAGAAGCCATGATATAAAAAAAATATTGAGTTTAACTTAAAAGGACGACTGCCGTGATACGTGCGTGATTTAATTCGTAATGAAGAACGATTGCCGCGATACGTGCTTAAGTTAAGCGCAGTGACTAACGACTGCCTGCAGTGCCTGCGCGGAAGGATGCAATACATCGGCAGCGATCGTGGAAGCCCGGGCGAAGCAGTCGTGGAAGCTCGGGCAAAGCGGTCATGGAAGCTCGGGCGACTTCGTTGTGTGAAACGAAGTTCGTTGTATGAATCATGAAATGAAGTTCGTTGTGTGCAGCGTTCGCTGTGCGAGGCGTTCTTTATGCGAGGCACCACTGTATGCATGTTGGGTTAAATGCTCACTGGACAATTACCGACCCTTGACTTTAGTTTATATAAAATGAACTTGGAAAGAATGTGAGTTTTGAGCAACTGGTTTTAAAAAACACACCACAATTAGGATGCAATGTTACCTATTAATATAAATGGAGTAAGTAATGTATAAAAGATACTAACAAGTGAAATGTTATAAAAGCAAACTCTAGGTTTTCTCATACCAAGTGAGTCCAACCCAAACAATCTCCCTATTTTAAGATAAACTAAAGACCAACTTTAATTTCATCTGCAAAAATTCCTTTTGCCATATAACATAACATAAACTTCTTAACCTGATGCCAAGTGGGTACTTAAAACATCTGGGGGATCGTTTTGTAAATTATATAATTGTACAACCACTATGCTGTACACCTGAAACTAAGATAAAAGAATATTGAATGCCAACTGAAACTGAAAAATTAAATTAAAAAATTAAAAAATTTAAAAAAGAGATTGAGAAAATATTCACATGGACTTGTGATAAATAGCTCTACAGTGTTGTAACTGCTAAGATTTTTAAAAAATTACTTTTGTGTCTTCTGAAGTCAGGCACTTTATAGAACAGAATTGTATTTAGCAGTAATGGACACTGAGGAGAAAACCTAAGGGAAAGGCCAGTGTGCCTCACTGAAAAGCTCTTTAGTAATAAATCTTATTTGATTTGATTTGGGAATATCTATCTGCATTCCAAGCAAAGAAAAAAATACATGAGGCGTCAAGTAATGCAACTTAAAGGTGTAAATGGATGTATATTGAAGTAAGGGAATGAGTTTGAAAAAGAATTTCAATGACCTTATTGAGAATATTTATTTTCTCACTATTATCGTGAACTCTTTGTGACCTCATATAAAAGAAAATGTTACAGGGGCTACTAGTATGTCAAATTGAGTTTGATCAAGAGACAGTTGGTGAACACTACATTGAATATGGCTTTCAGACTAAAGGAAGTTAGTTTAGATTTACTACCATAGATTGAATCTTGCATCTCACCATGAACCCAATTTATCATTACACATTGCTTTATCATATAGTTCCACAAGGTAGAAAAATTATGCCGCAGGTTTTCATTAAGTTTTTGGCACGTGTGACTGGATTGTAAGAATATATAGCCTCAGCGTGAACATTTTATTGTAAACTGACTTTATTGCCATCACATAAACACAGGACTATATCTCTAATAAAAGAAAAACACACAAATATTTAGTATAGGATATATTTTCTCCTTCATACATTATTCACATTGGAAGGCAGACTTGGATTTCTCTGTTCATTTTCCTAGTTATCTTAAAATGTAGAATTGTGTGCCAAAGGAGGAAATGTTACTGATGTTTATGTTTTAAATGTATATCCCATAAATGTAATTAAATCTAAGACACAATTTCTCAAACAGACAGAATACTTACTTTAACTTCACTATTTAGCACACGCAAAACCATCTGGATAGTGGAACTAATAGCACAAAATTTCAGATCTGAATTCATAAGTTTCAGTCTCTTGCTTCCAGATATATATATATATATATATATATATATATATATATATATATATATATATATATATATATATTTGACAAGAGAATCACATTTACTAAATGCATACTGTTATAAAACATTGTTTTAAGGGCCTAACATATATTAAATCACTTAATCCTCAAAATAAACCTATGGTGAATGTACCATTATTATTCTCATTCTAAAAAGGTTTTTAAAACATTTCCATTGCCTCATATAGTTTCCATTTTATTTATTTTTACCTGATAATTCTTATAACAACATCAATATAGATCTCTATTTTAAGAAAAATAATTCTTAAGCTTAACTTCAAAGAAACACACACACGCACACACTTTGAAGACTCAAAGACGTGTGCATATCCTCAACCTTCTAAAATCATGTTCTAGTTCAGGACTTCATTTCCAATACACAGTTTTGCTTTTATGCCCTCCAAGCTTGCTCCCCTCTAGTTTAGCGCCCACAGTGCTACCAGAATAATGCATAATGCATTTGAAGGTAGGCTAACTTACCAGTTGTCCAAAAAGTGTAGTAAAATTTGTGCATACCACTCTATGTACTATATTCTAATAATTAGTATATTTCTTTTTCTCAGCAAGTGAAATTAAGGCCATCATGCTGTGCCTGCCAGGACAGCCAAGGGTTCATCGAGCCTGAAGGGGGCCAATGAAGGATGAAGAAAAAAGACAGACCAAGAGAATAAACTGAGTTTAGATGGATCTTCTGTGCCTTACGGAGGCCACAGAACAGATCCAGATGGCAAAGCTGATGCTTTACTTATAGTCAAACAAGGTAGTTTACAATGTTCTTGTAAGTTTCACCTGTTTTGACAGCACTTGCTGCCTCTCCCACAGCCCATTAGCCACTCAAGAAAGATCTAGGGAGCAGTCACAAAGATCAAGCTTTATGCTTAGAGGACTGTGCCCTTTAAGCTGGGACTTGTTTGTGACTTTGCCAGCAGGTCAGTCTGAGCCTTACCCCTAGAACCGCTCCCTACATCATGCTACTATTTTTAATTGCTTATTGTTATTAACAATATTCAACAATTGTTTTGAGCAGAAGTAAAGGCTTATTTATATTCACCTTGATTTTGCCCTCATAAATTTATTTTCAATCCACAAATGTTAAAGTCAGCTGATACTTTTTGTAAGAATCCTGAAAAGCCACTTATCTATTTTTATTTTTATTTTTCCTTCCAACTTCTTTCCCCTATTAACACCTGTTCATGGTATGCAACATATTTGTAGGAAAAACATGAGCAAATACGAGATCCCATGTTAAACTTTCTGTGTCTTCAAAATCTATTGGATTATCTGTTCCCTATGCCTTCTTGAAAACTGAGAACAGGCTAAATTTATCTTTATTAGTCCAACCACTATAACAGTTCCTCACCCTTTAGATATAAATAATCCTATAGTTTAAAACTAATAAAATTAAATTAGAAAGCACAACTCAAATCTATACAACCAGGGAAAATCTGTTGGCTCCATTTAATATCCTTTCTTATGGGTCTTAGGTTTAGACTCAAAAGAATGGTGACTTTGCAAAAACAAGTAGATTGAAGAAGCATTTCTGATTACATTTACTCCATAATCAATAAATGTATGCATTCAAGTTATTTTAGCTCAAGACATTAACTTAAATCTACTGGATTTGGCCAAAACTCTATATTTCAGAATTCTATCAGAGAATCAACTATGTTGGTGATTTCATTGGTTCCTAAAGTACTTATATGTAGCCTATCCTAAAAAAATTTTTTTGACCTAAAAAATGTTTTCAACTTTTTCTTCCAGTTCTTTTCTCAATCAGCAGACTGTCAATAGACGGATTTAGCCTCACACACTAGTAACTAATGATTGTAATTAGCTACTATATATGACACTGCATAGCAAACATTAACGAATAAACCAGAGAATACATCTTTAATTAACTACTAATGTTGCTAGTGTACTTATTTGCCTGTTTGCCTCTATTTATTTGATTCAAACAACTCATAAATTTATACATTCTGACTTCTTTTTTAATATGGCAGATATGGATTAATATTGCAAAGAATTTTAGTATTTTATCAGTGCCACTCATTGGTGGTTAACTGGAAGTATGAACTCAGGGACAGACTGATAAGCTAATAATAAGAACAAATCAAGATGTGATGGGAACACAAAGGAAGTTTCTCTATAAAGTATGGCATCTAATCTGGGGCTTAAATATAATTATAATAAGTCTGTTAGATGGCAAAGCAAATAAATGTATTCTGAATAGGAAAAGAAAACAACTTCGTTTGAAAAGTAAAGCAACCACAGAACTGAGCACTCCTAAAAAAATGTAAAATATTCAATATGGCTGGACTGACTGATATATTGGAAAGAGGGAGATCATGCTGGTCTCATAGTACTTGTGCAGAGGTAATTAATGATCAAGACAAGAAGGGCCTTCCCCCGTCTTTCCGATATGCACTTTCAAGTGTGAAGGACAATGGAATGATTGTAAGGTAATTGATATGGAAGACTTCCACTTAATGCATTACTCTGGTAGCATTGTGGGTGCTGAACTAGTGGGAAGCAAGCTTGGAGGGTATAAAAGCAAAGTTATGGGTTGACAGTGATGAAGTCCTGAACTAGAACATGATTTTAGAAGGGTGAAGACATGTGCATAGCTTTGATTCTTTGAAGAGAAACAGAGAGAGAGAGAAAGAGAGAGAGAGAGAGAGAGAGAGAGAGAGAGAGAGAGAGAGAGAGAGAGAGAGAATGAGTGTGTGTGTGTGTGTGTGTGTGTGTCTTTCTTTGAAGTTAAGCTTAGAAATTATTTTTTTTTAAATATAAGTATTAAGTGTGTGGACAAAGTGATTCAGAACTACAGTGTTGTCATCTCTATGAGCCTTCAGGATTCTTTGAGTTCTAAATTAGTACACTTGAAATAACTCTTGGCCCTGGGAATTGGGGTTGAGATAAATAGATCCAGGCAGACATTCTGTTTTTCTTCAACCTTAATATTTGTTTTAATTTTAGAAACTGTCGCCTACCCCAAAATGTAATCTATTAAAATTAACTATTTTTTTATATTCTTGGACTTTTTGGTAAAAAAAAAAAAAAAAAAAAAAAAAAAAAAAAAAAAAAAAAGCCTACTTGATCTTGCCTTATTATTGTCTATTGCTTTGAAGTTTGTTCTATAATTCTACAACCATCATTTATGAATTTGATACTCTATTCTTTGAATTATAGCCCCATCCTCACTGATTCCTTAACTACTTTTCTCTATATAGTTTTCCCCATATTTTTCTCCTTTTTGCTTAACCCATTTTTTTTCATTCAGTTGTACAGTCCACTCTGTTTTTACAAATAAATTGCCAGCAAGTTTCCAGCTGTTGCTTTAAAATATTTCTCTGGAGTTTTCATATCTATACTGACATAGTTTATATGGCAGTACTGTGTATTCTATAACAAATTATATTTTGAAGAAATTCTCTTTAAAAATCTATAGTAGTAACTTTAAAACAAAACTCAATTGGCAACAAGAAGAAAGCTTGTACAGCCTTGGGAAATACTGTTTTAACTTATTGAGTATTAGAGGGAACACCTGATGCTACAGACCAAAGAAAGTTTTTGTTTTTTTAAGGTTTTCTATGTTACACTCAATATTAGTTATTTTAGTGAAAACATATTTATTACATCACCAAAGTTTAGTTATTGTTATTATTATTGAGATTCATAGCCATAGACTTCAACCATTTGTGTATAAACTTGCTTAGGATATTTAATGTAGTAGATCCAAAATTTATACATGAAACTGTTGCATTCCCTTTCGAACTTTAGGCTGCAGCTATTCAAATATACAAATACACATACACACAAACACATGAGTACTTGGAGATTTTCAACTTAATTACTAGATTAAAAATAGACAGTACAGTGTAAATGTATAACAAGCAAGAAACATTACTTGTGAAAATAGTACTTAGGTCCATCACCACTCTCTTCATCTGCTCTCTTTCTCACTTCGAGTCTGTCACAGAGAAAAGGGGGTCAGAGGACAGAGGAGAATAAGAGAGAAGATAAAATAATGGTTGAATTGTTGTTGTTTTTTTCCCCCAAAGTCTGTGGCTTTCATATTTTTATTTGTTTTGTTGTTATTTTGTTCTTGTTTTTTCAAACCCAGTTTACAGTTTGCACAAAAATATCCCACATTTGATTCTGTTCCTGCTCATAGTGAGTTTCTGCAGTTTAACTGGACAGTGAAAGCCCTGAAGTGGGTGTTTCTCAACCCACCCTGCACTTTTATATGTTTTCAAGGCCACTGCATTGTGAATAAATATTTCATTGTGACTTCGGCGTTAACACTCCTCTGTTTATGTATTTTCCATGCTAGCACCTTTTTCTCGAATACATTACATTTCAAAGGAGGAATCTAGATGCAGGGTTGGTGTCTGTTCACAGCTTACCATAACCAAACACCAGTTGCTCTAAACTTAGTAGTGGCATGCCGTTTCTCCCTAGCTGGGCCACGAAAAATCTTCCCAGGGGGAAGGACTGCAACATTAGTGCCACAAAACATGCTGAGCCGGGACCAAAGTCTCGGCATCATTTGTCGATTGCTGTGAAATAAATGAAATGGTTTAAAACGCAACGTGGGCTTAGAACTTGAGTTGGGTGGCAGAGAAGTCCCCAGTGGCAAGAGAGGGTGGATTCCATTGGGCGAGCTCTTTTCAAACTTGTAACTGTGACATATCTGTCAATGTCCCATTTAGCAACTGGACATGTGGTCTATGTTGTTGAACCACTGCCTTTGTAATTATTCAAAGTGTATGTATACATTTCAGGGACACCCTATATATGTGTGTGTATAATATATATGTGTATAATATATATGTATATATTTATATATATCTATATATATATGTGCATTATTACATGCACAGATTATTCCATTTTTCTTTTAGTAGGTAAATATGTATGCATACAAAACATGCCACTATTTTTTTTTAATGTAACTATTGCTCAGCATGTCTTGCATTGCAGATGTGGTAAATAATAGGTAAAGAGAAATGGATTTAAACCAGACAAGCAAATATTCATAACATTCAGTGAAATAACCCTCAAACCTTATAGGACAATCTCAAATCTTGAAAAATAATTAGATATTAGTCACACATAATCTGGTATCCTTGATGTAACTTAAGATACACAACTGCGTTAATTTTTGGATTAGAATTTCCATGCTGATTTTGTCCTACATGACCTGAAAATAATACTGGAAATGCTACATTAGTGCTGATCAGATTTAATTGGCAGAATCTTCATAGTATCTGGAAATTCAGAAGAAGAGCTATCAGTTTTGAATGCTTTGAATTTATGTGTTCAATTTAATTTGGGGGAATGTTTTAGTCTGATAAGTTGCTGATTTTTTTGGCTCACTATGTTTTTGGTTGTTTTTTTTTCAGAGTGACAGGCATTTTCTTTTGTTTTTGTTGTTTCTTAAATAGGCTTTCCTTTTTAGAGTGGTTTTAGGTTCACAGCAATTTGAAAGGAAGATACAGAGACTGCCTCTATCCTGGGATAGGGAATGTCTGGCCCTCAGGCCATATGAGACCCACAAAATCAATTGGTCTGGCCCTGCCAAGGCTTTAGGGGTGAGTTAATTAAATGCTTGACCAAATATTGCAGGATAACTTAAAAAATATATATATTTTATTGATTTTTTTACAGAGAGGAAAGGAGAGAGATAGAGAGCTAGAAACATCGATGAGAGAGAAACATCAACCAGCTGCCTCCTGCACAACCCCCACTGGGGATGTGCCTGCTACCAAGGTATATGCCCTTGACTGGAATTGAACCCAGGTCCTTTCAGTTCGCAGGCGGACACTCTATCCACTGAGCCAAACCAGTTTCAGCTGCAGGATACTTTTTAAATTGATAATTTTGTATGGCCTGAGAATGATATTATAGATATCCATATGACCCTTGACAGACAAAAGGTTCCACACACGTGCTATACCGTCTGCCACAACACATGCAAAGCCTCCCCCATCATTGACATCCCTCATCAGAGGGGTACACATGATCACCATCCAGAGTCTACCGAAGGGATGATTTTGGTGGTGTGCATTCTATGGTTTGGAATAAGTACTTTATATCATCTATCCACCAGTATAGTATCACAGAGAGTTATTGCACTGCCCTAAAAGTCTGTGCTCTGCCTATTCCTCTCATCCTCCCGCCCAGCACTGAGGATCACTGATATTTTTACTGTTTCCACAGTTTTGCCTTTTCTGGAATGTCTTACAGTTGGAGTCACACAGTATGCAGCCTTTTCCGATTGACTTCTGTCACTCAGTAACATAGTATATTTAAGCTTTCATTTTTTATTTTTTTCATGGCTTGACAGCTGAGTTCTTTTTAGTGCTAAATGATATCCCATTGCCTGCATGTACCTCAGTTTATTCATCCATTCACCTGTTATTGAAGAAAATCTTGGTTGCTTCCAAGTTTTGGCAGTTACAAATAAAGAAGCTATAAATACCCAAGGGCAGGTTTCTGTTTGTGCAGAAGCTTTCAAATTATTAGAGTTCACCTTGTGCTTTTAAATAAACTCACTTTTAAAAATGCTCTCTCTAAAAAGAAATTGGTTACCTATGCATGAAATAGGGATGGGATTTCAAATTGTATTTAAAATTTCAGAGAGTCCAACAAGGATCACAAATGATGAAAGAAGGCAATTATATGGGGATGGTGGGTTCTGGAATTATTTTAGTCTTTAGGGAAACACGGGCGCTGGTAAAATTGGGTCAGGATGCTGCGCTGAGGGAGTGGTTGCTGCACAGCTACTTATCTCAGCAGTTAAGAAACTGCTTCCAAATGACTACCCAGTTAAGCTCAGCTGACACATTGGAACTTAACTGACAAGTTGGCACATACAAGTGGACATCTTGCACCCACATTTAGTACATATTTAGTTCCCCGAGTGTATTGGCTCTTAAGTTTATTTTCAGGGCTTTCCTGAACCAAGCCTGAGGCGGTGGTAGCTTTCATTCCAACATGGCATTCTAGAATGCTTGACAAGCTCCTGGACAGAGAGCCTGTGTCAGTATTTTTGACAGAAAGTCAGCCAGACAAAACAGGAAACACTAAAGACAAGATGAGGAATACAAATTTAAGTAATTTCTTTTTTTTCTTTCTTAAGTTGATTAGACTTATATTAGGCACTGAAAGAGATTACAGTTAGAGTCAATTTATAATTGATATACACAGGACACATAAATTGAATACTAATTTCTAATGACTTATTCTACTTCCAAAATGGTGCATACTAATTCCTGTCTTATACATTGGGGCACAAAGTGTGGTGTGAAGTTTGAAGGAAAGGTCATTTGATTGTAAAAGGTGGGAGCAGAACACCCTTTCCTTTCTGTTAATTTATTTTCATTTTATTAAATTTATTAGGATCACATTGGCTGATGCAATTATATAGGTTTCAAGTGTACAATTTCGTAGTACATCATCTTGTATAGTGTATTATGCAGTTGACACCCACAGTCAGATCTCCTTGCTTCATCATATATTTGATCCTTTACTGTCTCTACCCCCCTTTCCCTCTGGTCACTACCATAGTGTTATCTATGTCTATGACTTTTGCTTGTTTTTTTTTTTCCTGTTCATTTTTTGTTTTCAGTTTTATATTCCACATATGAGTGAAATCATATCGTTCTATTAATTATTTAACATAAGTGAGAACACAATTTATGTGTGTGATTTATATATATTTATACACATACACATACGTATGTATATACACATTCAGATATAGATAAATGGATATAGATAGATAGGGAATAATTAATTCTGCATCTTCACCAGAGCCCTGTCTTTCTAAGGAAAAAAAAAAATTACACTCATTCTTTTACCATATTGTCACCTTCAGATGTGCCCTGAAATAGCAGTTTATTGAAAGTGTGTAGCCCTTTCATTACCTTGTAGGGGTGTCGAACTCAATCAGAGAAGGGGCCAAAATCTAAAATCCAGCCTAAATCGCGGGCCGAATGGTTTACTGAACAGTCATAAACTGTCATTGTGATGGAAACGCAGCAGAGTGCAGTGATGACAGCGCGGTGCGGGCCACATTGCAAGGCCTGGCGGGACGGATTTGGCCCGCGGGCCTCGTGTTTGACACATGTGCCTTAGAGAGTAGATAGTTCAGAAATGGCTTATTCTCTTTGCATATGATATGTGGGTACATATATTTTAGAAACAAAGTATATGTAATTTTAAAGGTTTGAACACACAGAAAGGAAAGCCAACATCATATACTAGTTCAGTATGAGCCTTAAGCTACACACACACACAAAAAATCAGTCACTTTTGAATACTTGATTTATTTTTGTGCACTGAAATTTAGAATTCATGTTTTTCATTTTGTTTTGACAGTTAAGTGTGTGAGAACCAAACTGGGTAATTTTTATCAAATAATTATACAAGATAATAAAACATTATATGTATGAATATTAGTTCATTTATATTCATGCAGTTTCCACATTTTCCTACTATACTATAAATGTTTCTTCAAATATTTTTGGAATGAGTAAAGTAGAATATAAATAAGAATAATTTTAATAGAGATCTAATGCAATGATGAGCAACTCGATGGAATAAAAGATATAAAGAGCAAAACAGCAAGAATAAGGCAAATTTGGACTGAAGACTTGCCTCGGTCCCTCATTAGTCACTTCACCTGTCTGTCCTTCAGTGTTTTTTTGTTTTTGTTTTTAATTGAAGATACTGAGAAATTGTGAAAATGAGTGTGAAAGTGCTTTGAAAAACCCAGCATGCTGCATGAGTGGCGTAAAGTACTATTAGGAAGCCTTATTGCATTGTTTTACTGGCAGCAGTTCATGGAAGAAATTGATTTCCTGATGGAACCTATTCATTTGCACTCTTAGCAGTGGCTAAAATTGAGGGAACTGTCCTTCTTGTTCAGTTTACCTAGCTTGCATTTTGAATTTTAGTTTCACATATGGCAAACTTGCTTTGGCTTCCTTGGATCCTGGAAGCTATAATGCCTCTTGTGCAGGAAATAATGAGCAAAACTGTCCTTTAAAAATATTTTAATTTTAGACTTCAATAAAATTGAGTAATAGAACTTTCCTTTTTTAAATTTTCACTCTCTGAGTTTAACCTACCGTACTCAGTCCCTTGTCCAACACTTGGAAGGAAGTGTAGGGCTTGCACATTACTCAAATACTCAGAGAGGGGCTGCAAATGTTAAGGTGCAGTAGGTAGTGCAAGGACCAGCATGATAACTGGCAAGATTTACAAAATTCACAAACATTGAAAACACCAGTTACTTTAGCACCATAAATTGAAGTTTTCATGCAGAACAAAGAATGAATTATTTCCAAGTAAATTTCATGCAGAGAAAATAAATTTGAAATTTGCATCTTACTCTTTTATTAGTGTAGAAATGACTGAGATCATATGATTCTTAACTTTTTCTGAATGACTCATTTTGTTTAGCATGATATTCTCTCTAGATCCATCCATATTATTGCAAAGGCACTGTTTCCTTGTTTCTATCACAAAATAATATCCCATTGTACTTAAATACCACTTCCTCAAATGACACCAGCTATAATATTTTCATGTCTTGGACGTGGTGAATAACACTTCAATGAACATAATGATGCATGTATCTTTGTGAATAATTGTTTTCAACTTGGATGTTAAGTATCCAAAGAGTGGTTGCTGTGTCATATGGTAATTATTCTTAATTTTTTGAGGGGCCTCCATACTATTATCCATAGTGACTATACCAGTTTATATTCCACCAGCAGTGCATGAAGGTTCCTTTTATCCACAATGTCTTGTTATTACTTGTTTTGTTGATAGTAGCCATTCTAACAGGTATGAGGTAGTATCTTGTAGTTTTGATTTGCCAAAGACATTCTGGAAAAAGAATGAAACTGGAGGAATAATATTCCATGACTTCAAATTATACTACAAAGTGATGATAATCAAAACAGCATGGAATTAGAAAAAAAACAGACATACAAACCGATAGAACAGAATTGATAGCATAAAAATAAACCCATATGTATATGGGCAAATAATTTTAAACAAAGGAGCCAAGGACATACAGTGGAGAAAATAAAGTCTCTTCCATAAGTTGTGCTGGGAAAATTGAAAAGCTACATGCAAAATAATGAAACTATTGATAGACTATTGTTAGTTCCATATACAAAAATTAAATTAAAATGGATTAAAAACCTAAATATATGAACTGAAATAATAAATTATATAAAAGAAAACATAGATACTAAACTGATGGACTTTGGTCTTAGAATTTTATAAACTTGATCCAAAGGCAAGGAAAGTAAAGGCAAAAATAAATGAATGGGACTATATTAAACTAAAAAGTTTCTGCACAGCAAAATAAATTGCCAACAAAACAAAAAGGCGACTAGGCAGGCAGGCAGAGGCCAGACAAGCAAGCAGAGGTGGTTGGGGGTAATTAGGCAGGCAGGCAGAGTGGTTAGGGGAAATCAGGCAGGCAGGCAGGTGAGCAGTTAGGAGCCAGCAGTCCTGGATTGCAAGAGAGATCCTAGGTTGGGAGAGGGTGAAGACTGGCCTGAGGGACCTCTTGTGCATGATTTTGTGCACTGGGCCTCTTGTAGTAGATATATGAAAAAATGCTCAACTTCACTAGATTTAGGGTAATGCAGATAAAACAACTATTTTCATTGGAGGGGCACAGGTGTTTTAGCCAAGTAATGAAATAATCAGTTTTGAAATTTGACGAAATCATTTGAGTCACATTATGGAGATTGGATTAAAGAATTAGAGGACTGGGTCAGTGATGGTTTTATTAATTCAGTTCTGAACTAAGAAGTAGTGGGCATGGTGAGGAAAAAGAAAATATGATAGATGTTTAAGGAACTAGGGATGGCAGCACTTGGTAAGGATTGGTGTTGGGAGAAATGGAGGAAGACTAGGATAAATTAGTTGAGAAATTGAAGTTGGAAAGAAACCTTTCAAGCAGTGATTGTGGCCTGATTAAATTTAGGATACTAAGAAAAGGGAGAGAAGAGAATCAATAAAAGGAGGTTTTTAGAGCTCTCTTTGGGATGCTTGCATTGATGGAATTGAGAAAGTCCTACATTATCTATTTTTTAAATTATTGTTCATTTATAGTTTTCTTTATACTTATATTTAGTTTAATCTGTTATAAATTATTAAATAGCATTTAGTGGTTAAGGTTACACACACACACACACACACACATGCACACAAAGTGGCTAGATTATTATCTCCAAATGTATAATAATCTGGCTATTCAGTGTATTTGTAACTCAAATGGGTACCAAAAGTATGCTAGACTTTTGCTGGAGATCAATCACCTATTTGTCCTGAGCTTTCTGTCAGCCATTGCAAAGGGGAAAACTGTTCAGGTGCATGATTTATAGTATCTTTGATATCAAATAAATGAGGTACTCAAGAGAAGTACACTGAGTGGCCAGATTATTATGCATTCAGAGATCATAATAATCTGGCCACTCAGTGTGTGTGTGTATCTATATATTATATATTATACATTATACATTATACATTATACATTATACATTATACATTATACATTATACATTATATATTATATATTATATATTATATATTATATATTATATATTATATATTATATATTATATATTATATATTATATATTATAGATATATATATAGAGAGAGAGAGAGAAAGAGAGAGAGAGAGAGAGAGAGATAGAGAGAGAGAGAGAGAGAGAGGGAGATACTAGCCTGTTAACCGGGGAGTTCCCTTTTTAATTACACAACGTACAACGGGCGCATACTCTTTCCTTAGGACATGTCAGTATGTCACGCCCAGTGGATGTAATTTTATATTATTTTTAAAATTTATACTTAATTAAAATAAATGAAATATATATTTTTCGTTTATTTACAATATATATAAAGCACAAAGGAAAATAGAAAAGAATACCAACAAAAAATGGAAACATTGAATTAAAAAATTATAAATTTTACAATTATAAAGATTACAAAAAATATATATTTTTTATTTCTATATACAATAGAAAATATAAAAAAGTTAACAATTACAGAACAATAAATTAAAGCACACAAGTAAAAGAGAAATATTGAGTTTAAAAAATTGAAATATAGATGTAAAAATTCAAAACTCAACTTCCATGTGATATATTTTAAAACAATTGTTGATACATAGTGATACCTTTCAATCTGGACACCAGTATGTAGATTCTTTCCTAACACCTTTTTTGTAGCAAATTCGGCATCTCCTGGATTTTGTTTTTCCTATATCGCTTTTCATTTGTTCTGGAAAATGCCTTTCAACTAAGTGTGATGGTTTAGATGTAGAGCTGCTTGTTGATGTCTTTGGGTGGGTTTTCACTATGTTGTTATCTACCGATTTCTCTACACAATCTATCAAAAAGTGTAATCAATCCAAATGACCTTTATCTTTTTTGAATATAATATATGCATTGAGCAGCACATATCAATTAATCGTAGAAATTTTTTTTAATAAAATTTTTTTACCCTATTACAGGCAGCCGTGTAGGCCACCATAACTCCATCTCCCAAATCTACACTGCCCATATTCTTGTTATAATCCAGGACAACTTTCGGTTTTTCTTGCCTTCTTCCTCTCTTTTCAATCATTGTCTTTTCGTCATTATGAATAGAACTGAGCATCAGTACTTCTTTTTTATCCTTCCATTTTAAAACCATAAGTTTGTCTTTGATTCTTACTATATGTTCATTTTTCTGTATTTTTTTTGTTTTTATTTCACTGGGGATTCTGACTCTGTTTATCCTCATTGTTCCAACAATGTCTGTATTGTTTTGACACAAGAGTTCAGCCAAATGAATTGATGTATAGAAATTATCTAAGTAAATCCTATACCCTTTATTCAGTAAGTCATGTGTTAACTCCAAAACAATTCTTGTTGATTATTTTTCTTGTGAGTAGTTTGAACCATAATTTGTGTCCTTGCCTGTGTATAAAATTATATTTTGTACGTATCCAGATTGGCTTTCACTCAAAATAAACAACTTCATTCCAAATCTAGCTCTTTTTGTAGATATATATTGTTTCCAAGATAAATTCCCTTTCCATAATAAAAGAGATTCATCTACACATATTTCTTGTTCACATACATAAAATCTTTTAAACTTTTCTGACAAATTATTGATTATTAGATCAATTTTATATGTTTTTCTATTATATAAAGGTTGGAGATATAAAAAATATAAGTAAATAATATATAATACGAAAATAGGTAGGTAAGTGTAAGTACGTACCTGTCACTGCTCACCCAGAACACGTCCACCACTCTCAATAATGAAATTATACTGATTCCCTCCATGTTTTAAATTCATGTGGAGACATGTATGGATGACTAATACCTTTGTTGTTCGGAAATATACATCCCGCCCGTTTCAGGGCGCAATATATATTTCAAGGACGTATTCATATGTCCTACCCATACCCGATATTGTTTATGTTTGACATATTTATATGTCCCGTTCGGTTAACAGGCTAGAGGCCCGGTGCACAAAATTTGCACATGGGGTGGGGTCCCCTCAGTCCAGCCTGCACCCTCTCTAATCCGGGATCCCTCTCACAATCTGGGACTGCTGGCTCCTAACTGCTCACCTGCCTGCCAGGCTGATTGCCCCTAACTGTCTCTGTTTGTTGGCCTGATGGCCCTAATAGCCACCCCTGCTGGCTTGGTCACCCCTAACTGTCACCCAGCCGGCCTGGTCGCCCTTTATACTGATCCCCCTGCTGACCTGGTTGTCCCATGCATCCTACTGTTTGGTTGTCCATCTGGTGGTTTTGATCAGCAGGGGGATCAGTATATATACACACACACGTGTGTGTGTGTGTGTGTGTGTGTGTGTGTGTATGTGTTATAATTGTTGGTGGCCAATTCTGTATTAATTTTTAAAAGTATAAAATATTCCCACATAATCAAAACTCTTTTAATTTTTCTTCTTAAGTATTTTCAATTTCCTATTAATTCCAAGGATAAAGAGTGATAGCTTCTTAAGAGCAGTTCCACTTCTTCCTCCCAAATACTAATAATAGCAAATATGTGACCAGGCAGGCAGAGGAGGCAACCAGGCCTGCAGGGGAGGGCAGATGGGGGAGTACCAGGCCTGCAGGAGAGGGCAGATGAGGGCCACCAGGCCTGTAGGGAGGACAGTTAGGGGTGACCAGGCTAGCAGGGGTGAGCAGTTAGGGGCAATTGGGATGGCAAGGGCACAGTTAGGCATCAATCAGGCTGGCAGGGGAGTAGTTAAGGGGTGATCAGGCTGGCAGGCAGAAGCAGTTAGGGGCAATCAGGCAGGAAGGGAGGCGAGCAGTTGGGAGCCAGCAGTCCTGGATTGTGAGAGGGATGTCTGAGGGGTCCCAGATTGGAGAGGGTGCAGGCTGGGCTGAGGGATACACATCTCCCTCCTGCCCCCTGTGCATGAATTTTGTGCACCGGGCCTCTAGTTTATTATAAACTTTAAGTACTCTATCAAATTAGACATTAATTTACTGATACAGGTTTTATAAATTTAAATAGGAATGTTATATGTCCAGATAAATGTAAGCCCTAGGTGAGCTAGATGTTAATTAATTTGATGATACTATATAGCACTTAACTAAAGTCCCAGGCATTCATTTGTTTAACCCTATGAAACAGATATGGTCTTCATGCTTATATTATAAGCAAGGTCCTAAGGAAGTTGTAGAAGGCCACACTTGTATGGCAAGGTTAGGGGTATCTTACTCCAGACCCTTACATCTAGCAGAGTGCATGTCCTCAAATAAAGAACAATGCTATTATGCAAGCATTCTTCTTCTCCAGTGGTATCATTCATTCTTTACTGTGCCAGAAAGTGTCATATGCCATAGCCCTGGTAAATGTACTATAGATTTTAATTTAAAAAAATAACCAAAAAAAATTTTTCCTGACTTATTTTGACCAATCTTATATTGACGATTAAATCATAGTTTGCTAAAAATAAAATCCTTTCAGAGCCTTTATTGGCTTAAGGAGATGAGGATTTTAAAAGGCTGAGTCTCCTAGGCTTCTTCCACATAATATTCTTACTCTCTAAAATAGGGGTGTCGAACTCAATCAGAGAAGGGGCCAAAATCTAAAATCCAGCCTAAATTGCGGGCCGAATGGTTTACTGAACAGTCATAAACTGTCATTGTGATGGAAACGCAGCGGAGTGCAGTGATGACAGCGCGGTGCGGGCCACATTGCAAGGCCTGGCGGGACGGATTTGGCCCGCGGGCCTTGTGTTTGACACATGTGCTCTAAAACATAAGAGTAAGCTAAGCTGTCAACAGCATTGAAATTTAAAATGTAAAAATAGCTGTTTGCAATTAAAATAAAAAAAAACGTTTATAAAGTAAAAATAGCTGTGACACTTTTAGAAAATATTTTATGCTGACATTGTAGCTTAATTGTTAACAAAGTTGGCATTTAAAGGTTTAACTGTTATGAGCTTCCATTTAGTTAAGGAATTCCAAAGAAATCTCTCCCTGCCTGGTCAGCATTGCTCAGTGGTTGAGCATCAACCTGTGAACCAGGAGGTGGTTCAGTTGCTGGTAAGGACACATGTCTGTGTTGCAAGCTTGATCCCCAGTGTGGGGGGTGCAGGAGGCAGCCCATCAATAATTCTTTCTCATCATGATGTCTCTATCTCTCTTCCTCTCTCTTCCTCTCTGAAATTAATAAAAATATATTAAAAAAAGAAAACCCTCCTTATAAAACCTTAAAATAAAGCTTACATTTGCATTTTAAAATATTTTTATTTAATGTGTTTTATAACACTTTTACAACATGGTTGTAATTGTGAAAAACTGATGTAATGCTATTGAAAAGGATATGCCTAAATCAAAACACGCTACTGTACTGCATTTTGTCTTTTAAAATCATCCCAGTAAAAATTTTTAAAAGGAATAGAATAATGCATATGGAAGTTGGTGGTATTTTGAATTATCAATCACTTCCCCCCAAATATTTCAGCATACTTTCCAGTGGGGTTTTATTTTGCTATATCGAAGGGGAGCTTTTCAGTGAAAGTAACTATTTAGCATCTAATCAGGACAAGCAGTACATGTCAGCTTAGGCTTTGATCCCTGCTTTTAGTCAGTGTTTTATGATTGGCATGTAGCTCTAGTGAGTTTTGCCTGAATGACACTTGCCAACCATCAGTGGGCCATATGCTGTGATGGGGAGAATTGCTATGAGCTGCCAATGGGCCATCTGGAAAAATGCTTCCTGAGTAGTCTAAAGATTGCTCAGAAGTAGAGGTGAGAGCCAACGGCCCCTGGAATAGGTCTGGATCGCATTACACTGAGACCTGTATGTGACCTTAGCAATTAAGTCTCCTGGAGGTGTAATAAAGGGCCATAATCATACTTAGCCAGGCATGGGTTTCTTAGTGACATCAAGTACTACATTCTGTTTATTTGAAAGAAATCTAGACACTGTATTGGGACGATGTTCATAGCTAAAATTATAGTATGAATGCTAGCCAAAAGCATGGCCACTAGTTGGATTGTTTCTGTCAGAGAGGTTGTTATTTAAAGCCTAGACTTACTGATTCTCATTTTTAAACTGGTGCATGAAATCTGTGCATAGAGGGGGTGTTCCCTCAGCCCAGCCTGCACCCTCTTCAGTCGGGGAATGCTTGGGGAATGTCCAATTGCTGGCATTCAGACATCTCTCACAATCTGGAACTGCTGGCTCCTAACTTTTCACCTGCCTGCCTTCCTGATCGCCCCTAACTGCCTCTGCCTGCCTGCCTTATTGCCCCTAACTTCCTTCCCCTGCCAGCCTGATCTCACCCAGAACTGCTCTCCCCTGCCAGCCTGATCTTGCCCCCAACTGCTTTCTCCTGTTAGCCTGATCTTGCCCCCAACTGCCTCTGCCTGCCAGATCTTACCCCAACCGCCCTCCTCTGCCACCCTGATCTCAATTCCCAACTACCCTCCTCTGCCAGCCTGATCTCAACTCCCAACTACCCTCCTCTGCCAGCCTGATCTCAATGCCCTGTAGTAAAGATAAAATTTACCATAAAAAAAGCAAACTCTAGTATAGCTCAGTGGTTAAGCATAGACCTATAAACCAGAAGGTCGGGTTTGAATCCTGGTGGTCAGGGTCAGGACACAGGCTTGTGTTTCATGCTCAATGTCCACTGAGGGGGCATGTGGGATGCAGCCAATCAATGATTCTTTCTCATCAATGATGTTTCTAATCATTTCTGCCTCTCCCTTCCCCTCTGAAATCAATAAAAAAATATATTAAAAAAAGCACAACAACAAACAAAGGGAAAAAAAACAATACCAAAACAAGAGTAGCTGATTTTATCTATAAAGTCAAACTAAAGTGTGGAAAGCAATATACACATGAAAGGTGAGGTACATGCATTGATTTATTGTGTATTGGCTTTGATGTTGCATTATTTGCTGTTATAAAAATGCACACAGCACTGGTCAGTGTTTCTCAGTGTTTAAAACATGGGCCTGTGAAACAAAGGGTCACAGGTTCGATTCCCAAGGGCATGTCTGGGTTGCAGGCCTTGGTCTGGATGCATCTGGGAAACAACTAATTTTAATGTGTCTTTCTCACATTGATATTCCTCTTTCTCTCTCTTTCTTACCCCCTCCTTTTCCCTCTCACCTCTCAAAAAAAAAAAATCAATGGAAAAAATAGGATTAACAAACCAAAAAAACCAAAAAGTATACACAGTGGAATAAGCCATATCTAAAAGATGTATATTTTGTATATAATGGTATTTACAATTTTGTGTGTAGACATATTTACATATATATACATGCATTTTATATATGCATATATATTGCTGAATATGTATTAAATATCTATAAAGAAATAGCTCTACTTAATAAGATGAACAAAAAATTAAATAAAATTTGTATATAAATAATGATTGTAATCACATGTACAGCATGTGTTTTAATATACTTTAGAATAATTGAGTCAGCCTGCTATTAGTTTAATTAAATTTTTTACACCTTCTTGATTAGACAGCTAGTTTAATGACATCTTCCACACTTTGAGCTGTGAAGTTTGGCTCATTTTAAAGTTCTGTAATGAGAAGGAAAAATGTAAATCCGATGAATATCTTAACAGAATAAAAAAAAAAAGTTGAGTTTTTACTTGTAGAAAAACAGCAGAATCCTGAGATGATTAGCATTTTTGCTTAAAATAAGTGTAGTGTGAGCATGATTGGCTATTTCATGGGTGAAAAACCTCTTTAAGGAATTGTATTCTATAGAGATATACTAGTAATCAGTGCTCAGAGAGCAAAGTAGCACATTACACATGCAATTGTGTGTGTTTGTCTATTTTGCTGTATATTTAGGCAAATAGCATCATCCTAGATGTGAACAAAGAGTATATTCTGATTATTTAGATAGGTAATACGAGAAGAAAATCTTAAATGTGTTATGAAGTGAGGGGCAAAGGAAGGTTTATATTTATTCCTGTGGGAAATAATACAATACCATATTTTCCGGCATATAAGACAACCCCCTAATTTTACAGTTAAAACATAGGTTTAGGCCTATATTCGCTGTATAAGACTACCCCCCACTTCAAAGAAAAGACTTACTTTGCCGTTAAGATCTGCAGGTAATTTTTGTGCAATTTTGGTCTTTTTCCCCCGATTTTCGGTTGACTTTTTTTTTCGTTTCAAAGGTCGTCTTATACGCTGGAAAATACGGTAATCTATACATATAAAAGCCTAAAATGCTAAGTGTACCCTTTGGAGTTGGACAGATCGAGAGTTCAGTCACTCGCTATGACATGTGCTGACCACCAGGGGGTGGTTCGTAACAAAGGAAGGCCATGGCCAGCAACTGCTAGGGACCCTACCAGTGCAAGAATTTTGTGCCCTGGGCCTCTAGTCTATAATAATAAAAGCATAATATGCTAATTAGACCAGACATCTTTCTGGACAAAGCCGAGGCTGTGAGGGAAGCCCAGGTCCCAGGTGCTGGAGGGAAGCCTGGGTCCTCGGTGCCAGAGGGAACCTGATGCTGGCAGCTGGGGAAAGAAAGGCCTACTCTTGCATGAATTTCATGCATCAGCCCTCTAGTTATTAATACAAGAAAAAATTCTGTTTCACGTACTGATAACTAACTTACTTTTGCCCTGCCCTGTATTTGTATAACTCTACTTAGCTGAGTATAAGCTTCCAGCAAGCTCAGTAGCCATTTTATATTTACTAGGAAATTACCATTGGTCTCTGAAGCTGAATATTTATAATCCGTAAAAATAAGAACCCTATAGATGGACACTCTATTTTCACTTTGATTAAGCTAAAGAAAGTGAAGAAAAGACTATACTTTGAACTTCACTTGAAATGCAAGACTAGAGTACTATAAAATATAGGAATCCCTACTATTTTGGATATGGTAAGACTGTTCAGTTAATTAGTCACATTATGTTAAAAAGTAATTATTAGAAAAGCTGAACCAGCATGCTACTCTGTAATAATTGAAAAAAATGGTAATATTTCTTACACCCATTTATTTCCAACAGGGTATTTGTTTTAGTTTTTAGAAAGAAATGCAGCAATAATTATTTAGCTCATAAAATCCTTCAAACAGTGGTCATGTGCCATTTGTGAACCTTAGAATCTCAATGACTCTAGGAGCCCAAACCCCTTTACTTACTCATTGTTATATTACATAGTCCATGCCATGTTTGCCTCACTTGTTATTCACTTGTCCTTTGTAAGAGAAGGAACACAGTGAGAGCATCCATGTTGAGACTCTGCTTGGCTGATGAGGTCTTTTTAAATCTTTACTAGAGGCCCGGTGCATGAACATTCTTGCACTGGAAAGGGGTCCCTCAGCCCGACCTGCCCCCTCTCACAGTCTGGAAACCCTCAGAAGCGGGAGATGACCCCAAAATCAGGGGGAGGCGATGCCCCCATCACACCTCTGCTGCTGCCACTGCCAGCAGAGCAAGCCTCAACTAGCCCTGGTTACCTGAGCCTCAGGTGGTCCTGGGTGGCTGGGCAGCCACCATCTGAGGCTTGGATGCACCTTGGGTCCACCCTCGATGGCTGGGCAGCTGACATCTGAGGCTTGCCTGTGCTTCTGCCCAGCCTTAGGTGGCTGGGCAGCCAACATCCAAAGCTGGCTTGTGCCTCGGGCCACCCCTTGGAGGGCTGAGGGTGAGTTCGGCTGCACCATGCACCTACCACTCCCCCATGGGGCTGAAAGTACTGGGGCACTCTGGTAGGGCTGAGAGGACTGAGCACCCCCATCTTGTGGCTATGGGTGCCGCCATCTTTGTGATAGTGTGATGGCTAATTTGCATATTCCCTCTTTATTAAATAGCATTGTTGAAATATTAGAGATATCCATCCATTTCCATCCCATTGCTCCCCACCACCCAGATCCTGCCTTATACCAGACCTCCACCACCTTATTGTCTGTGCCCCTGGTTGATGCAAATATGCATATATGTTCTTTGGTTTATCTCTTTCTTCATCTTACTTTTTGGACACATTTACATTTTACCCCTCCTGGACAAATGGGAAATGAAGATTTCTATGATGGATTATTGCTACAGAGACCCATTTATGAAAAGTATTGTTGTTGTGGGAATAAGAGTTAAACTAAAAATATAATAATGGATCTCATAATGACTAATAGAGAAGGGAAAAGGAAAACAATACTATTAGCTTTATTTATGGCCATATTTATTTAGATACCCTATTTTGCCAATCCTTAATACTTAATTATGATACACGATGGCCTCATAACTTAATTAGTATAGTATATATCACTTTCATTTAATATCACTTAGTCTTTATAAAGTCCCTGGATATGACCATGATGTTGCCATTAGTTCTTTATTTTGAACTCTTTAATGTAGGCTTTTAACTCAGATAATTTTAAAATTACAATTTATTTTTGTACTTCTAAAACAAACAAGGTTTTTTTCAGTGCCTGAAGTAGCTTCATGCAGTTAATTTATTAGATTATGAAAAAGAACACAAACTCCACTAGAAAATCTTAATGAGGAGTTCAGACTTCTTGAGGATTCAACCTTTCATTAATATATAAAAGAAAAAGGGAAAAGAGAAGGGGAAATGTCTGCATAAATCTATAGGTTCCACAGTATTTTAATCCACTCATCTGCTGATAGGCACTTAGACTGTTTCCAAATCTTAGCTATCGTAAATTATGCTGATATGAATTTAGGGGTGTATATGTCCTTACTGATGGGTGGTACATCTATATAATGGAATATTACACAGCTGTAAAGAAAAGAAAGAACTCTTACCATTTGCAACAGCATAGATGGGCCTAGAGCGCTTTATGCTAAGTGAAATAAGCCAGTCAGAGAAAGATAACTATCACATGATCTAACTCAGATTTTCAGAGGGCAAGAGATGACCTGCTCTCATCTCAATAATAAGGGGGCATACATTCTGCCTGAGGGTAAACTCAATGTTGATTCCCCCAAAAATGTAAAGTCAATTATATACTGAATTGTGAAAACTGGAAAATGTATTGGGGATCTGTAAAATCTAATGTGTGTTGATTAAAAATGTGATATAAATTATTAATATCATTTTTATTATTCATAACTACATTGCACAATTACATTAAGGGCTTGTATATTATAGAATGACAAACCTAATTGTTCTTAAATTGCAATGGTGTAAACTGTTGATTCTTGTTAATGTTGAATTACACCATTATAATGTTGAATTTTTCCTCTTTGTTAAGCCTTAGGATTCCACAAAATCCCAGTAAAAGTGTTCTCAGATTTAGTGCTTAGGAAAAGCACTAGACCTTTGTTTAAAATGTAGATTAGCATTTTCTCCTCTAGAGACTTTAATTTAATTGGAGAGTCAGTTCAGGGATCTTTATTTTTCATAAACACTTAAGGCTATTACGATGCACATAGTTTTTTAATCTTATTCTGAGAAAAACTGACTCTAACCTGACTCAGGAAGAATGTAAAAGATGTAAACATTAAAGAATATTATAAGTAGAAAATTAATCTTTAAATTTAGAAGCCAACAACTGAAGAAGCTTGAAATGCTATCTATTGGAGTTCAAGAAGATTAAATTAAAATTCACATTTATTTTTGTTTCTAGCTTTAATAAATAAAGAAATGTACTCTGATAGGAATTAGCAAACATGTCACCCCTGGCAGCCTTGCTGAGTCTCCTGCTGGAGATCCCCATAAGAAGTATCAGAGATACTTCATGTGGTTAGAGGTGTGGGCTCTGGAGCCTGGCCTCCTATATTTGAATCCCAGCTCTACTGACTTAGTGGGTAAGGGCTTTCAGATCCTTACACCTCATTTTTTCTCACCTATGACATGGCAATTTTAATATCAGCTACTTTGTTGGGTCAATGTAAAGAGTAATGGGTTAATACATATTAATTGTTTAGAACAATTTTTGGCACATAATAAATGAAAACATACTATCTTCTGATTTTTTAATCCCTCTTCTTCCTATTTTAATTGTTTTATGAGTTTACTACCATTGTTTTATCATTATTTTCATTTTTAAGGGAGAATGGAAACTAAATAATGCAAAGGTGATGCGAGTGGTGTGTTATCTCTGTTTGAAATCAATGCATTGCAATACATATTAGATTATCTATGCTTAAGTTAAGCAACTATGAACTGAACATTCTAGTGTGAAAGTGAACACCGTTAGGAGCAAACTTGAACCAAATAAATAAGACCAAATATTAAAAGTAGCTTTAAATGCTGAATTATTAGTCCTAATTAAAATACCCATTGCTAAGTTTACATGTAAACAATTTTGCTTCTCAGTTCCCAGGGCAGAAAAAACAAGGTTTAAAATTATTAGATTTTAAAATTTATTCTTAAAAATATAAAAGTTTATTAATTTAAAAAGAAAACACCAAGGAAATTAAAAAACCTGATGAACAATTTTAACTGTTGATTATAATAGAATCAGAGATACGGGAGGGGAGTGGACTGACAATTTTTTGGGGGAAAGGGGATTGGTGGATGCAGGAAGAGACTGAACATAAACTATGCACCTATGGATGAGGCAATGGGGGGCGGGGAAGGGGCAGAGGGTGGGGTGGGAACCTGGTGGAGGGGGGGAAGAAATGAGGAACCTTTGTAATAATATGAACAATAAAGATTGATAAAAAAAATAATAAAAAAATAAAATACCCATTGCTAAATGGACAGTTTTCAAATGTTAATGCAAAGAAAAATCGGGTTCTATATAATAACTTTTTATATAAGAACTTTTTAATTAATTCTAATTGGTCCTCTTCATTGACATTTGATAAAAAAAATCTAGAGAACACTCTACATTTTTTAAAAATGTATCAAAAAGGCTATTTAAAATTGATGTGTGACATAGGTGCTTATGTACAATAGATGGGTTCCGACTTACAATGAAAATCCCGTTACATCGCACTGTAGCAATAGATCTCCGATGTAACCCAAGGACTTATTGTATAGACTCTACTCTACTATACTATAGAGAATGCTTTGACGGTTGCCAGATGAGAGGGGACTGGGGAAAGGGTGAATAAGATGAAGGGATTAAGAAGTATAATTTGGTAGTTATAGAATAGTCACAGGGATGTAAAGTACAGTATAGAGAATATAATCAATAATATTACAATAGCTATGTATCACTTCATGCGGGTACTAGATTTATTGGGGGTGATCACTTAGTAAGTTATATAATGTCTAATCACTGGTTTGTATACCTAAAAATCATATAATACTGTATGTTAACTGAAATAGAAAATTTAGAAAAGAGAACCTCATACACTGCTAGTGAGAATGCAGACTGGTATGGCCTTTGTGGAAAAAATTATGGCATTTCTTCAAAAAAATTAAAAATGGAACTCCTGTTTGACCCAGTAACCCCATTTCTAGGAATATATCCCAAGAAAACACACACACACACACACACACAAAAAAAAACACACCAACAACAACAAAAAACACACACAACACCAGTCATAAAGAACATTGCACCCTGTGTTCATAGCAGCACAATTTATAATAATTAAGATTTGGAAGTGGCCTAAGTGCCTATCAGCAGCTGAGTAGATTAAAAACCTGTGGCACATCTACACAATAGAATAATACGCTGCTGTAAAACAGAGAACTTTTACCATTTACAATAGCATGGATGGACCTGGAGAGCATTATGCTAAGTGAAATTAGCCAATCAGAGAAAGGTAAGTATCACATGATCTCACTCATATGTAGAATATAATGAACAACATAAACCAAAGAACAAAAATAGATACAGAGACATAGAAGCATTGGACACACCTCAGAGGGAAGCAGAGGAGGATGGGTGGGTAGGCGGTTTGGAGGGGGGTAAGAGATCAGCTAAAGGACTTGTATGCATATAAAAGTCACAGACAGGGAGAGTGGGGTGAAGACAGGAGCTGGGCAGGGCGGGGGTGAGGGCAGAAGACTGGGAGAGGACAATGGAGGGAAAAGGAAGTATATGTAATTCTTTCAAAATATAGAATAACAAACATAAAATGAAAATAAAATAATAAAATATAAAAGAATAGCCAGATATAATGTTGTCCATGACTACTTATCTTTTAAGACTTTAGTCTGGGTTTTCCAGAGAACTAGAACCACTAGGAGATTAGATAGATAGATAGATAGATAGATAGATAGATAGATAGATAGTAGATATTTACTTACTATAAGAAATTGGCTCAAGCCATTTTGAAGGATGAGAAGTCTCACAATCTGTATTTGGCAAGCTGAAAACCCAGGAGAGCTAATGCTCTAAGTTCTAGTCTGAGTCCGGAGATAGTAGAAGACCAATGTTTTGGTTAGAAGATAGAGGAAACTAATAATAATGATTATGTACTATGTGGTAGTTACTTTTCTAGTCCCTGAGAATAAATCAAGAACAAAATAGGGTTCCTGTGATTATGGAGCTGAGTGTGCTAGTGTGGGAATGGTAGGGAGAAATCTTTAATTAATAGTTATTATTTAAAATTAGCATCTATGCCTGATGGCAATAAATACTATAGAAACACATAAATCAGAATGAAGGATAGAAGAAAGTGTGTGTGTGTGTGTGTGTGTGTGTGTGTGTGTGTGTGTGTGTGTATGAGAGAGAGAGAGAGAGAGAAGAAAGCTGAATTTTAAATGCTATAGCCAGAAAAGGCCCCCCTATGTGGGGAGAGCCCTTCCAAATGAATACTTTCTATTTACTTTACCAAGGGCAAAGGGACACAAAAATTAATCAAGGGTAAAGCAAATATTTTTCATTTATAGTGTTTTAAATTATAGCATAGTAAAACATATCATGCTAATATATTTGTCTTGAGCTAGATATTAGCACAATTTTGCTACATTAATAGATTTAATGCCTCTAGACATCAAAGAACTTCAATGATTTATAATTATACCATTATTATGCTTTCTTCATTTCCATTGCCTTTTGGAATAATAGTGAGCACCATATATTTCATTCTGCCTTGTAGTTTTAATAGAAAACAATCCACGTTACTTAATCATTTGTCTTTCATGGCTTCCTTCCCATTTCTTCTCCTTTTCTCTCTGCTTTGAGACATCATTAACTAATCTGTTTAACTCCATAAATAAGTAAAATAATATATTCACAGTGCAAATATTTTAAAACTTGAAAGAAAAAAACACCATGTAAAGTCATTTAAGGAAGTCCTGAAGATATGTTAAAACTGAACTGCTGCTGGCAAACTAAACGGAGATTTGAATATTCAAATAGTAAAAATTAGAATGCTTCTCTAGTTGGGGTTCAGTCTCTGTTGGCTATATCCAAAGCTGCTTGTCTTAGGGCCCAGTTAACTCCTTGTTTCCTCATGAGAAAGAGTCTTTCTTGGCACCACCATTTTCCAATTTAAAATTAAAATATCGCTCTTTTAAAATATTTACAAATAGTATGTATTACCAAGTGTTTATGATCTAATTCATTCACTCATGTATCATTCTTAATATATCCTTATTATAAGGTACACAATTATCATGTTTATCATTAACTATAAGTTTCTTTTCAGCTAAAATGTTCAAGTCTTAATAACTAAGCACAAGGGTAGCATGACTGCTATACTTATTAGTTGTGCCCATATTCTAAGTGTATTGTGATTGTAAAGAAAGAACATAGGGGGCACAGCCAAGACAGGTGTCCTTCTGGGATGCCTTTGAGATCTCAAGGCTGAGGAATAGCAAAATGTAAACAAAATAACAAGGAATTATTTTTAGATGATTAAAAATATCACCAATTTTTATAAAAAGATGCCTACACCAGTGGGTTATCAGAATGCAATGTGCTCTGAAGATTTCTAATGTTCTTCTTACTTAGAACTTGATTAATTAGGGCTGAACTATATATGATATAGCAACATTATCTGTTCCTGGGAAAGGAATTACTTCTTGCTATATATATATATATATATATATATATATATATATATATATATATATATATATATGAAACATTTCTAGTTTGGCATAAAAAAATGGAACAGAGAAACATCTACACCCACACAGTTTACTGTCTTTACTAACACAAATTTATAATTCTACTCACTGTCTTATCAACATAACTATTTTATTCAAGAAAAATCTTACCTAGGAAGATAAAAGTTGTGATAAACTTAAATGTGTATTTCAGGGACTTCTTTCAAAACACATTTAAAAGAATATCAGGCTGTTCAACTTGATAGCATCTAGCTATTGTTTATTTAAAAAAAAACTCTTTGACCCCTCGCATCAAAAACTTCATTTTGCTTTATTCATAAATCCTCAACTATTATACCAGAATCCTTATGCCATACAAATTCAGCACTGCATGAAGACTCACAACCCAGATGCCCAAACCTCATAAATGTCTTCATGTGGCCTCCCTGCTGATGTATTCCTAAGCCTCTGTAAAGGACAAGGTCTGTTTTACTGTGTAAAAATAAAGTCACTGCCGAAACAGGTTTGGCTCAGTGGATAGAGGGTCAGCCTGAGGACTGAAAGGTTCCAGGTTCGATTCCGGTCAAGAGCATGTACCTTGGTTGTGGGCACATCCCCAGTAGGGGGTGTGCAAGAGGCAGCTGATCGATGATTCTCTCTCATCGATGTTTCTAACTCTCTACCTCTCTCTTTCTCTCTGTAAAAAAGAATCAATAAAATATATTTATAAAAAAAATAAAAATAAAGTCACTTTGGCCATATCCATACTTGTTGTGTGGAATTTTCTGGGAGCTTGTAATTGACAGGGATGCATTTGAACTATTTGTTTGCTTATTAGCATCTTGCTCTAACTTAAGCTCTTCTTTTTCTCATCACTTCTTTTCCCCACAAGTATAATTGAGATATAATCTATATATATAAGAGCCAAGTGACTGGAACAACCGGAACTACTGGCTGTTTGACATATACTGTGTCTGGTCAACAGGCCCGATCGGGGGCAAGGCCAGCCAGACCCCATCCATACAGGAAATTCTAATTGACATGTAATGTTATATAAGATTAAGGTGTACAACGTAATGCTTTTATTTATGTATATATTATGAAATGGTTACTATAATGTTTAATTACTTTCTGTCACCTTGCAGCTTGTCTTTTTCTTGTAATGAGAACTTTTAGAATCTACTTTCTTAGCCTCATCACTTTCTCTTTTGTAACAGTGCACTTCCTTTAAATTGATTTTCACCTAGAGGTGATAGGTTTACATTCTTTGCACATTTCTGTAATTCCTTATCCAACTCCTTTCAAATTCCTCCATCTTAATATCACTCATCTTATCTTTCTATCTCAATTGTGTTATATATTTTGAAATACACTCTTATTTTCCTAGAAGATCTTTATTGTCTTTCAAGATTAATCTTGGAAATGAACCTCAATAAAGTTGTTTAAAAATTTGTCTTGGGCTCTAGTTGGTTTGGATCAGTGGGAAGAGCATTGCTTATAGACTGAAGGGTCCCAGATTCAATTCAATTCATGAGTACTTGTCCTATAGTTACTGGCTCTATCCCCAGTAGGGGCATGCAGGAGACATCCAATCAGTGATTTTCTCTCACCATTGATGTTTCTGTCTCTCCTTCTCACTACCTCTCTGAAATCAATAATATATATATATATATATATATATATATATATATATATATACACACACACACACACACACACACACACACACACACACATTTAATTTCATTTTGAGCCTGGCTGGAACATCATCTTTTTTTGTTGTTGTTGTTAATTTATGATTATAAATTAAAATTCCAAACTACCTCCAATAATGAAGTTCTCTCCTTTCTAGTTAAGTCTGCTATGTAACAGAGGGTGTATTTTTTTATTTTATTTTATTTTTGGTGAGGAGGGGTTGAGTGTTGAAATATTTGCTTTGATTGTCATTGTAAGAAATAAATTGATAGCCCTAACCGGTTTAGCTCAGTGGATAAAGCTTCGGCCTGTTGACTGAAGGTACCAGGTTCAATTCCAGTCAAGGGTATCTACCTTGATTGCGGGCACATCCCCAGTAAGGGGTGTGCAGGAGGCAGCTCATTCATGCTTCTCTTTCATTGATGTTTTTAACTCTTTATCCCTCTCTCTTCTTTGTAAAAATCAATAAATTATATTTATAAAATAAATATATTGATAGATAATAAGGGTTATGATCTGATGATTTTGGCAAAAATATAATTGAACATTTTTCATTTGTTTTACCTACCAAAGCCACTGAAGATAACCAGCTATTTTTCTGGGAAGTCAATAGCTGGTGAAAGCACTTATCTATTGGCATTCCCACTCACCATTGGGAACTCTGACATGAGATCAGAGCCAACTCTACGAATATCTTTAGTGTAATAATTTTCAAAATCTTTCCTCTTTTGCTCACTCATGCTGGTGTGTGAAAGCTAGATCTCACCTATGATTTTGTCTTGATTCAACTGAAATCACCTTAGAGAAAATTGAAACACACACATTTAAGAGTGAAAATTCCCCCATCATAGATATTTATAGCTAAATTTGCTGCGTATGTGCAGAACTCTACACACCAGCAATGTGTTTCATAGCAGTTGCAGATATTTTATTTTGCATTTCTTTTTTTCTTTTTGTAATAGAATAAGTAATAGTAGGAAGGGAATTTTCCTATAGCATATGATTAGATTTTTCTAGTTTCTAAAATCAGAATATTGTCAGGATTTTATACAAGACATCTATAGTCTACCACCATTATATTTACTTAAATTAGGAATATAAAAGTTATGCAGATGAGGCACAACTATCTTTACTCTATAATTTTCCCTTTACTACAGTATAATATTTGATATTTTAGGATTAAATTGTATTATATCATAGCTTAACGTGTCATTTAATAAATTTTATAAGATTGTACACCTGCAACCAATATAATTTTATTAACCAATGTCATCCCGTAAATTCAATAATTAAAAAAAATAATTATTATGACAGTAGCTGAGATTATAACTTTCTTTACCATGTATAAGTAACAACTATTATTTTTATGTCAAGTGTTATTCAAGATTTATCAGTTAAGGGCAATAGTAACATCTATAATTCCTGAAGAATCTGTTGTAGATCATGTGACATCTATTAGCAAAAAACACTGATTTAGCTAATATGTTATATAGTAGAGTATTTTTTAAAAACTATGGTTTCTTCTGATAGTATTCACACATTAATATAAGTTGATACAGTTTAATGGTATTAATATGCTATGATACACAACAGCTGAGGTAGTGTTAGCTTTAATAATATATTCTATGCTCTTACATTTTTATATTATCTGTTCCTCTCCTCAAGCAGTTGTTTTAAGATTAATTTGAATAAAATCATAACACCGATCAAGTCAATTCTTAATTGCTGTAATTAAGTTTTACCAAACCATGTTATTGTGGAGTTCATTTTTATTTACTAGTTAAATTTATTCTGTTGAGTGAGATTAAACTACTGAGTTACTATTTTCTTGAATTCATTTGTAGATATACAACTGCTATTGGATTTTGAAATTTTATCTATTATTATATAAACTTCCTTAATCTAATATAAGTGATTGAGGAGGTTCTGAACCACACAATTAGGAAGGGTAAAATTTTTAATATCGATTGCTTTATTTCATTTTCACATTTAGTGAATTAATTATAGTATTATACATTGTGCTGTGGCAACTGTGATTTTCTTTTAACGCGGTTTTATTTATGTTAATTTTTCCACTCCAAGTCATGAACATTTACTTTTCTTGTTAATAGATATATGGAAAGTAAAATTAAAAATCAGAACAAGTACCAGTCACTTAAACAATAGCATCATTTATAATTTAAAATTTTCTTGTTATAATGTCATCATCAAAAAGACATTCAGCCCTAACCAGTTTGACTCAGTGGATAGAGCATTGGCCTGCAGACTGAAGGGTCCCAGGTTCAATTCCGTTCAAGGGCATGTACTTTGGTTGTGGGCACATCCCCAGTAGGGAGTGTGCAGGGGGCAGCTGATTGATGTTTTTCTCTCATCGATGTTTCTAATTCTCTATCCCTTCCCCTTCCTCTCTATAAATATATATATATATATATATATATATATATATATATATATATATATATATACTTAGAAAATAAAAAAATAAAAAGATTCATCACAGCTTTTGCAACCCTTATGAGTGGGCCAGCGTCTCACAATTAAAATAGTGATCTAACATCTTACTAGTAGCATGGATACCTCTTAACACTGACCCTGATTTCTTTTTTGGAAGGTTAATTTTATAGTTTCTTCAGCACCTGCCTGCCAAGGGTATGCCTCTGGCCAGCCAATCATTGATTAATTGAAACATGTAATACAATTGATCTTCTGATTGTTCACAAGTCAGAAGAGGCCATGAAGTTAGTCAGCCCCAGTTTTGCTCAAATCGTTGCCACAGGGTTTGGTGGATTTCGCCCAGAGGCGGAAGATGTGATTGAAGTTCCATCTCTCAAAACTGTTCTCTCATTTAGTCCAGCTAATTCACCTCCATACAATATGGGCTGAAGAAGAATCATATCCTTGCTCACTATGTCAAAACACAAAATAGTCTTCACAGGGACACTCTTTGGCAAATGTGTATTTGGTCATGGCTAAGCATCTGAAATTGGCTTGAGAAATGTAGAGCTTTTCCTACTTCTGATATGGAAATATCTCATTATTAAGATTTAATATTTCATAGTTATCCCAAATGTTCATAGATATTTCAAACAAGGAGCTAGAACAGAAAAGAATTTGTAGAATTTTATACTCACTTGTTAGCACTTGTCACTTATGTTCCTTAATTGAACTTTGATATATTAGTCACATCAAGTTTAAAGTCAAGCTGCATTTGTCAGTAAGTATCATTTGAGTGTGATGATTATCTCAACTGTTCAATTAACCTAACTATTTAAACAAAAAGTATATTATTTTGAGAAAATAGATTTAGGCCCAAAATTAAAATAATCAAAATAAGAACTTATGCTATAATTATTGATTAACTCTTCCAGTTGTTCTTTATTGTTTTGATAAAACCATGGAAGATTGAGCTTTCTCACAGAATGTTAAAAACGCATCAGCATATGTTTACACAATTTCACAAAGATGCTAATGCCTTGAATCTAACAAAGGCTTTGATAGATCCATTATCACCCTCTCCTCTCTGGCCCTCATTGAGAACCCCAACTCGACCTGTTAAAATTACTTAAAATTTTTAAGTAAAAAACAAATTTCAAGTGACTAAACTTTTTTTTTTAACTTTACCCAAGGATATGTCTTTATTGATTTCAGAGAGAAATAGAGGGAGAGAGAGAGAGCAGAACATTGATGTGAGAAGAGCTCAGAGCAGTTGCCTCCAGTAGCACCCCAACCAGGGGGTGTGCCCTGACTGGGAATTGATCCATGCCTTCCAATGTATGGGGTGATGCTCTAACCAACTGAGCCATACCAGCCAGGGCTAAAGTGACTAAACTTTTAAAATAAATAATGATTTAACTATTCCTTTCTGTATGACATTTTTATTGTATCCTTTCAACTTTGCTGTTTAAAACATCAAGATTAACTCTCTTAGCAAATTGGTCTTTCAGTATATTTTCCTGATACACACTTTGGGCTCACTTTTGTGCTTACTTTTGTTTTTCTGTTATTAAAAATTGTGAGTTATCTTTATGCATATCAGTGCTACTATATTAAAACTTTTTAGATTGATTGGGGAACTTAGCCTGAGAATTAGGTTTTAGACTCGTTTTCCTCAGTACTTTCTAAGGATTGGGTAATTGATCTTCTGTGAGGAAGTGGCCATCGATATTGTCAAAGGAGCACACCAATTCACATAGATCTAATGGTTAAAGAGAGACATTATGAATGTCTAGATGCCTAATCCTCAGGCTCTAAGCAATAAAGTCATTCAGAGTTTTGAAGGAAAGAGATGTCTTGTTATTCCCTTATATTAGTTCACTGGAGACTGTAGAAAATTCAGTTTCAGTAAAATGAGATGAGTCTAAGGTAGATTGGAAACTGTCAGAGATTGACTAAATAAGCTTGGGGAAAATGATTTGTTTGAGCTAACAAATATGTATTCCATTTATGTTTTATATTCTTTACTCTATGTAAATTGAGGAAAGGGAATAGCTATATTCTTGTCAGGGGTAACATTATTTACAACTTTTATGTTCATGTACCCTGAAGTTAAAAAAAAAAAAGAAGAAGATATTTGTGTGACTTTTACCACAAGGTGCTTTCCCAAATCTTCAGCTACTGGATAAATACTTTACATCACTTTATGGATCTGCTATTTCATCTTAAAAATTAGAGTTTTAATCTGATGCCCAGTGGATATGAAGATATTTTTCCAAATGTGTTTGTGTTATGATCAGAGTTCATGTTTAATTTGCCAATTATAATATACCTTATACTATATGACATGGTTATCTTTAGAGAAGCAGGGAAATCATTTAGGAAGTGTTGTGTTATAAGTAATTTTTGTCATTTTTGTAACCTCAAGATATTTTTATGCATTCCAGTTCAATTATTTATTTGGCTATTAGCTAACCTGAATATACCTAATTTGTATTTAAGATTTATTGATTTACAAAACAATGGCTGGCCAAAGATATGCTGTATGAGGAATAGACACACCTTTTAAATGTTAAACTCTTTTGCTTTTGATTATTTTTCTCTGTCAAACCATAGTCATTTTATTTGTCTGACATTAGACTTAAGGAATACTTTGAAATCTTACATTGGATGAATTTCTTAGAGTAGTTCATTCTAGTTCTATGTCTCTGGAATATTCACATTTTCTATATATATATAAATTTTATATTTAGGGCAATAGATAAATTTAAAAATATGATTATTATAAATATATGCAAGTGAAGGCTTGATTCAAACCTAGGGATCTACAATAATTGGCAAATGCCCCATCCTTTCATATACTCTTATTACAATTGGATAGATAAAAATTTTATTTTATAAATTACTCTGCATATCCCTTTGTAGCTATAAAAAAGTGTACCTGACAAATTATTCAATATTTGTGTTTCTCAATCTTTTAATTTTATTTTTATCTACCTAAGGCGTGAACATTTGAAATACATAATCCCTCAAACAAAGGCACTAGAATTTTTGTCCTTTTTGGACTCTTGTTGCTTGGGGAGTGCTCTTTTTGTTCTCTCCCTTCCTCCCAATTCCCATTCATTAAAAAAACAAAACAAAACAAAACAAAACACAGATACACAGTATATATCTAATTATATGATGTGGTTTTCCGAATGGCCACAAACTTCCTAATATCTAAGATTTTGGGGCCCCAAGAACCAATATTGTTTCTTTTATAATAGTACTGTCCTCATTGGGAATGCATGTCCTTGACTCTCTCTCAAGAGATTTCTTTTTTCAATTAATGTCTGCTTGATGGATTTACCCATTCAAGGATCACCACAGATAAATTACTTGCAGGTAAAATAGGACCTATCCCAGTCCTTGGGAAATTTATTATTTCCAGACATGATACTGCTACGTTAAATAAAATAAAGTAGCATAGCTACAGGTGCAAAGTAAGATGGTTCAGACAAAATTGAATAAATGGAGAACGGATGAGGATCATTTTTAGGTGAAGAGTTAAAGCTTCCTGAAATATTAAGATCAAAATATGTGAGAGCCAAAATTATTGATTATAAGAGTCCTCATGGGAGGAAAGGATGGGAAATGTAACAACATTATAATTAAGAAGAATATAACACATTGGCAGGAGTGTGAGGAAAGTGTTTTATATTTAACTAGTGGCTTGGTGGGTAGATTCATGAACATTGAAAGAAAATTAACTAGAAGAAATATTTTAATATCACTGTTCACCTTTTCTCTATACTAGAAGTGTCAGAGATGAAAGAAAATTAGTAAAATGTATATGAAAGTAATATATAAATTGATTAATAAACAGCAACAACATGATATAACAACAAAGACATTATATAAAAACAATGAAAACACAATATAAAAACAACATTGATAAAAACAATGACTGATAAATTGATTAAACTTATTCTAATATCTCTCTCTATACCACAGTAAGAGTAAAAACACTTAGAGTCCTTGACTAATTTCCCTTGTGATGAGGTACTTACAACTTTAACTTTATTTATATTCTTCGAACTCTAGAGAAAGCAACATTTAACTGACTGTGTCCAAAAATGGATTCAGGTAGGAATATTCCTACTTTGTCTAGAGTTTGTCCTTGTGATTTATTAATAGTCATCACAAATGCTGGCATCCCAGGAAACCATCTTCAAATAAATTTAAATGGGAGGCCAGTGTCATACAGGGACAAAGATTGTGCATGTGCAAATCAACGTTTATTTTTACATTGCCACTGTGTGTCATATGTACTGGCCAGCTAGTGGGTATGTCGGATGGTTGGATGGATGAATTGTTAGTCACTTAGCCTTTTATGTGTCCTATATACTAAAAGGCTAATATCCAAATTGAACCAACAATAGATGCTCAACACAGATGCTGCCCCCTGGTGATCAGTGCACTCCCACAGGAGGAGCACTCCTTAGCCAGAAGCCCTGAGCTGGGCTCACAGCTGGTGAGTGCCTCAGCAGGGGCCAGAGCCTCTCCCTCCTCTGTGGCAGCGCTAAGGATGTCCAACTGATGGTTTAGGCCAGCAGTCAGACATTCTCTGAGGGCTCCCAGACTGTGAGAGGGCGCAGGCTGGGTTGAGGTAACTCCCCATCCCTCGAGTGCATGAATTACATGCACAAGTCCTCTAGTATAGATATATAACCTAAATATCTAGGCCTCAAAAAAGAACAATTGTAAATTTTTATTATGTTTTTTTTTTTTTAATATAGTTTATTGATTTTTTTTTTTTTTTTACAGAGAGGAAGAGAGAGGGATAGAGAGTTAGAAACCTTGGATGAGAGAGAATCATCGATCAGCTGCCTCCTGCACACCCCCAACTGGGGATGTGACCACAACCAAGGTACATGCCCTTGACCGCAATCGAACCTGGGGCCTTCCAATCCGCAGGCTGATGCTCTATCCACTGAACCAAACTGGTTTCGGCAGTTTTTATTATGTTTTGACCTAATTTGAAATTGCTTCATAGAGAAATAATTATAGCTCTATTGAATAGGCTTAAATATGCATAAATATTTATATGGAGTAAAGAGAGGATTTTTGGGAAGGAATGGGAATAAAAGAACTGTATCTATATCACAAGTATCACAGAAGAAACATTTAGCCCCTAATTAAATTATCAGATCATTGCTTATGGGGACAAAAAAATCTAAGTATCTAAATATAAGATTAGCAAAAACTAAGAAGGAACTTAAAATAAAACACTTTTGTAATTTTCAGATTATTTTTAATAAGCACAAGTTTAAAATTAATTTGATTAAGAAATTCAATTGAAATTTTAGTTTTCGAGGCTTTGACTATATACTAATCCTTTAAAACATGTGATATTTTTATCACTATTCCATTGCTGTCTCTTACTCTGCCTCTAGTGATACTAATACCATCATAATTAGCTATTTATTGATAACAGGAAAGGAGCAAAGAGAAGGGAAGACTTTAAAGACAGGTCCCCTGTATAAAGCACTTGGGAAGGGAACTATATAAGGAAGATAGATGCATTCCCAGTAAAGTTGGGGTGACCTAGAGAAGATACTTGTCTGTCAATCATAGCTGGAGACACAGATGGTTGGTCAGAATGGGCGGGGCCACTGCACGGGTGTGAAAAGTGTGAAAATTTGGAATACACAATCCCCTGAACACAGGAACTCGAGCTCTTGTGCTTTTTGGACTCTTGGGATCCTTGTTGCTTGGGGCGAGCTCTCTTGGTTCTCTTCCATTCTCAGAAAGCCCACGGCCACGTAGGTCCCACGGGCAATAGACTGGTGAACTGTAATTGGAAACACAAATTCAGTGAGCCAGATGCTGGACTGGACCCAGCACAGACATAGAAAGGAAACTCTGGACACTGGCTCTGACTTTAGCTCCACTGCATCCCCAGCTACACTGCTCCTATGACTGGACTAAGGAAAATGGGACTTTGGCAACTCAGGGGTGTAATTCCACAGAAATAAAGCTTTTTACTATATGGCATTCGCCTCCTCCCTGGGGGCCTCTGGAAATGCTTATTCCATTTGTACCCCAAGAATCCCACCCAGCAACTGCTGAGGGAGAGGATTCACAATCCTCTGTTAACAGTACAAACTCAAAAGAAGATTTTTACATATTTTATTTTTTTTCTTTGATCCCTCATGCTAAAGTTTAAAGTATTTATTTTTAATTTGTGGTGCTAGCATTGGCTTATCTATTATTAATTTACTGAAACAAGGAGTTATCTTAGTAAAAAGGAAAACAGTTCATTAGTTTTAATATAGTTTCTTTTAAAATTTAAGATGCCCTTAGTATTGAAAAGGGAAAATGATGTAACAAACACATAAAGATTTAACATGAATTAAAAACTTTCTCTGTTCTAAGTATTTAATATATGTATGTATGTTGCCTCCCTGAATCTTTACAACTGTCGTAATAGTGAGAAATATTCTTATCCTTTTTTTAGAAACGGGACAACCAAATATCAAAGACTTTAATTGACTTGCCCAAGGACACAGGTAGTACAATAAGTGGAGGAGACAAGAATTGAATTCATTCCCTTTGGCTTCTGAGAACATACACTTACATCAGAATTTTGCTCTCTAAAATAGAAAACTTGAGATTTCTTTTCTCTAAAATGTAATTCTTGAGAGAATGATATTTTTAAAATAAAAATCTGATGTCATTTTCCTACTTTAATGACTTAGGGGCATCTATTGCCAATAGAATAAATCTAAGCTCCAAAATTTTTCATATAAGGTTTTATGTGTTCTAATCCTACCTATTTCTTTAGCTATGCTTTCTCCTGCTCAAACACTATTCTCCCACTGCCAGTAGGTCTTACCCTAAAAACACTGAACTACTTTCAGTTTCTTGAACATGACATGGTTTTTCTTACATTCTCAGTGCCTGGAATATCTTTCTCCCACATAATGTCTGTCTAAATATTCCTAATCAGGCTTCAAAACTAGTTCAGATTTCACACTTCTTTAAAATCTTCCCTGAACCTGCTCCCAACCAGGCAGTTAATCTCTCCTTCTTATTCCCCATATATCAATTTCTTTTAAGAAATATTTTAAATTAATTTTTAGGAAGGGAGAGAAAGGGAAACAAACAGGGAGAGAGAATCACAGTTTGTTGTTCCATTTATTTATGCATTCTTTGGTTACTTCTTTTTTTAAAATCTTTATTGTTCTGATTATTACTGTTGTTCCTCCCCCCCCCCCCCCCCCCCGCCATTCTCCACCTGGTTCAAACCCCACCCCATGCCCTTACTCTCCCCACTGTCCTTATCCATAAGTATATGGTTTTTGTTCAGTCTCTTCCTGTCATCCCCACACCCTTTTCTCCCTGAGGATTGTCAGTCCACTCCCTTTCTATGTCCCTGATTCTATTATAGTCACCAGATTATTCTGTTCATCAGATCTTTTTATCCACTTGATTTTTAGATGCACTTGTTGATAGATATGTATTTGTTGTTCATAATTTTTATCTTTACCTTTTTCTTCTCTTCTTAAAGAATACCTTTCAGCATTTCATATAATACTGTTTTGGTGATTAACTCCTTTAGCTTTTTCTTATCTGTGAAGCTCTTTATCTAACCTTTAATTCTGAATGATTGCTTTGCTGGGTAATCTTGGTTGCAGGTTCTTGCTGTTCAGCATTTTGAATATTTCTTGCCACTCCCATCACTGGTTGTTTCTTATATGTGCCCTGCTGACTAGGGATCAAAACCATAACCTTGGCATGTTGGGATGTCATCCTAATCACCTGAAATACATGGCCAGGACCCCTATATATCCTTTCTAGTAAATTATATAATCAAAAGATATTGTTGCCCCACAACTTGAATACCTTCATGAATACCTGTAATGATAGTTTCATGCAATCCTTCCTTTATACACTCAGCATCTACAGTACTGCCTAAGCACATTGTAGGAACTCAACCATATTGGTTGCATTGAATATTAATTTTGAAAATGTTTATGGTTCTTTTAAAAACAATAAAAATACACATCAATATCAATGCCCTAATTTTGCTTAAGATCACTGCTATGTTCTAAATAACAACATACAAGCTTCAAACATTTTGATATAAAAGTGCTCAATAGTGGAAATTTTAAAGAGGAAAACATTCATGGAGTGGCCAGATTATTATAATCTCTGAACGCATAATAATCTTGCCACTCAGTGTATATCCTATATAATAAAAGACTAATATTCAAATAGTCCCCTTGACTAGGAGTTTGACCAGCAGGCAGGCCGGCCATCCACCCATGTCCCCTCCCCCTGACCTGGCTGACTGGACCCCACTCATGCATGAATTCATGCACCAGGACCCTAATGTGTGTGTGCGTGTGTGTGTGTGTATTACTGAGATATACACTCAGTAATCTGGCCACTGAGTGTATATCTAACCTTCTTCCACACTAAATCCAGTTTTATCAAAATTGTCTTATATTAGCATATCCTTTTCTAATTTAATCTCAGAATCTTTCCATTTCTTATGGTATAGCTCTTGATGAGTTTATTTTATTTAGATAAAGACATCATCTCTGCAGGTAGCCAACCACTTGCAACCTCACCAGACATCATGTTCTGTGGGAACCCTGCCGAAGAGAAGTCTGAAATTAATTGAGCATGATCCTTGTGTCATACACAGTTAGGAAATTTCCATGTGTGAGATAATGTCGACTCTGGGTAAGAACACAACTTTTGGCTCAGACACCTTAACTCCCGGTTCCATTATTTCCTAGCAGTGTGACCTCACACAAGTTACTTACCCCCCTGTGCCTCTGTTTTTTCATCAATCGAATGAGGATAATAATAGAATCGTTGTGAGAATTATATGATAGCTCTTTGGCAAGGTGTTCATAATAAAGACAATATGCATTAATGGCTGCCATTGTGATTATCACCATCATCATGATCCTGATCATCACTAATACAAATGACTTCCTCGATTCAGCCATGAAATAGGTTGAAAGTAGGCTATTACATTTGATTCTAAGTATCCCTGTGGAGGGAAATGTTTTTCATTTATCTTTATATCCATAATGTCAGGCTCAATATCAGGCACATAGCAGCTGCTTACAAAGACCACTCTTACTTCTGATACCAATTGCAAGTTTGGAGGTCCCCAAGACCATCTTTGTGCTTGATAATTCCCTGGAAGGATTGGTGGAAATTCCTGAAAGCTGTTTTATAGTTATGGTTTCTTAAAGCAAAAGGATACAGACTAAACTCTTCCTAGGGAAGAAGCAGTTAGAGCATGGTCCAGGGGAGTTCCAGTTGTAAAGCTGCCAGTTGTCCCAGTGGAGTTAAGTATCATGGTACTCTCTGCCAGCAATGACATTTAAAAATATCCTAGGAGTATTGCCAGCCAGGTAAGCTCACCCAGCCTTGAGGTCCTGGGTTTTTGTTGGGGCCTGATCATCGAGTTTCCAGCCCCTCCAGAAAATGAATTAACATTGCATGGCTCAGAGCTCCCACCATAAACCTCATTGCTAGCATTGACTGTCCAATGTTGTACAGGGACCTAAATATACAAAGACATTCTTCAGGCAAGGCATTCCAAGGCTTAGAGATTACCTGCTAGGATCCGAGGGCAAATGCCATACCTTTCTTTGGGGGCAAGATGAATACTATACTACATGATACTGAAAAATAACTTTGAATTAATGAACTAGACTTTGAATCCAGGCAAATAGGAAGAGACAGAAAGATAGTCAGATCCTCCCAAGGCTTAACACGGACTTAAGGCTACACTGACCTTGTTGTTCAGAGATATCATAACAGGAGATAGAATAGGGCACTGAATCCAAGATTTTGTGCTTATAAGTTATGTTTATAAGCTATGATAGATAAAGGCTTTCCATTAATAAACTGAGGTAGACAAGGTTATCACAAGTCAATAATTTTTTTGTTTGCTTTTTTTTTGTCCCCTAGCATGTTTTCTGTCAAAGTCACTAGGCTGACATATCTAAAGCACAAAAAATAAAGAACACAAGTCATTCCATTGCCCACTTTCCTTATGTTCTTAAACTACAAGAAGAAAACTGATGGAAGCCTTGCTGGATAGCTCAATTCACTGGAGTGTCATCCCAATACAAAAGGTTGCAGGTTCAATCCTGGTTAGGACACACACAAGAATTAACCAACAAATGAATTAATAAGTGAAACAACAAATCTTTCTTCCTTCTCTCTCTCTCTCTCTCTCTCTCTCTCTCTCTCTCTCTCTCTCTCTCTCTCTCTCTCTCTCTCTCTCTCCTTCTCCCTCTCCCTCCCTGGATTCCTCCCTCTCCCCTCTTTCTCATCAACAATAAAAAAAAGTTTAAAGAAACCTGATGCAAAAAGAAATGGAATTATGAATTTTGATTAATTATACCCTAATTTCCCACCTGGATCAAAGAATGATTCTATAAGCCATTCCTGAAAGCTAAACCCAGCATCTCAGAGAAGATGGTTGTTAGGAACCTCAGTTTTCACCTCATGACCAATTCCCCTCAAAACAGAATCAGAGAGAGGTTTTTGAACCATGCAAAACATCTTAATTTTGTCACTGAATAGATGCTCATATTTTTTTTTTACTTTTTTAATGAACCTCTACAAATACTTATTTTATGTAACTGTAATGTGCACAAATGTATAATGATTAATATATTGTATATATTCCTAAGCAAACAAAGGGAGGCCAGAAAAAAAGTATTGTTTTGACTTGAGAGATGTCAGAGTAATATAGAATCTGTTCTAGTTCCATGAAAATTTAAATTTTTACCTGCTGCTAGTGGATACATAGAAATAGTTTTAAAATTGTGCCAGTAATGATTAATTAAGTGCTATTTTCTTTGTTCTCTCTCTCTCTCTTCTATAACAAAAGGACTGGGGTCAGAATTATAATAGGCTGTAACAGCAAAAACAACAATAGTAATACTAGGTACCAAGTACAGAATGTTTGTGCCCAAGTCACTTGCTGGGACGTTTATATCTTTTTAGAATGACACAATAACTATGCGATAAATGTACTGTTACCATACCCACATGCAGCTAAGATTACTGCAATACAAAGAGTAACTGACTCAAGTACATAGGTATTAACCGGTAGAGCTAAGGTACATGGCCGTTCTTGTCCATCTTTTCATTTATTTCTATTTCCTTTTTTGGTCTGGTGTTGAAAGATAACAAGCTGTTATTTCTGTAAGGGTGGGGCATGTTCTAGAATACAATTACCCATTGTAGTGTTGGGATAAGAGGTATACATTTCTAAGCTACATGCAAGGTCTCACCTTACTAATGGTGGTTTCCCCTGACAAATACTAGATGTGTGACCTGCAGTTGTCAGGGAGATTATTGGGCTGTAAGCATCAAGAGCCTGATTCCAGTGCCTCAAGGAAGGAGGAGGGCCTGCAGGGTTAGCTATGTAATTTTGTTCTCAGTTCCCTTCAATCTATGCCCGCCTCCCCACTGGGCCAATTTATACTGCAGAGGAAAGTAATGAACGGTTACAGTGTCCCTGGGGAAAATCAGCAAGTTTTACTCAATATTGCATTACGGACAATTGTTATGTATACTTCCCCATTAGTCAGGTTGAGCAGGCATAAATGAAATCCACAGATATCTCCCAAATCTCATTAAGACATCACTTTACCCTTATTTCCACCAAATCTTCTACTAGGTGGCGAAGAGATAACCATATACATTGATTTTAGTTTCACTCTGTTTGTGATTCTTTTTGCAGAATATGGCAGAGGGATTAATAGGATCGAAGCTCATTTTGAAAGAATTAAGCAACAGAATAAAACTCAGGGACAAAAAGAAAGGGTAATTAATAATTTAGATAATTATTTCTTAAATAATCACCATGTTTTACAACCCTCTCCCAAAGATCCATCCCAATAAACCAAGAGATATTGAAGAATAACATGGTCAGTTGCCCAGTGATCTTCCTCAACCTTCCCCAGCATTCTCCCTGCTCTAAGCCCAATTAATTCCTCCACCTTACCTGAGATTGTAAGATTTCTGAGAAATTAAAATAATAGTGCTACTTCTGAATAAAGTTTAGAGGCTCCTGCAAGTCTCTTTAGATCACATGTATTTTAATTGAAGCTATTGTTTGTAAGTGTAAAAAAACTACCTTGCATTACCTAGAGCAGTGGTCAGCAAACTCCTTAGTCAACAGAGCCAAATATCAACGGTACAATGATTGAAATTTGAGAGCCTAAAACCGACTTCTGCTCATGGGCCACGAAGTTTCAATCACCCTGTATGTACGCACCCGCACAGGGTATTTTGTGGAAGAGCCACACTCAAGGCGCCAAAGAGCCCCATGTGGCTCGCTAGCTGCAGTTTGCAGACCACTAACCTAAAGTAAAAAGAGGACGCTGGCCAGGCTTCAGTTATTGATCAAGGTACATACCTAGGTTGTAGATTCAATCCCCAGTTGGAGTGTGTAGGGGGAGGAACTGAATGATATATCTAACTTTCTCTGTCTCTCTTTCTATCTTGCCCTTTCTTTCTAAAATCAATAAAAATATATCCTTGGGTAAAGATTGGGGGGGGGGAAAAGGAAGGAGGAAATACCAATCTGACAACTCTTTATGCATAGGGAACTCCTATGCTCATGCGGGATTGATTGATTGGAACCCAAGATCAGAAAATTGTTGAAAGGTAAAGAAATGATGTACTCCTCTTTGGCTCTTCCTCTGTTCATAGCCATATCCCTTTGCCTGTCTAGAACCATAGCTAGTGTTTTCAGGTCCTACTATTTAATACATACCCAGTCCATTGGTTTCTCCTGGGTGTTGCATAGTTTTTATTGTTTTCTTTGCCTTTTTTATCAGAACTTTTATTTCACTTAAAATAAATTCTGAAGATACTAGGCTCTGTATGCCCAATATAAATACCTCAGAATGAGAATTGATTAGGCACCCATGGGTCCTCTCCTGTTTATGTCTATCGCAAATTTGGCTGTGAGAGGCAGACCCTAGTATGTGGGATGGCAGAGCAACAGTTAGTGAACAGTTGTGTATACATTTGCCTATCAAAGCATGAATATCTTTGGCATCAAGAATAACATTTTACCTTTCATTGTTTTATCTGAAACCTGATACAGTGTCTTTGATTGAAGAGGTGACTTTTTGAGTGATATGTTGTTTAAAAAAAAAAATAGAGGGCATGGCCACTGCCCTTAGAGAGCATGCAAAATTAGAGGTTCCCAGGCAGACATTTCTCAGCACTGTTCAAGAAGTAGAAGAGCATCTGTATATTGATGAAGTGTCAACAGCAGCACCCAGTGTCACTGACAGCTAGTCAGAAGAATTGGTAGCACATAAGTGGGTTCAGTAAATGCACAGCTGTGTTCATTAATACTCTATTCTGTCAGTACCATAAATGTTTGGAATAATTATCCTGAAATATATAGTCTACATCACTCAAGTGTTTAATTTATGCTTTTAAGTATATATTAAGAGTTTATTCAATTTAGCAAACTCAAAAATCAATACAAATTATTAAATTATTTTAAATAATTACGTATTTATTTTCAAAAAGGTAAACAAAACTGTGTCTTAGGTGTTACCAAAGGCTATTTTGATAAAGGTTATGAATCGCAGGACTGTCGTTGTTAGGTTGTGCGTGTTCCTTGTTCAGGAACCTGTTGGATAGGTTATCTGGTTTTGGAAATATATTGGCGCCATGATTGCTCATGGTGCTCATTCTGTTCATTCTGTTCTGTTCCGTCTCATTTAATTCACGTGGCATTTAGTTTTACTGATGAGGGAAGTTAAGCTGAGGGGGTAAGATGCCTTTGACAAGATCACATAGTTACTAAGTATAAGTATTAACCTTGTGTACTCTTACCTAATAAGAAGACATTTCTTATTTGTTTCCCAGTTACTCAGGGTAGTTGGTTAAGTCAGTGATTAAAAATTATAACTAATTAACTAAACCTGGCCTGTAAATTTTCAATTGAAAGTAGGTCAAAAGAAAAGAGAATTTTATTCACATAAGACTAATTAAAAAATTTAATATCTCTTCAAGGGTATGCTAGAGTCAAGTGAAATTATCAGGTTTGTGTTTATAATAAGTGCTCTGGAAACAGTGAGCAGTATAATTAAGAATTGCAAGATTGTAGTGTTATAAAAAAAAAAAAGACTGATAAAGACTGCTTTAGCTAGGAAATGTGCTCAATTTTTTTAAATTTCCATTTTATTTGATTTTTTTTAATAGGGAATATTTAGTAGCTCAATTAAATAAACCCATTATAGACTCCTAATCAACCTTCACGTCAAGGCATACCTCGCTTGCCAATGCAAATATATGTGAAAAACCTGTATCTCTTTCACTACATGTTATATATATTTAAAGAATTCTAGTTTTGTGGTTGTAACTGTGAAAAAAAATGAACTTGAAAACATACTACTAATCAAAAAGAAATTGATTATGTACATTAAAAAACCTAAATAAATGCAGTTTTATGTGTGCCTAAATTTAAATTCTTAATCCCAGAAAATTCTAGAAAATCACCAGTCCCTTACCTACTCAGTAAGATAAAACATAAGAAGGAAGAATCACTGAGTGCAGCAGTATTGATTAGGCTTTCCTTATCAATCTCAACCTGTGATAGTGCTTAAAAACACAGAAATAAACAATAGGATATTAGGAAACTGACTTTGCTAGTTTCTATTTTATACACTTGGGTTTCCCTTGTGCATTTTCTTTTAAATCAAATGGAAAACAATGCAATGAATACAAATCGGGTCCCTGAAGGAAATGGGCCTAATTTATTAACATCCTTCTGGGACGGATCATAAGAAGTGTACATACGTATAGAGCTTCTGCTCTCTGTGGCTTTGTCAAAAAGGAAAGAGCAATTGTTATTTCTTCTTCCATATGTATTTAACTAATGATCATATGTAATATCATATCCTATATAATAAAAGGTCTATGTGCAAATTGACCCAAGGGCAGAACGGCCAGTCGCTATGATGCACACTGACCACCAGAAGGCAGATGTCCAATGCAGAAGCTGCCCCCTGGTGGTCAGTGCACTCCCACAGGGGGAGCGCCTCTCAGACAGAAGGCCTGAGCCAGACTCATGGCTGGTGAGTCTCTCTGCCTTTGCAGCAGCTAAGGATGTCTGGCTGCCAGCCGTCAGTTGGACATACCCCAAGGGCTCCTGGACTGGGAGAGGACACAGGCCTTGCTGAGGAACCACCCCTGAGTGCACAAATTTTGTGCACTGGGTCTCTAGTTCTCTATAATGCTTCATCACTGTGGGGTTTTTATCTTCAGGTTTACATGTTTTGTAATGAGTGTATTGATCATAAAGATAGAAGTGCAGGTTTCTGATGATCATATCTTGTAGTGTAAACTACAAACCCTGTTGTGAAGGCTAAGGTGAGCATCAGGTGTCCGGGGTGGGATCACTGATGCAGCTGGTACATGACTCACAGCAGGAGGCTCACCTAAAGCTCCCACTGGTCTGCTACTCGGAATCCAAACCTCACTCTATTCCACACCAGGTCTTACCTACTCCTCCACCATATACCTTGGGAATCTGCTCCATTCTTGCTCATCTTGCAAATGTCTGTACTTCCCAAACAACATGTGTCATCTCACATAGCCAGGATTTGCCCTTCTATCTGAATGGTCCTCTTTCCAGTCATTTCTCTGTCTCTCTGGAGAACTGCTACTCACTCGTTAAGCCTCAAATTAGATATTGCATCCTGGGAAAATTGGAGAACTCTTGCTGGACCACCATAGAATACTTTATGTAAATCCATGAGGGCATTTTCTTCCTGTTGTATCTTTTGTATCTGTGTTCCTCCAGTATTTTCTTTAAAAGAAGAATTTCGCCTTACTTATCTTTATATTCATTGTACCTCACAAGTGCATTCTAAATATTAAATGAAAGAATGAATAAATGGGGTACATTTCATGTAGTAGAGATTTTGATGTTCAACTTGGTCTCTTTTGGAGTGGGGCTAATTCTTTTTTACATAGTAAGAAGGAGTTCTTATCTTTTGGGATGATATGAAATGGCGAATATTAAAAATAATCTTCACTTGCACAAACAGCTGTTTTAAATAGTTCAAATAATACCATTTAGTCATAGAATTACAATAACTTGATCATTATGTGATTATTGACTAAACACTAAACATATACTGTGGATATAAATCTATCCATGATTAAGTCTTTACTATATGCCAGAAAATGTTCTAAGAGATACAGCCTGTGGTTAAATATTGATAGTTGTAGTTTTAGGACTCATGGAATGTGCATTTTATTTTTTAAATTAATTTAATTTAAAAATATATTTTCTATTGATTTCAGAGGAAGGTAAAGGGAGAGAGATAGAGATAGAAACATCAGTGATGAAAGAGAATCATTGATGGGGGATGCCTCCTGCATGTCCCCTACTTAGGGATTCAGAGCCTGCAACCTGGGAATGTGCCCTTGACCTGAATCCAACCTGGGACCCTTCAGTTCGTAGGCTGATGCGTTATCCACTGAGCAAAACTGTCTAGGGCTGTAATTTGCATTTTAGAAGAGAAGTCAGAACTAAACAGATGTCCAAATAAATAATTTAAATCCAGTAGTGAAAAAATGCCATGAAGAAGGAAAAAAAGTATGATAGGGAAAATAAGAGTAGTGTTTAAAGAAGGCTTCCCCAACAGGTGAAACCTGCATGAAGTATGGGGTGAGCTTTGGGTTAACCTGGAGGAAAATAATTCTTGATAGAAGATACAGCAAGTGCACAAAACTGGGGCAGTTAAAAATGTCTGAGAAATAGCCAAGAGTGAGAGCATGGGAAGGGTTTTGGACAGTGGCTCGAGGGTGAAAGAAGCCATTGGATACATTGGGGTCAGGAAACACCTCTAGAAACAGAGATCCAGATAGTTAATGTCTAAATGAAGACTGTAGCAATGAGAGGTTTGAGTAATGGTCCCATTCTGGAACTAATTTAAAGGACTTGCTCACAGGGATTTACTGTTGGTTGCATAAGCATTCGTATCTGCCTGAGAAAAGAAACAGCCAGTGACAGAGATTGGAATTGTCCTGGTACTGTGAGCTCTGCCTTAGTGAAACCCACGTTTCACTAATGTTCAAAGTTTCCCTGATATTCAAAGTTAGGCAGATGTTTTCATGTTGAGCACACACTATGTAACAGAAGAACCCCGGAAGAATACATTAGGGCATTCTATGATTATGATGGATCGTGGATCAAAGTAAAAGTAGGAACACTCTTTAATCACATTAATCACATGGAAATGCAGCTAAGTGCTGGAATATTGTCCAAACTGTGTTGCCACTTTAATAGTCATAGCTTTAGTCTTGCTTTGTTTCTTCTGTTTTGCCTATAAGAATTATTCAGATATCTAAGAGTAGAATCACCCCTGCTTTCTGACTACATCAATCCAGAATAAAAGCCTAGTCTTTCCTCAAATATATTTAACACAAGCTCCTTTACTATTATATTATAAGTTTATTTCAACAAGCCGCTTGCTGAGATGCCCCAAAATTCACATGGCAAGCATTGTCCTCCATCACAGAGCCAATAATCCAAACTTTGCTCAATTATATCATTTCTGGTGGCCTTTGGCCAAGGGCTTTTGCAGATTTTGATAGTAGACCAATACTTTTATAACACCTTGGGAAATTTCATTTTCTATTTATAAGCTTGAGACCCTATAGGAAGATCCATATTAAATTTAGTAGAAACATATTTAATTTCAGGCTTACGTCTAGAGCCTGCAGAAATGAATCATATAAACAAATCAGATGAAACGCCTGAGAGACAAATACACTCCAAGGAATTTACTATATTCCTACAAGTGTTTAGTTCCACGAATACCACTCTTTACTTCTTTCCATGCCCCAAGTAGAAAATTACTTTCTCATCTCAGCGATCAGGACCAAAAAATAAATGCTCTTTAATTATTATTTTTTTCCAAGAAATTCACTTAAACTTTATAATCAAACACTTATCACTCCATTGAGATTTCCTTAGGTTTCACACACTGTGTTTTCGTTCTCTTGAAAATGCTATTGTTTTGGCAAATCCTTAGGCAGAAACAAGGCTCCTGTTAATAGTTCTCCATAAGGGTGGTGTTGTTCAACTGTTTTTACCTAGGGAACCAAAGTCTTCACAGGTTAACCCAGAGAAGGAGATACGAAGCTGCTGTCTTCCTGCTGAGTCTAACTCCAGAGTTCAAATATGTCAGGATGTGCTACATTGAATGTATTGAAGTGGGACGTGATGTGGTGAAAGTCAAGGATTTGACTGTCTTAAACCATGCTCCATGAATTTGGGTATGTCTTCTACCAATTACAAATGATGATGTCCTTATCTGTAATGCAGAGATAATTAAGTGAAGTAGAGAGCATAGAAATAATATATGAAATTATACATCCATTGAGCTTTATGTGTCCATATTTAGCTCTCATGTTTGTTCCTACTGGTTACTATATCTAAGGTATAATTGTTATTGTAAGCCATATAAAGTTATCTAAAATAAAAAATATAATTCATAAAATGTCAGCTGTGCATTGACTGCAAAATCTTTGGATCCTCTACATTTATAAATGAATCATTAAATTAAAATATCCCTTGTCATCAGTGGTAAGCTTCATCTGTTTCCTTCTTCCTGGGGTGTTCTCAAGGACAAATTAGATTAAAAAATTGATCTGATACAGGTCACCAATTTAAAGTTAGATGGGGAGCCCTGGCCAGTGTGACTCAGTTGGTTGAGTGTCATACCATGCACCAAAAGGTGGATGCTTTGATTTCTGGTCAGGGTACCTGCCCAGGTTGTGGGCTTGATTACCAGTAAGGGGCATGCAGCAGGCAGCCAAATGATGCTTCTCTCTCACATAGATGTTTCTTTCTCTCTCTCAAATCAATTAAAATATTTTTTTAAATATTAAAGTTTGGGGAAACTGAAAAACTAATGTGTACATCTGGTTTTGCAAACTGTTTATGGTGCATTGATTAAAATGATGTGTAAAGTACAGAAAGTCAGGATCCTGGATTCAGAACAGACACAAGTCTGTATTTTCTCAATTAGGTGCAAGTCTTTTAACCATGGGAATGTATATTTCTTTATCTATATTACAAATATAAGTAAATTTAGTGCAGATAATATTAATAAGTACATATATATAATATTTAGTATAAAAAATACTATGTAAGTGTTTATAGAAGAGACCTTATCTGTGTGATAAAGGTAACAGCTAAACATGATGCCAAATTACTCTGTGTGGATTTGGCCAGTGAAAATGTTTAACTTGAAGAGATTTCAGTTGAATTGGATGTTTCAAAAAATAGTTCCCAATGTTATATTAAAACAGTGCACTGATAAAAAGTAAGAGATCTAATTTTCAAAATGTCAGATCTATTTCTGGGGAGTAATTCACACTCTGGGAGAATCTCATTGTGTCAATAACGTTTAAATGATTCACTGTTGTTTGTAAACCTTTAATTGTGATAGCTAGCACAAAATAATATCTGAAAAAATGATTATATGGTTATCACTCTGGTTAATAGGGTTTACAGCCTCTATGTACACATAACAGCTGCGGGAGCAAGCCCTCAATTAATTTTACATAACAGGAGCAATTTTACACAATTACTTGGAAATCCTTGGCCATGTTCCATTTCTTTGACATAAACATATGGGCCAAAATCACAAGAAATGATTAGTCCAATGGGATCTCTTATAGCAATAGCTATAGTTAATTTTTTTCAGGTTAAATATTTCAACTTCTATACAGTCGCACTTGATGTTTAAAAGTTATATTCATATGGGTAATATTAATAGTTGTTATTAGAACTAACATTCATTGTGTGCTTCCTAAATTCTATACCTCTGCTAAGTAATTCCAATGCAATACCTCCTAGAATCCTCGGGACTTTCTAAAGAATAGGTTCCAAAGTTATGTTTTCAGTTAAGAAGAAACAAATTTTGCAAGGTTAAGTAGCCTTCCCAAGGTCACAGTGGCAATAAAGCAGAGTAGGTAAACACCAGGTTGGCTGGTGTCTAAAGCTAAGTTTCTTAACCCCAAAGCATCCAGTTTCTTTTTGTCACTGTTCAGCATGCTCTTTGTCAAAGCTAAATTTAATATGATTTTTTTTCTAACTCTAATTACAAATTACTTCAAAATGCATGTGTTTATTAGCAGCAACAATTAGTAGCATCATTTAGGCACCATCAACTGTTTTTTGCTAATTATCCAGTTAGACATTCGTTCCACAAGTACTCATTAAGCACCTACCGTAGTCAAGCCTCTGTGCTTGACTTGACATATTTAGTCACTCCTTCTGACAAGATGTGCAGATGTGTGTTCTCTAGTCAGGAACCATGCTTCTTTCTAATCACTTTATCTATAATGTACTTCCTTCCCCTTCAGGAAGAGAATAATCAAAGTTAAGTCCAGATTACATATATACTGTGCATACTAGACCATATTATAGCATACTAGAGACGCAGTACGTGAAATCGCACGAGACCCATACCCCCTCGCACCATGGGACCCAGACTCCCTACACCGTGCCGCCATGGGTGTGACCCCAAACACCCTCCATGCTGCCACGGGCGGGCGGGACCCATCAATGCACCTCCAGGTGATCTGTCATTATGGCGTTATGGTGTTAATGACCACAGGCCTTTTATAACATATAGAATATAGACTATAGAATATAGATATCATATTGCATTGTAATTTTTACTTATTTACCCATTTTCCATTTTATCCATGAATTATGTTATCTATTTGTAAGTTTTTAGCAAGTAGATTAAGATCATGTGTTTAATGAATTGCATTGTAAGAACAAGTGACTAAACAAATGGGTGAGTGCAATTCTAGGGTACTCCAGAGAATTTAGGATCCATACCTAAGAGAATTCTGGGATGAAGACATGACAGTTCTTTGATCACTGTATTCAGTAGCAGCCAACTCAGCTGGAAATGACAGGAATTGCCTCAAATGTGCTTAAGCTGCCGTGCAAGGAGCCTTTCTTTTGGCTCCCACCTGCCATGTGCCAGGGCTCAGAGTGAATTGCACAACAACACAAACTATGGCTACAGTCATAGGGTTTCCTGGGAGATGTTGCTATCCAGGGGCAAGAGGAGAAGGCCGGGCTACTCTGATGTTCAATATCCTTCCCCGTGGAGGTAAGATGAGGCCAGGTCCCTCCTCGGAACCCCTATTCTTACTGCATGCCAGCCAGGCCCAGGAAGGCTCTCCCTGCGAAGTTAATGAGAATAAGGGGGACCCATGCCTTCTGTTCTGACTGAACCCTGGCATTTCCATTTTGTCAATAAAGCCCGGTTCTTAACCCATATTTAACCATTGTGCCTAACTGGTAAGCCACAAGACACTAACCATAGAATGTGTAAGAAAAATAAAGAAAAAAACATGTGGCTCATTTCACTAAGGAGACCATAGGTATATTGAAGACTTGATACAAGTTAGAGTACCATGCTTCATGTGGCTGCTGTAGTAAATTACTACAGGCTTAGTGGCTTAAAACAACACAGACTTATTATCTCATCTGTCTAGAAGGCAGACATCCTAAGTGGTCTCACTGGGCTAACATCAAATTGTAGGTAGAAAGCTCATGCCTTTTCGGAAGCTTTTGGGAACAATCTTATTCCCTATTTCCTATTCCCTATTTCTCCCCCACCCCCATCCCTTACCTCCCCGCCCCTTCCCCTTCTCTGCCTTTTTCAGTTTGTGAAGGCCATCCTCATTCCTTAGATGGTGGCCCAATCTTTCTTCAAAACCAAACCAGCAATGGATGATGGAATCATTCCTATTACTCTATCCCTCTGTCACTCTGAGATAGGCTCCCCTGCACCCCACTCCCATCTTTTAAAGACTCTTCTGATTAAGGTGACCTCACGAATATAATCTCCCTATTTTAAAGTCAACTGATTAGCAACTTTAATTCCCTCTTACACTACTATAACCAGGGATTTTAGTGTGAATATCTTTGGGGATCCATTTTCCATGGATGTCTCTTTCCTTTCCTCTTTTGCTAGCTCTCTTGCATCTATCTTATTGGGGCTTTGTTATTAAGTTCTACAAGGCCGCAAAGCGCTTACCCACCAGCTAATAGGCTGCAGTCTTCTACGTTTAGGTTCGGGTTCAATCCAGAAAGGAAAAGCTATCTTCCTTCCACGAGTGTGACCTCAGTTCCTAGGTCTGTGATTTCTGAGTCATGTCATGTGCACCGTCTCTGTGGGCAACAAAATGAAATGCTCCTTTACCTCAGACCTTAGTCACACCTTCCCCATATGATACAGATTTATGATCGGGGAAAGGAAGGCACAAGGAGAAGGACTTTCCCCAGTCTGCTAGTTAGGAAAAATAATAAGGAAACCAGGAGACCAAAATGCCCTACTGTATAGCAATGCAAGGAGGAAAAGTGTTTCTAGGGGAAAATACGTGTATTTGTGGTAAACAATATATTTCTAGAGGACTGTGGTGGGGGTCTGCCCACCAAGGGTAAGTCAGAAATATAGGCTCCCTAGGAAACTTGGATATTAGCTTATCTCTGTGTGTTTCATCATATATAATATATTTTAAATTCTGCATAATAAAAATATTTTGCTAAAATTGAATTGCATGCTTTAAGTTTTTAAATTAAAGAAGAAAGTTAAAAAATTAGCTCAAAAACTAAAAAAAGGCTCCCAAAATAAATACTGTGTTGACTTAGATAGATAAATAATGAAAAGACACTATTTTAAGAAAACAGAATATGTGATCTTCCTGTCAGTTTTCTTTTTCAAGTGCAAAAATTTAATTTTAAGTTGTAATCATAAGATGGTAGTATCCTAGGTTTTACTTTAAAGAAAACAAACAAACAAACAAAAAACAACAACAATTAATGTTCATATCCTTGGCTATCTCTCCACCCACAACAAGGGAATTTAATTAGAATAACCATCTGTGTGCCAGGCACCAAGCAGAACACTTATATGTATGCCATTTGTTCTTTATAATAAACTGCAAGTAAATGTTCATCTATATTTCATAAGTGAATGATCTAAAGCTCTGAGGGACTAATTCCTTCACATTGCATAACATTTAAATGGAAGCCAGGTCTCTGACCAAAAATTTAAAAAAATAATAATAAAATAAAAGAAGGTCTCCATATTTGGCAATAATGATGTCCCTTATATTTAGGGGGGAAAGATAGATTGAATCTAAACCTTGAACTTTATTCTTCTAATTTATATTAATAGTTGTTGAAATGTACCCTCCTTTTTCTAGGTATCTCAGCATATAAATAAATATTTTCTGAATGAGTGAGTGATATATGTTGTTTCCATCATTCACGGATTTGAGCACCCCTCCGCATAGAACATATACTAAAGGCCACATGAGTAAATAACTATTAGCTCGACTTTAATTCTTGAAGAGTTAAAACTTCAAAATTTACAACCAATACCTTTCTCTTGGAGAAGGTCATCACTCCAGCCAAAAGCAGTCCCATTCTCTTTCTTTCTTTTTAAAAGTCCTTTGTGTTTCTCACTGGGAAAATACACAATGTGTGTGTGTGTGTGTGTGTGTGTGTGTGTTATCTTTTCTAATGTGTAGAAATGTGGGAAGGAACTATGAGATTGGAAAAATCAGCCTGCAAGATCAGGCCTGGTGGGCAGTACATGTAGAGGAAGGTGAGCCACAGAAAGAAGAGAAGCCAGGGAAATAGGTCTTTGGGACAAGATGGAGTTAAAAACCAGGAGAGTGTGCCTATTTAAATGAAGTTCAAATTGGGATTTAAGAGACAAAAGCAGCAATTCAGCACTTCACTGAAAAGATTATCTTTTAGGAAAGAAAATTTGACTTCAAATTTACATCTTTAAGGAAGAGAAGCAGCCCTTCAGACAAATGTAGAGGCTATTTCTCCATGGATTTTAAACCTAATTAATTTATGTCATGTCTGCTTCCAGAGGTTCTTCTTTTAAATATCTCATTGATAAACTTGCTTATTTCTTTATCATATTCTATTAATTTCAATAACTTGTTCTTAGCCTCCCCCTCCCCCCAGCAAACTGTGTGATCCTCTTATTCTTTTGACTAGAATTGGGGCCATTAAGGAATCCTAGGAAACTACCTGATGCAGAATAATAAGAATTACAACCACCTTTCTTAATGAATGTTTTTAAATGTTATTTTAAAAGCTCTTTGGTAGGCTAAAGCTGCAGTGAACATTCTTAGGATAAAGTCTCCTTTTTTTGCTTAGGCTGTGATTATTACTTGTAGATGTTCCCATTTCCAAAACGATAATAGCTAATATGTATTCTTCTAGTACAATCTTTTCTGTTACACTAACTTTTGATTAGAGACAGTTGAATGCCTATGTATCTTTCAAAGTCTGTGGAACGACTGTGTCTTCAAATCTTATTGCTAAAGATTTTGTCTTGTCATTTGCAATGGACTGTGACTCATCAGTAGTTCAGATGAAACCTATCCCACGCTATAACTCTGTTACACTGTGCTTCGATAATCTGATGTCATTTATTTTCAACATGTGACAAAATAAAAAAAGGAAAAGTGACTTAAAATGAGAATAGATGAAGATGTAGACTGAATTATGTTGCAAAAACATAGTGATTATCATATGAAGTGAAGCATTAGCCTTATCCATCATGCCATTTACATGCTATTTACTGACAAGGAACTTTGTAGAGGAAAGGAGTAGAAGAAGCAGGAGGTGTAGTCACGTTCTTTTAAATGCCTTATAAATGAGACAAGAAAATTAGAGCATGCGCACAAGAACATTAATAAAAATTAACTCACTGAAAAATCTTCTCTTTTGTCTGAAATTGCTTGGTTATCAGCAATATCAAGTCCTTTAAGTTTGACAGGCATTTAAAAATGACAGTAACTCTTTACTAGATAGTGTCATTTTTAAAACAGGCACACTTAAAGGCCTTCATTAGAGGACATTTTGCCTGATAAGAATGTCTTTAAAAATAACTGAGCAAGCAGGAGGTATTTTGGTTGAGAACAATGCCTGGTGGCCAAAGTTAGAAAGCTCATAGTTTCCACCATTTGTAAAGTAACTAAGTATAAATCCAAACTAAGTGAGTATGTTCACAGTATGTTTACATATACCCTTTTTATATGACATTTATTTAAAAAATAATCATCTGTGTCTTGAGGCATCATAGCTTGTTGGTACAAATGTGATCATACTAACAGTAATAATCCAGTAGCACTGTTACTTGCTATCTCCAGGTTATTCAGAAGATCAGCGGCATTGGGAGAACGAGACAGATTGTTCCTCTCCGTATTTCACAGCACACCTCCATATAGGGGGCCGGCTGAGATCCACTTAGAGGCTTTATATATTTAAAAAAACAACAACAACAACAAAAACCCCATTATGAGCACATGGCATTTTGTGCAGGGGCCATCATCCTTGTCAAAAAGTGATTCTGCTTGTTTTGTTTATGAACACTAATCAAATGATAGAAAAATATACTTTAAAACAGTCTGAAATACTGACTTTCTTAGACATATTTATCTCATTTTTGTTTTAATCTGAGACCGGCTTCTACCACACATGCTACCATGATGATTAAGATATTTAAACAAACTGAGTGCATACTAGCCATGGGTATATGCTGGTGAACAAGTCTTATCCTATCCTACCACGTGAAAGCAGCAATACCGAGTTCAGATTCTGGCTCAGGAATTCTTCATATACCAGGTGATATATCAGTTATGGAATTAAACATGGTAATGATGCCCTGGCCAGTTGCAGTCAGTGGTTAGAGCATCAGCCTGCAGACTGAAGAGTCATGAGCATATACCTTGATGGCAGGTTCCCCAGCCCCAGTAGCAGTGCATGATGGAGGCAACCAACCAATGTGTCTCTCTCACATCAATGTTTCTCTCCCCACCCCCACTCCCTTCCACTCTCTCTAGAAATCGATGGGAAAAATATCCTGTGGTAAGATTTTTAAAAATGGCAATGGCTAGTCAGTTCTTGTAGAATCTATAAGCCCGAAGTAGAGGGTTACTTTGCAGAGACACTGGAATTAGAAGTAAAGCATAAAATATTAAGGACAATAGAAATAATTCAGTGTAGCTAGATTGATGTGTGTGTGCCCTGTGTATTTGTTAGACCACAGGAGATAGAACACAGCCTAAGCTTGGCAGAAGCAGGCTTAGAATGTCTTATTAGAAATGTGAAGATTTATGTGGAGTCACTGAAATTAAAGACAGGGTCAGATTTTAGGAATTAGAAAGATCCATCTGCCATCATAGCAGAGAACTGAAGCAGCCCAAACTGAGACTCAGAGATCACATGGGTATCAGTTTTGGAAAGGACACTGGTAGTATAGTGGAGAGATTAAGTGACTTTATGGACTTGAATGATGAGGAGAGGGAGAAAACAAATTGTTAGGTTTCTTATTTGTGAACAAGGAAAATGGTGGCACTATTTCATGGGATGAAACAGAAGGGGTACATTTATATGAATTAAATGGATCACAGTAATTTTTGAATTTCCTATTTTTATCATATTCTGAATGGGAAAACCTAAGAGCAACAAAGATTAATTAAGTTATTCCCCTATAACTCCACTGGCAAGATTTTTAGCTTCCATAATAAATTAGTTCTGTATGACCTAAATCCAACCAGTTTTTCCTCTGCAAAGAGCTATCTATAATTTTTAAAAAAGTATAATATGCTAATTAGATGGGAGGACCTTCTGGAGGAAGCCTTGGTGGCTGGGCCAAAGCAGCCACTGCAGCAGGTGGGGGCTGGAGGGTGGGGCCGATGCAGCCACCACCACTTGCAGGGGGTGGTGTGAGTGGGGGAGCATGGTAAGCCTCTTATAAGAATTTCATGCACCAGGCCTCTAGTACTGATTTAATAGATAAAAATTAAACAGATTAAAAAAATCTATAGAAGGCCACTCTGTATGTGATGAACAGTAGCCTAGTTTCCTGAAGGAGTTAAGGTACTTACAAAAATTGAGAACATAGTGGTTCCTCTTCAGCACTAATGTGTGTTTTGTTACCTAGATAACAGATTAGATTAACAGAACTGAAAACAGATCCTTGGTTTCACAGATTTTAGAATCTCAAGGAAATGATACTGAGGATTAAACTGTAAAGACCATAAATCTGTGGTCTGTGTAAATCTGTTTGGCCCATTTCACTATAATGAAACCTGGCTGCAGTCAAGTGCTCTGTTGAAGACTTCTTTAATATAGCAACGATGAATCTGGCTTACAAAGGGAATTTGGTGGTTAAATGAATTCCTGCTATTGCAGCAAAGCCTTTGTATATTTCCTAGGCAACTAAAATAATTCAGAAATGGTGGCATTTAAGTGGGAAAGTGCTTTACAACTAAAATAAAAATACTCTTTTTTTAAAAGGTGCTGTGTGGCCAGACAATACTGAAATACAAAAAAAAAAGAGTTAAATAAATAATTTTACTGAGTGAGTAATTGTCCATGGTGTGCGATTGAGAACATTATCAAAAGCAATATAGGATTAGGGTGACTGAATCTTATTTGTATTTTAATTCCATTTTATTTAATTAACTTAGTATTCTGCGTTTCACAGTTATAAAAATTGAACTTTCGACTAATCTCTTTCTATTTTAAGCAGCTGGTGAATTTTTAAAATTCTCTACCATATGTCAATTCTCTTTGGAGAAGCCGTCTGAGTGTTAAATCCACCTGTGAAAAACTATTTTCAGCGTGTGAAGTGCATCTTTCAAACTGATAAAGATGATAAAATTATTCTGATCATGGCATAATGGACCTGCCACAATGGAATTCAAATGTACTTGGCACAGAATATCTGGGAATCAAACTAGAAAAAAAAAAAAAAAAAAAAAAAGAAAAAAAAAGGAAAGTTGTTAGAATATTTGAGCTAGGGTAATAAGGATCTTAAAATAGTTTTACCATGTTTATGTTCATATATCAATCTTTAAACTGTATTTTAGAAATTACTAGGACATTTTGTTTAAGTGCATTTCAGAACATTCAGTAACTTCTCAATATCATGAAAAATCCTGAATTAAGTGTGATTAAACACAATTTTCTTTTTGAATAAAGGTGGTGAGGCATATGATGGCATTTTTTTTTTTCTTTTAGCCAGGAGATAGTAGGTATATATTATGGAAATTGGTGAAGGGTGTCTTTCTAAGGTTGCTTAGTTTTCAAAGGCCTGCTAAACATATTGGCTAAAAACTTCAAGTGGATGCAACCATATTCAAAGCCATCTTGCTCTCATCTTTTGATCTTTGGTGTTTACATTGGCTTAGAACCCAGCGCGTATATCTTGTTCTCATGGATCATTGATTTCCAAGAGTGTTCATGAAATCTCAAATTTGCATAGCAAACCATTTTAAGACAGACAGTGCTTTCCTTTTTAATACCATGCTTTAAAAAAAATGCAACCTCTCTCTGTTTCTTTGTGGTTCTCTTTAAAATTAACTATAATTCAAATGATAAATTAGCTTTTTTGAGAAAAAAAGAAAGGGAGTCTTAGATTTTCTACCAATGTGTTGCCCATATAAATCAAAGTATTGTGATTACTAGGACATTTTGTTTAAATGCATTTCAGAACATTCAGTAACTTCTCAATACCATAAAATATGCTCACCACAACAACTCATAGGTTATTTGAAAATTTATATATGGATTTATGAGCACTGTATCACATAGTTTAAAACACATTACAATCTTGTAACATTCCACAAAGTAAACAAAGTTAGAAACATGGACAGGTTTTAATGAAGGACTCTTATACTTGATCTTAACCAAAAGGCTGAGAATCGATTAATGAACGACTCTTAAAATAACACAGAAAAATAAGCTTTGGTGTTTAAGCAAATACTCTCATTTTACTCAATTAGACTTTTAACACAACATCAGTTATTGGACATGAGATATCTTTATTTCAAGTGGAATTTTATGCATGCAATGTATTTGAAAGTTGGAGTATTTGTATGATATTAAAATATCCCTATCAAATAGGCAAAAACAAAACAAAACATTAAACCTGACTTAACAGAACCTCAAAATAATCACTTTTGAGGACTTACATAATCAAAGTAACATTGAGAAACATCCCCTGACAGAAAAACTACATGGTCCTACATTTAAATGGCATTAAAGAATAAATCACTTCATTAGGGCAAGCTGCTCTGTCTGAGAAAATAAAGGGAGCCTATTCTGTCTGTCTCAATGTCAATAATAGGTGTCCTCCCAATCAACTGGCTTATTTTTATATTGTGTACAAGACTGGTGACCATTCGTGTTCTTCTTTTTTATCATCATCTTTATTGTTGAGGATATTGGGGATGTCCCCATTTTCTCCCCATCACCTGCCTTCACCCACCTCCCACCTTACATGAGGCCTATACCACATTATTGTCTGTCCATCGATCATGCATATATGTTCTTTGGCTATTCTGCCTCCTCTACCCAACTTTCCTCTGAGATCCATCTGTCTATGCCATGCTTCTTTTACACTGACTGTAATAAAAAAATATGGAGGGTCTTGGGATATTATTAAGGTAAAGTAAGAATTAATTAAACACAGGCACTAGGATACCAGTGCAGTTGATCTGGAAGATGCTATTAAGAAATTCATTTTGTCTAATCACACATTAGCAGTAACTAGTCTCATTACCTCTATCTACTGCACCGTATTCTGAGAAATGTTGGGAGATAAATGCTTTCTACATTTGGTGAGCATCACTTTCACGTCTATAGAAGGTACTCTGTAAAGAGTCTTTGGTGAAAATGTTGTGCAAATAAGAGTGTATGACACTGTGATAAAAGGCAGAAGGGCAATATTAATGAAGAAATCCTAGAGACTTAAAAGAAGTTTTCTTAGTATGCAGCAGATTTGAAACAAATGAAAGAATAAAAATAAATCCAGAGACAGAAAAGCACTGAAGCATTGAGCTTTAGAGGGAAGGAGAGGGAAGGGGGTAAGAGATCAATCAAAGGACTTGTATGCATGCATATAAGCATGACCAATGGTCACAGACACTGGAGGGGTAATGGCATGTGCTGGGAGTGGGGGTGACCATGGAGAGTTCAATGGGGGGAAAAGGAGACATATGTAATAGTAGATGTAATAATTTAAATAATAAAGAATTAAAAAAAATAAAGTGCAAATTCAAAAGAGGATACGACAAACTAATCTCAAAATACATAAAATTTTACGGGGTGTGTACCTGAAAACTCAAAACCATGTATTTGCAAAGATATATGCACTCCTGTGTTCACCAGAGAATTTTGACAAATAACTGCTTCACTTGTTGTTGTTGTTAGTCCTTACCCAAGGATATTTTCTCCATTGATTTTTAGAGAGAGGGAAAGGGAGTAGGGAAGGCACAATCCTCTACCTGGGCCGTGTAACCTGCAACCCAGGTACATGCCCTTGACCGAGAATTGAACCCTGAGTCCTTCAGTCCATGGGTACACACTCCAACCACTGAGCCAAACTGGCTAGAACAATTCCTTCACATTTTGAACATTACCTTTTAATATCCTGAGTATTCCCAAGATTTTCAGAGTCACTTGGTTTTTGAGAGAATCTATCATCACATGTTCTTCTCCTGGAAGGGAAAGTAACAAAGCAGAATTATTCATTGGGGATTATGGTGATAAGATATTCACATTTCCTATTAGAGTTATAATGTGCCAGTTTTTAAATTACTGAACTATTCTGTTTGTTTTTTTCCAGGGAATCTTATTAGCAAGAATAGAACATACTAACATGATTTTGCTTTGGGATTCATCACATGTCTGATCAGAGAGTATTTAAAAATGTATTTTGGTTATCCTCTCCTCACTTGCAGTAAACAGACTGAAATGACAATCAAGTGGTATCAGAGTTATAACATTTGGATGATATGAAGGAACATTGTAATATAAAGTTGTATCAGCAATGGACATACTAGTAATAATGTAGATAGTAACAGGAAACAAAGGGATCAGAATTGTATTTTTGAAATAGATTTAATTGTGTATGCATTGACTAACCCCACAGCCTTCTATCGATAGAAATAATTTTAGCATACAGCATCACTTTGATCCAACAAAATGATAATACAAGTCCATGGATCAACTTAGAATGAAAAGTTAGTCACTCGCCCATGGAATACCCCAGTTAACTTTGATCTGGCAATATTTATCATGTCAAGCAGAAAAACATAGTGGCATATTATTTTCAAAATTTTTGAAGAGTTATGATCTGCCAATTTACATAAAAGGAAATTCTTATAAGTAACTCAGATATGTAAATATTTAGTTCCAAACATTTTTTAAATGCTTACTTAGTTCAATATTTCTCTAGTTTAAGATAATCATATAAAATAAATCACCTGTGTTGTTTCACCTAGTATTTCAAAGCCTTTTCAAATTGTTGGGCACAGAGTGCATTTTTAGAAGTCCAATGCACTACCCATTGCGCTACGGAGCCACCTTAATTTTTAGATGTAAAGACTTTGGTAACCATTTATATTTAGTAACAGCTCACAAATTATTTTCGTATTGATTTCAGATAGTCATATATACCAAGAACAAATATCAACTGGTTGTAAAAAAACAATTAAGGATGTTCTAGTTATGAGCTAAGGAGAGGTTCCTTATATGGAATGACAGATATTTGGAAAATAAAATCACAGGATATTATCACCTCCCCCTTCTTTAACTTTTATTGTTTTCCGTCCTCACCTGAGGACATGATTGGAGAAAGAGGAACAGAGAAACATCAGTGTGAGAGAGAAATACCAATCAATTTCCTTTTGCATGTGCCCTGAACCTGAAATCTAGGCATTGGACATGCCTTGACTGGGATTCGAACTGGCAACCTTTCGTGAACAGGCCAAATGCTCAACCAATTGAGCCACTCCATCCAGGCCTCCACCTTTTTAAAATGAACAGGGAGGATGGAGAGGGTTCTGAGTCGTGCCAGGATTAAGAGTTTCAGGTCTTCCTAAACTAGGTATTGTAAGGCCCTGAAGAATCTGGAGTCTAGTTCATCTGGCCAAGGGAGTGACAGGCATTCTACGAGCAGGTTTCAGCAGGTGGAGTACCATGAGTACGGACCAGAGTGCTGGTCTTGTTGGACCAGTCTTCCCCTTAAAGACCTCCACGGGGAGGGGGTACCTTTTATGTAGCTAACTCATCCAGTAATGGTATTTATCAGGAACAACCATGTATTTAGATACAGAATTAATCTGTAGATAAAGCAACATCACTAAAATAAACCACAATCATAACTCATATTGCACTTGCCCATAAATTCAAATATCTTCATTCAAATAATTGCATCACCCTGCTTATGACTTAGAGGCCATAGGGTCTACTAATTTAAGAGCCGTTCTAATGAGAAGAAGGAGAAACTCTTTTATAAGGAAGTACTTGCTTAGAGGACATAAGCTGTTATTGTATTGAGATAGACTGCAATCTGCAAGTTTGATTTCACATTTTGTAAAAGTGCAGAATACAAGGAAAGTTATTTAAGCATGCAACAGACGATGAATGTCAGAGGGGAAAGGGGGTGGGAAGATATTAACCAAAGAACGTACATGCATATATGTATAACCCATGGACACAGACAATAGTGCAGTGAAGGCCTGGGGAGAGGCTAAGGTGGCGATGAAGTGGGAGGAAAGAACCTGTAATACTTTCAGCAATAAAGGAAAATTTTAAAAATAAACTTTATGAATTGTCCTATAGACAAATTAAAAAAGAGGGGCATGTAGGTGGAAAAAAATATATATATATATGTATCCCTAAGTGACCAATCAACCAATTGACCATTTGACCGGAGAGCCAGGATGAGTGGGAGCTGGGAGGCACCTGGCCTGGGCTCCAGCTCCTCCCCAGCCACTTGCCACTTTGCACCCTACTATGGTACATCCCCCGAGGGGTCCCAGATTATGAGAGAGTGCAGGCAAGGCTGAGGGACCCCACCGGTGCTGAATCTGTGCACCAGGCCACTAGTATGTTTAATATTTAAGAAAACATGCTTGCTTCTTAATATATTAAATATTATTTAACCATAGTATATTTTTGAGGACTTGGAAATACAGTTAGATAAGTGAACACTATTCTGTCTACAGAAATTTTATAGAGAACCTCAATGCAAATTGATTCTTACTTACTTATTGGTTTGATTAATCCAACTTCAGCATATTTTAAAATTTTGCTTAAATGTTCCCAAGGCCAAAGATGTGGAAGTGTAGAGAACTATTTGTTTTTTAGGTTGACAAGGAACAATAAGCATTGTGCTGTATCAGTGAATATTTACATTAAAAAGAGGGTAGCACCAAGAAAGTAAAATATTTTATGGTGTTAGAAGCTTCCATTAAAAAATAATTAATACTTTAACTCTCAGTTGAGATTTTTTGTGAGAATGGTTTTATGTGGCTTGCAAGTGAACATGTGTTGTGATTCTTTTTCTCCCTGATTATTCTGATTTTTTGGTAATGATAAAAAAAAATAAGTCAGAGGCTATAGAACATATGAAGAACAATGAAAATAAAGGATGTTCTGAAATATGCAACTTGACAACACTGCTGGGAAGCAGCATGGTGTGATTGTTGGAGTCTCTTTGTTCAAGTCCTGACTGTGCCATTCTGAGCGGTGGGACCTCTGTCAATGCATTTGATCTTCCTTCACTTCAGTTTCAACACAGGGAAAGTAGGGATTATGCTAGTATCTGCCTCACAGTGTGGCTGTGAATATTTGACGGGATGATGTATATAAAGTGTTAGGGCAATGCTTGGCACTTGATTAAGCACTAGCTGACTAGCAGCTATCATTACTGCTCTTTTCTTAGTCCTTTTGATATGATCTGCTAAGTGTGCTTCCTTCAATCTTAACAGAATTGTTTTGTTGTTCATTTGAAAAGATTCTGAAGTATTGTGTAGTTCACTGAATGCTAACTGTTTTGGACGGTATTGATGATCCGTTTTTCATCTTTAGTGTCTGATCCAGAACCCCTTATTCCAATGAAATATTCAGTTCATACACAGAATGGGGGTAAGTAGGCAGCAGCTAGTAATTAGCACTTACAGGAAGTAAATTAAAGGGACTAATACTCAGAAGAGAGGTGTGGCTACTAATCATGAGTTAAAATGTCACCTGGAATCATTTCCACTAGCCACACATCTCAGCAAACTTGGCTGTCAAAGGCATTTTGGAGGTGCTTTTTAGTACAATTGCAGCTCTTCCTAGAAATAACAGCCAGCTCTCACCTGCTTGCTTTGTTTTCTCTCTCTGTCTCCAGTCAGCCCCATAATTGCCAGCACTCCACCAGGACAAGGACAGGAGATTCCTGGCTGCTAAAACTGAAGCACTGAAGCATTGCCATTTCATGGTTGATGTTTTAGAAAAAGGTGCTCATTGAATACAATCAAAAAAATAAAGGGGCTGTAAAACATTAAAATTGCTAAGAATTTTACATAGTGTTTGCTAATGTCCAAATTGCTTCCCATGAGGCAAAATTGTTTGCACAAGTTTGAATACCTAAGAAATAACAAAACCAGAAACAGGCTATGGCTCTTAAGCAGGGTCCCCCCCCCCCCCCCCAGATGTGTACCAAAGTTGAGACATGTAGTACTATCGTCCTAATTGTTTTGTTTAATTTTATTAGCTATAATAAAAAAGACACATTCTCCACAATAAATATTACTTAAGCTCATAAAATGAGTAGGATAACCATCCTTTTGGTTTTACTATTGAATCATATCCTCTGGCTACTTATTTATTTTAGTGATCAAGAAAATCACTAGCCGAAACCGGTTTGGCTCAGTGGATAGAGCGTCCGACTGCAGACTGAAAAGTCCCGGGTTTGATTCCAGTCAAGGGCATGTACCTTGGTTGCGGGCACATCCCCAGTAGGGGGTGTGAAGGAGGCAGCTGATCAATGATTTTCTCTGACTGATGTTTCTAACTCTCTATCCCTCTCTCTTCCTCTCTGTAAAAAAAATAAAAGAAAAAAAAAAGAAAGAAAGAAAAGAAAAGAAAGGAAGGAAGGAAGGAAGGAAGGAAGGAAGGAAGGAAGGAAGGAAGGAAGGAAGGAAGGAAGAAAGAAAGAAAGAAAGAAAGAAAGAAAGAAAGAAAGAAAGAAAGAAAGAAAGAAAGGAAGAAAGAAAATAAAATCACTAACTAAATTAGGTAACTTAATATTGATCCTTAAAAGAAAGAAAGAAAGAAAGAAAGAAAGAAAGAAAGAAAGAAAGAAAGAAAGAAAGAAAATAAAATCACTAACTAAATTAGGTAACTTAATATTGATCCTTACTTTGATTCAGTAAGTTTCTGTATCATAATGTGTCATATATACTTTCATTGCCATTCCAAACTAGGTCTAAATGATCTTACATCTGTGTACAGATTCGCCTTAGCTTAACTATAATGGTCTTTTTAGTTTCTAAAAAGTGAAACTAATATCTAGTGTTTACAATCCAACTTTAAGAGGGAAAATAAATAAATAAATAAATAAAAATAAAAATCAAATACTACTCAATTATAATACTTTCTGCTCTTTCTGATGTATCTCTGTCCTGCATTACAACCATATTATTTTAAGTATATTGCTTTCTAATCGATTCATTTAAATATCAATAAAATCTATGTTTGGAATTTATTTCTAGGAAAGGTGAGAGATAAATTTGCTGTCAATCATGTGTTATTTCATTTTAGTCATTGAACTTAGAAAAGAAATAGAAGAAAAACTGCTATGTATTCATTCTATTGTATCCAGGGGAGACAAGCCATCTTTAAGCCTCCCATTAGATATTTGTACAAGATATTGTAACATCTAGTACCTCTGAGCCAGGTGACTTTCTTATGTATTATACCTACCATCCTTCATTCTTAGAGAATTGTAAAATGAGTCATTATTAGCCACATACTTTAATAGAACATTGTAGTGTTAACGGAAAAAAACCATTGAAACCTGTAAAGAATTTTTGTGAGTTTATTTGAGCCAAAATGTCGACATATGCCGGGAAGCAGAACCTCAAGAGATTGAGATAATGCTCTGAAGAATGGTGGGTTACATTTCTATATTTATACATTGCAATCAAAGGACAGGGACACAGGTGAGTTACATAAATTCATTGGTGATTGATTAGGGAGGTGGGACAAAGGGAAGTGGGGAAACCTCTGGGTAAAAGGTGAAATGATGGACATGAGCTTCTTTTACAGAGATGGATACAGGACACTCTAATGTAATTAACAGTTGACAATTAACTTGATAATAATAACAATGAGGGAATGTCTCCAGGCCATTTGTTGTGCCCTGAGGAGTCTGGGGTAAAAAGGAAGTTACAAGTTACCCAGACATCTCACAGATGTTATCTTAGAGGCAGGAAAGCAAATGGGCTCAGTAAAGAAGATCTAAGTTGATCTTTGTCAGGTGAAATATCAGTCTAGGACAGTGTTTCCCAAACTTTTGATATGTGTGTACCCCTTCTATAATTTTCATAACACTGAGTACCCCTGGTACTCATGAGAACGTAGAATTAGGTGCAGCTAAGCACGGTGCAGTGCATATCCCCACCAAACTCTGGTGCAACTCATACCCCCACCAAACTCTTGCCTTACCCCTGGGATACGCGTACCACACTTTGGGAAACACTGCTCTAGGACAATGACTACCCACTATAACCTGTTTGTAGTTAGATATTTAATTTTCAAACCATCTTTTGTGGTTATCTTAGGTCTCTGAGTTTGCAAGACCGCCACACAGGCCTTCCCTGAGCTTGTCAGGTTAGCATGTGGTTCTTTTCTTTCACAGTATATAGGATAAAACTCATATTATTTTCTTAAATATTTTAAAGAATAATATCTAAGAATATTTTTTGCTTACATTCAAACTATACTTTTTTATAAAGATGAAAGTATATTTATTAACACATGACATAACTTTTGGTTTATTTCTCAGTACAGAGAAATAAATAAATAAATAAATAAATAAATAAATAAATAATAATTATTATTACTAATTGGTCACCATCAGTGGTCTGACATTATATCACATATCATATCCCTAACAATCAAAATATCCCTGTAAAACAGCCATTCTTAACCCCATTTTACAAAGATGTGAGCTGAAACAAGATGATTATGTACTTTCCTCAGAGTTCCAGTTAAGATCTTTCTGAATTTAAAGCAGATCTTTCTTGATAATCTAATCATAAATTAATTCATTTCTTTGTACTTGAAAATAAAAACATCACTCTGGCTTATCCTCTGGCGTATCACTTATTTTCCTGGTGGGTTTCCAAAAGGTAGAACTTCCTTCATTTTTTCACTTCAGTATAAGGCTCATTTAATTCCCATAATGCAGCATACCACCCAGTGGCACAGGGTGCCTCAGAGGAGACCACCATGGTAGATAAAGTTGCAGGCCAGTGGATGGGCACACCCTTTCTTCTTCTTACTACATCCCCCACTTAAAGAAAGATCAAGATTATAACTTTCTGAACATTTAAGAACTTTTCATGAGATAAATGCCAAGGATCTCTGTGTAGGGCTTTGGCACAATTAAATTTTCTCCTTAATTTCTCCCTGCATTTTTCAGTTCAGTCAAATGTTACCATCATTATTCTGTATGATTTCAGTTGTCAATAGGAGGAGCCACTTCTACTGTCAAGAAGCCACAATTTATAAGGCCTATGCCCCTTTGCTACTTGTCATTTCCCCCGTTCTTGAAAATAAAGTATCCACATAGAGAAGTATACAAATTATAAGTCTATAACTTGATGAATTATAGCAAAGTAATATCTATATATTCATACCTAGGTCAAGAAATAGGTCCAAGAAGATACCTTCTTACTTCTGACTAAACAGTACACCTTTAGTTTTCCCTCCAAAGCTTAATGACATATTAATATTTTCACAAAGTTATTTTCTTAAATTATGAGACTTTTTAAAAAATATATATTTTATTGATTTTTTACAGAGAGGAAGGGAGAGAGATAGAGAGCTAGAAATGTTGACAAGAGATAAACATCGACCAGCTGCCTCTTGCACCCCCCCCCACCAGGGATGTGCCCACAACCAAGGTACATGCCCCTGACCGGAATCGAACCCAGGACCCTTCAGTTCACAGACCAATGCTCTACCACTGAGCCAAACCAGTTTTGGCAAATTATGAGACGTTTAAGGCATTCATATATGTGATATCAAAACATGTCACCCATAGGTGGGAATAAATATGAACAAGATGGATCATGTGTTAATTACTCAAATTGAGTTATGAGTGCATGGAGGTACATTACTTTACTTACCTTACTTTTGAAATTATTTTAAAATGTCCATGATCATAATTGTTAAAATATCAAAGATATAAAATATAGTAATTTTACATGTTGTCTCAATATAATCAGTAAAAACACCATTCACTAGTTTACATTACAGCTCGCTACTTTGCTCATCTCAAGACACTTAATAGATTCCTTCTCCTTTGTCTGGAATAGAGGCTCCTGCCACAGTTTCTGGCTGTCTTGGGGAACAAAAGTGATGCACATGTCAAACTGGTGCTGCATCCCCACCTAGAGGTCATGATAATAACTGCAAACGTCCTCACTTTAGTGACCTTTCAAATAAGAGCTTTCAAATCTAAATATATTATACATAGCTGTTCATGCAAATGTGGGAAAAAAATAATCTGTTTGCTATTGTTTTCTCTCCAGTTGAGTATCCTGTCAAAGCACAAAGCACTACCTGTATTTACAGATTGCGTGGGGAGGCATAAATCATAGAGTCATATATCAGCAGCATTATGGCATGTTTCTACCAACGATGAGCCTCCCACGTGTCAGACAAGCCACCTACACAGGAACACAGCAGTGTCAGTGTTGTGTTTTGTTTTTTTTTTTTTTTAGCAGATTCTTGATAATGAAATCTATGTGGAACGCAACACAAATGGCTTTTATTTTCTCTTGGTTGTCAACGGCCTACACCAATTTGCATTTGACTGTTTAGTTTAATCTCTTCTCTGGGTAGGCATGACTATGGGAATAGAGCAGAAAAGATTACTGGGATTTATGAGATTAATTAGATATTTTTACTCCCATTGTTATGCTAGCTACGAATAATATCCTGTTTCATCCATAAGGGAGAAATCCTTGACATAATGGTGGGTGAGATGAAATGTTGTACTGTTATTTAATTATGACAATGAATATTATTTATGTTATCTATTCAATTATGCCCAAAGACACAAAATACATTATTAGTGTAGAATTTTTGGTTAAGCCCAATTATTTGTTTTTAACTTATTTTATTCAGTAATTATGTTCTGAGTCCTCCTATATGCAGAAAAACAAATAAACAAAACACATCTGTGAGAGACTTTCTTACAAGCTAGAAAGTCATAATTTAGAGTGATTCATATATACTATATTTAAAGTATAATAGCAAATTAGAATGAAAAAAATTCCTTCTTAGGAAGATAGGAAAATACTTCATGTGCAAGGCATCATCTTGAAAGATGAATAAAATCTGTCAAGCTAAAATGCAGACAAGGACAGAACAAAAACATTTATTTAAAATGATTTTAGCCAAAGCCGGTTTGGCTCAGTGGTAGAGCGTCGGTCTGCGGACTGAAAGGTCCCAGGTTCGATTCCGGTCAAGGGCATGTACCTTGGTTGCGGGCACATCCCCAGTAGGGGGTGTGCAAGAGGCAGCTGGTCAATGTTTCTTTCTCATCGACGTTTCTAGCTCTCTATCCCTCTCCCTTCCTCTCTGTAAAAAATCAATAAAATATATTTAAAAAAAAATAAAAATAAAATGATTTTAAAGGCATTGTTTGTTGAAGCAAAAAGTTAGGGAGATGCTTAGAAAAGAAATAGTTGAGAAATAGTGGCTTGAAAAAAAACATAGGGTTGAATTAGAATGACTTTTTATACCTCACTAGTAATTGGGCTTAAATCTTTAAGCACAAAGTAGACAACATAGGTCTGTAGGCTAGCAAGTCATAAGACTGCCTACATGTGCTTTAGAAAAGCAGGCCTGAGGAGATTATACAATAAAAGAATAACTAGGGAAGTGAAAGTCATGAGAAGCTAGGAGGGTACTACAACAGGACAAAGGAAAGATGAGGGCTTCAGCTGATGTGGCATGCTGAGGTACAATATATTAATTAGTTGTGTACAATATCTTTGAGGATTGTACTATGTTGAGAAGGTGCTAATATCATTATACAACAAAGGACTTCAGGGGAGGGAACGTTTTTGTGCAGGCTTTGACAAATTTGCTTTGCATTACCATTGTACAAAGCTGGGTGGGGATGTCTAATATAAGACTGAAATATATATTTCTAAAATTCCAGGGAACTTTAGACACCATTTGATGATAGAGGTAGAAGATTAGTTTATTGTGGCAGAGTGCACTCGGTGCAAAGTAATGTGATTCTAGGAGACCAAAAGAAAGCCAACTCTCCTTTTCTCTCATCATGTCCATCTTCCCTTGGCACTCTTGAAGCCCTGATAATTCTACATCTTAATTGAATAATTATTTGACACTTTTTTTGTTTGTGATACTTTACATTGCTAGAATAACTCTGATTCTTGAGGTTCATTGAAAATATAATTGAATAAAATATTTTAAGTCTTTGAAAATCTTATAGCGCCAGTTAGAAAATCATAAAGGGAGGCAGTTTGGTACAGTGGTTAAGAGCACAGATGTTGAGGCAAAATTGCCTGGGTTAAATTCTGGTTACTTCAATATGTGAGACCTTGGGTGACAAATTTAGATTAGCTACATCTTGGCTTTTGTTTCCTATGATATAGAGATAGTACAATAATAGTACTGTTCATTGAAATGTTTGCATATTAAGCAAGCTAATCCTAATATATAAAAACCCAGGGTCTGTAATGTCCAAAATAATTGAAGGCTTGACTGACTGGAAGCCAGTCCTGCCATGGCAACCCAGCACTAACTGCTGCTCCTGTGGGGTGGTGACCCAGCACTGACTGCTGAAGGGGCTTCGGATCAGGCCCAGAGAGAGGACTGGAGAGAGAAGCAGGGTCTGATATGTAGCCTCTATGGCAGCTGTTGATCAACCTTTGACTGTCTCTTTCTCTCCAAGCCTGGCCATCAGTTGCACCTTTCTTTCTCTCTGGGCCTCCACAGGGGCTGCTGATCAGCACCACCTCTCTGATCAGGCCTGGAGATGATGACTGGCATAGAAACCAACCAATCAGAACCTAATCTGGGTGAATTGCAAAGGCAGAACCTAAGGTTGAAGCTGAGGAAGGGTTTTAAGGGCAACAGCTGTTTGGTGTAAGATGTAAGAAAGCAGTTCAATTTTTTAATGACAAGTTTGGCAGTATAGTATGGCTGGCTATCAGTCCAGATATAGAGATTATGTATTTTTGTCTACCAAGAGAACCTCCTTCTGATGAAAAAGTCTACCCCCCATTTAAGCAATTCTATCCTATATAATTTATCTATACTACTAAAAGAGTGAGTAATATGCTAATTAGACCGGGTCAACTTACCATCTCTGGATGTCCAACATCCTTCTGGACAAAGCCATGGTGGTGGGGGCCAAGGCAGAAGCCATTAGGGGCAATCAGGCTGGCCGGGAGGGCAGTTGGTGGTGAGATCATGCTGGCAGGGGAGGGCAGTTAGGGATGATCAGGCAGGCAGGCAGAGGCAGTTAGGGGCAATCAGGCAGGCAGGCAGGTGGGCAGTTAGGAGCCAGTGGTCTCAGATTAGAGAGGGTACAGGGTGGGCTGAGGGAACAACCCCTCCCCCTGTGTATGAATTTTGTGTACTGGGCTACTAGTCTATCTTACCTAATAATAGACAAACATGTAAATTGACTGTACCTCTGTTATGTCCACCAGCCAATCAGGAGCAAGTATGTAAATTAACCCAACAAAGATGGTGATTAATTTGCATACACAGGTGCAGAGCAAAGACTGAAGACAGAGTAGAATGAAGCCAATAGTTGCAGAAGGGAGCGAAGCGGCAGAGAAGGGAGAGAGCAATGCAGCAGAGAAGAGAGCCAAGCCCACAGAGGGTTTGGCTCTCTTCTCTGCCTTGCTCCAGCCACAGGAAGAACTATTCTTGTAGGAATAGGCCTGAGGAAGCCCTATTCTTGCAGGAATCTTCCTGCAGCAGGCCTCTAGTGTGTGTGTGTATGTCTAATATGTAAACTCTCCCCAAAGGAGTTTGACCAGGAGACCAATTGCCTACTATGATTTGCAGTGACCACCAGAGGGCAGCACAAAATGAAGGAAGACCCTGGCTGGCAGCCAGAAGGCTCTGATTGGCCCGATTGCCAGCCAGGCCTAGGGACCATATTTCATGCACTAGTCCTCTAGTATTCATATAATACAAAACAATGTCTGGAACAAATTAAATCTAATATGATACTTGCTAGATAAATACTGATAGCTTTATTTGCTCATTTTCCATGGTTTCTGTCAGCATGTATGAAAAGGAGGGAATCAAGTCTGACATTTTATTTTTAATGTATTGATTTTTTTAGAGAGAAGAGAAAAGGGGATTTGTTGTTCCACTTACTTTTTTAAGCATTCATAGGTTGTCTAATGTATGTGTCCTGACCAGGGATCAAATCTGCCCCCTTGGCATATTAGGATGGTGTTGCAATTGAAGTATCCAGCCAGGGTTATGTCTGACATTTTTATTGCAAAAATATAAAGGATCACTTTTCTTACTAGTTTATTTTGACAGTTGTGATCTATTTAAATTCTGGAATGATGAATGAATTTCCAAAATCCAAAAATCCTGTGGATATTTCTGCATTCTCAATTTTTAATCTTAAACCGTTAGCTTTTAACATTGCTAAATTTGTGTTTATTTGTGCTTCATCCATATGAAAGGTTATAGGAAAAAAACATTGACAGTTGGAGACAGTTAAACAAAGCATCACAGTATGTCCCCCAGTAAAACTTGAAGAATTTAAAATCCCATGTGACAGTCACTCCAGTAGCAGTGAGAAATGTCACTTTTCAGTTTGTCCTAAAATAATGGCAGCAGTGTAAATGAGAAGGGGAATGTGTAAGAAAATAGATCATGATGTACATCATGTTTATATTCTCTGTTACTTGCTATGACTTTGAAGTCAATTTACTGAAATCTGAAAGTTACATATATCAGATGCTTATAAGACCTTGATACTCAAAGAGTGATGCTTAGTCCAATAGCCTTGACAAAAACAGGCTTCATCTGAAATCCTCTGAAGTACAAGATCCCAAAGTGATTATTTAGAATAATAAAATCTGAGAGTAACTTACCCAGTTGGTGTGCTCAGCGGTTGAGCAACTATCTAGAACCAGGAGGTGATTGTGATTCCTGGTCAGGGCACGTGCCCAGGTTTCAGACTAGATCCCCAGCCGGGGGCGTACAGGAGGAAGCTGTTCAATTATTCTCTCTCATCAATGATGTTTCTCTTTTCTTACTTACTCTCTGAAATCATATATGTATAATAAATCTTTATTGTTGAAAGTATTACATAAATCTCATTTTCCTCCATTACCCTTTCCCATCCCCTTCCCCCCCAATAAAAACATATTTTTCAAAAAATTGAGAGTAACTGAATGCAGGCACCTGGAAATCATTAATAGGTTAACAATTAATGAAATTATTGCAGAATAAACACAAAACAAACAACACTCTTTCTACCTCCACTTCAATAAATGTTTGAAACAAACCTACTTTATAAGTATATTCGTTATACTTACTTTTATTCCACAAATATTTATTAAGTAATTTTGGGCTAGCCATCTTCTTTTGGGTTATAAAGATAACAGTGGAAAACCTAATAGGCAAACTTCTTTATACTCAAGGTATTAATATTTTAATGCTTTCCAATTTTTATTTAAGAGCAAGAACTTCAAGAAGTAGGCTTGTCTAGACATTGGAACTTTTCCTGAAAAACTTTGATATTTTTGTTTCTTGTATTGCATGGCTCAGATTCAGTTGCTGCTTAGTTCTTACTCAGATTCTGGGACCAGACTGCCTAGGTTCAAATCCTTACTTCTTGACTTAAAGCAAAACATTCAACCTTTCTGTTTCTCAGTTTTCTCATCTGAAAAAAATGGAAGAAATGCTAGTGTCTACATTAGAATAATATTGTGAATATCAATAGGATTAATGTACACAAGTAGTCAGAGTGGTTCCTGGTATTTTGGGAGCACTGTATAAGTGTGAGAGATCATTACTATTGTTGTTAGTGAAAAATTATTAGTGGCACCTTTCTGTTCTCTGAGTATGAGTTTTAAGGACCTGGTTTAAATTTTGGTATTTGTGGAAAATCTATGGTAAAAGCAGTCACCTATGGATTTGAAACATTTCCATTAGTTAAGCAGTGGTCAGTGTTGAGTAGATGTTGGTGGAGAAGACAGATGTCTACAGATTTTAACATGGACTAAAAACATGAACAAGAAGATACTAATTTTTAAACCTATAATTGTTTCCTTCCTTTTGCACATTTACAGATGATTTTTTGTGTGTGTGCTCTGCACAGAGAAAGTGTATGTTCCCATCTGATTTACTTTAATCCCTGCTCACATGTCCAAGCTCTTAATCTTTTAATGAGCTTCCTTACTAGTATAGTTTGTTGGTAAATGATCAGGAAGTTAATTCTTGCTTACCTTGTGTTTTTTTGTTTGTTTGTTTTTTTCTAATTTTTCCATGTGTTTCAGTGAAACCTCTGCAAGTGATGAATTTTTCCTTTTAAGTAGTATAATAATCAAAACCTAACAAAACTGGTGAAACCATCTCAGTAATCACATACTAATTCTGTTCATAGGAATTGCTTTTCCTTCTTGTACAAGTGGAAGGACAAGTAATTCACATTTCTTATTAATTCTTCATGCATTTGGAAAGTTATTTTCCTGATTCAGCCATTGCTTGAAATCAACAACTTCAAGAATAATATAAACCAGGTGTGCACTATATACGATTGTACACGAGTTCATCATGGTCAGGGTTTGGCCAACTAGCTCCTCCCTGCCCCCGCCCCCTGCCCCACTCCCATCTGGTCACTGTGCTCCTCACAGCATTTTGTGTGTTATCCCCATCACTTTCTCTATACTAGCAGTTCTCAAAAGTGTGGTTTGGGGATGAAATTTATTCAGGATACCTACAAAGTCGGACTGTTTTTGTAACAGGGACCTGTGTTCCTTTCTCACCCTCATTCTCTCATAAGTATACAATGAAGTTTTCAGGAAGCTGCATGTCACAATAGATAAAAAACAGATATGAAAATTCACCTGAATACCATTAAACCAGACATAGAGATTTTTTTAAAATGTAAAATAATGCCACTCTTCTCACTTCTTTTGTCTAAAAAGATTTTCAAAGGAAAATGTTTTACATTAGCATTTAATGAGGCTATTTTTAATGAGTTAATAAAATAAATGTTTTTAAATGCTCTTAGATGTTATGCATATCTCCTTTCTAGATAGTCAGGTGTCTACAGTAGGACATGACATTTTTTTTTCCTGATTTAGAAAAATAAATAGAATTATAAAACTAATTGAGTGTGATTGCGACTGATTCAGTGAAGTACTCAAAGGAGACTCTTTGAATTTTAATGAGTCCAAGTTCATTGTATTTTATGGCAAAGAAACCAAAGCCAGTCTTAATGACAGGACCTGCTCTGAGTCACTGTCTTCTCGGCGACCAGATCAAGAAGCAAAAATCAAGTGTTTGGTTCCTAGTTTTATTATACTACTATGTTCCTAACAAAAGTGAATATTTATCCATGTTTTAGATAAATTATGACTATCTCTATATATAAAAGCCTAAGTGAATGAATGACTGGTTGCTATGATTTGCACTGACCACCTCAGGGCAGATGCTCAATGCAGGAGCTGCCCCCTGGTGGTCAGTGTGCTCCTACAGCTAACCTCCTGCAGCTGGACATCTTCCCTGGATCTCCCCTCCCCTCTCCCACCCCAGTTGGTGGCTCCGATCAGCCCCAATCGCTGGCCAGGCCAGGGTAACCCACCCATGCACAAATTCATACACCAGGCCTCTGGTAATTATATAAAACGATATGCATAATACTACTTCTCTGAATAGAAGACTAAAATATGTACTAATAAATGTGACAAGAAACATTGAGAAAATATAAATGCTCTTATTTGTCAAAAGATTAAATACAGAGGTGCCTTTAATTTTCAAAATAACGTGTAATTATCCCTGTAATTTTGGCAATTCCAGTAGCCTATAACACCCTTCATTTGGGGGCTAATATTTATATCTCAAGTTTTAAAACATATCATCATCCATTCAGTTAATAGAGTACATTGATAAAAATCACAATATCCCCTGGTGTACACTAAAGTTGTGAAGCAGAATAATTTATGCAAATTACTTATTGAGTTAATATATGTTAAATATGTTTAATTACACTGCAGAACATAGTTTGCTGCAGCACATACAATTCTTTTTAATTATAAAAAAGATATTTTGGAAATTTATATTCAACCCATTGCACTGCTAGTAGATACTGCTTTATTTTCATTGCTTCCAGAAATAAATTAAATAAAACATATTAATAATTAGTGCCAGATCAGTCTCTGTACTGAAAAGCTTATGTGTATTTTAATGTTAACATTCTCTAAAATTTAAGAACTACTGAATGCTTTCTGGGCCTTATTTAAAATAATGTACTTATTACCAAGATATGGTAAGGAAACTAAGAAAAGAAATAACTAAAAGATATAATAGTAATAATATTTACCTCTGGGGAGCAAAACTGGGACCTTAGAGAGGAGAACAGCAATTTTAATTTCCATTATAAGCTTTTCTTTATTACTTGATTTTTAATCATAAGTATTACTTTGATTAAAAATTAAATATAAGAAAATGCTATCATACATACACAATAGTAAAGAATAGTGTTCACTCCAAATCTTTCTGGTATTACATATTTTTGTTATTTTTATTTCTGTAGAAAGGATGGCTGAAAAGTGAATGTTCAAATGTTGAAGACAGATCTAATGACACAAATAAGCAAAGAATTTCCAGATTCTAGAAAAAAATACTTTTTACTGGTATTATTTTTTTTACATTGTGATATTAAGTACTACATTTATAATATATAAAAACATATTGGCAACAGAATCACATCTTAGCCAAACACATTTCAATAATAATAAAGCAGTGATGTGATTTCTCATGGCAAAGTGCAAATTCACCAGTAGCCTATTTATCTATCTAGTGTACACCAAGCCCCAATCCTGGCAGTTGCAAGTTCTAATACAGTACTCACACAGAAAACGGTAAACTCCATGGTTGGAAAATGCATCACCTAATGAAGCTCAAAAATATATAATTTTGATGGACTGTTTTTTTTTTAGTGACTTTATCCTACTCCTAAACAATTATTTAGAGCAGAAAATGCAAATAAGTTAGAAGGTAAAATTTCAGATTGAATAATTTTTATGTAGTGTGTGTATTTCCTTAGTGTATATGCTGCCAATTGTGGAATACAATAATCAAATTAAGTACAGGATACTTTATAATGTTTGTAGTATAAAATATTTTTTTCAGATAGATGGTTGTACTGAACACAATGCTAATACACAAAGTTCTCAAAGTTAACCCACAGGACAGTGCAGCTATTAACTAAGGAAGTTTTATGCATCAAAGAATGCCAAACTAAAGTAAATGTGCAATTTAATTGCATGTTAAAATATTAAAAGAGTGCTTTAGTGATCAATGACATTATAATATCCTATCCTACAAGAAGGATACAACCCAGAGTGGCTTAGTTGGTTAAGCATCATCTCATGTGCCAAAGGGTTCTGAATGATGTCTCCCCCTCTCCTTCTCTCTCTCCCTCTCTCTCTCCCTCTTCCTCTCTCTCATTTGTCTAAGCATGTCCTATTCTATTTATTCTATTTTGTGTGATTAAAAGTACTTGTTTTTCCTGTTTAAAAAAAACTTTTGAACCAAAATATGATCTTTGGATGGAGACAAAACTGTGAAATATCATCATCTCACCATTTAATTCCCTATGCATTGCTTTCTAGAATGTTATACATTAGCTTTCCAGTGAGGTTTTTCTCATCCAACTCTCCACTGCAGTTGAGACTTTGGACTACAGAGCACATCTGGAATCGTTTCACTATTGTTATTGGGTCAATTGTTGACCTTACTGCATCAGAAGCTTTTGCGTGGAAATGTCTTTCTGAATTCTCTCCTCAGAATTATCTTTCCTTCTTTAATAGAATTAAAGACTAAATAGGAACCTCTGATTAATAAAAATGTCTCTAGTGATCATTCATGGGCCTCTCTGGGTCACATTATGTTAATGTCAGGGAGCTTTTTTTTTTATAACCTTGCACGCACTAAATGCCTTTATCAGTGTTTTGTACACAGTAGGGATTTTAAAAAATGATTTTAAAACAATTCCCTCTTTCCACAAGTATGTCACAACATTATGTAATAATTCTGTTGACGAGGAATAACCAGTGTGCGGGCAGCACTTACTGTGTGCCGAGTTCTGCTTTAAGCACTTTGCATATATATTAGCTGATTTAATCCTCACCGCTCCCTGATGTAGATATAAATCTTATCCCATTTTATAAGAACTGAGCAAAGAGGATACATAATTCGCTCAGATCCAGACAGTAGGTAAGGGCAAGATGTTACAATCAGGCCATTGAACACCAGGATTTATCCTATGCAACGCTGCCAACTTTCACTGAGAAACGAATCCTTCTGAAAATATTTACGAATAGTAGAGTTTTTTAAAAATTTAATTCTGTAATGATTAAATCAAATCAAACGTAGACCAAGAGATAGATCAAGTGTATGCACTCCCTCAAAGCCGTGTCCTCAGAAGTGATTGGTATTGGGCTCCGCCCACCCCCTTCTGTCCTGTGGACCCTGGGGCTGCCCACCAGTCTCTGCTGCCCTTTGGGTGCAGGTGTTTTGGAAGCTTCCACTGGAAGCTGGGTGAACTAGGTGCTGGGGGTGTTTCTGTCAGTTTTTAAAATATATATTTTATTGATTTTTTTACAGAGAGGAAGGGAGAGGGATAAAGAGTTAGAAACATCGATGAGAGAGAAACATCGATCAGCTGCCTCTTGCACACCCCCCACTAGGGATGTGCCCGCAACCAACTTACATGCCCTTGACCAGAATCGAACCTGGGACCCCTGAGTCCTCAGGCCAATGCTCTATCCACTGAGCCAAACCGGTTGTGGCTGTTTCTGTCATTTTATAAAAATATATAAAACCTAATATAGTGGCATATTTGTGACTCAAATAAGAAATACAAAAGTATTGGTGGTTTCTTTTTAAACTTTAAAAAAAATTTTTTACTAGTATCTTAGCTATAAAGTTTGGAAATAATCATCTTATAGAAACTACCCAGAATTTTGAGAAAAATAAGGCATGTTAGTCTGCTGGAATACGTAAGCTTTGTTATATGGGTTTTTTGTTTTTGTTTTTGTTTTCTTCTGAGCTTCCTTTCCTCATCTATGTAATGAGACTATTAAGTACCTTTATAGTTTTGTTGTGGTGACTCAATGACTGAAATGTGTGAGATTTTTTTAAAAGCATAAATCTATGGCACTGCTAATTACTCAATTATTACTCACCAACACTTTGAAAGGGTGTTGTGAGTGCCTGGGACAAGCCCATATGGGAGCAATCCCTACACAGGGAAGCTTCTGGGTCCCTGTATGGTAAAGGCATCTGCTTAATCCTCAGCGTGGCTGGACAAGCATCTGCAGTCTTGAAGACAAATAACCTCCCAGAGGCACTGCCTCTGCCCCTCGCCCTCCTGAGGCTGGTGCTCCTGAGATGCATGAGCAGGCTTTCACGGAGCTGCCTTGCTCTCTGGCCAGGCAGACGGGAGCTTGGTTCCAACAAACAACATTATTAAAAATCTGAAAAAGAACTAAGCACTTTCCTCTTTTCTTTAAAGGCCTTCCTTTGAAAATCAAAAAGGAGAAATAAGCTGAATTAATTACTTGGCATGTGACTATATCCGGGTAATAGATATTAATATTTTTTCCTGAAAGTGCCCACACAATTCCCAGGGCACCTCTTACTGTATTCTCTAATACTACTTTAGAGCTAGCTTAGTAGGCATAATCAGTACATTTCTGCCAGCACTATTAACCTATATTTCAATATCTCAAATATGTGCATTAGTTAAGTAGTTGTGTAATGGAGAGTTTATTCTATTTTCTATATTTAAGTATAATCTATGTTATAAACAATAACAGTTTATATTAGCATATCACTGAATCGTTGAACCTGGGAAATACAAGTATTTTGAATATTTCACAAATTTGACTACTAAAACATTTTGGATTTTCCTTGTTTGCTAACATAGCACAGAACTAAACTTTACCAAGCAAGGTGGAAACTACTAAGGCGCAAATTCCTCATAATTTCTACAATAACTCAAGTCAGATGATTAGAAAGTGCAAAAGTAGAAATAAAATTTTTGCAGGTTTTTATTTTGCAAAAGAACTTAGCTATTTTACCAAAAGAAAATATACCACAATATAAATATATAATTATATATAATTTGAATGTGCCTGGCATTGTTTTTTGGATTATTTTATTAATAGAAATAATATATTCATAGGCCTCTCAGGAAATAATATACATTGGTTTAGTGAAGACATTTTTAAATTGGTCTTACCTTATGACCAGTACATAGCAATGGGGCACAGCTAAAGGTCAGAGAAAGATACTCTGACCACAGCCACAATTATAATATCTACGATACACACAAGTCTCACACAGCACCCAGCACTCCCATGACTTTCTTCCCTTCTACCAGAATTATTTGATGTATACATCCAATTCCTCAGTTAAAAAAAAAAAAAAAAAGAGCCGAAACCGGTTTGGCTCAGTGGATAGAGCGTCAGTCTGCGGACTGAAAGGTCTCAGGTTTGATTCCGGTCAAGGGCATGTACATTGGTTTCAGGCACATCCCCAGTAGGGGGTGTGTAGCAGGCAGCTGGTCGATGTTTCTCTCTCATTGATGTTTCTAACTTTTCATCCCTCTCCCTTTCTCTGTAAAAAAATCAATAAAATACAAACAAAAAAAAAATGACATGAAGATGGGGTTGATGAAAGAAAAGAAGACATAATGTCAGACTAGCTGTAGCCTCATGCATCCTCATGTTCATATCATTCTTTCCAGCAACATGACAGAGAAGGCATCTCAAACCTCCTTTCCAGTGCAAACTGGTTATCAAACAATTGCTAAAAGAAATGCAGTAAACATTCTTGTAAAGTCATGGTTGAGAGTCAAAGAATTTAAGGTAAATCTCTCAAAATCTTAAGAGGAATCAAATGTGAACAGTAGAAACCTTGAGATTTTGGGTTCTAAGGATTATAAAGAGGGCAAGAGATAATCTCTGAGGAATTTGGGGAATTCTACCCTAAGCTAGATTGACTCTCATGTATACTCACACAAGAATGTACAGATGCATACATTAGCATTTTAATAGTCTGTTTATATACATATTGATATACATAAACAAATGCATATCATTTGATGAATTCCATAAACATATAGTTGAAAAAGATTGGAAAATTATCATAAATAATGATATTATTTATATATAGTACTAACAACTAAACAATACTATATCTTACTTGGAAATACCTATATGTGTAGACAGAACCTGAGAATTATAGGAACTAATTAGGTAGCTAGTAATCTGAGAGGCTGAGAGAATAATGTGGTTTGGAAACATAATTCAGCAGGTTTCAGTTTTATTGACAAGGTTCTATTTTTAGCTGGATTATAAGTATGTTGAAGTTTACTTTATTATTCTTCATTATATGTTAGATATTTAATAATAAGTAAATTATTATTTAATTCATCCACGAAAAAGTCTTGGTGGATTCCTAAAAGTTCATATAATTTTTAATAGGCACTTGTATGTTTTGGGGGTAACTTTCCAATGTAATATAGAAAAAAAAAAACTTGACCAAATCATATTTTCTGACATGTGGTTACAATTGTTTTGGACACGAGTTTAAAGTACTAGTAAATGAATTTTAAGAATTTGACCAACGATGCTATAACATCACAAAGTTTCATTTTAAAGAGCTTGCCCTCCTTCACAAGAAGTAAAAAGTCTTGATTTTTAAAGACTATAAATTTATTTGGACTTTCTATTCTTAGTTTTATTCTTTAAGAGGCTTTAAATTAATGACCTTAGAATGCTTCCTCTGGAAGTTTTCATCCATCCCCCATACTTACCAAATCCTCTCTTTCTGATGCTGAAGTTGAAGGGAGTGCTAAGACTTTGTAGTATTGTTGAGGATGGAGGATAATGGAATTAAAATACTGTTTATTATAATGTTGCAAACAAAGTATTTGTTCAATTAACATTTATAACTGGAAAGTACTGTTAGGAAATAGAGTAAACAAGCTCAGGATTGTCAAATGCCAGGAAAGAAAAAGTATTAGGTTTTGTCATTAATGGTTCCATCAGGATCATTAGGCCATTACTGCAAGTTGTTTCCCCCCCCCCCCCCCCCGAGATTGTTTTTGGTAAAAACATTAAAATGACCACAATTCCAAAACCCTTACTTTAAGGTATTTTTAAGGGAGATTTTAAAACAAAAATTTCAGTTATAAAGTTGTAACATATTGGAAATTGTTTTTTCAAGTAAACAGGCTGATAAATTTGGTTAAAATTGGATTTTTTTTCCAGTAAAGAGTATTTTTAAAGGAAAATTACTGTGTACCTTGTCTTACATATAAACTCTGAGTGGCTTATCAACTTAGAGAGAACTTTACTCAACTCTAAACTTTGTTGAATATAGGTTAATCTTGCTTTCATGATACAAAAGCAACCTAAAGATATTGCAGCATTTAGAGAAATAAGAGCTAATATAGAATTCTCTAGTTAATATACTGCACAGAACTGGTTTATCCTATTTTTTAAACTGTCTACTTACCTAAGTCATTTAGATAACATGTTAAATATAAATATGATAGTTACTATGGTAAGAGAAATATCATTATCATATAATTAAATAATAATAGATTGTGAAAAAGGTTTCTATTCGATGACTCAAAATGCTTGAAGATGCAATACAATTAATTATATATGCCCCTGGAATTATTAAACCACACACTCACACATATATAGCTATTAACTCTTGTGATTCACATTTCATTCCTTTAACCTTACATGTAAGACAATTTCCCGTTTTATATACAGGACCTCTATTGTTCCATCTACAGAGGTGATGTAAAAATTCTCCTTGAATAGCAATAAATCCTGTTCATTCAGCGCTAGTCAAATGAAGAGTGGTAGAGAGGATGGCAAATGGACAAGAATGAGAATGGTCAAAACAAACTATGGAGTGTAAGTGATGGCCCAGTTGAAGTGATGCACTAATATTGGGTTAAGTACCTCCAGTTATGAAACAAGAACTCAGATCAGCAGGAGTGTTTGTATACTAGAAATCATAATAATCTATTCATAGTAAAATAAGATTAACTAATTTTCAATGTTTTTATTTTTATTTTAGTGCAGTGTTTTCTTAGAAATTCAGTGAATACAGCTCAATTAGTTTCAAAATGAGGTGAAAATGGACCACCTGCCGAAGGTTAATGAGGAAGAAATGTGTCGCATTGGAACCAGAGGGGAGCCCAAGGATTGATGACATGAGAACCCACCTCACTCACTTCCCTTTCCATCAGAATCTGTTCTCAAAGTGAGGCTTAATGAAGATGGGTTTACTCATCAATGCCTCCAAAATTAACATTATGTACCTGATACTGACTCAAATCTCAGTCTCTCTCACAAGCTGCTATTCCCTAAAGAGATGCTGATCTATCTTTACAGGTCTGCATTTTTTACCCTCTACCTTCACTGTCAAAGTGCCATCTGGAAAATGAGCATGTATATTATTTTTGATGTTTTCTTTTTCATTTTCTATATCCCCAATGCAGGTATTCACACTTTGAATAATTATACAGGCAGATTTTATTAAAATACAATTCATTTTCAAAATGTAGTAGACTACACAGGCATGGTGTGTATACATTTTTGGGACACCCTATATTTGTTACTCAAAAACTTAAGAAACAAACAAAGGGCGAAATCTGTTTGTTTGTTTTTGGGCAGATGTGAAACAAAATTTTAGGAATGTGGTACTGGAAAAATTGGAATTCAAACATCTGGGGGTTGCTAACCCCTGGTTTCCCAGTATTGCTTCTTGAATAAATTAGAGCTTTTGATCCAAGCCTCTGCACAGTTAAAGGCTAAGACTAAAACCAACATGGCCATTTTGTACCCTGTAATCACTTCATGGCTTCAACACAATATTCTTTCTTGGGGATGAATAAGAGGTCCTATTTGAACAAATCCAGCCCCTTATTTAGAGAGATTTTGGGTGTGACTCTTAATCTCCATCAAAGTGTAATTGGGTGCTGAGAGAAACAGATTGGTTATTGTGGATGGTGTGATCGGCTCTGCAGAGAGCCAGGAAAAGACATGATTCATTTGTTTTAATCCTGTTCAGAAGGACCATCCCAGAGAATAGCATGCAAAATAAATATTGTGTAGTATAAAGGAAGTATTTTAGATAACAGAATTGTTTTGGGAATGCCTACTTCTAAGATAAATTGACTTGGTTCTGAATGTTACTTTTTACTTTATTTGACTGTATTTTACTGTAAAGGGAAATTCTTTGCTGATTAATTGCTGAAACATTTATAAACCAATAAGACTTTCAAAGATACATATTTTCTATGATAAAATATAAAAAGGGAAATGTATTTTCTGTGGACTTAAGGTAGTAAGTCTCTTTATTACTCCATAAAAATATTATCAATTCCAGTGATTTTGAACTGGCGTGCTGCAAGAATTTAAAAACAAACAAACGTGCAATAACTGACTTTAGTCAGAGGCACTGACCGCTTTTCCCTTAGACTGTCAAATAAAAACCTAACAGCCAACACAATGATAATCATCCAGTGTGAAGAAATCAAAATTGTACCTATTTGTCAGATCATCAAAAAATATATATATTTGCATAGTTGGTTTGGCTCACTGGATAGACCATCAGCAGACTGAAGGGTCTCGGATTCAATTCTGGTCAAGGGCATGTACCTTAGTTGCAGGCTCCTCCCCAGCTTGGGCCCTGGTTGGGGTGCTACAGGAGGCAACCAATCGATGTGTTTTTTCTCACATGGCTGTTTCTCTGTCTTTCCCTCTTTTCCACTTTCTCTTAAAAAAATCAGTGAAATATATCCTCGGGTGAGGATTAATGTATATTTTTGATGTGCCACAGAATTTTGGTAATTACTTTATGTGTGCCATGAGATGAAAGGTTGAACATTTCTGGTCTAATTCACATTGTGCCATAGCCTGTGAACTTGTACCACCCCACAGCTGATTCCAGGCATTCACCTGCCTTCACAAGCATCATTAGTATTTCTCTTTTCATTATTTAAAGGACAAAGGATCTGAACGCTGAGTTGCTTTGTAGTAGCATGGTCCTGGAAGCTTTCCAGTCTCACGAGGGTAAATTTCAAATGACACCCCAAATCCCATCCACTCCTTTTTTTTTTTTCTCTCCCTTCTAAGTGCTCATTATATAAACCATATACGGGTTTGTGCCAGGTCTGTGCCAAAAGGAGGCAGGCTACAAGACCCTGTGGAAGTTTAAGAAGTGAAAGGAGAGCATGGTGGATGGTGCATGTGAGCAAGTTAAACAGCCATTTCAAATGGTAAATAAAGAAAATGGAATTTATTTAAGGAAAGGAGGTGGAGGATGGGAATAGCCAGAAGGAAGGGCTGCACAGCACAGAGACAGGGAGGCATTGAGCCAATGATGGCAGCCTCCTGGAGCTGGAGTCTCGTCCTTCTATGCAGTCACTTGTCTGTGGGCCCAGGGACTGAGTTGTGGGCTTAGAATGCACATGGAATGCAGGTGTGTGATCAGGTGCCTTCAGGACAGTTCCCATTCCTTGTATGGTCTGATCCTGGTGTCCAACATGCTTTGTCTCCTGTGGCAGGAAGCCTACAGATGGCTGTTTAGGATGCTATTGCCCTACAGTCCTAACAGTTCCTTCTCTGTAAGCGAAACAACTATATTTAATATTCCCTCCATGGAAAAAAAAACCGATAAGCTGGATTTCATTAAAATTGAAGATGTTTTATCTATGAAAGTGTCAAAAGAATAAAAGAATAGCACAAACTTAAAATATTTGGAAAAGACACCTCAGATAAAGGGCTGTATCTTAGTTCAGACTGCAATAACAGAATAAGTCTAGGTGGTTTAAACAACAAGTATTTATTTCTCAAACTTCTGGTGGCTGGGAAGCCTAAGAGGAGGGATGTCTTCCAGGTTTCAGAAGGCCAAGTTCTCATTGTATCTTCACATGGCAGAAGAAGAGTGAGAAAACTCCCTTTTAAAAGAGCACTGATGTGATTCATAAGGGACTCCACCCTCATGAACCAATTACCTCCCAAAGGTTACATCTCCTAATGTCACTGCATTAGGGGTTAGGATCTCAACCCAGGACCTTTGCAGTGACACGAAAAATGTCAGTCCATTGCAGGCTGTTACTCAAAACATACAAAGTAACTTTTAAAACTCAACAGTAACAAAACAAAAAAACCTTATTAAAATGTGCCCCAAATCTTAAAAGTTATCTTACTAAAGAATATATGTAGATGGAAAATAAGCATATAGAAAGATGTTCCACAACATATGTCATCAGGGAAGTACAATTAAAACAATAAAGACCTGTCAGAATGGCTATCATCAACAAATAAACAAACGAAAAGTGCTGGTGACGAGGCGGAGAAAAAGGAACCCTCGTGCACTGCTGGTGGGAATGCAGACTGGTGCAGCCACTGTGGAGAACAGTACGGAGTTTCCTCAAAAAACTGAAAATGGAACTCCTATTTGACCCAGTGATCCCACTTCTAGGAATATATCCCAAGAAACTAGAAACACCAGTCAGAAAGGATATATGCACCCCTATGTTCATAGCAGCACAATTTACAGTAGCTAAGATTTGGAAACAGCCTGAGTGCCCATCAGCAGATGAGTGGATTAGAAAACTGTGGAATATCTATACACTCTGTGGTAAAAAAAAAAAAAAAAAAAAAAAAAAAAAAAAAGGATTCTTACCATTTGCAACAGCATGGAGGAACCTGGAGAGCATTATGCTAAGCGAAATAAGCCAGTGAGAGAAAGATAAATATCATATGATCTCACTCATTTGTGGAATATAATGAACAACATAAACTGATGAATAAAAATAGATAAAACATATCCAGACACAGAGAAGCATCAATCAGACTACCAAACCTCAGAGGGAAAGTAGGGGAATGGTGGAGGGAAGGGGAAGAGATAAACTTAAGGACTTATATGCATGCATTTAAGCCTAATCAATGGACACAGACAGCAGGGGGGTGATGGCATGAGTGGAGGGTTGTGGGCAGCAATGCGGGGGATACGGACACATGTGTAATACCTTAATAAATAAAAAAGCAATAAATAGATACCACTACATGCCTATAGAATATACACTATCCAGAAAACTGGTTATATCAAATGCTTATGAGGATGTGGAGCAACAGGACCTTTCATTCATCGTGGTGGGAATGAAATTGGTACAGATTCTCAGGAAGATTGTTTGACAATTTTTTTACAAAACTAAACATACTCTTACTATACTATAATCCATCAATAATGATCTTTGGTTATCTACCCAAAGGAGTTGAAAATGTATGCCCACATGTGTTTATAGTAGTTTTATTCATAATTGCCAAAACATGGAAACATCTAAGGTGTTCTTCAGTATTTGAATGGATAAACAAACTGTGGTACATCCAGACAATAGGACATTTTTTTTTTTTGTGTGTGTGTGTGTGTGTGTGTGTGGCCAAAGGGAAATGAACTCTTAAACTATGAAAAGATATAGAGGAACTTTATGACATTCTGGAAAAGGCAAAACTATGTACATTAAAGAGAGAGAGAGAGAGAGATAGAGAGATAGAGAGAGAGAGAGAGAGAGAGAGAGAGAGAGAGAGAGAGAGAGAGAGAGAGACAGAGATATCAATGGTTGCTAAAGATTAGAGTGAGGGAGGAATGCATAGACTGACCACCAAGAATATTTAGGGCAATAAAACTACTCTATATGATATGACAATGATGGATATGTATCATTATACATTTGTCCAAACTCATTGACTCTGCGACACCAAGAGTGAGTCCTAATGTACATGATAGACTTTGTGTGATAATGATGTGTCCATGTAGTTTCATCAGCTCTGATTGGGACTATGCATGTTTTGGGGAATATGGGAAAACTGTGTACCTTCCACTAAATTATGCCATGAACTTAATACTGTTCTAAAAACTAAAAGTCGATTATAAAATTTTAAGAATATTCATTTTTATTAACTGTTTCTTAAAAACTTACTGGAAATGGATGAAGTACTTTGACAAACATTTTTCCAAAAAGATATGCAAATGGCCAATAAGCACATGAGAAGATGCTCACATCATTAGTCATTAGAGAAGTGCAAATCAAAACAACACTGAGATACCATTACAGCCCCACTAAAATAGTTGTAATTGAAAAAGACAGACAATAACAAGTATTCTTGAGAATGTGGAAAAATTGAAATCCTCATACATTTGTTTATGGGAATATAAATGGTACATCACTTTGGAAAACAATTTCACAGTTACTCTAAATGAAAAATATAGAGGTACCATATAGTCCTGCAATTTTACTCATAGGTATCCTCATCCTATATAATAAAAGGCTAATATGCAAGTAGGCTAATATGCAAATAGACTGAATGGCAGAACAACCAAATAACTGGTACTATGATGTGTGCTGACCACCAGGAGAAGCGTGTGGAAAATGGCAGGCATTGGCAGCAGGTGGCAGAGCGTGGAACATGGCTGGTGACAGCAGCATGTGGCTGAGTGTAGAACATGGCAGGCCTTGGCCACTGTAGGATGGTGGAGCAGGTGAGGGGGGTCATCAGACCAAGACAGGGTACCAGTGGCTGTCATGAGGGCAAGATTCTGGTGAGATGACAATTCTTTGCTCCCACATTGTCCTACCTATTGCTCGCACCCACTGCCAGTGCCTGGTGCTGTCAGTGAGTGCAGGCAGCAGCTGCTAGCCCTGATTGCTCCTGAGGATTTCTCCACCTCCCCCTGCTCCTAAGGGGCGATTGAGTCACCAGCAGCCACAACTCACACCCATTGATAGTGCTCGTCCCGCTTACACCCGCTGCTGGCTCCAGCCCTAATGATTTCGCTCAGTCAGTGGGTGCAAGGGGGCCTGTGCCATCAGTGCATGGGAACAGCAACAGGCAGCAGCCCAAGCAGGGATTCTGGCAGACAGGGGATGGAGGCGGCGGTGGGAGGGACTGGGCAGGGGCGTGGAGGATGGGTTGAGATCTGCCCCTGTGTCCACTGCAGCCTCGCAGCCCACAGTTCCTTTAAGGGTGAATGAATTCATGCACTGGGCCCCAAATGAGAAATAAAAAACTATGTTCACAAAAACTTATACACAAATGTTCACAGTGTTGCTGTATTTCTTTCTGGGAGCTCTAGGGGAAATCTGTTTCCTTCTCTTCCAGTTTCTACAGGCTGCCTGCTTTTCAGAGGTACAGTTCTGACTTCAAAGCCAATTATGGCAGTGGCTGGTAGAGTCATTGCTAGAGCACATCACTCAGACTCACATACTCCTGTCTCTCTTTCTCACCTAAAAGGACCCTTATGACTGATTACATTGGGCAAACCTGAATAATCCAGGATCCTCTCCACCACCTCAAGTCAGCTGATTAGCCATTATTTTTATATGTTTGTATTGATTTCAGAGACAGAAAGGGAGAGGAAAAGATAGAAACATCATTGATGAGAGAGAATCTTTGATTGGCTGCCTCCTATACACACCTTTCTGGGGATTGAGCCAGCAACCAAGACATGTACCGTGACTGAGAATTGAACCTGTGACCACCTGGTTCATGCTTAACCACTGAGCAACACTGGCCCAGCATATTAGATAGAAACTTAGTTCCATCTACAACCTAATCCCTCCTTTGCCAAACATACTTATGGCTCCTGGGATTTAGAACATTGACATCTTTAGTGGGCAAGTTTTCTGCCGGCCAATGATGACTCATTTTTTTTTTTCTATTTAATTTGATCACTTCTACATGATTATCTTAAAATTAATCCTCATTTCAACATATATTACTAAAGGAAAATGACCATTTACACTGTTTCATATTTGAAAAGTCATAAATTAATTTCTAAATCAATGACCCATCCAAAAGACACTCTAAATATATTAAAGAATATGGAAATTAATTTATAGTATGTCAAACAGGGGTTTACATATATATATGCATTTGAGTGTAAGTGTGAATATTACTATTTAGCAATTTATTTATTTAGAAATTATAGATGGGAACATAGATTACAGTGTGAGCTAAAATAATTTATCTCCAGGGACTGGGGTTAGAACTAGAAAATATGTGTGAGTAGGGGTGTATTTGAGCGTGTTCGTGTGCATGTGTGCATACTTGTATGAATAGATGCCCATCTATATTTATGCGTTTCCACATTCCAGTAATTGCATTGCACTCTTATTGATAGAAAAAAATTAAAGAAATTTTGAAACTGAAGAAATAATGGGCCACATGCTATATGCAAATAAAGGGGCAAGCTACTTTTTGTTTTTCAATAGCGTGTGTGAAAAAGTATATTTTTAGTAAGGGATAAAAAGCTTTATCTTGGGTGATATAGCTGACCAAGAGCCTATTATTGAGGAAGATTCACAGGCCCTATTATTGCTCAGAGGGAAAGAAATGTGACTGTGGTAATGAATGCTATGCATGGGGCAGTATTTTAGCACTTGTAGCCTGTGCTCATCATTTCTGTTTTAAATCAGTTGGGTTCTATTCTATACCCCTAACACTATTTTCTAGCACTCCTTTGCCTAAAATTAAGTGGTGCTCATAAAAATCTAGATAACATTTCACGTTAAGAAAGAGGATCACAGGCATCTGTGATTGCCAATTTTAAATAATTTACTATTTGAAGCTCAGACTGGTCTTAATATTGCCTTATAAAAAGTAATTGAATAATAAACCTGTAGAAAAAAAACAGAATGCACTCATGAAAAGCAGGACTGGTCTGGACTAGCCCCAATGAAAGGCAATGAAGTATAAAGAGAGGCAGGAGCAAGAAAGAGAAGCAAAATGTAAATGGGTAGGAGTGGGGGGAGGGGGAGGTGTCTGCAGCTCAAGAGAATGAAAGTGGAGGGAGGAGCAGTGAGGAGAAAGAGGACAATTGTCTTTCCCCCTTGGATAGGATTTGACCACCTATAAATATTTCAAAGTTTTCTTTATTTTAATGACATCAAATGCAGGACACAAAACTAACATTCTATTGCAAGATCACAAACAAATTGATAATCAGACAGATGGACATACCCAAGTGCAGTCAGAGTGCAACTGTCACCATCAGGCCTCTCTAAGAATGCACATCCTGTGGAATTGTAGTGCCTCTTGCTTTCTGACCGACACCTGTGCACCCTGTTCTACTATTGACTTCAGCAAATGTAACCCAAGGAGAGGAACACAAGATGCTGCCTCTCTTTTATCAGATCAGCCTACTGGGGTGGGCAAAAAAGATGCTCTCAAATACTATCTTCAACTCTAATCCTGTGACACTAAATTTAGAATAGAAAGGGATAATGGCTCCTTAAGGAATTTTTAAAATCTATCTGTTCACCTACATTTTATATTTCTGGTCTTCTAACATCATTTGTAGTTTAGTAGTTTAGAATAATATCATCACAAAACTACAGCACATGTACTCTTTGCCATATTACTTTAAATTACTATATCATATATTTTTATATTTTGTTCAATCTTTATTTTGTTTTTCTGATATTTTACACAATTGTTAAATTTTAGACATTCTGGATCAGGTAATTGACTAATTGATTGATGCATTTAAAACATGAATCAAATCCTCATAGCAAACCACATATTGTTGAGTCCTGGAAATAACCAGCTCGATAGACAAATATTTTGTTCTTGAGAAGAACAAGTTCTTATTTCAGAATAGAGGCCTGGAGCATGAAATTCCTGCACAGGTAGGGTCCCTAGGCCTGGCGATCGTACTCCCCCACCCCAGTAATCACACATTATAACAAGTGATCAAACTCCCGGTCACCCTGTGGAACTCCCAAGAAGACATTTTGCATATTAGCCTTTTATATATATATAGATTACATGAACTAAGAGCTAAGAAATGGAATTTGTTTCTAATTTGTCTTTTCAAAGATTTCTACTAATTTTTAATTTTGTTCTTTAAAATCCTGTCATTGATTCTAATGTTTTATACTGCTTTTTAAAAATTGTTTTAATGTAATATAGTTTTTTTATTATTGTAATTAGAAAAGCTATTAAAAGAGTACTCAAAGTTAACAAGATATGTTTTCATGAGTAAATTAAAGTCAGAAATATATTCTGATTATTTATAAATGATAATAATTTTGATCAATTTCTTTATCCAAAAAATAATTATTGAGCAGTAGCTATGAATTAGGAACTCTGGTAGGTGATTGAAATTCATCAGTGTGCAAAAATAAAAAGGAAGGAAGGAAGGAAGAAACAAAGAAGTCTTTTTGCTTTAATCTTTACAAAACTTTCTAGAAGAGGTAGAGAAAGGCAAGTAGGGCTCAGAAACAGAAAATTACATAATTGTACTATAATAAGTATGACGAAGGGTTTACTGGGCTAACAGCACCTAAAATAAATACCTAACATCATATGGGACAAAATTATGTAAAGATTCCCTCATGCATTGCATGAGGGAATCTTTACATAATTTTGAGTTTTGCTTGTTTTTTTTAAAAAATAAAAATTATGGCATTTACAAGACATGTGGGGGTAGAGCTATTTAAATGAGAATGATGCTTTATTTTAAAACAGTCATAATATATATATATTATGACTGTTTTAAAATAAAGCATCATTCTCATTTTGAGGAATAGTGCTATTCTTAATTTTTTAAAATTTATTTACATTTTAGTAAGAAATATACTAGTGAGTAAATACCTAGTGGAAGAAAATACACACACATCATGTGCCTTAATGGAATTTATAACCCAAAGGCTACTTAATTCCTTTGCTTTAGTCTATGAATGTCCCATTTCACTAGATAATTATGCAGGCATATGTTGGAATTTATTACCTGTAAAATACCACATTCACATTGAATAGGAAAATTATACTTTAGGTAAGTATACTTCTTTATTTGAAGATAAAAGTTGGCTTTATAATGGATTATTCAAATAAATTGGCATGAAATATACCTATCCTGTGTTTTTCTAGACTATAAATTAATTGTTCACATGCTTTTTTCTACTAATGCAAAGATTTAGTAATAATCATCCTTCTTTACTATTTTTTGCCTTTAGTTATTAATAGATGTATATTTTTGTTAAAAATTAAAAATAGGAATAAAAAAGGCCAGTAGATATACTGAAATTTTTAGAGTACTAGAATGCTTAATTATAAACATCTTAAATGTCTTCTATATTCTACCTTATTAACATGATGACTGCATTCTTTTGTGTGTGTGTGTGTGTGTGTGTGTGGTTTCTTTTTTTGTGTGTGTGTGTGTGTGTGTGTGTGTGTTTTGGATCTGACTGCATTTTTTAGTAAGCAAAGTAAACAAGTATAGAGGATTTGTCACATATAAATGACACAGAACAAAGTGAAAGGCACACACATGTTGTGGACAAAACTCAATATGGTGTGATGGTCTCCCAATAAAGTGCATGTGAAGTCCATACTAATTAGCTTATAAATCAGACCGATACTTGAGTTTATGTGGGCCAGAAAGACTACCTACTGTCAAGCAATCAAGCACTACCCCTTTAATTGCAATTTATTCCAACAACCAGAATTTATTGATCCAGGCATTCACTTATGCCACAGCAGTATCTTATTTGACTTTATTTTAACAGCCTCTAAAGGTTAGAAAGTTAGAAACCACTGTGAAAGAGATCATTAAAAAGTTGAGTTGCTAGCATTGCTTCACGTTTTATGCTGACCACCATTACTGGATATATGAAATTGCATAAGAGGAGAAGGAAAAAGGAACTAGTATTTATTAAGCACTTAATATATGATCTAATGCTTTCTTGCACAGATAATACTTGAACCACAGAACACATACACAAAAGCAAGGAAGGCCAATATTGTTATTTGCATTTCACAAATAAGCTACAGCTTAGAGAGGATAAGTAAATTTCTCAGATTCATATATTTAAATGTTTAATTTTGTTTTTACCCTACTCCAAAGTACATGTTTAATTTCTTATATAACTTCTTGCCAGATTTTGGCACCTACTGGCCATTCTGCAATATTGTGGTAACTTTGACGCATACTATGTGATATTGAAAGTATACTAGTAAAGAGAGCTCACCTATATGATATTTGTGCTCAATATGGTCTTTAAAACACAAAACATCAATATCTGAACAATCTCATTTGTTAGTTGTATTACTTTACATAAACCATGATATTTTTTTCTTCATGTAGGCTAGAGATAGGTCCATACATCATAAGATATACCTTTGGTAGCTTCAAATAAATTTTTGGAAATATTCAGTGAATATTAAATGTGGCTTAAAGTTTGACATTTAATTTTTCTCCCCCAAATTAAAAAGGCTGTATGACTTAATTTAATTTTTGAGAAGTACAATTGGATATGTTTAAGTAGACCATAAAAATCTTAGAAGAATCCATAGGCAACAAAATATCAGACATATATCATAGCAATATCTTTACAGCAATGGAAACTAAGGAGAAAATAAATAAATGGGACTACATCAAAATTAAAAGCTTCTGCACAGCAAAAGAGACCATCAACAAAACAACAAGAAAGCCCACTGCATGAGAGAATATATTTACCAATGTTATATCCAATAAGGGTCTAATCTCCAAAATTTATAGGGAATTCATACAGCTTAACAAAAGGAAGGTAAATGACCCAATTAAAAGAAAATGGCCAAAAGACTTGAATAGACACCTTTCCAAAGCTGACATACAGAAGGCTGAGAATCATATGAAAACATGCTCAAAGTCACTAAACACCCAAGAGATGCAAATCAAAACAACGATGATACCATTTCACACCTGTTAGAATGGCTATCTTCAACAAATCAACAAATGACAAATGAAGTGCTGGAGAGGATGTGGAGAAAAAGGAACCCTCATGCACTGTTGGTGGGAATGCTGACTGGTACAGCCACTATGGAAAACAGCATAGAGTTTCCTCAAAAAATTAAAAATGTATCTCAATTTTGACCCAGTGATCCCACTTATAGGAATATATCCCAACGAACCAGAAACACCATTCAGAAAGGACATATGTACCCCTATGTTCATAGCAGCACAATTTAACATAGCTAAGATTTGAAAACAACCTAAGTGCCCATCAGCAGATGAGTGGATTAGAAATAAGCTTCTGGCTTATTTCACTTAGCATTAAGTTTTTAGGCTTAACCATGTTGTCACAGGGGCAGGATTTCCTTCTTCTCTCTTTTTTTTAAGGCTGAATAATATTTGTGTGTTGTGTGTGTGTGTGTGTGTGTGTGTGTGTGTGTGTGGGTGTGTGTGAGTGTGCATGTCTGTGTGGTCACATTGTCTTTATGCATTCATCTGTCATTATGGAAAACAGTATGGAGTTTCCTCATATTTACAGATGTATATTTACAGGACACAAAATCAGTATCTTGAAGAGATACTTGGACTCTTATGATCATTTCAGCATTTTTCACAATAGCAAAGATATGGAAGCAAAGATTTGGAAACATCCCTCCATGGATGAATGAGATAAAATTTTTCGTTTTCTTTGAGTAGGACCATGTCACTGAATAGCTATCACAATTCTCGATGACTCCTCTGAAGATCCCTGTCTAGACTCAAACCAGGTGTAGTCTGGTGTACAGGCAGAGTCCTAAACTTCCTCTTTGTATCATCCAGAGTAGCTCTGCTTTCCACGCTTTTTTTTTTTTTTTACTTCCATAATATTCAATTTACATAATAAATGTGCCAATAATTATATTAATTAATTAAGTTAAAAGTCCTGGTTCTAGTCCAATGTCCTCATTTTTGCAGGCGAAGAAATGGAGAATCGGAGAAGTAAAGGACCTGTCTCAAAGTCCCACTACTAGTAAGTAATGTCTGCTGACATAGAGCAAGGTGTTGGGCTCAAGCTTTACCCATTGCATAATAACGGCTTCTCATCTCAGGCACCATGTTGCAAATTCTGTGTGAACCTCTCTTTTCATCCCTGATTAGACCACCTGTGGTCAGTGACACTAATTGTACGTCCCCTGTGCTCACTTCTGCTGTACACTTTGGAATATACTTAGAAAATGAGGTACAGGGTGTTCTTTTTAGGAAGAAAGAATGTAGTTCATGAGACAGTGTGACAAAAGAAGAAAGCTGGCATTCATTTGAAGGCTGTCCGTGCCTTAGGAGCTTCCTATGAGTCATCCCATTTAATCTTCGCAAAAATGTTGTGAGATGGCTTTATCCCTATTTTAGAAATAAGCTGAAGCTCTAAGATGGTTGATATAGCTTGTCCTAGTACATAGACCAATTTAATGTCAGGTTTCATTTCAATTCTAAATTTCTATGATTTCAAGATCCCCATTTTTTTGTACTATGACATTCTGCACTTAAGATAGGGATCAATGCAAATAGGACATCATTCTGAACAAATGAGGTGCTGTTACCACAGAATTCCTAGGCAGCAGGAGGACAGACAACCAGGCACTTGGAAGATCCAGATAAGGCACTTCATTGCAAGAGCACCTCCCTGGCTCAGGGAAATCTGTTCCCAAAGCTGAGCCTGAGTGCAGTGGGGCTTTGTATTATATAGCCCTAAATTCTTTGTTTCCCAGCCCCAGGGCTTTTTCCTGGGCTTTTGTGGCCCCTATGATGGTTGTAAGGAGGAAGTGAAATTATAACCAATGGCCTTGGCTGTTGTCAGCAGTCAACCCTCCTGTGGGGGCTGTGCATGGTTTATGGTCTCTATAAGTTAAGTGTTCAGGGAAACAAGATTTGCTAAGGCTAGGGCACAAGGGAGAGGGGATTGAGGCTTAAAAGCATATGCATCAGGATGCAGGTTGACTGAACACAGACTTAGGCTGCTTAGCTCAGGTTGCCTTCACAGTACAACCTATTGCATGAACAGTGTATGCTTCAAGGTGCTAAGAGAAAACTTGAGTATTGGCAGTCAATTTGGGTCTGGACACTGTAAAGATTGATATGCTCTTGCTATTGACTCTCAACTAGCATTTCTTTACAAGCTTCTTCTTATGAAGACATTAGCTATAATGATACCTGTAAATGGGTGGGAAAATATTGGCAACACATATACATAATGATATTACTGCTAGAGATCGATGACTTATCAAGATAAATAGAATGAGAGTTTTAAAAAAAGTGTGGGGTTGGGTAAAATTTTCTTTCAAGAGGAGAGTATGAGAAGCATGGAATATGAGCAGGGGTACTTTACCAATAGGGATACGCTAAATCAGATATGATAAGAGGTGAAGCACTATTTCAAAAAGCTGGACTAGGGTTTATTAGTAGAAATCTTTGACGTCTGGTCTAAAAAAATATATTTTACCATATCAAGAATAACTGGTCATTGATGGAGTTGGCCTTTCATTATTATTTTGTGTTTGTTTATTGCTCTCATGTGTACAATGCTATAGTCAGAACTGTGTCTTGGAAAAATTATGATAGCATTATGCTGGTAGACTGCATGGGTAAAAAGTTGGAAGTGAGTAGACCAAGGAGCAAGTATATTAAAAATAATAAGAATAATGGCAACCATCCCTACTTAATTTTTATCTGTTAAAGATAATATCTCTCTTCCCCAGTAGCTGTAGTTACTCAGACTTCTATAGTAACCTTGAGGAAAAAAATGTTGCTGACCTCTTGTACCAGGTCTTAGGTCAGGCTTGCCTCAAAGAAATGAACGTAAAATTCCATAGATCCAGTATTCATTTTCCTCCCATTGACCTTTTCTTGATAAGTATTTGTTGAATAAATAAGTAAATTTTTTAACAGCAGATTAGTTTATTTCTTAGATTTATTTGGTTGATATTGATTAATAAAATTATGTAGGTTTTGAGTATGCAATTCTAAAGTACATCATCTGTATATTGCATAAATTTTGTTTTAATTGCCTGTCCACCTTGAAAATTCCTCTTATGTAAGGGAGAAGATGGATGTCATGACAGTTGTTTATTATTATTATTATTTATTATTATTATTATTATTATTATTATTATTAAACCCTGTCTTAGAGGAGAAACCTTTCTGAATGAAAACTTGCCCTATGCTTTGAAATCCCTGTTTACCTAATATTGTCCTCAGATGGAGGAAGGGGAAAAGTAAGGGATACTGGTTTTCCTCCTGAGGGGCATAAACAAGTAGGAAGTAGCTTAAAGCATTTTGCTGGGATAACAAAGGAACAATAGCAATAAAAAGCCCCTTACGCAAATTAAGAATTATTTCCCATCATAAAGGTTAACTGCTGGATTTGCACACCAATATAGGGAGGGGAGAGATCTGAAAGCTCCATATCCTCTTGTTAGAGGCAATACAGAGCAACTTCTGCTCTTAATTCCATTTTAAACACTCAACACTTTCATCATTTTAGAACCCTTCCTCTCCCAGGAATTAAATGCACCCATTAATGAACCTGAGCAATAGCACCCCACACCTTGCTACTTCCTAACTATGATCTCTCAAGTACTGCAGCTACACACTGAACAATTTGCTGTCTTCCTGCTCATTTGAATCCATACCTCTGGAACTTTATTCAGAATTATTTTTTTCTGTTTTGCATTACATTTTTGATTCCAGACCCCTTTAGGAATGCACTTCATTTAATTTATATTAATTTGCCTTTATGTGATGTATCTGCCAAATATTGGATGTCTGTTATGTTTTCCTAGAGAAAAACAAAATTATTCCCCCTGTTCCAAACATGGATTATCCCTCTCAAAGGCAATGCCATTGCCATTTGAGATCCTTTTTTTTTTTTTTTTTTTTTTCAAACTAATACACAAGTGAACTGAGAAGGCAGCGCTTTGACGGAGGGTCTATTCAAGTCAATTCAACATATGCCATTTGGTATTTTGTTTGGCTAGTTACTTGCAATGAAAAGGCAAGTTAGATGTTTTGGTTGAGAAAGGAAAGTGGTTCTACACCTTTATTATAAACGTAATAAAAGTCAAAATAGGCCAACCTTGTTAGGGTTTGATGTGAGCAATGAATATCAATAAGATTGTGTCTGGTACACAAAAATATTATTTGTTGAGCGACTAGTGTATTATCGGCTTGTAACTAACAGTTCTTTTGCCTGTTTCACTTGTCTATTTGTGAATGTAGTCTATCAGTTAAAGGTTACATTGGTATGGACACATACTTATCATTAGATTTTCGGCAATTTTCTGAAGAATCAGTCCTCTGTTTGAATATTATACATTAGCCAAAAAGATGAGTTTATGCAGAGACTGACTCCTGGCAGCCCATTGTTCTGAGAATTGAACATAATGTTTTCAGCCTTGTTTCTTGTTATGACTGTGATACTGTAAGCAAGACCCAGTGATATTCCATGTATAGTTTTGTATAGTTTTCTTTTTTTAAATTGGTCTTTGGGCTAAAAATAGAATGAGTTTCATAGGATAGAGATAAAACGTATATCCCAAGTCTATAATATCTGATATAGAGAAATGAGGGAAAATATTTGCTTTGTTTCCCAAGATGATAAATTAATTTTATATTACTATAAAAAGTTTAAAGAAAAAGGATTGTTTAAAAAACTTTTAAAAAAATATAAAATATAACATTATATTATGAGAGACAGTTTTGCACACAGATAAGAATATAGATTATAGGGAAACATGATATGCATAATATCATAGGTTTCACCATTTATTATTTGTATGACCTTATTTAACTTTTCAAATGTTTCTGTGCCTCAGTTTCTTCCCCTGTAAAAACATCTAACTCATAGAGTTATAAAGTTATTCTAGGTAATACATAAATTAAAGTATATAAATTTTCTGACACATAAGCATATATAAGTTAAATATTGTTAAAAAGTTTGCTGACTTCATACTATTTTAATTACATGAAAAATTTTTGGTTTCTTGAATATATATATATAAAGTCTTGTTTATATTTATGTTGGCAGAATTTATGTTAACAACTTCTGCATGTTAAAAATGGTATGAATTTGCTTATTCACTTATAATGTGCCTGATATTTTACACATACATTTTCTATTCAAGTTTGGAATTGTATCTAAATCCTCTTGGAATATGACATTAAGAAAAGTAAAGCATGTTATTTTGGTAGTATATCTATTTCTATTAATCTATATTTCTAACCCTGTTTTTAAGAATCTTTTGATTAAAATTTTATTTGAATTTATAATAAAATGCATACACATATAATATGCTTTGAGGTTGGATTCTGTTTTTAAAATGGCACTTATTAAATAGATTTAAAAATAATTTTTAATACAATACTTTCCCCCCATATTTATTAAACCAAAAATTGGGCACTAAGTTTTAAAAATATAAAATTGAAAAAGAAGGAACTCTTTTTTTTTTTTAAACCATTTATTTATTTATTTATTTATTTATTTATTTTTACATATTTTATTGATTTTTTTGGCCCCCCTCCCTCCCTCCCACACATCCCCTCCCTTTCCAGAGTTTTATGTCCATTGGTTGTACTTATATGCATGTATACAAGTCCTTCGGTTGATGTATTATCTACCCCAGATCCTCCTCCCTTCCCCACTGAAATTTGACAATCTGCTTGTTGCTTTACTGTCTCTATATCTATCTTTTGGTTCATCAGTTTATAATGATCTTTATTATCCACAAATGAGTGAGGCTTGTTTTTTAAAAGAATTAAATATTCTAGTGAAGTTCAGTAGTTGCCTGTATTTGCTGATGCACTTGCAAGCCATTAATTAATTCACCTTCCCTACTTGGGAAAATGGCTCCCTAACTTTGCTCTTGAATGGATATCCTCCATTCCAAACTTCCTGGACTAAAATAGTTTTTTAATTGCACATGTGAGAAATGGCTCACCTGTCCACATTTCAAATGATGAACTCAGAAATATAAGTATGGTGAAAATTAGACTTTTAATACATTCTCAAACGTGGGCTTCCATTGTAAGGCACACACTTGGGGCAGGAAATATAGTCTATTAATGTAGTCCCTCCTCCGGATCCTCCTTTGCTGAGTACTATGAGGTCACCTGTTTCCTCATACATCTCCAAGGTCTTGCTGTCTCCCATTGGACCATTTGAAAAAAACTAGGCTAAGGCCTTTCTAGATGTCTCTACCTCTCCTGTCTAGCTGAGAGACACATGCCTTGGGGATTTCCACCATGTTGGCTCACCTGCATAGTTCTTTGTTCCTCTTCCCTCCTCCCTACATTCTGTTTGTCTTGGGGAAATTCAGTCAGTTCCAGCAAAAGCTGAACTTGCTGGAGATGGATCACAGGAGTCCATTTCCTACACACACCAGGCAACATTTCATCTCTGTTTCTATAGAGAATGACACTCATCTCTATCTCCAAATTCCAAAGCTCCCATTGTCCTTTATAGTCTGGTTCTAATATCACTTTTCTGTTATCATTGTTGAGACTCATTCACCCACACCCTTAATGCCTTAGTGTCTGGTTTCTGATATAGCTCTTGTCATCTACTACCCTATAGTTATTTGCCAACATTTTTTTTTTGTCACTAATAAAAAGAAAACTTTCTTTTCTTTTTTCATTCTTCCTTTCTTCTCCTCCTCCTCCTCCTCTTCCTCTTCTTCCTCCTCCTCCTCCTCCTCTTTTTCCTCCTCCCTCTTTTTTGCTTTAAAAATTTTGTTTTAAAGTTCCTATCATCTGGAACAGACATAAAAGTGGTCTGGACATAATTTTTTTTTTATAACTATTGGTGCACTCATGCCCATTGACTCCAGTTTCTCTCCTTGTTTAGTACTTACTGTGACTGAATTTTGGCCAGTGGACTGTCAATTTAAGAAACATTCAAACATGTAGAGAATGTTTGTGGGTTTACTTGAGCCAAACTATGGACAGTTACTAGAAAGAAAACCTCAACAAACTGAGATAGTGCTCCAGAGAGTGGTGGTTTTGCATCTTATTTTACACATTGCAATCAAAAGAGAAGATGTAAATGGCTTACATGAGATAGATTAGGGAGATGGGAGAAAGTAAAGGGGCTGGGGATCTCTGGGATTGGATGAAAAGTAAGGAGGTAGATACATACTAACTAGTACATTTTTTACATAGGTGGGGACAGGATAGTTAACAGTCAGCTATTAACATGATAACAGTAACCCTGAGAGGATTTATAGTCTCTGCCAGGTGCATTGGTTGTGCCCTGAGGGGGTCTTGAAGAGGGGGAGTTACCCTGACATTCCAAAGATATGTTATGGTTTATGCAAAAGAGACGAGGTCAATTAAGGTAAAGATAAACTTTTGTCAGGGAAAACTCTAGCCTAGGACAAGGTTACCTGCCATGAACAGCTTTTCATTCAAAAACTTTAATTTCAGACCACCTTTTGTGGTTACTTTAGGTTTCTGAGTTAGCAGAGCTGCCACATAGGCCTTCTCTGAGCTTGTCAGGTTAGCATGTATTTCTTTTCACCCACAGAACATACCGTATTTTTCAGACCATAAGACGCTCTGGACCATAAGACGCACCAGTTTTTAGAGAAGGGAAATGAAGAAAAAAAGATTCTGAAACAAATAGTGTCCTAAAATATTTTATGTGCATTAAAACCCAACATCACAGTCATAAACACATGTAATCAACCCTGTAAAGTAAACAGCAGCATTTAGAACCATTTTAGAGCCGGGCAAGCACACAGAGACCACACAGAGCCGGGCAAGTAAAAAAACTTTTTTTTTTAAAGTATATGTGTAGGCTATATTTGGACCATAAGACGCAGGAACTTTTTCCCCCCACTTCTGGGGGGAAAAAAAGTGCGTCTTATGGTCCGAAAAATACGGTAATTAAAGTTGTATGTCCCATGTCCTGGCCCAAACTAACCTCCCACACATGATCCTTCAATCACTTTCCCTTCCCGTGATGACGCTGGGCACCACATTATACTAGTGCTGTCCCAAAAGTGTTCTGATTTTTCTTTTCTCTGACTGCTTACTCATCTCCTTCCATCCAGATTCTGGGATTCAGCTTTGGCTTTCCCTATTTTTGGCTTAATATTGGTTAGAATTCCACAACATTTAGTTAGCATTGCGTATACTTATTTTAATTACAAAGGCAAAAACAAAAGCAAAACAAAACCAGAACAAGAACAAGGAATGATGCCCCGCTAGCCTTTTGCTGAGTGGAGCACTTGTTTATTTATGCTTACCCATTATATTTCCATGGATTTTTAAATATATATATGTTTTTATTGATTTCAGAGAGAAGAAGGGAGGAGAGAAGGATAAAACATGAATGATGAGAGAGAATTATTGATCAGCTGCCTCTTGCACTCCCCCTACTAAGGATTGAGCCTGCAACCCAGAAATGTGCTCTGACCTCCTGGTTCATTGGTGTCCAACATTCAACCACTGAGCAACACTCACCGGGCTCCATGGAACTTTCTTATGTACATTTGAGAAAGTTAGTTTGTTAGGAAGAGGAACCTGCTAAATACCAATCATCTGAAGTCATTCACACTGACTTTTGTGTACAATGCTTAGCTGTAGCACATGAGCATCAATAACACTATTTTGTGTACTAATCATGTTTTTTTGTTTGTTTGTTTGTTTTTTGTTTATCACCATGTAAATTGGCTTGTTTAGAAAGCTAGTATTTCATTTTGTATGTTAAAAATGAAGACCAGAAAGACATATCAACTTTGATATGATCTCTGTAGCATTTGGTAGAAAGAGGGTGTGGGGGCCCTGTCTAGAGTGCTGAGGATGTTCAAGGCCACTCTGAGTGTGGGAATCTTAATCAGAATGCTCAAGGCTACGTTGTTATATGCAGATGCCAGAAGCAAGGACGCAGCTATCTGACTGTGTACATTGTGCAAGCATGCCTTCTGTAGCCCAAGCAATGAGGCCACTATTTGGAAAGAAGCCTCTTTTGTCTGATTTGGAATGAAAGTATGTGGCTGACCAGCAGTCAGCTGGTTTGGAGGCAGCTGCTCAGTGAGGTTGTAGCTCTAAGGAAGGCTCCTGTATAGCTCCTATGTTGGAGGCTACTTTGCTTTGAAGAACTTAGTCTAATAGTTCCTGTCATAGCAACAGTTACTTGGACTACAATAAAAATTCTCTTATACACCTGCAACCTCTCCTATCTTCTCCATCGAATACTCAGCATCCAAAGGGGCTCAGACACAACAGAGGGGCATTTTTTGCACTAACAGAAAATATCAGTGTGACTGCATCAGCTTGAGCATTGAGAAGGCAGCAAGGTCTGGTCACATGCACAGATGCAGGAGCTGATTGCACAGCAAGCCCAGGAACCGTGATACTGTGCGGGAGAAAGGATCGGGCATGTAGTACAGCATCGTGCTTCTTGCTAAGATTTATTAGGGAGAGCAAACCGCTTCAGAGTTAACTTGACATGAAGAAATGGAGCACTCCTATGGCAAGCAAATCCCATTGACTAAGAGGCAGGTTGCATTGGAGGATAAATAATCACAGCAAAGTCTGTGTGGGGATCCAGTGATCTTCATAGGTGGCCTAGTGGACAGCGTGGAGTAGCGACTTTAATTACTGAGGCTGAGCCTCATGTCTCTCCCTGATGATTTTTACCTTTTTCATTTTTTTTATTTTTTAATGGAAGTAAATGTTCTCTCTCTCCCGGCCTCTCTGTATCCTACACCCCTCTAACATGAAATTAGAAAACAGCAGCTTCTGCTTCATCAGGGCAGCCAATTAAATTAAGCTGAGGGTGTCTGTTTCTGGATCGTTTTCAGAAACAATTGTATCATTAAGTCGCTAAAATTGTCGTGTCAGCAGCAAATAGAGAGCAAATCGCTGCCAAAGGAAGGGAAAATATGAGCCACACAGCTACTTTGATGTCTCTTTAGCCTCCTCGCCGGTGTCTGTTGCTGAATAAGCTGCAATGGAAATGTGAGGGAGCAGAAGCTGGTGCCTCGGAGCCCTGGTGGGTGGCTTCACCTCCCTTTCTGGGAGGCTCAAGCTGATTCCTCTGGCTTCCACTTGACGCCTTAGGCAGTCCACGCTGATCCGTGTTTCAGAACACAACAGGCAGGGCTCTGCCTGCTTTTCTCTAATTACCGTGCACTCGTGTAGCACACCCTCTCATCTCCTTTTCGTTAAAAAAAATAAATAAAAAAAATCATTCATTTATCTATTCAACAAATGATCTATTGAACTCCTATCTTGTGCTAGGCGTAAATCCAGGCTCAGATGCATCAGTGCACAAAACAGGCAGACACCTCTGCCTCTAAGGAGATTGCTCAGAGGTAGCCATACATTATTTGCCTCGTAAATCTGTCAGTTGTACAGTTGGGTAAGGGAAATCAAGATTCAGGGACTGTGGTTTTTAATCAGGTAGTCAGAGGTTCGGGAGGAAGTGCTTTATGTGGTCCTGAGAGTGGTGAAGAGCAGACCCCTTTGCCAGACGGCTGGGATTTTCAGTCCCTCCAGCTCTGTCACTTTTAGTTGTGTGACCTTGGGAAACTTAGTTGTGTGATCTGGGAAACTTACTTTATGTCTCAAGACCTCAGTGTCCCCATCTATAGAGTGGCGATAATGTTAGGACTGCCGATTGAGTCTTACTGTCTTTAAAGGATTTGAAATACGGCATGTAGCACACATTACATAGTACATGCAGTAAGGACAGTAAGAATTCCCTCCTTACTGACTTCTGAAAAGAGTGGATGCAGCAATTTAGAGACATCTCAGTGTGAACATGCAAGGATTTTCTTTTTTCTCCTCACTGATCTGAGTGCCAGTTTTATGATCATGAAAATTAAGGTAATTCCTTCCACATAGTCCTCTTGTCAGAATTATAACAGTTTTTATTATAGGCTAGAGGCCTGGTGCACAAAATGTGTGCACTCAAGGGGTCCCTCAGCCAGGCCTGTGCCCGCTTGCAGTACAGGAGCTCTCGGGGCTGTCAGTTGGACATCCTTAGTGCTGCCGCGGTGGTGGGAGAGACGCCCTCCACTGCCACTGTGCTAGCCAGCTGTTAGCCTGGCTTCTGGTTGAACGGTGCTCCCTGATAGGAGCACACTGACCACCTGCGGGACAGCTCCTGCATTGAGCATATGCCCCCTGGTGGTCAGTGTATGTCATAGCAACCAGTCCTTCTGCCTTTCGGTCGATTTGCATATTAGCCTTTTATTATATAGGATTCATAGGGGTTCCTTGTTAAATGTCGTGTCTCCTCTTCTAGACCCAGCTCTGATGTCTTCTCATATGTGTCAGCTGGTGAGAATCTTAACTCTCCTAATATCACACATGTTAGTTATCACATACTAGTTAATATTGTATTGCCTCCCTTCTAAAACATACTAGGTGATTAGGAGCACCGTGTAGATTTAATAGCAGTTTTTCAAGGGGAACAAAGAAGCACTCCCACAATAAATGCATCCAAGCATCACAAGACATGCCCTGATTTTAAAATGTGAAAAATAGATGCACTATAGAATAAAGGAAATGTGTCTGTTTCTGTTTATATTTTTAATTTCTCCTACTGGGTAATTAACTACTCTGAAGCTATGTAATCCTTTGTATCCTTTTCTCTTCTTTGCCCACTACCTTACACATTGAAAGAGCTCAATAAATATGTCCGAGATGATTAAATGGAATTAAATTATAAACTGTATAATTCCTTGAACAAAAGAACTGATTTAAGTTTAAACATAAATGTTGAATGAAAGTGGATTCATGGTTTTTCAAGTAGGGGCCATTCTTCATTCAATATGTCATAAAAACAGGAAGTATATATATGAGAGAGAAAGAGAGATAATTTCTTGAGAGAAATATACATGATGAACTTTAAAAAGATGTTTATGTCTGTTGATTGTATGATGGGTTAGGACTCTCTGATTGCAAGTTAGTGAAACTCAATTTGGACTAATTAGTAAAAAGGGGGAATTTTTCTATAAGCATAGAGGATTCTGGAAGCATAATGTAGAACTCAAGAGCAGGAATGCAGATGCAACTCTGCTTCATTCTGAGCAGCAATTTGTTTATGAATCATCTCTCACTGCAAACAAACCGCTCATAGCCAAGTGGCAAAAAACAGCCTGTGCATCAGGATTTCAGCGCAGAAGGGATGATTTGCCTCTGCTCTGCAGTGGTAGGATTCTCAGCTCTGAAACCAGAGAAGCTAACTTTCATTTAAACTAGAGGCCCGGTGCGTGAAATTCATGCACTCAGGTGGTCCCTCAGCCTGGCCTGCATCCTTTTGCAGTCTGGGAGCCCTTGAGGGGATGTCCGACTGATGGCTTAGGCCCACTCCCCACAGGGAGCACTACGCTCACCAGCCATGAGCCTGGCTCAGGGCTTCTAGCTGAGTGGCACTCACCCTGTGGGAGTGCACTGACCACTAGGGGGCAGCTACTGTGTTGAGTGTCTGACCCCTGGTTGTCAGTGCACATCATAGTGACCCATTGTTCTGACATTTGGTTGATTTGCATATTAACCTTTATTATATAGGCTAGTTAGGGGCTGGCCTCTCTTCTTGAAACCCTCACTGACAGCCTCCTCTCAAGCTAGCTGGCTACTGCTAATGGTTCCATAGCAAGGTCCTGGCGAGCTTTCTTCATGGCTGGACCCAAAGCCCACCCACACTGTTTACATTTTTATTGTAACCACATTCATGTTCTTACTGAGTCACTGATGAATATGTCCGGCTCTTAATATTCTTCAGGACTTCTATCTTTTTCCTTAATCCGTGTAGGACCAATTACGTAGTTTCTCTTTTAGTTAGGGTTGTTTAGTTTTTAAAATGGAAGCTGATCTATAGAGACAGAAAGCTTGCATTAGGGAATGTAGATGTCTTTTCCTCTATTTCAGCTCAGTGGCAGGAAACTGTTATAATCAAGACTCCAGAAATTGCGGCTATAAAGTAATTTGTTTCTGGTTGCAAGAACTCAAGAGTCATTCTTCCAAGGGATATTGAAGAATGGCACTGAGTCTCTGCAGGAGCCCTGAGACTATCCGACAGTCATCAGTGGGCACTCTGGACAAGCTTGGTATTGGTTTGAGCACTAGATATTCATGTATTGACATAAATAACAGGGGGAAAAACACACAGGACTGGTTCTTTTATTGTAAATCCTTTCTCATGAGGTTTGGAAAGGGAAAAAATAGTTTCAAGCTTCACCTTTTGTAAATTTCCTGAGGTTTGGCCAATGGAATGTTTTTGTTCTCCTTAAAGTTATAACAAATGTTTTAATAATATTTATTTTATATGAGAACTCTACAGTTTGTTACATTTGTCCATCATATTGGCATGATATATGATATATAATAGAGATTAGTGCAAAATACAGTTGACTTCATTAATTCTATCAAGTGCATATAAATTTAAGGCCTGGACATAATTCCAGTTATCATAAATGATTAGTAAATGATAGAGTATAATGTGTAGATACATGCACATTTTATAATGATTTATATTACAGCTTTGAGTTAACCCACGGAGTGATAAATGACCTGGCTGTTTCAGATAAATCAACTTTTATGAGGATAGTATTTTATATTAGGGAAAAGGAACATATTAGTGCCAAATGAAAATAAGTATGGTTTTTTTATTTACTAAGTTATGAGAATTAGAGAATAATAACATGCTATCTTTATATAGAGCAATATCTCTATACATCTATATATAATATCTTTATATATATATTTTAGATCTTTATAATATTCTAGAGGCCCAATGCATGAAGATTCATGTAAGAATGGGCCTCCTTCCCCTGGCTGCTGGCACCGCCTTTGCTCTGGCCCAAGCTGGCTTTCCACCTTCCCACACTGCCTAGAGGCCCAAAGCAGCTGGGGTGGTGTAGAAAACCTCTGTTATCACCATGGTGACGGTGCATGGGTCCTGCCCTGTCCCTGGCTGCTCAGCGTCCATGTATGCAAATTAACCCGCCATCATTGTTTGGTTTATTTTCATACTAACTCCTGATTGACACCTATCTGGTGGGTGTTGCAAAGGTACAGTCAATTAGCATGTTACTCTTTTATTACGTAGATCAGTAATATGCTTATATAACATATGTATATGCAGGTTATGATTTCAATATCTACCAAATGGCCTAGTAGAGAATCAGCAATTATTCATTCAAACTAGTTAAACAGTATCTACAATCATCAGAAAACTCTGGGGTTATTTGAACCTAGGTTGTCAGATGTGCATGTATTTTTCATACCATAGCACTTATTGATGTTTTGAATTTCCATAGTTATATTGTATTTCAAAGAAATTTTAGATTGAATGGATGGGAAATTTGCCTGAATACGTTTTAAGGTAAAATAAAAAAAGAATGTTGCGAGTATAGAATGCTTGTTACTATTTAGAAATATTCTAACATATACAAGCACAGACTCACACACACATACTTACAAAGAGTGAAAGTGATATTCTTCTGATAATAAAGTTCACAAGTGTTTTTTTTCCTTCATGCTTTTTCACATTTCCTCAAGTTTCAAAAATTATTATTTTACTTTTATAATAAATATGCTAATAAGACCAAAATGAGATATAATTTGAAAATGAAGAGTGGATGGGGAATAAGTTGTGATTCCTTAGGAATGGATATGAGCAAAGACAGTCTGAGCTAAGATAATTTCAGTGATACAAGTTGAATTTGTCTTTAATGGTTAGTATATAAGCCAGTAATGGGAAATTTAAACTCTACGAAGGAAATTTATTATTCTAACACCAGAAGCTCCATACTACCATTGTAAACTGATTTTCTATAGACAGATATTGAAGCTTGTGGCATTATCAAAGTAACTATTTTGTGTTTGGCGGGATTTTCTTATGCGATCTACTAAAAATAACAGCATCAAAATTTAAATTTGAGATTTGCCTTCATTAACATATTTAAGAATATTTCATTCTAAGTTCTTTAAAATGAGGGTACTTTGAACTTTGTTTAATTAATAAGCTATTTTTTTCATGAGAAGATCAAGTAAATGCCTCACACATATATCCTCAACTCTGTGCATATTCAGATTTCTAATTGACCAAGTAAGCATAGGGGCTTCCTTTGTGGATCTTATCATTTTACCTGAGTTATCTGGGAGTTTTTTTATTAGTGAACACAAAAATTGCTGAGCCTAGCTGACCACTTTATTTGAACTAAGAGTTAATTTTTTTCCCCAAACATGGTCAATTACTTTCTCATTTTGCTTTGTTTTGTGTTTTTAGCTTAGAGAAATGAGAACATTTATAGAAAGGGAAGAAATATGTATAAAATTCAAGCTTTGAACAAACTTTTGGGATATTTGCCCTGAAATTTTCCTCAATGTGAAAAGAAAATTATCTTAAAGCAGTTTCTGCCTGATGCATAAAAATTATCACATGCTAGGTTGTGAATTTCATATTTGCTCTTCCCAGTTAAATTAATGAAATGTATACTTAATGTATTATGAGAGCGGGGTATTAGTTGAATTTTTACGTAGGCTGGTATTTTCCTTTAACCATTATGCTGGAAAATCTGACAACAATTTACTATTATTATAGAATCTGAGATTAATCTCTTTGGTTGAGAACAATATACTCATTTAGGAGTTTTATATGTTTAAAAATGTTTGATGATTATTTGATGTGCTCAGAAATGAAGATTTTCTTCAGTGTGCCATTACTTTGCTTTGAGTTCCTTATAATAAATATTTCAGAGTAGCAAGGAATTTAAGCAATGCAAAAATAAATGTATGATATTATGTAGCAGTGTGCATTTTCTCCTTTATTGACACCTCTCTTTTTAATAATGGGATAAACATAACTTAGTATGGTTTATGAAGATCATAAGGATGAAATTATATATAACTTACAAAAATCAATAAAGCAATAGGTACTTAATCAGAACGTATTTTCCCCCCCAAAAGAAAAAGAAGTATGGTTAGAACAGAGATTTAAGTGCTGCGTAAGTATAACATAAATATTTCTGATTATCTATTGTGCATTGTCCTTGCATGCTAAAATGTGGCTAGGTGGTCCCAGCAGTATTAGCAAGACCTGAAAGTTTGTTAGGAATTGACATCTCAGGCTCCACCCCAGATCTATAGGAGTCATGATCTGCATGTCAACAAGCCCCTCAAGTGATTTGGTGCATATTTAAGTTCGAGAAGCAGTGTTCTGGAGCACCTGTCTCTCTCTTTTGCACTGAATAGTAGCTTGGAGATGAAGAAAGTACCTAGATTTGGACTCTAGGACCTCCCTGACCTAAGTACTAATTTTAATGCTCAGTATCTATTGTAGATGACATGGCATTTAGCTAATCTGAGCCTCCTTCATAAAATGTCTTAATAACAAAACTGACCAAACATGGTTATTATGAGCCTCATTTAAGTAAAATACACAGAGGTTTTTTGCATATTAAGATTATAGATATGTTAGTATTATTTGCAATCCAGGTGTCTTAGTGAATGGATATTTTATTTTGAATATGTCCCAAGTTTTGAGTAGGCCACCTGCAGAGTTCTGGTAGTAGATCTTATAGTTGGTGAAGCCTCATTATTGAAAGAGTATTTCAAAAGTTAGACATATAAGCTATGTTTTCAAAATCTAATAATGATCTGACAAAAAGACTTGGAGTTCCTTGAAGGCAGGGATTCTCAGAATGGTCATCTGATCACAGCAGACTCTATCTCAGAAAATGTATTGCATTTGGTGGAACGTGAGGATTTTGGAGAGATACTTTTAAAGTCATTGGCAAAAACCTGGTCATCTGACTAAACAAACTAATCAGCTCAAGTTAAATGGAATCAGTGGAGTGACAGCTGTCTCAGAAGGGTAAGCTCTGCATATTCATTTAATTATACTAGTATTAGAAATGCTAATAACCTATCTATTGACCAAGCCAGAAATATACCTTGTCCTTGAATTTTTTCTTCCTGTGAAATCAGATGCACGTAATAATCATTGATTATTTTTTGCATTTAAAGTGAATTATAGACCCTGGCTGGGTAGCTCAGTTGGTTAAAGTATCATACTGATAAGCCAGTGCTGTGGGTTCAATTCCCTCATCAGGGAACATAAAAGAATCAACAAACAATAAATGCATAAATAAATAGAACAACAAATCATTGTCCCTCTCTATCTCCCCTTTTCTTTTTCTCTCTCTAGAAACAAACAAACAAACAAACAAAAAACACAAAAAAACAATCAATCAATAAAATTTTAAAAAGTGAATATTTCCTAAACCTGACATGTTCAAAATATGTGTTCATATTATTATCAGTGAGACATGGTGAGAGATTTTAAAATCTATGTTGATAATGGTTTAGAAGTGTATTTATTAATTTTCTCAACTGAGAAAAATATCTATAAGTTATCTAATAACTGAACTTTCTTCCTACAAGGGGTTGTGTATTGATAAACTCTCTTTGTGAATGCTGTATTTCTTCTCCTTAGAGAAGAGTCAATCAATTCCCAGGATTATAGGAGGGCTCTCATACTTTAACCTAAAATTCTAGCAAAGTGAGAGAAGAGGCATATAATTCACCAAGACCTTGCTTTGTTTATAGAAAGACATGAATCAAAATATTTACCCATTTAAATGATTCCAGTTCTGTAACTTAGTTCAATGAAAGGCAATCATCCAATTTATTTTTAATTTATCTTAAAAATTCATGCAAGTGCATTCTCCAAACTCCCTCCTCACCTGCCTTGGAGAATACTCTTCTGACCTACCCCTTTACATTCAGTCTTAAAATCATTTTTTAGGGGTGTTTAGCAGCAAGGTCAATAGTTAATGTGTGTCCTCTTTGCTTATTTTGTACAATATAAAATCAGTTTATTATGGGTTGACAGATTGGCCTAGGCTATTGAGAAATCGTCATTTTATATATGAAATAGTCTGAGTTGAGTGTTAGTTTGTAACCTCCTCAGTCAGCCACCAATGATGTCTCCCAAACACAGCTTATTTTATAACTAACTTTAGCTCTCCTTTGCTGTTCTGTGTTTTCATCACTTTTATTTTTACACGCAGTTAGGATGTGCCAACACTGCATAATTTTACCATGCATGATCTTTGTTATGGGTCTGTCATGGCCTTCAACTGTCATCAAGTTGTTTGTATTCATGGTTGCAAAGGGTACATGCTGGTCGTTTACAAACTGATCAAATATTTAATGGAGTTTCCGTTTGAGCTTGTTGGAAATAGTGGAGACATATATACTACTATTTGTAATACTTGAAACAAGAAAATTAAATTGAAAAAAAGTCTTAAAAAAGTGATTTTCAAAAAAATAAAGAAAAAAAATGAAGTCATACAATAAATAAAAAAAATTCTCGCCTCATCTTTTGAGATGTGAATGTGTTTTAATTCCTGGGACATACTCTTCATCATACTGCCATTTCTGTCATTATACTTAAGGTTTCAGTTACAAAAGTATGCATCGCTGATAAATACTACTTTGGCTTTTCTTGACACTTTTGTTTCAAAGGTAAAATTCCTAAAAGAGTAAAGGGGATTTATCTTTAGGAAAAACTGGAACATTTAATGTATGATGTTGTATAACATTTTTGCTGTGATCCTTTGAGTGCTTTGGGCGTTAACTATTTAGGCTTTTAATTCTATGTATGTACCTTCTTGAATAAATAGAACATAAATATTTAGAAAACGAATATCTGACCACAATTCCTTTCAAATTATTTAACAAACAAAAAAATAAAAATAAAAAGTTGCTTTAGTTTTAATAAAGATTATGTTTCTACCGGTTGGTAGAAACATAAAGTCCGTTATAAACTCTGGTTGGAGTCTATAGTCTAACAATCTACATAGAATATCCTGTTTGGCCTTGCTCTGTCTCCAACATAATCGTATTTCTCTTATCTTCCATAAAATATTAAGCTTCTCTCAATTTTGTTGATGTCGTCAATTTCTTTCAAGCTCTTTGTAGTTCTATTTTATTTATTTGTTGCACCTGTGGTTCTATCTGCTTTTGTTATAATTTTAATTTCTTCAACCATTCTCTTGACCAATCCTCTCCCCCTCTTCATATTCCAGCTTAAATGTTACCGATAGATCCTCCCTTCCTCCAGTTGATGGACAGATTTAAACCCCACCTGCTGCCAGACTTTCCTGAGCTCTGAACCACCAATCAGCACCTGCCAAATACCCTAATCCCCCGATTCTTAAGTCTCTAGACCCCTAATCACCAATCAGCGTGTGCTGAGTGCCCTAAGCCCCGTCTCTTATTCTTAAAGGTGCTTGTTCCCCCTATGCTCGCTCCCTTCCGCCCCTCTCTATGGAAGCAGCCAGCAGGGGTACTCTTCCTTCCAATAAAGGCTGTGTGTGTCCTGCCATCCCGATCTCCGGCTACCTTCTCTATTCTATCAGTTATTTCCTCAGAGGGGTTATTCTCTGATTCTGTAGGTTCTGTTAGAACCAAATATAATGTACTTTTATAGCAGTTTCTCTTTTCTCTTTGGAGCCATTGTTATAATTGTAGTTAATTCTTAGCTTAAATTAGTGTAAAGTCTATTATTTGGTTAAGTGCATGAGAGCTGAGGCTATCTACCTTGTTTCCATCTAGTGTTTAAATTGTAACCATTATTCTATACATATTTGATGAGCGATTGAATGAATGGAAGAACCTTCAAATAGATGTTCTAAGTAATAATTTTCAAAAACCCATAAAGAGAAAACAATATAATTTGCATTTTAACAATAATATTAAGATCTCGGATCTCTTTGGGTTTTAGTGTTGTATGCCTTAGATGGTAATAAGCTGAATTTCTGTACTAATAAATAGATGCTGCAATATCAAAAGATCCATGAGTTTTTGCAAAAGATGTCCACCGAGTACATGACAAAAGCATTTGCTTAAAAAACATTTATCTTAATATTTTAGAGGGAAACCTGGCCAAGCTTTGCTAAATTCTTTATCCTTGTATTAATAAGGCTTAGTGTGATTAAGAGAGAGGATTTTCAAGCTCATGTGGTCAGCTCTTTTTTCCTCAGCTATAGGCATTGCTGACTTAGCAAGTCTGAGACATTATTTATCAATATTAAGTGCAGAACTATTCAATTGCTAGCTTTTTATAATGCAGTGTAGATGTGTAACAGAAACTGTTATTTATAATTGAACTTGATTTTTTAGACATCCCTTGCTAAATAGCTGCAGGGAGATGTAAATCATTCTGTAAAAAGTCAAGAATTTGGAACATAAAGCCAAAATCCATACCATGTAAAGATTTTAGAGCCGCAATTGACAAGCTACTTACTGATCCACTAAAATGTCAGATAATGCATTTCAGGCATTTTTATTAGGATTTCCATGGGAAGTAACAGTTGATGTCTGGAAATAATTCACTGGAAAATACATATTTAGTTTACCACTGATTGAACTGACTGGGTTGGTAATACTATGAATTGAATTATAGGAGAAAGGAAAATACGTTGTGTACAAATATTTTATCTAGAACCTCTGCCAGCACATCCTTTATTATAGTTCTGAGTTTTTGCATATGTTTATCTCTCCTTCATGAGATCCCTTTAAATATGCTTTATTATTATAAAATAGTAATTGTTGTTTAAAAATATAAAAGCTTACTGTTTCATAAACAGTGGCTGAATAGTTGTATTTCTCACTCATTCATTACTTATGCTCTCTACCCATTTATTTAAAAAATCTTTAGTAGTCAAAACTGATTTTATGTTCTGTGTAACTTTTTATACAATAATTGAAGAAAAAATATTTCAAGTATCCGACTTGTTTCACCTTGCAAATAAAATAATCCAGAAATGTTCTAAGTTAATCTGGTAATTGAGCTGGTAAAGTGAGGTTCCAGGAAACACCCCCTGAAGCTGTCATCCAGACAGGGGGTAGAGAGTACCTCACATCTGTTATAATTTTGGATGTACTTATAAGTTCGAGGGAGTTTCAAATGTGAACTCTAATGTAGTAACAGACTGCAAACCACAGTATGAAATGATCGCTAATTCATCCACAGACAAGAAGGCTAAGTGCAGTTGTTTGCAAGCTTGGAGAGACAAAATGAGAAGGTAATTACAGTTTCAGAGACAGATTAATAATGCATGACAGCTTAGGTAGGCGCTGTCCCCTGCCCATCCTTTTGAATCATCTTACAGTAGTTCGTGCTGGTAGCTTGCCAATAGACACAATGGGCTTTACCACCTTTATTTCTATTTTTCTGTAATGAGTGATTTCATAAGATTTGATCATAAGATTCTAAAAAAAAAAAAAAGAGGAAAGAAAAAGAAAGAAAAATAAAACACAGCAACAGCAACTTGTTAGCCTCACTGATAGTTCTCAAATTCTTCTTGCTGTGAAATTCAGCCCTTGGCTGATACATGGGAACCATCACCATAGCAGGCAGGTAATGGTAGATGCCTGGCAAGGATATGTTCCTTCTTGCAACAGAATTCTTCCTTGTTTGGGGCAGCAGTGTACCCTTTTAATGAATATCTCCTTCCCCAGACTCTCATGCACCTAGTTTTGGTCTGGTAGCCAAGTTTAGCTGACATATACTGCCTAGTGGACCCAATAAAACTTGAATTTTTACTAAAAGGGACCACCAATGTCATCAGGAACCTTATGCCCTATGATAAACCCCCATCTTACTTCCTTAACATCTTGACTTCATACCAGAGGTGGGATTCTGTGTCTTTGTCATAACAATTACACATTAAGGGTACTCTGCCAAGAAATGGGACCTAGCCTAGACATCTGGTGCTTCTCTGAGCAAACTCCGACTATACATCTCTTGACTTTTTCTTACATGAGAAGATTAATTGCCTTTATGCTTATGCCACTGTGGTGGACTTAACCAAAGATAGCCACTTACAATCCCCATGGATGCAAATGTGAGGAATAGAAAAATGGCAAATGTCACACCATTTTGCAAAGATCATGACTTGTAAGCACATACCTATTCTGTTCAACAATAGACCGGACTTCACAAGTTTGATTTTGTTCAATTGGGGCAAAGCAATAGCAAATTAACTGGTATCAGACGGTGAAATTGCTCAAGGGCGAAGTTTTAGTTCATCATATATATATATATATATATATATATATATATATATATATATATATATATATAATATATATTTTTACTGTGATTTAAATGCCAAAGGAACCTGGAATTTAGGATATGTTAGCTAAAGAATAGTGAAAAACATTGTTATACGTATATGGCACATGCATGAAGCAAAGGTGAATTTTGTACATTAAATAGTATAGTCCAAGGTTGTGCACTGCCAGTTTCAAGGCCACGTTGGGGTTTTATGCATTGGACCCCAAAAAGTGATTTTTAATTTGTTACTTGCTTATTTCTTTTTACATATGTTACTTTTAAAATTATGCAAGTAAGTTACATTATTTAAAAATCAATAGATTATGTAAATCCTGATGTTCAAAACTTCTCTCAAAATATTAAGAGTAAGCAACACTGGGCCTATTTTCCAGTAAAATTTAGCTGCAACTAAGCAATGGTTGCATGTTCTTTTTAGTTTACATGCTGTGCTGTAGCACCTATTACTACACACTCTGTCCTGGTTTGGCCTGGTCTTCCAGACTGTTTTCCTTATTATTTTTGTTTGTTTGTTTGTTTTGGTTTATACAGACCTTCAAAGCTGCAAATTGTCTTGTCTAAATAACCTTTTTACTTAAATGTGATATACTGGTAGTTGGTTTGGACCACAAGATAATGTAAAATAGAAATATTGTGATATTATCTTCAAGTTTTCACATTATCATTAAAAAGGAGAAACTAATTCAAATCTAATTTCAAATGACAGCATAAAATTCAACTTAATAAATTAGAAACATAATATGACAAGAATAGTCTCCCCAACTTTTATTTGATTGTTTTTCCCCTCTACTTGTCAAAGTGCTGTATATAACCCAGTATTTTGCACCGGTGTTTCTAAACAGCTGAAAATGTGAAGTTCTGAAGCTAGTATCACCAGGGAACTAAAACCATGTGCATGGAATTACATTTTCCAATTTATGCATTGGTAAACTAATAGGGATGTTTGTACAGAAAATAGAGTATACTTGCTGATTGAATACATTATTGTTTTTTGTTTTGTTTTCTTAGGTAGTTAGGACTATCTAAAGAAGCCTCTAGGATTAGGTTTACAGTCTTTAATTAAAACATTCACCACAATGTTGTTTGTTAGCTTCTTATTTGCCTGAGAATTATTTTCCTGTTGTTGAATCTGTACTTATGTTGCCAAGACTGAAAAAGTTCTAACTGCATTACTAAGATTTTTTAAATTTTATTTCTATTGTTTACACTGTTACAGATGTTCCTACCCTCTCCCCTTTGCTCCCCCCCCCCCCCCCCCGCCCCTTACCCTTCTTCCCTCTGGCCATCGCCACACTGTTGACTCTGTCTGTGGGTCATACATATATGGAATAATGTATTACTAATAACTTTGATAATAATGGCCATTATCAGTGTGTGTATGAAAAAAGGTAAAAGTATGTCAGAAAAGTATGCATTAAAAAAAAAATCAAATTTAGCATTTTGAGAAATATATTATATATATATATATATATATATAATATATATTATAGTGAACTATAATTTCATGATGTAATATATATCAATTTAACATAAAACACTAGTGCATTTCCTATAAAAATTAGATCATAATTTAGAAAAAGGTAAATATAACCAAAGCTATAATTCCTATAGTCCTCTTCATCCTTTTCCCATTCATATAAGTGTACACATGACTCTCATTTCTTTATTCTTTTTTTCTATTAATTTTCTGCTATCTATCCACAATACTTGATCTTCAGTAACATGAAACATATTATGTAGCCTACCCTTGCATTCTGTGTTGGTATTTTTCTCATTTTCACTTTAAATACTATTGTTATTATCATGGCAGTTATATTTTCTTAAATTTCAAAGGCCCTTAATGTCTGTGGTTGAAGACAACATGCTTGTTTGCTAAATTATTGAGAATACTACACTATTACTTTTTATTTTATAAAATAATTCACAGTGATAATTATCATACATATTTGCTATGTAATACTAAGGTAAGATTCATATTATCTCTATCTATATCTCTATCTGTAACTGTAGCTCTATCTGTATCTGTATCTTTATCTATATCTCTGTCTCTGTCCCTATCCCTGTCCTCACTTATTCTTATGGAATTTTCCTGGCCTGGGTTTGTTTCCTTCACATAGTTTAGTCAGATATCTCTCCAACTTGTAGAGAAAATAGTAATTAGATATTTGAGATTTTATTCCAAAATGAGGCTCACTTTGAAAATCTGACAATGTTGTTGCATCAAATAGGGAATTTGATTAACAGGCTTTAAAGCAATTATAAAATATAAGGCACCATTGTGGATTCAAAACACTAAATTTTGTGTTCAGCACACTTTGTCTTCTAAAATCTCTCTTTTTGTGTGTGTGTGTGTGTTTTTTTTTTTTTGTTTGTTTGTTTATACACTTCAAAGTGGTTTATCTGGGCCCTGAGAGATTCTGATGACAGTAACATAAACTTAAGAAAATCCAAAGAGGAAAATATTATGAAACAGATGCAGCGTGAAGTTGTCCTGAGCAAGAATCAGCTCTGTGAATATACTTCTATAAATGGCACAAGCCACCAGCTAACAGCTGAGCCACTTTCTGGGGATCAACCAGCTTGAGAGCAAAATTGGGAGAGTCTGCAGAAGGAAGGTTAATTCTTCTCTATATCACCATGGAGCCTGTTGCTGCACTCTGCAGAACTGAAAGGGCTGATAGAATTGGTTATGTTATATTTTTACTCACACAAATGATTTGGATTACCTCATGGGAAAGTTTGAGGAGGAATTTAATGTAATAAGGAAATGTTAAGATTGAAACAGAGAAATAGAATGCAAGTACATTGTTGGAAAATTTCAGAAATTCGGTTCTGAATTATTTCTGTATCTATTATAAATTAAGTATTAAACCCCTACACTTTAGATACTTTATTTTTTCACAACTATGCCTATAGTTCCATATGTACATTATGTTTTCAGAAGAAGTAAGTGTGCTGGTAACTGTAACAGAGTCAGGTCATTTATAATGCTGGCAAGGAGAATTGGCAAAAGGAAAATAGTTTCCTCCTGCTTTTTATTTAGGTTGATCTCATGCTAATCTGTCTCATCTGAACCACCAGAAGGCGATACCAATACCTTTCTTATGGCAGCTATCACAGTGGTCTTTGTAGGATTTATAACGTTCCTTTCAGCATAAGATGAGAAATTATTATGGAAGGCTTTCAATGGGAGGTGTTAATTTAGCTGAATTTCGATTGGTGACTACAATTTAACATACAGTGAAAATTGATGAAAACATCCTGGACATAGAGGGAGCAGTGCTTGTAAATGCATCGGAGTGTCATGCTCTCGGTCCTGGAATTAGATTTTGATGCCTTATATATGTAGAGTAGGGGCTCAGTGCATGAATCCGTGCACCTTGAAAGGAACTGTAAGCTGTGAGGCTGCAATAAGCACAGAAGCAGGTCTCAGCCCATCCTCCACACTCCCACCTGGCCCCTCCCCCTGCAGCCCAGGTCTTGTCTGCGGGCAGTCAAACTTTCGCTGCTGCCTCCCACGGACCAACCCTGCTCAGCTCAAGGCTCAAACCTGCTGACATTGTGGAGCAACTGGGGCCAGTGCCATCAGTGGGTGTGAGTGGCAGCTGTTGCCCCGATCATCCCTCAAGAACAGGGTTGAGGTGGCTAAGTCCTCAGAGGTGATCAGGGCTTGCAGCCACCGCTTGCACCCACTGATGGTGTCGAGTAATCAGGACCAGCCCCGGCACTGACATTGGGTGCAAGCTATGGCTCCATCACCAGCAGCTGGTGTGAGCAGGGTCAGCACTGGCAGCAAGTGTGAGTGCTGGGCAGGACTGCAGCACAGGGGAGCAAAGAATTTTCAGTAACCACCAGAGACTTGCCCCCGTGACAAACTGGTGCCTACTTTGGTCTGGCACCCCTGCTCACCTACTCCACCAACCCACCTTACCCAACACCCGCCATGTTTCACACATGGCCCCTGGTGGTGAGAGCGCATCGTAGTGACTGGTTGTTCCGACGTTTGATCTATTTTCATATTAGCCTTTTATTGTATAGGTTACGGTGGAAGTTGGTGCAGAACTCTAACCCAATAACCACGGAGAGAAAGCTTTGTAGCTCTTCTAAGAAATGTCTATTTCAAATTAAGTAAGAGCCATTTGAAGGATTTTAAATTTTGAAATCCCATGATTAATAGTTGTATTTTTTAAGTAATCACAAATAGTTGTTGTGTTTTATAATAATCAGAGTAATGGTAGTGTAAAGTAAAGGTAAGCAAAATAAGCATTAGGTATTAATTTCCCATATGGGAAGATGTATGTATATAGTGTCCTGTCACTGACTCTCCACATGTACATTTTTTATTTCAAGGTTTTCATCCTCTCTGATCCTCATATCGTAATTCACATCCATTAGCTACAGTGATGTGTATGAACAATGCAAGGGAGATACAGTCTTTGTTATCCCCATGAAGGTGTGCCTACTCATCAGGATGGTTTCCTGGACTGAACTGCATAATGACAAAAATTCTGCTACTTTCCTCTTAAATGCACATCTTCAAAATCCTGTTCCAATCTCCCATCAAACATGGTTTCACCAATGCAGATTAAAAACTCTATAGCCTGCATAGGAATCCATGGGAATTTAGAGTACACATACCCAGCCATTATTTATAGTCATGGTATAGCTTTTTATCGTTAATCACCATGTATCTATCAAGACCACTGACAGACTAAAAGATAGGCCTTATTATTAGCAAGAATGTTTTTATTCTCTATAAAATTAATGTAGATGACAAGAATTTTTTTTTTTTATCTCATAAAATTACATGGCCAACATTTCACATTTGTTCCTGAACTTTAGCACAAATGCAACAAAGTTCCTTTGTCCCAGGCCAGTGGATTGCACCTTTGAATCCCATTCTTAGGCTGTTTTTGGGAGAGTGACTCTCAACTTCAGTTCTGTTTTATTGTCTTGCTCTGACCCTTTTCTATTTATACTAGTGGCAGTTTGCATGGATTTGTGCACATTTAAAGAAAGTAATTAGAAGGAATATGTTAATATCACTATTAACCTTTTCTCTATAATAGAAGTGTCAAGCAAATTGATGATCAATAATGACAGATGGAAACATGTACCTGCGATTGGCGCCAGTGAGAACTTTGTCTGTATCGTGCATGTGTGAGTCAACTTAGCCTTTTATAGATATAGAATAAACTTGCTTAATTAGACCTGCTTTCTGATTAAGCTAAACCTTTTTCAGGCTAGGAAAGCACCCCAACTTCTCTTTCAGGTAATTGTCAGCATCACAGCAGTAAATAATCAACATGAAGCAGATTATTGTTGTAGATCACACAGGGAGAACAAAGGGTAAAATACTTAACTGCAGCAGTGTCTTTCTATATTCTGTGCAGTAAGAAAACCTGAACTGAAGTAATTTACAAGGTCCACTATTTCTTGCTTCTTTTCAGTCAGGTCAAGTTTCTAATCTTTCTAAATCTCCATTTTCTGGCTAATGAAATAGACTCACCAAGGCTGTGGTATTTTGTGGAAGAGCCACACTTAAGGGGCCAAAATTCTGCATGTGGCTCTAGAGCTGCAGTTTGCTGACCACAGGGTTATACTGTAAAATGTTTGCACCTGGCTATAAAGCAAGTCATGTTTCTGGACTGAAGAAACTGTAATGAGGCTAGTGGCTAGGGAGAAGAAGCTGGGTGTTGCTACATGATGTCCTTACCTGACTCCTACAGCTACCTTTTCTAGGCTGGGCTGGGCTGTGGGCCACATTTTGTGCCATGGGATCTTGGCAGCGTCAGCTGCAATTTGGTGGGCTGTTGCTCCAGAGTGGTGGTGGGCCTGTGTCCTACTTGTTGGTCAGTATGTATAATAGTGACTGGTTGGACAGTCAGACCCTTAGCATATTAGCCTTTTACATATATTTTTTTTCTCAAGCTTGTATATCTACCACACATATATTTTAGAGAAAGTATATTGATATATAATGTTGTAACTAGTATAAGAATATATACTAGCTAGTTATACAAGTGTAGAAAATAAGGATGTTATTGGTCATTCATTTTCCATATCAGGTAAAGGAGGTAGATGAATCTTCTCTTTAAAGCATTAAGTTATAAATTTTAAAACCTCTAATACCAAATGGTAATAAAATACCTAGATTTTCTCCTTTGAAAATCCATTTGTAATCCAACAAAACTAGAAGGCAACTATGTATTCTTCTTCTATTAGTCATGATCAATACCACTATATTCCTACAATACTAAAATGCTGTTTTAATTGTATATGTGCTTGCTTTATCAAGAACAAAATCAATCTTTTAAGATCAATGTTCTTTACAAAATAGGCTCAAATGGATGAGGAAGGGTGAATGGCTCAGATATGCAGAATTGACTTTGCCTTTTTATATCAATGTTAGTACAGGAGTATGTAATGAAAAATCAATTATAACATAAAATCTCATAATAGGCATTCAAGTGCTCTCTCATCAAATGAGAATACAAAACCAAGTCTGACTGCTGACTATATTCCATATCACAAGACTCGATTTATTATTATTTCCTTTAAGTAGAAGCAAATGTCAGAGGTGCATAATAACAATGATGTACATAAGACCTTCTTTTTGGTCATTGTGTGTGATACCTAAGTAAGCTACTGCCATAACCAGACGTGTCAATGCATGCAAGAGGAAGGGAGAGAGATAAAAGAAAGGTGGTAAGTGAAATGCTGTGGTATCTCTCCTAGTGGCCATTCTTGACAAAAGTATTTTATTGTATCAGTATTACTGTGAATGGTTAACTGAAGGGTGTGTATGTGTGTGTGTATATATATATATTCAATAATTACACAGTAATGATTTTATTTATGTCTACTGAAAGAAGAAGTAGATGTTGTAGGAGCAATATCTGATATATACAAAACTCTTTTCTACCTACTTCAGGACTTCTGTGAGGATCAAATATTTGTAAGTTTAGATATGTTTTACTTTCTTTTTTAAAAAAATATATATTTTATTGATATTTTACAGAGAGGAAGGGAGAGAGATAGAGAGCTAGAAACATGGATGAGAGAGAAACATCGACCGGTTGCCTTGCACACCCCCTACCAGGGATGTGCCCGCAACCAAGGTACATGCCCTTGACCGGAATCAAACCCTGGACCTTTCAGTCCGCAGACCAACGCTCTACCACTGAGCCAAACTGGTTTTGGCTAGATATGTTTTACTTTCATGTGGTCCTCATCCTTAGAATGAATCAATGTTTTCCACACAGTAGACTCTAACTGAATAAATGGTATATTTGTGAATGAAATTAGCTTTAAAATAGCCCAATGAGATAGGCAGTGCAATTGCATTTCTCTTGCTTTTGCCAGATGAACTGAGAGCAATATAAAGATGTTGTGAAAATGAGTAGCAAGGCCAAACTAATATTTAGGTTTACATTCTTAGAGCATATTGCATTTATGTTTCGATTTTCACCAATTTTTAAAACTGCCATTTGTCTCTCAGGTGCATATATTTATGAGCTTTAGTTCTTTCATAATCAGTATGATGATTTGCTTTGCGCTGGGAAGAAGTCACTGTGAGAGCTAAACATTTTCCCTTCAACTTGAGAATATTAAAAAGGGAAAAGTCAAGACAGCTTAAGAGAAACCATCATCCAGCAGGGGGAAGGGAAAGCTAAGGATTGCATGCTGAATTTAAAATATAACATCACCCACAGAAAGCATAAGCAAGATGAAAAGTAAAAAACAATGTCAATGTACTCAATTTGAATATCCAAAAGTGGATCTTGCACCCACTTTTACGGGAAAGGTACCAAATGGTGTTTTCAGTAAAAATTGGTTTCCATTTGCCACTCATGGTTCTTCTGTGACAAAGAGAGATTTGAAAATGTAGATACTGCAGGTGATTGGCAAAAGCAACTTATCCTCAAAGCTATTTTGTGCTCAGCTATCCTTTGCTTAGAGCAATAACATATTAATGGAGAGACCATCCTTGCAGTCTTTTGTGTTTAAGGATCATAAAGACTTGTCCGAATGCCAGGATAGCTGCCCCTTGTTTGAAGACAATGTTACAAGGCTGTCTGTTCAGGAAAGCATAAATATCCCGAAGGCTTATTGACAAATGGGAGACAGTGAAACTTCAGCCCAAAGCATCAGAGGCCATAGGGGTTTGTGGAAATATTTTCTCCAAACATCTAGGGAAGATCCAAACTTCCATTTTTCGTTCTCTTTAAAACAACCACACATATTTTCTTATTCTCAGCGAATATGATATTTTCCTTTATTTTTGCCACAGAGATGCTACTTCCTTCACCATCCTGATTCCTAAACCTGTAATTATTTGCATAGGTATCTCCATTTGTGTCCGTAAGTATTATACTTCCAAGGTAATATTTTATGATACAATTTTTGCCATGTTGCACTTTTTGGAACAAAGCAGAGGTGACAAAATCCATAGTACTTAGTGATAAGGTGTTAATTCAAAAACATTTTGACAAATACGTCAGTCTGCAAAATTGTACCATTCATAGTTTGTTTCTTCTTTTCCTTTTAAAAATATTTAATTTCCCATATTTTGTGGAAAAAATTAATGATCCCTTTTGTTATAAAAACCCAGCAACTTTAAGCCCTAGACAATTTTGCTCAGTGGCTAGAGCGTCAGCCTGCAGACTGAAAGGTCCAAGGTTCAATTCTGGTCAAGGGTACATACGGGTTGTGGGCTTGATCCCCACTCTGGAGCATGTAGGAGGCAGCTTCTCAATGATGTCTCTCTCATCATTGATATTTCTATCTCTCTCTTCCTCTCTCTTCCTTTCTGAAAAAAAAAAAAAATATATATATATATATATTTTAAAAAATAAAAATAATAAAATCAATTTTTGAATGAAGAAATAAAGGCATAAGAAAGAAAATAAATGGAGAAAAATGATGAGGACATCTTTATCTCCCCTCATGCTCTTTATTTACTTAGAGGGTTGAGGGATTAAAATATAGGTGAAAAGATTTAATAAAATTGGTATCCACATATGCTATTGGTAAGAGACTTAAGTGATATGGTCAGGAAAAAAAAAAATTGGCTTTATCTACATAGTGTATTTCTTAAAAGTGGAAATTGGCATCTTGATGCCCTGCCTGCCGGAAAAGTTCTTTGTCATACAGTTTTGTGTCTGCAGCACTCACTTTTAAGAGTTCAAATAATTATACTAATAGGTAAAAAAATGCAATAGTTCAAAATATTCTGCACTTAACAGATTCTTAACAATTATCTATTATTGATGTCATGAAGATCATAATTCTACCCAATATTATTGCAAGATTGCATTATGCGGATTATAATAATAAACAAAGTATTGATAACAAAACAAGCAAATATTAAAATAGCAAGCCATGAAACTTAGTAACCAAGATTTAGTGAACATTTATAATGTATCAGTATTCTGCAATTTCATTAAGTGCCTTAATTTAATTTCTTTAATAATGTAATGATATAAATTTATTTAATCTTCAGTTTATAGAAGCAAGCCTTCAGAAAGTTGCTAGGTACTTTTCAAACAAAAGAAGTGGATAAAAGATAATTAAAATATCTCTGCCTTCTAAAAACCTCTGATCTCTATCTTCACTGCTGAAGATAGAAATTTGACATTTAATTTTAGTCAGAAATTAAAAGTCATAGGAATAGTGAAAGTGCCTCATAATAACAATAATATTACATATATATATATATTTTTTGTTCAGTATAGGCTGTATACACACACACACACACACACACACACACACACACACTTGCATACAAAATATAAACACACTTTGAATAATAATTATGAATTCCAATGGATTAAATATAAAAATAAGCCTCAATTGAGCTACTAGCTGTTAAAGTGTGTGTACATTTTATTTTTGTGGAACACCCTGTATATATATTTTTTCATTGCTTTCTTTCTTTAAAAGGAGCTATTGCATTCATGAGAAATGGACCTCCCTTGGATTTTTTCCAAACCTTTAAATTGTATTTATTGTGTGATAGCAAAAACTAAATATCGTTGTCTAAAAATTATTGCACTTGGGTAAAAAAGTAGAAAATGAATGAGTGCACATAAGCAGAAGGCAAAGTTGCACTTAAAAATTCAGGCTGTAAAAATTCTCTTTGAACTTACATATTCCTTTATCAAAAATTGAATGCACGGCTTGGCAAGGAATGTATATGTACTATAATTGGAATCAATGGAACTCTCATCTGGCAAATAGGCTTCCTTGTTGAGTAATGGGTCTTTCAGTGTGCATTGCTCTTGGAACCTATAATATATCCTTAAGTTTAATTTTTTGGGGAGGTAACTTGCCTTCTCTTTTAGGGCATAGGTAGTTACTTTACTTGCCTGGATAAAAATGCATTAAGAACTATCAGTAATAAAATAACTGTTACTTGATTTAGTAATGATGAAAAATAGCTTCATGCGATATGTTTTCATTACTTAAATGTTTTTCTCTTTAATGTAATAACCCCAGAATTAAAGAACAGTTTCAGCCTGCATTTATTGTTTTGCATATGTTTTGTTACTTTTGGGAACTCTCTTTTTGGATCATTGCATTTACTCATGCCTGTGTTCTTTATTCCTGCTTGCTTTGGAATAGAGCCATAGGAAATGGCAATGCTGGCAGTAGAACTTTTTACTGTGAAGGATGACTTGGAAATGCCATCCATATTTCTCTGTCTGAAATGTTTCCAAATCATTGGAGTAAAAAGCCCACATAACCAGAAGTAAATATTCAAGCAGATATTTACCATGCCAACATTCCTCTGTCTCTTTCTCGCAGGTCTAATTAAACAGCTAAGGTTGAAAGCCTTGGTTTTACCTTCAGCACACAGCCAAGTATGAGCTATACTCCTCCGTATAAATCCAATTATTAATTGATGAACCGATTATTGATTGAAAAACTGATTACTGATTGAAAAACTGATTATTTATTTATTTATAACTGAACCTATTCTGGAGTGTACATCAGCAACTTGTATATTTTTAGAGAATTACTACGTACAGAAATGGAGTATTTCCAAAGTTTAAGAGTCAGTATTACTCAAACTGATGGGCGTAAGCCATTAGACATCCCCCAAGGGCCGCCAGACTGCAAGAGGGTGTAGGCCGGGCTGAGTGACCTGCCCTCCCCACCCTTCCTTCCCCAAGTGAATGAATATCATTCACCATGCCTTTAGTATATTGTATGTTTGTCTGAATCCTGTATTTTCATTAGAACTAAAATAGTATACTCTAATTCTATGCCTTGCAAGGGAGTATAAGAAACTGAAAATGGTGGAATGTATTTTTGGATATATTTTTATTTATAATCCTATCTAATAAAATAGCAATATGCAAATTAACCACCACTCTGATACACCCACAAACCATGCCTACCAGCCAGTTAGGAGAGAGTATGCAAATTAACCCAACCAAGATCACTATGGCCACCAAGCGAGCAGGAGGCTTGGGTTTCCCCAGCAATAGAGGAAGCCAAATTTTTTGCACATCCTGGCTAGCCCAGGCCTCCACTCAAGGCTACAAAGTTTCAATTATAGAAGATGCATAAATTCAAACAGAAATGGCTGCAGCCACAGTGAGCAAGGGGTTTGGCTCCACTCCAGGCTATACAGTTTCAATTGTAGAAGGTAAATAAATTACAGCTACCAGAGCCTCCTCTTGGGTTGCCGGGGGGCATGGCTGGCCTGCAAACCACTACAGGTCCCTCACTCAGGCCACCCAATGCCCCAAGGAAGCCCCCACCCTGATCTGGGACACCTTTCAGGGCAAACCAGCTGGCCCCCACAAGTGCACCAGGCCTCTATTCTATCTAATAAAAGAGAAATATGCAAACTGCCATCACTCCAACCCACAATATGGCTGCCCCCATGTAGTGAAAGATGGCTGCCCCCATGTGGACACAAGATGGCCACCACAAGATGGCCAGGAGGGGAGGGCAGCTGAGAAGGACCAGGCCTGCAAGGGAGGGCAGTTGGGGGCAATCAAGCCTGCAGGGGAGGGCAGTGAGGGGTGACCATGTTGGCAGAGGAGGAAATAATGTTATAGATAGTCCCACAAATTTAAAAAAAAATGATAAGAAATGAAATAAATTTTCTCATGTACACTCTCTTGAGATGTGCCCAAGTTATTGCAGGGTCTAAAATTAACGATACTTCATTATTAGGAGTTTAACAGTCAAAAAGTTTTAGCATTATTATCACATTATGTTCTAATGAGGAGAAGAAATATTATGATTTAATAATATAAATAAAATGGATACAGTTCGTGAATTTAGGAGACTGTAGAGGGATTAACAACGATTTAAGAAGAAATAAAACAATCAAACACTGGTCACAATGTCTATGTTCTTGCTACCTCAGAAGCAACGCCAATAAAATAAGATACAATAAAAGTAAAAAAATAAATAAAAGAAGCAAAGCCAGTGTGGACCATCTTTGGAATTTGATTACATCAAACAGACTTCTGCAGAGGCTGACCTGCTTATGTTTCACTCACGGACACCTTGGGGTAGGGCCCTTTCCTGTGCTGACAGTGTCACCTAATTAAGGAAATAGAAATGTACAGAATCCGGAAGTGGTTTTTGAGCAAGAAAGAACGAAGTTGGAGATGAAATAACTGGAGTGTGTCTACCAATGAAATCCATTGAGCATGTGCACTTTCAGTCACCTGCATAAAGCATGAACTTACTGTTTCTTCTCTGTCTGTGGCCCAAGTTCAGTGCATAAATCAGGCAAATGTGTACTTATGTTGCTCTGAGGTTCTATCCTTTGGAATCACTTTATATAAGAAGACTTAGACTGGGAAACTATAGATTATTCTGCTGGTCCATGTGGATAGTTAGTCTTGGATCAGAGCAAGCAGCTCATTGTTCTCCCTGCCCAGAGAGTTAGCCTTGAAAGGTAGTGGCAATAAATATGTTAACATGCCCAAGGTTTTTCTAAGCATCATCTGTTTATTTATGTCGGTAATCTAAATATCACAGATACAAGCTTTATCAAGCTGACTCCTTTTAGATATGTATGCTTATACTTTAAAATGTTTAGCTGTAATTGAGATCTTATATAAGAAATAGAAGTGTATGTTAGCCTTCTGCCAGGTATTACAAAAGATAATTTTCATTATGATATTGATGTTTATAGTAGACTGTGTGCAAAAAATGCACTCTTCTTGATGATTTGGGTAGTTAATGCTTATAGATGATGAAAACTATGTAAGAAATTGTTTTATTTTCCGTTTTGACTGATAGGATACTCAGCGCTAAATTTGGATTAAAAATTATAACTTGCTTTTACAAGGAATCTAATGTTCTTTTTATACCATTTTATTTCTCAGTTTGTTCTGTTTGTCTCCATCCTTGGGTCTTATTTTACATTGCTTTTATTGGAAATCATGTTATGTTCTCAAAAATGGATTATAAATAAATCAACTGAAAATAAGATCAAGGATATAGATAACAGAGCATTCTATCCAATCAATGAAGTTGATTGATTATCTCCTACGTAAAAGGCACTGTGAGAGACCAAGGACATCATCATGAGTAAGAAATTATCTCTGATCATAAAGAAGTACATCTACTTATAGTTGGTATTTTGGTAAAGTTAAATCTTGTTTCCTAGCATAAAACAATAGAATTTTATTATCTTTCAGTTCTGTAGGTCAGAAGTGTGTTGGCTTGACTAGTATCTTTCTTGAGGTCTCACAAGGCCAAAGGCAAGGCACTTATAATGTCTGGGCGCTCATATGCAGACTGTGGGGAGTGTCCTCTCTCAAGCTCCGTCAGCTTGTTGGCAGAATGAAGTTCCCTGGGGCTTTTGACCCGAGTTCTTCATTTCTTTTTGGCTGTCACCTGGAGCCTCTTTCAGCTCCTTAAGGCTCCCTGCATTCCTCCTCTTACAGTTTCCTCTCCATCTTCAAAACAACAAAGGTATACAGCCCTCTCCCACTTCATGTATCTTTGGCTTCTACATCTCTTCGGCTCCAGCCAGAGTCAGTTTTCTGTGTTGAAGGGCTCAGGTGACTAGATGGGGCCCATCCAACTAACATCAATCAGTACAGGATGATCTCGATATCATAAGGTCTGTTACTTTACATCTACAGAATCCCTTTGCCATATAAAGAAGCATATTTGCAGGACTCTGCAGTTAGAGATATGTCCAGGAGCCATCCTACTTATCATACTAAAGTAAGCTCAGAAAAGGAAAGCATAGAACCAAAATGGGTTAAGGGGGCTCATCTTTATATAAGTGAAGATCATTGAAATCTTCAAATATCTAGAATTGCTTGATGCTCTTTGTTTTAAGAAAAATATGTTATGGGACAAAAGCATAAAGCTATATATATGTTTTTCACTAAATATGTTATAAATTAATCATGCATGACTGTTCTATATATCTGTCACTTAGATAATATATTCATATAATGTCCTTTTAAAGATTGTTTACCAATTAAAGTAGTTTTCCTCTTTTCCCAGTATATTAAGTAACTTACATTAATTTAGTAAAATTAACCTCACTAGAATGTTGTACTCTTTTTATTGATATTTTATTTATTCTTAACAAAGATAAATAGATTAAAAAATAATTCAATATACCTCACATGGTGTAACAAAACCCATTCTCCATTATTTTTATTCATTTAGGATTAATAAATACAAACACAATTTATTATGTATGGTATACATGTTAAAGACAGCCAGTAGTGTGAAATGAAAATAGCACTGGACTTAAATCAGGAGATAGGAATTTAAAACAACATAATTTCTGATATATTCTAATTCCATAATTTATCTCTTATATATTCATGAATGTCAAGAAGAGCTTTAGATTAAACAATTTCTAAAGTCTTCTCACACTATAAATATTTAGAATTTTATAATATGTCAATGAAATGTCCAGTGAAATGTATGCATAAAATAAAAACACATTGATATCTAAAATATTTTTTAAGAGTTTCGCTATTTCTCAATTAAAAATGCAAATATTTCCTGACAAACAATGCTTTTAAGTTGGGTTGATTTACAATCATTTTTTCAAAATGGGGAAAATACCACATAAAGTAATTGTTTTTAATGGCTGTTATACTTTAGCTTGTGACTAACCAATAATGTGACTTCTCTTCCTATCTTTCTGCCTCTTTCAAATTAGATGGTTTATCTTAATGGGAATTTTTTTCTTCCTGTGTTTTCAATAGATGGACATCTCTGTATTTATAACCACTGAACATTATCAAATTCATTTGAGGTTTACCCTGCCTGATATCTCTCTCACTTTCTCTAGATAAACACAGGAAAAGAGGAGGAAAATTGGTTAGTGTTTACTGAAACAGTATAAAAAGGACACATAGATAATTTACTATCAAGGGACCATATTTTGGTCAAAAGTTTCACATAGTTTGTAACAACATTCAGAGAGTTTCATAGATTCCTGGATACTTATCAAAGTTGATACTTATTAGAGAATATGCCACAATGAATGGGAAAACCAGTGAGAACACATTATTTTTAAAATTTGATGTGTCTTTTCAGAAGGCACATCACTGAGTAACCGCAGTGAGAATGGCAGGAGAAACACACACACACACACACACACACACACACAGCACAATTCCATGTTGTTCCTAAGAATGTGGAATAATCTGACCAGATTAGTGCTAAGATCTAACTCCATGGGCCACTTTGGTGTCTGGGAAAGTCACCCTTGTGACTTGTGTGGTGGTTCTCTGTGCCCAAAGGAACTAGAGCCATATCTCAGAACATTCTGAATAGCATAATGTGGTGGTGGCTTTTTCTATCCTTTTGAAAATTAATACTAACTTTGAGGAAAGGAGATTTGTAAAGTCACTGCCCACCTTATGATGGAATACTTCCTTTCATTTTAATGTTAGATTTTATAAACATTCAAGCAGTGTTCTCAACCTAATAATGGAGCAAGGGTGAGTAAATAAAATTCTTTAACAAAATGTAATATTCTTCAAGCTTAACTTTTCAGTCTTTTCGTTTATTCATTCTGACGAGTCCAAACTAACTCTTTTGTCAAATGCTGGCTCCTTCAACTCCAAAACCTAGATAATTTTGTACATGCCTTGAAACAATTGCCATTTTGCCGATTTCTAAATTTAAATATAGAGGACAAAATGCCACATGTTAGTCTAGGATAAATAAAATCATTTTTTACAAGATAAAGAAACACCAAGTGTTCCAGCCTGTAGCTCTTTCAGGGGAATCCCAACACTTGGTTGAGATTTATGGTTGTGATATTTCATTTTTTTTTGAGACTCTTTAAACCCAGAATTTGAAGTCAGAGATTTTAAGAATGGACTCTCAGATCAGCCACTCTCTGAATGATCTTAGTCTTCCTCCTAAATTCTAGTATGAAAATAATAACACCTCCTTCATAGGTGTCTTAGTACCTTTGGGATGCTGTAACAAAAATGCCATAGACTAGGTAGTTTTAACAGCAAATCTTTACTTTTTCTCACAATGTTGGAGATTGGAAATCAGAGATTAGGGTGCCAGCAGAACTGGATTTTTGGTAAGGGCTTTCTTTCTTGTTTTTTTATTTTTTATTTTTTATTTTATTTATTTATTTATTTATTTATTTATTTATTTATTTTTACATATTTTATTGATTTTTTTTTCCCTCCTCCCACACATCCCCTCCCTCCCCAGAGTTTTATGTCCATTGGTTGTACTTATACGCATGTATAGAAGTCCTTCGGTTGATCTATTATCTCCCCCAGATCTTCCTCCCCTAATTTGACAGTCTGCCTGTTGCTTTACTTTCTCTATATCTACCACCCTGAACGTGCCCGATCTCATCTGATCTCTCTTTCTTGTTTACAGGTAGCTGCTTTCTTTCTATGTCTTCAAATGGCAGGGAGATAAATAATCTTTTCATATCTCTCCTGATAAGGACACTAATCTTAACCATAATGATTCCACCCTCATTAACTCAATTACTTCCCAATATCCCTACTTCCAAATACCACATGTGAATTTATGGGAAACACAACATTCAGTCCATAGCAACAAAGTTCTTATTACTATTTGGTTTATATATGATTTATGTGTCCAATTGGTGAAAAATCATTCATTTACTTAGCAAACATTAAATTAACATTTCAGAATAAGCAAGAACATCTGGAATACAAAAGTAGGTAGTGTTGGCCACTAAGGTAGTCACTTAATCTTTCATATAATAATTAATGTAACAGTTTTTATACATGCATAGTAGCTCTAAGTAAGAGTTCCTCATTTATGTAACATTAAATGGGAAATATAGTATTTCAAGTGGTAAGGACTCTGCAGTGAACAAATACATGTATAGAGTTTATATCCATGGGGAGAGAACCAAAAAGTCAAATAGTTAATGAAGAAAGTCTAGTGCTAAAAAAGAACAATAAAAAGGAATATTCTTTCCCACATTTCTCTGTATTTCATTAGATTTTGTCAGATAGATTTTTAAGCCAGCCTTATTTTTTCTGAAAAATCAAGGTGGGTTTCTCTCTTATGTTATATCTTTTCTATGGGAGCATGGTGGGTGAGTTTGTTCTGTGCTTGTGTCTTCTTTATTCTGGAATGCAGGCTGCATAGCTCACATGGACTTTTAGTGAATTTTGGAGAATTTGGCCTTTATTATAAGAGAGATAGGGAGATATTACAAAATTTTAGACATGTTGTGATCCAGTGAGAGTGTGTGTGTGTGTGTGTGTGTGTGTGTGTGTGTGTATTAAAGGATCATTCTACTTTCTGTGTAGTAAGGGCAGTATCAGGAAAAACAATTATAGGCTAACAGTATAGGTAGCTGGGGATAAAGGAATAAGGATTTGGATGATAGCACTGATAGAGGGGCGAAATAGTGGTCTGGTTTTAGAGATTGGAAGGCAGGGCTGACAGATTGTATGTGGAGGGTGAGACAAAATGCATTTAAGATAGTTCCTCACTATCTTTCATTTGAATAATTGAAAATATGTTGTTGCCTTTTATTGAAATACTAATTTTATAAAATTTAATACTAATTATATAAAATTATGATAAAAGCTTTCTATTTTTACTGGACTATGATCAATACCTTAGGACAGTGTTTTTCAACCTTTTTTGGGCAAAGGCACACTTGTTACATGAAAAAAATCACGAGGCACACCACCATTAGAAAATGTTAAAAAATTTAACTCTGTGCCTATATTGACTATATATAAAGTAATTCTCTTGAATAGGAATCAAATAAACACAAAGAAAGTATTTTATAATTACTTTATTATGAAATATTAAGTAAACAAAATAGTGAAAAATTATAAAATTCTTGTCTTGTCTGCACCTACGGCACACCAGGCAACATCTCGCGGCACACTAGTGTGCCGCGGAACAGCGGTTGAAAAACGCTGCCTTAGGATTTCTGATTGTGTACATCCTAACATTATTTAAAGTAGTGGGAAGCTTACTCTAAGTCTACATTTGCATGAATATTTAGGACAACATTCAGTAAAGTTGGCAAAAGAGATAATCTGTTAAACACATATCAGAAAAAATTATCACCAACGTCGCTCAGGTAATCTGCACATTTACCTTATAATACTGTAGTTAAGTGTCTCCAATGTAGATTAATTTAATGACTCATTTAATCTTCCCTTTGCATTGGTGTTGCTGATGGAAATGGGGCTCTTTCATGGGGTCTCAGGGAAAGCATTTGGGGGAACCGCATAAGGGAGGATGCAGTAAGATTTATTTTTGTGGAAATAGAAGGCCACCCCCAGGTTTCCCATGTCCCATCACTGTCTGTCCTGCCATGAAGAAAGTATAGCCTTGTCTTTATCAAGCCCATATAAAGGGCAAGGTCCAAAAATTCTATTCTGTGCCATGTTGAATCCTAGTCCTGTTTAACCCTTGTCTGTCCTCATCCCGCTAGTGTAGTCTGTTCCCAGCTGTGCTCCAGCTGATGTGTTTGCCCCTGGTCCCAGGAGGCTCCTAAGGCCACATAGTTGCTATGGAAAGAGGATATGTATGAAGGAACAGGGTGCTTGCAATGAGCACATAATATAGAGGGAGAGAAAGAGAGAGAGGGACTTTGTTAAACTGGGATTATATTATTTCTGACTTGGGGAGGACTAGATGCTCTTTCAAACTATAACTAATCAACTTTCCAATTCTTCAAGGGCTAGAGTTGGTCCTCACCTTAACCAATCAATTTCCTAGATCTTTTGGGGTCCTGTGTCCCTTACCCAATCTGATCCTTTTCCCAGGCTACACTGACAGGCCTTGATGGTCACCATCTTGGCTTCTATGGTGTCCAGCAGAGGAATTCCTCCTGCTGTTTGCATTCCCCTTTTCCCATTCTCCTCCCCCCACCCCACCCCGCTCCCTTGGTAATGATCCTTCCTGCCCTCTTCTGTCCTGAGGTCAGAAGATGCCCTGGGGAGAGTGTGAAGCTGTAACTTCCTAGCGAAGCAAGTGGACTTATTGTCTGACTCATCTCTCTAGTTTATTAGACTTGATGTCTGATTCCCTTTGCTCCCTTCTTTTTTTTTTTAATATATTTTATTGATTTTTTACAGAGAGGAGGAGAGAGGGACAGAGAGCTAGAAACGTCGATGAGAGAGAAACATCAACCAGCTGCCTCTTGCACACCACCTACCGGGGATGTGCCCGCAACCAAGGTACATGCCCTTGACCGGAATCGAACCCGGGACCTTTCAGTCCGCAGACCGACGCTCTACCACTGAGCCAAACCGGCCTCGGCTGCTCCCTTCTTTTGTAATATCTACCTACCTATGCTAACATTAGGTTCCTACGGCTGCTCCACCAAATTACCACGCACCTGGTGGTTTAAAACAATATGACATTACTAAGTAATATCTTACAGTTCAGGAGGCCAGAAGTCTGAAATCAGTTTCACTGATGGAGTAAAGGAAGATAACTACAGGCTCACCTTCCCTTCTGAGACTAAAGAAGAATGTGTTGCTTTGCTCTTTCAAGATCCTAGAACTGCACTGCTTGCACTTCTTGACCCCTAGCTCCTTTCCCCATCTTCACATCCAGTCGTGTAACTTCCTCAGATATTGCTGTGCTTTACTCACATTATGTCCTCCTTTCGGGGGGGGGGGGGGGGGGGGGCAGAATCCCCTTCTGCCTGCTTCTTTCTTTCTTTTTCTTTACTTTTTAATTTTTTTAAAATCTATTTTATTGATATTTCACAGAGAGGAAGGAAGAGAGATAGAGAGTTAGAAACGTCGATGAGAGAGAAACATCGACCAGCTACCTCTTGCACACCCCCTACCAGGATGTGCCTGCAACCAATGTACATGCCCTGGACCAGAATCGAACCTGGGACCTTTCAGTCCTCAGACCAATGCTCTACCACTGAGTCAAACCAGTTTCGGCCTGCCTGCTTCTTATAAGGACACCTGCAATCACTTTAGAATCCATCCAGATATTTCAGAATCATCTCCCATCTTGGTATCCTTACTTTAATCCCATTTGAAAAGTTTCCTTTGTCATACAAGGAAGATAACATTCGAAGGCCTTGGGAATTAGAATGTTGATATCTTTTATAACTATAATTCGGCCTAGAGTACTTCTACTCTGCCTATCAAACCCAGGGGATTTGTCATTCAGATGCCATTCATTGTGGCTGCAGGATGGCTGCACAATCTAGGAAGGACAGGTAGCCATTAGTCTTCCGGGGTAGCGAAAAGGCTCCATCTGTGTAAGTGTCTCCATTAATCAGTAAGGAAACCTTTCCCAGAAGTCCCCCACATAGCTAGCTTTTCTTCATAACTCAAGAGTGATCTTACTACATACTCACCCTAAATTAATGCAGATTCCCTGAACAGTTGCATTTGTTAAAAAAAAAAAAAATAGGTCAGACTGTTAGATGCTGTCAGTATTAGATAAACAACCAACTCTGCTCTTACATTTCTCTAGCATTAGGTTAACATTTCTATACCAAGAAAGTTTAATACATATGCAAAAGTACCCATAGTATTTTGTGCATATATGCATGATTTTCTTATTTATCATTTAATTATGAAACTAGCTAACCTTAAATCGTTCATAATAACGCTGACCCTTCCAGACCTTGAACTTATTCAGTATACTTCAGCATGTGTAGAATGCTACCTTTTGAGGTTTTTCTTTTACTCTACACATAATATATACCAGCTATTATAAATGCATTTTAAATATATTTTGAAATAACACAATTTCCTGTCGCCACATTTTTAAAAACATGGATAAAGTTAGAGTGTTAGTAAGCTTATTCCTGTGGAAGAATCAAGAATATAACTTCTTATCTTCTTAATTGATGTATACATTATAATGTATTTTAGTGAAATCTGTCATTTTAAAGAGTTGGATGAAAGCAAAAGAAAAGCTTTCCAACATTAAGCTGTACAGTGACACAACTAGAGCTTTCTCATGTGTACCGCAATCCCCAAGAACATGTCTGGCATTTTCTTTCCTAAGTGGGAAGCTGATGTATTGGTTTATGCCTACATCAATGCCTTCTTTAGATCACTGCAGTTTGAAATAGAGTAAACCAGCCAGTGTAAGATCGCCTCCATTATCAGCTTGGAGAAGTAAAAACTAGCCTGGCATAGAAAGAGAACAAGAAAGAAGACGTATGAGGGCAAGAAAAACCTTGAGTTCTCTTGAATAAATGAACAGTGTTGGGATGGTTTACAATGTGGAACTTGCTGCTCCCGTCATCTGGCAGTCAGCGCTGTCCTCACAGGCCTTTGGGGCGGCTCCTAGCTGTGATGAGTATATTGCACATTCAGTAATGTAAGGTGGTTGTCTTCCCACATGGAAAAGATCTGAAATTTTATTAAGTGACAAGCTTTCAGGATAAATTCAAGTTTACTAGAATGCCCACTTTTAAATTTCACTGAAACAAACGTATATGTGAAAATGTAACTTTAACCCTTTTTCCCTTTGCCCCTCCAGACCCCCACACATACATCATAAGAGGTCCCTCTATCTTTAAATACTGCTTACCATTTCATTTTGACCTCTCTTCCTACCCATTGCTCTTCATTACAATGTGTCCTGTGCATACTATCTTATTTCCATTGCTATATTTTAAACTTTATATGTGCCTAGAGAGTGCCCTGTATACAACATACAACATTCACCTTATTCAATAAGTGTTGGGTTCCAAATCACATTATAGTATTTCCTGTACCGTCACCATTTTACACATCCTAACTAACTCTGTGATGAACAAAGAACCTTTCTACATAGGAAGTCAATCCCTGTTTGCTTGTTTTCTCCATTTTTTTTTTCCTAATTGAAGGCCAGGTGTGGTGTTAGCATTAATGGCTGGGGTATAGGGGACTCTCCCTGCCAGGTTGCTTCCACTTCTTCAGATTTCAAAATGCAAGTAATTTATCCTTATTGTGACTCAACATATTGTTTTAAAGAAATCATTTGTACCATCTCAGGTGTGATATAGTCATATGAATGCAAGCAAAGTTTTTATCTCTATGCTCACCTTCAAATTCCCAACACCTACACTAGAGCTTGCTCTGTGATTCACACTCCATAGGTGTGTATTGAATCGAAGCATACCTCTTACACTTTATAGCATGGGCTCTGTTAAATGATAAACTGAGACATATTCAAAATGTTAAACTTATTCAATCAAAACCTAATATGCATTGGGCAGCACCAAGCCAGACGTAGTTAGGAGTGCTCCACGGACAGTAGCTCGGGGAGCAGCTTTTACAGAAAAAAGGTGGAAGTGAAGCTGGTTGGCTACAGCCTTTAGCCTAGTTGCTGTTTTTGGTTGCCTGCAGGTTTTAATTTTATAAGCTTGAAACATTTACTGGCTTAAATTTTGGTTTGCTTCTATAGCCCCCACAGCATTAGCAACACTTTAATGGCCTCTTGGTTGAATTATTATAACTAATCTTAAATTAGTCAGATTCTGGCAATCTTTTTCTTTTTTTTTTTTCTTTCAAATTTGTATCTAGTCTTTGGTTCTCCAAAGGTAACAAAAAATGTCCATCTTGACTCATAGGAAGTATGTGAACAAGGTTTTGGTTATCCCACATCTTAAATTCCCGATTGATGCCTTATCAGATAGTCAGTGCTGGGAGTAAAGATAAAAGCGTGAATGGACCCTCTATTGCATATTTCCTTACAACCATATTTGAGCATCTCTGAAATAAACCCCTCAGGAAGAGGAAAAATGTTTTTAATTTCCCAGTTCTAACCTGGGCTGTTGCCATATCTATATTTTAGAAATTGTAAAGTGAATGAGGCAGTGATGAAGCTTTCATGCCAGAGACACTTTTAAATACCAAGTGCATGTCATTACTGTCACTTTCCTCCTAATTCTTTAATTACAGTAAGAACTGCATCTCCTAAGCACATTCTCCTGCTATTCATCCGTGGCCTCCAGAGGAGCTTGCGTTTGAATGCATCATGTTTGTAATGGACTTTCATGAATTGTGGGCTTTGTCCTTGCATCTTATCCTTGAACTAGAAGTGAGTTCTTTTTTCTGTGTTCTGCAAAACAAGAGCTAAATGTTCTACTTGGGTCGGTAAGTTAACAGGTAAACTGTTGTTTGTCAATTCTTTAGAGAAAATGGAATGTGTAATCCTATAATGTATTTGAGAATGGGCAATTGCAGGATGGTTTCTAAAACTAATGACCCAGGAGCTGATTGAGGCATTCGCCATCATGAACAGAAATGTTTTCTTCTAAAATAGTTTCAACAGGATAATATGGCAGGTTGTGGTTGTGTTGTTTTTTTTATCTTCCTCAAAAATTGTATAGAAGTTTTAAGTTAATTAAAAAAAAAGTATTCTTAAGATCATGAAAGCAAAAGCAACCACCATTGCCCCCACAATTTTAAAAATGAAAGTCAATTTTATTTTTCTGTCTACTAATAGAGGTTTATGGTCAAATTATGAAAAATATTATATAGAGTAAATTCTTGAATTCTTAAGTGATTCATATTTGTCTTCCAACTTTGACTATAGGATTTCTCTGGTCAATGTTGAATTTGAGGCTTCATAGGTTATTTCACCCTCTGGAAACATAACTCATCACCATGGTACTGCATGAATAAAAGTTGGAAGTCAGAAGAATGCCTCTTAGGAGAGAAATTTCCTCTATTTGACAAAATGCCCTGTTGGTCTTGCTGGCTGAGGAAGAGTCTTTAGAATGGGCACAGTGATCTAGAGGGGACAGGAAAATAAAGCTTTGCTGCCTAAGACGAGCTCCTAAATTCATTAAAGAATAGAAGAAAGGGCATCAGTGTTGGGAGGAAGATGGCACAGGGACATGGCAGGAATTGGAGCCCAAACAGAAAGGTACTAACAGAGATCTGTCCATCAAAGGGAGGACTAATTCCACCAGCACTAGGTGGTTTCTTGCTTCTGCCCATGTTTCTGCATTTCTCCTGGTCCCTGCCTTGCCCCTAGATTTCCCTAAGGGTGGTGTGAAGCCTCAGTTAGGACATGTGCAGTAGCATGGTGGCATCAGTATGTGTATTTTGTTTTTATGGTGCTTAGAGGCTCAAGAGGCCAACTGGGTCATTTAACCAGAAACAGTCTCTGTGTAGGGCTGGATGCAGGAGGAATATGGCCATTTCAGAGAAGACTCATTTCTGCTCGATGTGCAGGTGTGCCTGGAGACACCCTCTGAGTGGTCCAGTGGTTCTGAAAGTCAATTTAGCTTCACTCACCAAGCCCTGTTTCAGTAACTAGGCCTGCATCAGCATAGTCTTTGGGGCTTAGTTTTATCTAAAGGTAACCCCTTCCCTACACACACACACACACACACACACACACACACACACACACATTACAGTGTGCTAATCATGGCTCTGCTCTTGTCAATTACTACCTTAGGCCAAAGGAGGAATTTTCAGACCTAAACCATAGAATACCTGCTTTGCAATTAAAAATTAAAGAGCTCTTTGATTAAATGAGTAGGCTGGTGACATGGGTAACCCATGCTTGACATATCTAATGTTCCCTACTTTTTCTCCTTTCTCTGACCCTTTGTTTTGATAGTTAGTTAGATGGATATTACTATATATAACTTGATGTATAAATTTGTACACATTTGGATATATAGATATATATTCATACACATACATAATGCACATATATATTGACATTTGTTTATCTTCATAATGGTACACATGGCACAAAATAAAATAGCATAGAAGTAGCCGTGGCCCCCCACAATTTTTCACTAGCAATACCACTTCCTAGAGGTAAATGTTGGTTTTCATTTCTTTCATGAATTACCTGTAAATAAGAACCATATGCCTCTATTTTTCAGTTTAGCAACTTGAGATGATAACTTTTGACTTTCACCTATGAAAAATAACTGCTGTGTAATTATATTATCTTATTAACCTTCTTCATTCCTCTTAATATTTGATAGAGGGATATTTTTTCTAATTAGGCTCTTGATTAATTTTTTATATGGACATGCCTCATTTGAACTTTGGTTTTCCGTACTGTCAATCTGTGCAGCATATTGAGAATCGCTACTATATTAAATGAGAATATTAATGCCCTTACTTTTTTCCAACACTTCTCTTTACTTGCTACCCTTTACTTATTTTCTGAAAGACCTAACTTTGCTTTTATATTTTCAGGTTTATTAAACATATATTCTGTGTTTCTACCATATTTAAGTCATCAGCACTTTGTGTATGTAATGATCCTAACCAGTAAAGCAAGCACTCAGACTAATATGGACACTGTTAGTTACAGTAGTGTGTAGCATTATCTATCCTTTCATGTAACTTCAAGGTCAGGAACTTTTGCATCAAGAATTTAAAAAATATATATTGTCGTTATTTTTGTCTTACTATGCTTTCATACTGTTTAGGGATTTCTTGAACACATGCAAGTTTGGAATTAAAAAGTATAATTTTATGTTTATATGGATTAAAAATGTATATTACACACACACACACACACACACACACACACACACACACAATAGGCACTTTGTGCCAGGTTCTTTCTATATATTAAATTTGTTTTCTTTCAGAAACAAATGAACAAATTTAATCTCCTCTATAATCCTATTGAGTTTCACATCTATTATGTACCTATTTCATTCATGAGGATAACGAAACCCCAGAATGATAGGTAACATGTCCAGTGTCACAGAGCTGGTGGGTTACAGATGGAACAGGGATTCAAACCTAGGAGTCTTGCTCACAGTGCTGTGATTTTGTTAATTATCATATAATGTTTTCACAAAAAGAATTCATTTTAGATTCATGTGAAGATATTATTTATGGGTATTTCACCATAAAGAAAGAAACTCAGGTGAGATTTATACAAATTACTTTTCTGTGTCTAAAACACAAAGGGAAATGAATCAGAACACAGTCACTTTGCAGATATTCTATTTTGGCACTTTTAGTGTCTTTGTTCCCTCATGTATTAATACAAACACATAAATTGTCTCTTTTGCCAATTTTGAGTTTTATTTATTTATTATTATTTATTTTTTAAATATAGTTTTATTGATTTCAAAGAGGGAAAAGGGAGAGGGAGAGGGAAGGAAGGAGGGAGGGAGGGAGGGAGGGAAGGAAGAAAGGGAGGGGAAAAGAGAGAGAGAGAGAGGTCAATGATGAGAAAGAATCATTTATTGGCTGCCTCCTGCATGCTCCAACCCCTGGAGCCCACCACCCAGGCATGTGCCCTTGACCAGAATTGAATCTGGGACCCTTTAGTCCACAGGCCTACACTCTATCTACTGAGCCAAACCAGCTAGGGCAATTTGGGTTTTAAAGTATACCATTCTTATAGAATCATGTAGAATGGATTAAAAAAAAAAACAAACAAGTGTGTTTGGGACTAAGTCATCTTAGTCATCTTATTTGAGAGCATGTTTCAAGAGATACTTAGAGACAATAACTGGGGGAAAAAATCTTTTATTACAGTAATTAGTCCAATTAAAAGTAAATTCTTCCAGTAAGTAGTTAAGATGAAACATTAATAATGCTCATAAATGTTCAAAATGGCAATTAAAATGAAGCATTAACATCATTTAAAATACTGTCCAAAAAAGAGCTGTTATATAGAAAATTCAGTCAGATTGTGTTATACACCATGTGTGAATGTGGACTGCAGAATTTGAGATGAACCTCAAAGCCCCACAGCCTTGTATAATACCCCTGTCTTTGTTACAAATTGGGCCTGTGACTGCTTCAATCCACTGAAGATAGCAAAGTGAAGGTGTTTTCCAGATGTAATTAAAGTTCCTGATCAGTTGGCTTTAAATTAATCAAAAGGGAGGCTATCTGATGATGAATGTGACCTGATCAGTTGGGATCTTAATATGTGGGAGACTGGAAGCACAGACTCCTCACTCTTGCTGGCCTTGGAGAAGCAGATTTTATGAGTTGTCCAGCTAAAATGAAATAAATTCTGCCAACAACCACATAAGACTACAAGATCCTGAGCCTCTGGTGAGACTGCAATCCCAGCCAATACTTGGCTCTCAAAGCTGAGTACCCAACTAAGCTGCACCTGTATTTTTGACACACTGGGATTGTGAGATTAGAAAATTAGTATTATATTAAGCCTCTAATTTGTGTACTTCTTATTTTTATTTTAAATATATTTTTAATGATTTTAAGAGAGAGGAAGGGAGAAGGAGAGAGAGAGATGGAAACATCAATGATGAGAGAGAATCATTTGCTGCCTCTTGCATGCCCAGACTAGGAATTGAGCCGACAATCAGGCATGTTCCCTGACCAGGAATCGAACCATGACCTCCTGGTTCATAGGTCAGCACTCTACTACTGAACCACGCAGGCCAGGCTGTGGTAATTTTTATACAGCAACAGAAAATTACAGTGAACACTTTGTTAGGGAAAGAAATAATTTTCAATAAACCACTTATCTAACTTTTATAATGTTTTATCACCTGCACAAACACACCAATATATGTATGTATGTATGTATGCAGGCGTGACCTAGTACACCTAACTGCTGAGAAGTTTTAGGGGAAAAAATCCAGTCTCAATAATTATACAAAAGTAATTCTAATAATCATAGAATGTTAGAATTAAACCAAGACCTGAGAGTCCCTCCAGGCTAAACTGTTGGTTTTTCGGTGTGAAAATAAAAGCTACTCAAGGGTGAAGTGCTTGCTCAGGGTCACACCAGCTCCCAGAGGAGTTGCTGGGATGAGAGCCCACCCTGTGTCCCCAGAACCAGACCCAGTTTCCTCCCCATATATGTTACCAGAGGTAACTTGCAAATCTAGAATGATTGCACCTAGCCAATACAGAATGGCAGCTGACTCATGCTTGCCATCTATCTGTAATCTTACAATGAGCAGGATTGAAAGGATTTTACTTCACAACCTACACAAACCTGAAGAGATGAAGTCAGTCAGCTGAATTATTTTTATCCTATATGGTAGTTCTCAATGATTAAGTGTACATGTTGACACCAAAGAGACAGTTTTAATCTCATGTATGTCAATCAAGACCCAATCTCTGTCTTCAGATGGATAGATTACAGAGATTGAATAATTCAGGGTGATGATACCATAGGGATACTCGTTCACAGAAGAAATGCACAATACCAACAGGCACGTGAAAAGATGCTCCAACTGACCAATAACTAAATAAGCGGAAAGTAACAAAGAAGAGTTACTTTTTTACTATTCAACAATTATTTATTGAGTGCATACTGTATGTTAACCACCTTGGGTTGCTTCAGAAAATAAATAGAAAAATATATATATTTTTTTGCCTTCTAAAAACTCACATTCTAACATTGGAAATAGACATTGAATAACAGATGATACAAGTAAACCTAAAACTGAATCCATATTCAGTCCTATGGAAGAAAGGACAAGGTGTCTATGATCACATACAGTGTGATTAATAAGCTAATCGTGAGGGGTTCAAAGGAGGGTTTTCTGGGTTAGTTACTTTTTAAGATGAGATAGAGATAGAGATAGAGATAGAGATAGAGATAGAGATAGAGATAGAGATAGAGATGAGAGAGATAGATGAGAGAGAGAGAGAGAGAGAGAGAGAGAGAGAGAGAGAGAGAGAGAGAGAGAGAGAGAGAAAACACCTGGGAATGTGTTAGAAGAAACAGTTTTAAATTTCCTGGGAAATTGGAGAATTGGAAAATGGAGGTTTAACAGATATATGAAAATAATGCTAAAGGACGGGCACTAATAAATAGAATGAATTCAATTTTGAACAAACTGAGTTCAAAGGGGTTGTGTGATATCCAGACAGATGAAAATAGGAGAATAGATTTTGAGTGAGGGAATCTGAGGATTTTGAGAGGTACTGGGAATCATTTGCTTGAAACAATGGGTTGTTTCAGATAATCCTTAGCTTGGGGAAAAATGGAATTCTTGCTAAATCTGCTTTTGATTTTCCTTATACATGAAGCACTTACGATTTTCCTTGAAGGTGTTGGTTTGCAATCCTGATTACAATGTGGATCATCATGCAACTTTAAGAAAACATTGATACTCAGACTGTATTCCCCAAAGATTCTGCTTTAATTTGGGGTTGTCAGTATTTTTAAAGACACTCAATTTACTCTAACATACAGCCAGGATTGAGAGCCACAGCCTTTAGACATCTATTAGCCAACATTAGGGTAATTTATCTGGTACAGAACCTTAATGTCATTTATTATAAATTGAGAATTTCTTAGAGCAGCTTTTTAGAATATAATAGAATAATAAATAAGTGCCCTGGGAATCATCCAGTTCAACTCCGACAGCCTATAAATAAGTCTGAAGGTTCCTCTTATCTAAGTTACCAAGGGTGAAAAAGTAGCCTTGTTTCTTTTCAGTTAAACCTACTGCACATCTGAAATTCCATATTGAACAATTAAAACATATTCTCCAAAAAGAAGTCAGTGTTCACTATGAGACAGATTGCTATAGGTTTATTAAACCAATAACTAATCCCATAAGGGGATTGCCATGACACATGTGTTAGAGATTCAAGGACAATAAATACATTTCCTAAATCATGGAGCCAATAGTTGGTGTAGTCAGGATTCAAGCCCATTCTACCAGATGGAAAAGCTGTGATCTTTCCATGACTTCCATATGGGCTTATATAAAATCTTCTCATATCCCTAAAATTATCTATCAGTTGAATTAGATGATCCTTTCAGCCTTCCTCAGGGTCCATTTTGCAGCTTAAAATTTTTAATTGCTCAGAACTCAACATTGCTGCAATCATACAATCATCACATGATTGTGTCCTCAGGAGTTTCAAAGAATTAAATAGCTGAAAAATTGTTTTTGTTATAGGATAAACGCAGTAGAATGCTGATCCTTGTTCTCAAAAATTTCAAAATGTTCACTTTAAAATCTTTTGAGTCATTTTTAAAATTGTAATCTTGACCTTTAGCAAGTGTTAAACAGCTTTGTTCAAAATTTAATGAGGGTAAGTTTTCACATGATAGTCATTTTAATTCAGAGTAATATGAAGGATCCAACAATTTTAGTATAGAATAGCAGAACTTGTTACATATGTATGCCCGAAGACCAGCTCAAGCTAAATATTGCACATCTATGGAGTCTAAAACCCAATTGGGATTCCATCCAATTTTTTGTTCAAGTGTTATAAGTAAAAGAAAATATATAGTCTAAAATGAGTCATGATTGGAAACTCCATTCTCTTCTCAGCCACCTTATATTTGAGCGCAGCTTCCCAAGAGCAATTTTAACTGCAGGACATTAGGTGAGATTTAGAAACTGTGACCAAACAAAGCATCCATGGCATGCTGACTTTCTCTTAGCTCATCTCATCTCCTTTTTTAAATATAACAGACAGCCTTAATTTGTAAAGATCATTATCTCAAGATGTAGGAAATTAAACTGAAAATGGAAAGTTGGTATCGATTTTGTGCTTAGAGTTAAGTTAGCATCACATCGATCTCTCACTCTTTCCATCCCTCCTTCTGTCCCTCTTGCTCTCCCTCCCCGCTCTCTAGTGATCAATGAAAGAAAGACAAAGACAGTGCTTCCAAGTTCATGCACATAGCTCTTTGACATAGTGTTTTTGTTTCAGATTCCCAAAAGTAGAACTTATAAATTACATTGAAATTCTGTTTTTGCCCAAATCAGTTTGACTCAGTGGATAGAACATCAGCCTGCAGATTGAAAGGTCCCAGGTTTGATTCCAGTCAAGGGCATTTACCTTGGTTGTGGGCATATCCCCAGTGGGGGGGGGGGGGTGCAAGAGGCAGCTGATAGATGTTTCTCTCTCATCAATGTTTCTAACTATCCCTCTCCCTTCCTCTCTGTAAAAAATCAATAAAATATGTATTTAAAAAAATAAATTCTGTTTTTAATATTTAAGGAATCTCCATACTCTTTTCCATAATGGCTATACCAGTGTATAATCTCATTGATGGTGCACAGTGGTGTGCATATATTCTTTCTGATCGGTGTTTCTAATTTCTTAGGATATATTCCTAGACTATATGCACCCCTATGTTCATAGCTGCACAATTTACAATAGCTATGATTTTAAAACAGCCTAAGTGCCCATCAGAAGATGAGTGGATTAAAAGCCTGTGACACATCTTCACAATGGGATACTATGCAACTGTAAAAAAAAAGAATGAACTCTTACCATTTGTAACAGCATGGATGGACCTGGAGCACATTATGCTAAGCAAAATAAGCCAGTCAGGGAAAAATAAGTATCACATGATCTCATTCATATGTGGAATTTAATGAACAACATAAGCTAATGAACAAAAATAGATCCAAAGACATAGAAGCATTGACCAGATTGCCAAACCTTAGATGGAAGGCAGAGGAGGGTGGGTGGGTGGGAAGAGGTCAATCAATGAACTTGGGTGCATATATGCATAACCAGTGGACATAGACAATGGGGTGGTGAAGGTCTGGGGTGGGGAGGTGGAGTGGTCTGGGAGAAAAAGGGAGAAAAAATGGGACATATGTAATATTTTCAACAATAAATATTTTAAAACAAACAAAAAACTAGTGTAGAGGGGTTCCATTTTCTATATAATCAATCCAGCATTTGTTATCTCTTGTCTTTTTTGTGGCAGCCAATAAAATAAGCAAAAGGTGATATTGTGATTTTGATTACCATTTCTCTGATGATCAGTCAGGTTGAGCAACTGTTTACTTACCTATTGACATTGCTTTATATTTCTAGGCATCTTAGAATATGTAAGTATTTTCTTCTGTTCATTTTTTTCTCATCTTCCACTATATTTCTGTGAAGCAGGAAAAAAAAAAATCCCAAATTTCAGATAAACAATAACTACTGGATTTAACTTGTCATTAGAAAAACTCCTTTTATAGTTCTGAAAGAAAACCTCACCTAAATAATAAATAAAAAAAATTCAAGGCTTTTTAAGCTATATCACCTGATTCATTGGACCCCATTTGTTATGTCTCTATAACTATTCATTGTAATCCACATCCATGTACCAATCCTATCTAATAAAAGGGAATATGCTAATTGACTGACATGCTCTCACAAAGATGGTGGCACCCACAGCCAATAAAGAGGGAATATGTTAATTGACTTTCACGCCGTCAAAGAAGGTGGTGCCCACAGCCACAAGATGACAGCTCTCAGCCCCGCTGGGGTGGCAGGCTAATGGCACAGCAGGCCCACCCCCAGGTGGGTCCGGCCACTCCATCTGCCTGTCTCAAGAGTCCCCCAGTCTCCTCTGCCCCTCAGCTACCCAGGACTTCCCTGAGGTGCAGGCAAGCCTTGGATGTCCACTGTCCAGACACCCAGGACTTCCCAAGGCTCAGGTAACCAGGGTTGGTCAAGGCTTGGGCTGCTGGCAGTGGCAGCAGCAGAGGTGTGATGAGGGCATTGCCTTCCCCTGATCGCCAGGCCACCTTCTGCCCATGAGGGCTCCTGGACTGTGAGCGGGGGCAGGGAGGACTGAGAGACCCCCCCCTTCCAGTGCTTGAATTTTCATGCATCAGGCCTCTAGTGAAAATTATATTAGGTATAGAATGTGGCCTTCATCCTCATAGTATCATAAGACAGTGAAATCCAGGATTGAAAAGAGTGGATAATTAGATTGAAGGATGTCATCAGTAGGAGAATTTTTGGATGATAAGATAAGAATCTCCACAGCTGAAGATAAAAGAATATTCCTAGAAAAGGGCATAGGAATAAAGTTATGAAAGTATCAAACTAGGAATAGTCATGGCAAAATTCTCACACTTCTTAACTATGACCTTCGAGATTAAAATATCTATCTAGATTATTCTATCTACAGCAATGAAACAAAAATCTAGTAAAAGAGCTGAAAAGTATGTTGCAATTATTTTTTCATATACTTTTAAATAACTTTTGTGTTTTTTGTGTCTAGGGGTTACAAGGACATCAAAATGCCCTTTTTAAGTACCTCTAAGGCACTTTGCCTGAGGACCAGTTGCCAGAATGATTTTGGAGAGATATATATTTCATTTAACTCCACTATGTAGATGATTCTTTGAAGATCAAGCTAGGATACAGGGTATAGAAATATCAACAGAGTGTATTTTAGTTTAATCATGAGAATTTTTCTACTGTGGGGATGAAATGTGAAGTGCAGTGTGAGTAAAATGAACATGCAATAAAACAGTATTGCTCCACAATTATTTTAGTTCCATTAGACTCATGCCCCCTTCTCATCTATACCTTTGTATTCACCATGTAACACTGGATTTTGCATAGCAGAGGCACTCAACAAATGATTCAGAGTTTAATGAAATATTATATATCACTACTTTTTGTCTATTATACATGTATAGATATTTTTATATTTAAATGATCAGTATGAAATACTATTTTAAAATTTTTAATTTATTCCTTTCAGATGTGGGGATATACACCTATCTCTCACCTTTAACAATACATAGATTCCTAAAGTTTTGGAGAATCAAAGTTTTGTAAATTAAATTGATTTAAATAGTGCCCGTTTTACAAAAGTTAATAAAACTTCTTGCCTGGATGTAGTTGTGTGGGGACATATGGTAGAATGTACATTACAAGTCTTCTAGAACACTATTTTAAATATTCTTCTTATATAATGCCCATTCCAACATTTAATTATGACTGAACTAAAAATGAAATTGTAACAAAGCCATTAAAATAATCTATTTTTATATTGATGTACTAAAATGGCTTCTCCCCCTCCTCTGTGTGTGAAACCAGTTTAAACAGAAGTTCTTGTCAAGGTTTTTTCCCCCTCAAAGTTTGTGTTACTGTATTTTGTATGAGAAATATATGGTTTTTAAAACAGAGTTTCAAAATAGGAACACAAAAGATTGCTAGGACAACTTACCTAAAATGCAGTGTTCAGTTATGTGAGAATACCTGCAGACTCATCAGCTTCACACTTGCATATGCTAGCTGCTGGGAATGCTCGCCAAACACAGGATGCACCCACCCAACATTTGGTTCAGGAGTCAAGACTGATAAGACTGCACACATGCACCAAATGTGTGGGAAACGATTTATTGTTTGAAGAATTAGGTAAGGTAGAGCAGGGCTGGTTCCTTGACCCAAACAGGCTTGAGACAGTCCACAAAGGAGATGGGCATGTTTTCATTGTAGGCAGGAAGGGGGTCAGGGTGAGGGTTATTGCCTTGTTAGTCAAGGTTGTGAGATTTGAAACATCCATCTGGGCCAAAGGATGGAGTAACCACACCTTTTCTTTTTTGTTTGCCCAGATTGGGGAAGGAGCAGAAGAGAAAGTGGTGAGGTTTAATGCCATCAAATGTAAAACATCAAAACATGAATTTAGATTATTACACTTTTTCCCCCTTTTAAGACTGAATAAAACAGAAAGTTGTTTCTACTTAGGTCCTTGGCATTGAGACGTTTGCAAAGTGTTTCTGATTCTTCATGCTGAGTAGCGACCTATAAGCCATTATATCAGAGGCAGATTATGATCAGGAAGATGACACCAAGCAGATTCAGATAGCAGCATCTATGCAAAAAACAGGAGACTTTTTCACTCCCCAGAATGATCCTAATAGTGCTACGGTAGCTGCCATGTATTAAGCAGTCTGTATTAGACACGCAGATTCTCATTTTATAGGATGATTTTATTGAAACTTAAGCCAAACTTATATGTTAGGGTGCATGGTTATTCCCAACATATAGTTAAGTACACTCAAACTTAGAGAAGTAAAGGCATTTCTTAAAGCATATAGACTATGGGCCAGAGTGTCCAGGCTGGCCTCCCACGAGTGCCATTACTTAACTGTAGTTTTCTGTCTTCTGAAATTCTGAATTTTGATGGAAAATAAGTAAGAAGCATGGATTGAAGTGACAAGCCGATTAAATGGCAGACCATGCATTGCTTGATATCTCTAGAACTTTAGCTGAGATCCAATTCTGAATGAATAGAAATCTCAGTTATATCATTCAGTATGTTTATAATTCAGAGTTTTGTTGTTGCTTTTTAAGAGTTCTATAAACCACTACGAAGTTGAGGTTTGTAAAATTTAAAAGTGACATTGTATGGGATATTAAAGTTTGGATCCATTATAAAAGGAACAGGAACTACAATGAAATGAAGACTTGAATTGCAGCTGGTTGATGGACAGCTCTCTGCTTCTTTTCTTTTTTCTGCACCTGTATGCCCATCTCTTAATATGCCATGCCTGAAAGGATCAAGGGCAATATAATTTGGTTTTACTTCACTCTACCACTGATAAATGCTTATATTGCATTTAGATTCTGCTTAGACCTAACTTTGGGGGGGGGGGGAGAAAGAGCAAAGATATAACAAAGAAGACTAGAGATAGTCATGGTGACCTGGCCCCAATTCTTAAAAAGGTCTACTATTTCCGATGATGGGAATATTTTATTTTCTAGACATATGCCTGATATAATATACTAAAGGCCCAGTGTCCGGGATGTGTGCACTGGTCAGGGACATGGCCTGTGGGGATCAGCCCATTGTGGGAATGTTGTTCATCCCGGTCAGCTGAGCACCTGTGGTCCCGCTTTCTGAGTGGCTGCTCCCTCTGTGGTAGCAGTTGCTCATTTAAGTTAGCTGAGCGGTGCTCCCACTGTAGTTCACTGACCACCAAGGGGAAGCTCTCACAGTGAGCATTTGCCCCCTGGTGGTAAGTGTGTGTCATAGCTACTCATTGACCAGTCATTCTGGCCATTCTTTCATTTTGTTGCTGGGCTTTTATTATATAGGACTAGAGACCTGTGCATGAAATTCGTGCACGGGGGGAGGGGGGGGGGTTCCCTCAGTCCCTCAGCCCAGCCTGCACCTTATCCAATGAGGGACATCCCTCTCACAATCCATTACTGCTGGCTCCCAACTGCTTGCCTGCCTGCCTTCCTGATTGCCCCTAACCACTTCTGCCTGCCAGCTTGATTACCCCCTAACCACTCCCCTGCCAGCCTGTTTGCCCCTAACTGTCCTTCCCTGCCTTCCTGATTGCCCCTAACCACTTCTGTCTGCCAGCCTGATCATCCTCTAACCACTCCATTCCAGCCTGATTGATGTCTAACTGCTCCCCTGCCAGCCTGTTTGCCCCCAACTTTCTTCCTCTGCCAGCCTGGTCAGCCCTAACTGCCCTCCCTTACAGGGTTGATCATCCCCAACCGCCCTCCCTTATAGGCCTGGTGCCTCCCAACTGTCCTTCTGACCATCTTTTGGTGGCCATCTTGTGTCCACATAGGGGCAGTATCTTTGACCAAATGGGGGCAACTATCTTGATCTTGTGTGTTGGAGTGATGGCTAATCTGCATATTACTCTTTTATTAGATAGGATAGAGGCCTGGTGCATGGTGGGGGCCAGCTGGTTTGCCCTGAAGGGTGTCCTGGATCAGGGTGAAGGTCTCCTTGGGGCGTGGGGTGGCCTGGGCGAGGGGCCTGTGGTGGTTTACAGGCCAGCCACATCCCCCAGTGAGCCAAGGTGAGGCCCTGGTATCTGGAATTTACTTATTTTCTACAATTGAAACTTTGTAGCCTGGAGCAGAACCAAGCTTTCTGCTTGCTCTGTGGCTGCCGCCATTTATGTTGGAATTTGTTTGCCTTCTATAATTGAAACTTTGTAGTCTCTAGTGGAGGCTTAGGCCAGCAAGAGCAGGTGGAAAGCTTGGTTTTTCCATTGCCTGGGAAATCCAACCCACCCTCCTGCTCTCTGTGGCCACAGTCATCTTGTTGGGGTTAATTTGCATACTGACTTGATTGGCTGGTGGGCATGACTTGTGGGCCTGGCTTGTGGGTGTAGTAGAGGTATGGTCAATTTGCATATTACTATTTTATTAGATAAGACGTGCTTTTTAGTTAATTCAGTAGGTATATGATATACAGTAGTTAACTTTATAGTCTGAAAATTTATACCTTTATCTGCTATGAATTTTTATATTAGATTATAGAAATATCGAGAGGCTAATGCAATGAATGTGTTGGAAGATGTGTTACTCAAATGACTTTTTTACAATAATTTTAATGGCTTTGTCTTGATTTACCAAAGTACTATGCATACTGAGAGCTGATCATTTCTCAAATGGCTAGAATTAGTTTTCACTTTCACCTACATTCTCTTTTAATGGGAAAATTAGCTCCTCTTTTCTTGCCTTGTCCTTGGGGGTAAGTAAGAGGGGCATCAAAGGAAGGAAGGAAAGTGCAGAATTGTGCATTTTGTCCTGTAGCTGTTAATGAGCTGACCCATGACATTTTCCTAGGAAAATTAAATATACAAATGAGGCAATGCTGAATTAAAGCCTTCCAATATGTTTGATGTGAGATCCTCTGTAAAAATTATTTTTTAAAAGTACTGTTTTTAATATATTTTCTTTCACTGTTGTTACTCCTCCGGATGGCATTGCTGCAAAAGGTTATTCAGAAGTTTATGTGTCCCCAGAAAGCCTGTGTCAAGCATTGGTATATGGTCACTAGAGTTCAACTGAAAGTGACAAGATAACTACAAATATGTCAAATGTTGAGAAAGATACTCAGATCTATAGCTTGAGAGACAAAATAAGCCACTTAATTTTATGTACCCCCAATTGCTGTGGCCCCAAAATTTCACATGCCATATTGGTTTTGAAGTTCTCTTCTCTAATTGTAATATCATTCGTGGACTATCTTAAAATATTCCTAAACCATATTGTGCTTTTGGCTTTACCATTTCCTAGCTCCAAATTGCATCTCTCTGATGTGTCAAAGGAGCAATTTTAATATTTCTATCAATCATCCCCTGTAATTCTGGGAGAGGAGACCTTGACCTAAGTGCTGGCAGTTGCTACTACCTCTTTGTGACCTTGACCTACTGCCTTCTTTATGTCGGTCTATTCCTACTGTGCAATAGAATCTTGCCTTTATTCATTCACCCAAAATGATACCAAGAATAACACTATTTCTTTTTTTTGTTATAAAACCATTTATGCAGTATTTAATGTATACAGGCAATATGATTTAATCTTTAAAAGAAACCTATAGCATAAGAACATTAACTCCCTTTTTAAACTAAAGATAAAAAAATAAATTTAAAAGACATTAAGTAAATTGTCTAAAGATACGTTGCTTGAAAATAGTATAACTCAGATTAAGGGCCACTTCTAGTCCCAATGGCATCAGTGCAAATAAGAAAAGAAAAAGAGTTTTCTTTACTCAAAATGCTTCCATCTTTCAAAACAAATTTATCAGAAAATGAATATGTTCTTAAAGCAATAGGACAGTTCACAGTCATTTCCAGGGAAGTTTTATGGTAGTGCATAATCTATGATGGTTATGTCATGGAGGTATCTCCTTAGATGCACTATCCTTGTCAAGTCAAGAATCTGCACAAACATACATGGTGGCCCTTCTAGGGGGAGGTGAAAACAAGTGCTCTGACTCCAGAGACCTTCTGCTTAATTGTGCCATAAACTCAGAAATATCTAATTAAACCTAGTCACATTGTATATGTAAATTTCCTACGTAAAACTGTTTAATGCTCCTGGCCCCATCCCTGGTCACTGCAGTGCACAGGTGCATCCTGGTCCACCACGAGGACCCGTTTCCATCATTGCTCTCTACCTCCTGAATGTTAGGAGGACAAAAGGAATGGTAGAAGGAGAAATGGCAAAATTAATCAAGGTGGGACAAAATTAAATCTGACTTCTAAGATATTTTAAAACTTTCCTTTGAAAATCAGCATAAAATAGGACAAGATAAAAACAAAATCAAAGTCCTTTGTTCTTCAAGCTACTGAATACTTGTAACTATGAATCACAGTATGGAGATAGAGAGTTTTTAAGAAAGGGGTAAACTCTAGCCCAATATTTATTCAATGTGGCGTGTTTGTGTTTCTGCTGGAGCCACACTTATTAGCTAATTTGAACATCACAGTAGCTCATACTAGTCTGAACCATATTCTTTTTATTTTAACTTGAAGAATGTACATGGACAGATGGTCACAGGGAAACTATTTAGAGATTGTTGGTTTGGAGGCACTATGTTCAGTTATAGCCTCCTGTTGTCATAGCACCTCTGATTTGGACGGCCACCACCAAATGAGCCAGTCAGATATTGTCCATAACACTTTGCCTCAGTGGAAATTCCTAGTAAGGCTGTCCATTTTTTATTTTCCCCAAAGGTTATGCAAAGGTTATTCATAAGCAGTTCATATTTCATTTCTGTCTAGAATGATCAAATCTCAGTATGACTTACATACCATCCATTTTTATACCATACTGTTCCCTATGGTTGGTGTGTATCAGAATTGGATACTTTAGAAGTTGACTGGCGGCCAGAGCTTTCATTTTATCGTTGAAGGAACAAAAAGTCAGAGGAATTCAATAAATTTCCCAAGGCTATTTTTTCTAGGAAGGCACAACTAGAAGTAGAACATTTATCTCATATGACTTTAAACATAGGATTTAAACATGGGATTAGTGTTAATTTTTATTTTCCATTTACAGTTTATATTCATTATTATTTTGTATGAGTTTCAAGTATACGGCACAGTAATTAGGCATATATTTTACACAGTGATCCTCTCGATATTTCAAGTAATCATCTGGCACCATACATAGTTATTACGATGTTCTGGACTCTATTCTCTATGCTGTGTTTTATATCCCTATGATTGCTTTGTAACTACCACTTTGTACTTTTTAATCCCTTCACCCTTTTTATTTCTAGTCCCTATGCCCCCCCCCCCCACCCTGCTCTAATAACCATCATTCTGTTCTCTGTATCTATGAGTCTGCTTCTATTTTGTTTGTACATTTTTTATTTTATTCTTTAAATTCCATGTGTAAATGAAATCATGTGGTATTTGTCTTTCCCTGACTGACTTGTTTCACTTAGTATAATGCCTTGTAAGTCCTTTCAGACTGTCGCAAAGGTAAGATTTCCTTCATCTTTATCGACAAAGTAGTATTCCATTTTTTTTATATGTACTACCTCTTCTTTAGCCAATTCCACTGATGGGCAGTCAGTTGGCTTCTATATCGTGGCTACTATAAACAACACTGCCATGAACATAGGAGTGCATATATTCTTTTGAATGAGTGTTTTGGGTTTCTTTGGATATATTCCTAAAACTAGAATTACTGGGTCATAAGGGAGTTTCATCTTTAATTTTTTGAGGACACTTTATACTGCTTTCTTCAGTGGCTGCACCAATCACTCGTCTCCACATTCTTGTCTGTTGACAGGCGTGAGGTGATATCTTATTATGGTTTTAAACTGCAGTTCCCTGGTTAACAGTGACATTAAACATTTTTTCATATGCCTGTTGGCCATCTGTATATACTTTGTGAAGTGTTTATTCATACTTCTACCCACTTCTTAAATGAACTGGTTTTCCTTTTTTCTTGTTGAATTATATGTGTTATTTATTCATTTTGGTTATTAACCCCTAATAAGATGTACCATTGGCAAATATCTTGGTACTCTCAGTAAATTGTCTTTTTGTTTTGTTGATAGTTTCCTTTGCTGTGTAAATATTTTTTAGTTTGATTTAGTCCATTTGTTTAACTTTTTTTCTTTTGTTTCCCTTGTCTGAGCCGATATATCAGGGAAAAAAAAAAAAATATATATATATATATATATATATATATATATATATATATATATATATTGCGAAAGATCAGAGATTTTACTTTAAGTTTAGGATTTAAAAAATTATATTATATTGCTATTGTTACACTGAGTCATCCTAAAACTTCTCTTTAATTTTCAAAAAGAAGCATAATATATGTCTAAATAAATAGTGATAGCTCTAATAATGCTTTATTATCGAAATGAACTATATCAATATAACTTGCTTATGTTTAGCCCTTTATAATATGCTACTACCCTGTTTCCCCGAAAATAAGAGTGTCTTATATTAATTTTTTCCCCCAATGTTGCTCTAGGTCTTATTTTCAGGGGATGTCTTATCTTTCCATGTGCTAGGTCTTATTTTCGGAGGATGTCTTATTTTCTGGGAAACACGGTAACTAGTGGCCATTATTGGTGCTACCAAGGACTTTCATCTCAATGACACAGTCAATCACACAATCATTTCCACACTCGGTATCAGCAGCCTTTCTGTGGCAGCTTAGAACATCATCCTCTTAGTGGATCTCTAGGTAGAGGAACCATCTGCATTTTGATCAGTTCACTACAGCTACTTTGTAATATTGTGGGTTGTAAATGACCTCTGTAAAATTTAGATTTATGCCTAGGCACCCCACTGATATGTTTTTGACAAAATAGAAACATTTATACTGAATCAGAATTATTTTGTTTGCAGTTCATTGAGTTTATACATTACTTTGTATGCTTCTGCTTTTCTTTCTTTTAATTTTTATGTACCTCTAATATACCACATCTAAGTAGTCTGCCACTTTAAAAGATCCAATTTCTATATCATATTAAAGTAATTTCCACATAGTATTATAAAAAGTGTATTTCCCTCAATATCATTCAGTAGATATTTACTTAAAATCTAATATGTGCTCCATGGTGTGGCAATATGAAATCAGGGAATCTATAAACCGATGAGCCAAGGACACAAATATATTTTAGGGCTCTATTTGGTCCCTAAAGGGCACTTCCAAGCTCTCACATATGTCATAGCTCTTTAGTGATGAGTCCCTTGTGGAATTCTGTATTGTTACATTATGGGTACATCATCTTAAAAAGGTAAGTTCTTCTCTGACTATCAGAATTGTAAATTAAAGGAAAACATCTGCACATAAATTGTGCCAATCATCAGAGCATTTCTGAGGAAAGACAATTTTTCCTATGGGCTTGCTCATCAAATCTTCCTGAGTAAGTTTGACAGTGACATCAGGCAATTTTCATTTCTACTGAATTGAAACAGAATACTGATGGATAACATTTCAATTGCTCATCCCACAGAAGAAAGACATTTATTACAAGTTAAGATAAGAAGAGCTTAAAGATTTTGCACATGACGTGTGATACTCTCTCATTTTCCTAACCATTTGTTAAATTTTTAAATAGCCAATATTTCTGTTTATTAAAAAAAGTGTCAGGTTGAATATAAACTTTAATTTACTGACAGTTAAATAGGGTTTCAAATTAAAAATTGGAGCTAAACCACTACTTGCTTTAGTTGAAACACTGTTAGAATTTGTAAAATGGAAAGCAAAAGTCATTTGAAAGCAAAACTTCACAAGAACAAAGTGCAATGCTGTCTTTTAAAAAAAATACATTTTTTTTAAACATTGAGAAAATAGGATACAAACAATGTGTTTATCAGTAGAGTTTTCTGTTTTCAGAAAAACAAGGCAGTCCACCCACAAAAAAATGAAAGCATATGTCTACCAAAAAAAATCTGTACCTAAATGTTCTCAATAGAGCTATTGACAATAGCCAAGAAGTCAGAACAACTCAAATGTCCATTCAGCAAATGAATGGATAAATGAGATGCAGTATAGTCATAAAATAGAATATTATCTATAATAATAAAAGGGTAATATGCTAATTAGACAGAATATCTTCCGGGCATCATTCCAGACATCCTCTGGGATGAAGCCAGGGCCAGAGCAAAGCAGTCCGGGTCCCAGGCACTTGCCAGTAGCAGCTGGAGTGAAGCATGGGCCGCAGGTGCTGGGGGAAGGAAGGCCTATTCTTGCATAAATTTCCATGCACCTTGCCTCTAGTTTGGTAATAAAACAAAATGCTACGATGCAAGGGAACCTTATAAACAATATGCTAAATAAAAGAGGTCAGTCACTAAAGACCACATATTGTATAATTTCTTTTATATGAAATGCCCAGAATAGGCAAATAAATATAGATGGAAAACTAGATTAGTGGTTGCCTATGACTGGAAAGGATTTAAAGGAGGAAATGATGAGCAAGGGCTAAAGAATATAACATATTTAGGGGGAGGGTGAAATGTTCTAAAATGGATTGTGATAGGAGTTGCAGAACACTGTGAGTATAGTAAAAACCATTGAATTGTATACTTTGCATGGGTGAATTGTATGGTATATGAATTATATCTCATTAAGCTGCTATAAAATTATTATAGACAAAAGCCTGGAGGCAAGTTCATAAAATAAAAAATAAGAAATAAATTAAAAAAAACTGAAGAAGTATTTCATATCATAAGAAATTTGAGTTTATCAGTATTAGCTAGTAATTTCTAATTAACTTATGAGCAAACATTTGAGATGATAATTATGAATATTTTCATTGTTACTCTTGAGAAGTTCATATTCATAAAAGTATTGGATTCTCAAAGGTCATGAAAATGGTCTTAGTGAATTGTAGTTTTTGTAGTATTTATAGTTCATTTTTCTTCTTCACTTTTCAAGGGTAGTTTACTTTCAATTTTATTTTGTATTGGTTTTCAGGTATACAGCATAGTGGTTACATAATCATTGACTTTACAAAGTGTTCTCTCTGATGTTTCTGGTATCCACCTGAAACCATACCTAGTTATGTATTATTGTCTGTGTTTCCTATGTTGTACTTAACATCCTTATGACTATTTTGTAGCTACCAATTTGTACTTCTTAATACTTTCACCTCCTTTACCCAGTTTCCCATACCCACCTCCCCCTCTGGCACCTACCAACTTTCTTTGTATCTGTGAGCCATAAATCTTACCATTAGCAACAGAATGGATGGACTTATTAAAGGGTATTATGCTCAGTGAAATAAGTCAGTCAGAGAAAGACAAATACCAATACTTATACGTATATGTACTTACAGTAGACAAAAATGTACCTTTTGAATAATTTCCCAAGAGTTAAATAGTGATTATGACTGCGAAATATATCAATTAGACTTTAAAAACATTATTTTTTGTAGAATCATATATGAAATTTGTAAAATTATGTTTGAAATGCATTTGACAAATTAAATAACAAATATTTAAAGAGGTAAAATGTAAGCATTGAAAAATATGACTCAACAACAGAGGCCAGGCCCGGAGCAGCCTGGCCCGAAACAGCTCGCTCCTCACCTGCCCCTGCCCCACGCTGCCTCTCAGACGTGGCTGGAAACTTTTGCGGGAACTTGAGGGTCTGCTGAATCAAGTGATGAAGGCTTAGATCTGGATGTGTTGAGTTAGTATAGTGCTGGGGTGTTGACCTGTGAGTGCCTTGGGTGGGGCCTGGATGAGGCTGGTTGTCCTATTTGGAAATGTCTTTTGTGTGAAGTGCATCATTGGGCATGTGGAGGTATTATTGATATGAGAAAATGCTAAGTAACAGATTTGCTATCTGAAAAGGGATTTACTATCAGGGAAAGGGAGGGAGGAAGAGACTGAACATAAACTGTACACCAATGGATGAGGATGAGGGGGCAGAGGGTGGGGTGGGAACCTGGTGGAGGGGGGAAGAAACGAGGAACCTTTGTAATAATATGAACAATAAAGATTGGTTTAAAAAAAAAAGAAAAAAAATATGACTCAAGTATTACTACTTTAGCTTTATATATTAAAATATTAAGCCCACGAGCTTGGGCAATTTTAGAAGAAAACTTTAAAATATAAATGTTGGGGAATTTTTATAGGGTCATAAAGTAGTCTCCAGTTTAGCAGTACATTTGAAAGAAAAATGCATCCAACATAGATTCAATATGCATTAAATACATATTTTTAATGCTCGAAAATATGCCCATTAAAAGTAAGTTGTTATTATTGAGACTGAAATGGAGTTGAAGATCAAATAACATATCTGGTATGGATGTCAGGCTCTTATTTTCTTTTTCTGTGTGGCAGTTCTGCATTTACATCTTATTCAAATTAGGTTTTCTCAATATTTGACACATCTCTCTGACAGATAAAAATTGCTTTGTAAAATTATAGGAAGTAAAGAACATAAACACAATAGGTTCATTTAGTTTGCTTTCAAATTTTTTTAAATCTAATTTGAAATTGTGTTGTTTTCTTTTTACTTGAGACTCAATCTTTAACCTGAAATCCAGTGCTTTATCTCATTCCACTTTTAAAAGTATGATGCAATGAGAGTGCTAGATCAGCATGATACATTTTATTTCTGAAATGTTGTGAATATTTAAAAAAATTAGTATAATAAACCTTATGGATAACTTTAATAAGAAGGTAAATTAAAACATCCTACAAAATAAAGAGCTAATACGCAAATTGACTGTCAGGATGGCTGCCCCCATGTGGTCACAAGATGGCTGGCAGGGGAGGACAGTTGTGGGCTATCAGGCCAGGAGGGGAGGGCAGTTAGGGTGACCAGGCCAATAGAGGAAGGAGTTTGGAGGTGACCAGGTCAGCAGGAGAGGGCAGGTGGGGCAACTGGGCCAGCAGGGGAGAGAAATTGGAGGCAATTGGGCTGGCAGAGGAAGCAGTTAGGCATTGATCATGTTGGCAGGGGAGTGGTCAAAGGGTGATCATGCTGGCAGCAGAAGCGGTTATGGGCAATGAGGCAGGTAGACAGGTAAAGGTTGGGAGCCAGCAGATCCAGATTGTGAGAATGTTGTCCAACATTGGAGAGGGTGCAGGCTGGGGAAGGACACCTCCCCAGTGCATGAATTTTGTGTACCGGGCCTCTAGTTTAAAATAATGTATAATAACAAAACTCTCCTTAGGTCTATGGATGTTGACAGACACTACCACTATTTAAAACATATATACATATAATCAAATACAAACACAAATACTACTTTTTAGAAATGTAATTTTTACCATATTCATATCACCAAAGTATTTTGCATAAGTGTAACATATTTTCTTTTCTCAAAGAGTTTATTTTTAGTCATTTCTTCTATAGTTTTCTAATTCTGTCTTAAAGATAACACAAATTAATAAACAAAACAAAACAGAAACAGATTAATAGACATTGAGAAGAAACTGATGGTTGCCAGATGGGAAGGGGTTGTGGAAAGGGTAAAAAAAGTGAAAGGAACAAATGGTATACATTTCTAGTTATAAAGTCACTAAGTCTGGGGTTGTAATAGCATATGGAATATAACCAATAATATCATCATAACTTTCATGGTGTATGATAATTGCTAGACTTATCATGAAGATAATTTTGTTAGGTCTGTGAATGTTGCATAATTATTTTTAAAAAAGAAAGAAAGAAAGAAAGAAGGAAAGAAAGAAAGAAGGAAAGAAAGAAAGAAAGAAAGAAATATATATATATATATATATATATATATATATATATATATATGATATACACACACACATCTCAGAGAGAAAAAAGAGGGAGAGAGAAATAGAAACATCAATAATGAGAGAGAATAATTGATTGGCTGTTTCCTGCATAACCCCTACTAGTGAACAAGTTACAATCCAGGCATGTGCCATTGACCAGAATTGAACCCGTGACCCTTCAGTCCACAGGCCAATGCTCTAGCATAAGGGGTTGTCAACCTTTCTAATGCCATAACCTGTTAATACAGTTCCTCATGTTGAGATGACCCCCAACCATAAAATTACTTTTGTTGCTACGTCATAACTGATTTTTTTGAAAATATATTTTATTGATTTTTTACAGAGAGGAAACAAGAGGGATAGAGAGTTAGAAACATCAATTAGAGAGAATCATTGATCAGCTAACTCTTGCACACTCCCTCCTGGGGATGTGCCTGCAACCAAGGTACATGCCCTTGACTAGAATCGAACCTGAGACCTTGCAGTCCACAGGCGGAAGCTCTATCCATTGAGCCAAACTGGTTTCAGCCATAACTGTAATTTTGCTACTGTTAATGAATTGTAATGTAAACATCTGTTTTTTTCAATGTTCTCAACCTGTGGGTCATAACTTAAGTGGAGCAGAGTTTATCCTCAGTGATTTAAAATTTTTCAGTAAACTTATGTTATCCTTTTTAAAGTGGCAAGTAGTATGGAACTATCAATATATATAAAACTTGCTACAGGAGAATTTGAGATCTGTGGGTGCATAAAAATTGTTGGAAATACATTGCTTGCCTTTATGGAGCTAACAGTCTTACTAAGTTGGCAAAGAAGAAACTGTAAGAACAACTGAATAACCTTTCCTTTCTTAGAATTAAATATCTTCCCTGCAGGGCAGTTTTGTATGGGTCCTACCTCTTATGGATTCAAATATTCTATTACACTGACCAAAGAGTTAGATCATGGTTAGGGTAATTAGAGATTGCCTCAGATTTCTTACCAAAGTTATTATTTTGAACAATGTATTTTTCCCCTTGAAGTGGTTTAGCTAGTAGGTTTGAGGTTAATCATTGACACTGGTCAGGTTGTAGACTGAGGGAGTGTTTTCAGTGGAGAAACAAGAGTTTTGAGAATGTGATTTTAATCTTTACAAGATAGGCCTTTATATTTCTTCCTAAATCAGTGGTTCTCAGCTTTGGTGATTTCTTCCCCAGGAGTTATTTGGCAGTTTCTGGAAACATCTTTTTGAATGTGACACTGCGGGGGGGGGGGGGGGGGGGGGGGGGGGGGGGGGAAGTAGTGCTACTGGTATTTAGCAGGTAGAGGCCAGCTTGCTGCTAAACATTTTACAATGCACCAAGGCATAGGACACAAAGCTCAGAGCAAAGGATGTTAATAATGCTGAGGTTTAAAACCTTGCCTGAGATGAACAAACATATTTTCTTTCTCTCTTTCTCTCCTTTGTTAGAAGCTGGTTTAAGTTGTGTTTCTATCATAGTTGAGCAGAGGACACATAGCTGTCACTAGAAGTTGAGTATTCCCTAGCACAGTGGTTGGCAAACTCATTAGTTAACAGAGCCAAATATCAACAGTAGAATGATTGAAATTTATTTTGAGAGCCAAAATTTTTAAACTTCTTCTAACGCCACTTCTTTAAAATAAACTTGCCCAGGCCATGGTATTTTGTGGAAGAGCCACACTCAAGGGGCCAGAGAGCTGCATGTGGCTCCTGAGCTGCAGTTTGCCCGCCAGAGTGCTAGCACAATGGTTTTACAGGGCTTCTGGGATGCGAGGATACTATTACACAAAGGATTTCAAAACAAGAGAGAGAGAAAGCTTGAGAGAAGCAGATGAGTGTTCTAGGTAAACAGAACTAAGGAAAATACTCTTGACTAGAGACAAATCTAAGACTTAGAGATTTTATCAATCTATCTGTGTTATGTAGAAAAAAATAGGAAAGTTGGATAAAATAAAATTAAAATTATAAACATACTTGGATTGAGACCAGCCTAAGGGTATTCAAGAGTTTTAGAGCTAGAGGGAGAAAAGTATTTCCTGAAACCTTATTTCTTAATTCCCATAAAAATATTAGTTTCTGGATACAAATTTAAAATTTTTTTAAATTATAAGGAAGTAAATGCTACCACTTGGGTATAATTACATTACTACTTAGGTGTATTTTTTGACAAATTTTTATTTATCAGCAAATATCTTATATACACCAGATCATTATATATATGTCATTTTTATTTTGTGTTTATCCTATTCACCTAATAATAATTTTCTCAATTTTTAAAACTCTTTAGAAATTATAATGAGCATACAAAATATATTAATTATAAATGCCATATTTTATTTAACCATGTACTTAATGTTAGTCTTCCTATGTTTTTATTTTGTTTTGTTTTTTAGAAAAAAATAAATAAGACTGTAATGAATATCTTTGTGTATAAAATGTTATAATACCATTGTCATGAGTAGAATTAGATGAAATATATAAACATTTTACACTCTTGATAATTGATGTCAAAATCTTTTAAGAAACATTGCACAATTTATGTTCCTTTTAGTAGTCCATTGGAATGACTCCTGGTTATTGTTAAAAATGAGGTAATTCTTAACCAAGGAATGCCCTGGGCAAGAATTGTCTTCCTTTTCAATATTTTTCTGATAGGTTCTAATAATTTTCTAATTGTGACTAAAACACTTAACCATTAAAAAATTATGAATCAATCAATTTATTCATAAATGCCAACTCACATATATTTTTTTCATTATTTAAATAATATTCAGGTCTTCTATAAATTTTATCTTAATACCTGGTGTTAACATGCTAATGTTTTTGAGATAATAAGAACCTGTCAGTCAGAGGGGTCACATGCTTTCAGTAGGCTAGCCTGGAATTACTGATATTGGAAGTTGCAGGACTCTGAGAAGCAGCAAGGTAGGGAAGCCTGGGTGAGCAAGGAGTTTTCAAGACTGTTTCTGTCACATTTCCTACAGTGACATCTGCCAAAACAAGTCTCTGTGGTAGGCTAAGCATCAGTGTGCAAGGGATCTATGCAAAGCTTTGGACCTAGGAGTCATGAACAACCTGGGAGCTGTCACTGCCAAGAAATACCATAGTCAGTTTCCTGGTTGTACAAATGAGGAAAACGAAGCCCAGAGAAGAAAAGCAACTTGCCCAGGCTCAGAAAGCTAGCTAGTCAGAGTGTAAGCCAGTACTTAACCCCAAATCTCCAGATTTCCAGTAGCAATGCATCTATTTCTTGTATTATTTTAAAAATGTCCTTCATCTCATTATCGGTAAGCAATTATGTAGCCCACAGGCTTGGTATAGTACATCAGCTGATAACATTAAATTGGATTTCAAGCTTCAGTTGTGATCTTGCCCCCACTACTCTAGGTGATTTAGAACAAGTGATTCAAATATTCTGAATACACTTCTCTCTGTACATAAGGATAACAGAGCCTACCTCATAAGTATGCTTGATGAGTGAGATGAGCTATGGAAGGTATTACTATAGTATCAAATCAGTACAAGTGCTCAAAAGTGCTAATTACATTCTTGTTCTTTTCCCATTTAATATTTCATTGTCCCTCTTTATATGAAATACATTGTCCTTTAAAGTTTTTCATCATTCCTTTAAAACTCCAAAATTGGTTTATCTTTTCACCTTTCTGGACCACTGATGTTTTAAGTAACTTAGGTTTTGATTTTTAGGTCCTCTTTTGTCAACTAAATGCTCTGGTAAGTATATTACAGGTGGTCTTGCCATAGTAAGTAGCCTTTTTGGCCTGTGAATGGCTTCTCTATTTGGTCATCACACAGTTTCTAGAGAGGAGACATGATTCTCTAAGCTACATATTTGACCTCAACATTTTCCCAGGAAGCTACTGATTTCTCTGTGTCCTTGGAGGTAGAGATTTTTTCTAAAAATATATATTTTATTGATTTTTTTTTTTACAGAGGGACAAAGAGTTAGAAATATCAATGAGAGAGAAACATCCATCAGCTGCCTCTTGCACACCTCCTACTGGGGACGTGCCCATAACCAAAGGTGATGCCCTTGACCGGAATCGAACCTTTCAGTCCACAGGCCACTGAGCCAAACTAGTTAGGGCAGGGGGCATAGTTTATCTCTTTATTCCGAGCGGGCCAGTAAGCCTCAAGGCCCCCCGTTTACTTTGGCATCTGTTGAGGATATCAGATCTGTTTAGTTCCTATACATTCACTTTTACATTATTGTCATTATGCAATAATTTAGATCAAATAGTGAATCTCATTCCTTTTTTTTTTTTTTTTACAATGTCAAACTATATTATTATTTCAGATTCTCTGATTTGTTTAAAAATCACACCAACCATTAATACAGTTGGGTAAAAAAAAAAAAAGAAATATACCAGTAATATTTTCATGATAGCTTAGAATGGATCAAGGTTCCAGTTATTTTACTGAGAATGTTTAGTTTTGTTTTTTTTTTCTTTGTAAAGTTATCCAGTAATGTTCTTTCTCTGTATTTGAGTCTATATCTGACTCTGGTGCTCTAGTTTCAATACTCTGCTTTGGAAATGCAGTTCTAAGTGTCCATGAAATTACCCATAACACTCATTGAGATCACTGACATGTCATTTCCAAGAACATTTGGCTTTTAATTGTTTGCTGATTTGAGTAAGCATGTGACATGTGAACTACAAGGTAAATTTGCAAGCACATGTCTAGTTTCTGGGACCTCTAGATTTCCCCCAGCTGTTTAGTTTAATTTGAAATTGTTTTTTAAAGAGCTAGTTTCATTTTAATAACAGTGGCTATGGCTTATTTAGAAAAATGACCACACATATGCCTTAAGTAATATAATTCCCTTGAATGCCTAAATATTCAAAAAGCAAGGAAATTACATTTAAGTTCTTTTTTTTTTTTAAACTGCTGGCAAGGGACAAGGCTATATTTATAGGCTATAGACTTGTAATCATGTGCAGGATAATGCTGCCTCAAAAGAATTTTCTAGTGCAAGTACAACCTTCCTTCCATTAATTATCTTAATAGGAGCTTGAGAATACTTTCTCTGTTTTGAAAATCTGGGGGAGTGTAGAATATTCTCATATTTCCAGGGTTTTGACTTGGAGTGACATTCACAGACATACTAATGTATGACTCCAGACTTCAGCATTCTTTAAAAGCTCAATTCTTAATGTCCTGGGAGTGAAAGATCCAGGAATTTAGGCTCCTGTGATGCAACCTGGATTTATATTTAGGATCATTAGGATTTGAAGGAGAAATGAATCTTAATGTGAGGTAGAATTTTAGACTTAAAGGACATCTTTGAAAGCACCTAGTTGAAACACTGGATCTGTTAATGAAAAAATAAAAAATAAAAAAAAGAATTGAGATTTTGTGTAGAGAAGTTTCACTGAATATCAGGGGTAGCTACTAGTAAAAGAGGGACTCAATTAGGAGGACTGGCGGGACTGAGGGATCTGACATCATACCAAACTGCTTCCTTGGGTTGAATAAGGTTTTGTTACTGCCCAAGCATTCTGTTTATTAGGTGATCCTTTACACTCTGGCCCCAACTGCCCTTGCCATTAACAAATCAGATTAACACATAAAACCACAAGGTACCTAGTTAAACTTGCATTTCAGATACATATTTTTGGTAAAACTTTGTCCCAATACCTGTCCTATTAGAACAGGGAGCCTTGAGAGGTATTAGGCCTGAGTATCTGGAAGAGAGAGCTCACAGGCAGTGGGCGTGAGACCAGGACACAGGCTACGGGGCTGAGTTGCTGGGCAGCTTTATAACTGGGTGAACAGGAGTGTTGGGTGGGGACACTAAGGTAGATGCCCACTTTTTATGAATTAGGTCAAAAGTAGGACCAGGAAAGGAGAGTTATAGAGAGAGGCTGTGAATTAATCGACTGACATAAAAAGCATACATGGCTGGCATTGTGGAATTCTGGCAGTTTTCTTAGTTTAGATTGGCTCAGGAACTGAGTGGGGCTTTAAGGTGGATAGCAACCCTTTAAGGTGGATAGCAACCAACGCTCCCACTTGAAGGGCTCACTAAGTCTAGGGAGTCAAGATTGCAGCAGAGGAGGTGAGGGCTTTGTATAGAAGAAGGTGTGGCCCGTGGATCCCCTGGCAAAGAGAGTTTGAAGTCAGCAAGCAAATGATTACCGCACACTGGTGCAGTCAGTCCTATTATGTTGTCCTACAGGTGAGAAACAGATACTTTCAATAATCTAGACAAATCAAAGTAAATAATAGTGTTTTACATTTGAATTTATCATCTTTTTAAAAAATATATTTTATTGATATTTCACAGAGAGGAGGAAGGGAGAGAGAGATAGAGAGCTAGAAACGTCCATGAGAGAGAAACATCGACCAGCTGCCTCTACCGGGGATGTGCCTGCAACCAATGTACATGCCCTTGACCGGAATCAAACCTGGGACCTTTCAGTCCGCAGACCAAAGCTCTACCACTGAACCAAACCGGTCTCGGCAGAATTTATTGTCTTTTGGTGTGTTGTAATGCATTCTCCACCATTCAGCAAATGATTTTGATGAATTATAAATTAAGCATGAAGTCCAAAAACTGTGGTCTATTCAGTTGTAGCTCCTACTCTTCAAGTTCTTAACCACAAGTTGTTTTTCTTAAGTGCCTGAAAGAGAGAAGGAGAAAGGAAGAAAGTCAACACTTTACAATCCTGAGGCCACACTCATTTGCCTATCTGTATACTTTGTACAAATTTGGAATAAAAAACAAAGATGTAAGTGCAGATAAACATTCTGAAGTGAATATTTGTTGGCTTGCCAATATTATGCATAAAAATTATTGCTTACTTTACTGCTGGTTTTATAACCATTGCTAAATGATAGTGTGTGCATAAGACAGGTCATTTACATATATTGCATCATTTAATGATGGTCTAAACACAGTTAGTGGTCAGCGCTCTTTGGTCAAGGCAGACTCTTGTAACCCTGTTGCTCTGTTCTTTCATATTATAATGTTCTACCAAAGGGCTTTCTCATGGTTCAACCTGTGAAAGCATGTTAATACACATTGCTCCCCCTTCAGCTGTCCCTTACCCTACACAGGGAACTAAGTAGAAGGGCTGCCTGAAATTCATCAAAAACTGGGTCCTGGATCAAACCCATCAATTAATATTTGTATCTCACTCTGGCCTTTCTATTCTCTCTTAACCCAACTATAACTGGTTTGAACAGAAGGGAGATATATCCTTGGGTTCACATACCCAGTCCTTGGAAAGAGCAGGCATAGAACAGCCTGAAGCATGGCTGGTATTAAGGGGAATTAAAAGCTACCCTCTCTCTCTTTCTCTCCCTTCTCCCTCCCTCCCCCTCTCTCTCTCCTCCATCCCCTCTATCAATTTTGTCTTTTTTATACATACCCACAAACACATACAACCCTCTCCTTCTATGCATACTCATTCTGTCATTTTTTCTACTTTAGAAAGCAGAAAGAATATATATATTCTTTCATTATATATATATATATATATATATATATATATATATATATATATATATATATATAATGACTAGTCAAGGTGGTTAGTCACTTGAAGGCCAATGGCTGGTCCAGGTGAGGTATCCCCTTAGGTCTTTCAGCTATTCCGGCAGACAGGAGCATAGAAAAGAAGAGCATATGATGGCACTATATAAATCATTTGAACTAGGCAGTCAGCCCAAACTGTACTCCCTACAATTCTCTGGGGTACGCATGTGATTTCTCTTTCTCGCCTTTCCGTGCTTGCCTAACTAGCTGGATGTGAAGCATGCTGTTTTCCTCCTGGCTACAAACTCCTCTCTCTGATGGTGATCATGGCACCTTGCCTCAGCAGGTTTGCCCTGAAGGATGCCCCTGGCTTCCTGCAGCTTCCTGGGAGCCCTTCTCCACCAGTGCCTCCTCCCCAGTGGGAGACTTCACACCTAGTTATGTAACGATCTGTGCTTTGTGCCTGTATACTTCAGGCAAGGTGTGAGGGACAAACTGCTTCTGTCCTTGTGTCTCTGGCAGTTAATTAAGAAGCCAAAACATGTCTAAAATCAGTGCATGATGCTACTTTCACTTAGTATATTTTAAAAAATATATATTTTATTGATTTTTTTTTCACAGAGAGGAAGAGAGAGGGACAGAGAGTTAGAAACGTTGATGAGAGAGAAACACCAATCAGCTGCCTCCTGCACACCCCCTATTGGGGATGTGCCCGCAACCAAGGTACATGCCCTTGACCAGAATCGAACCTGGAACCCTCCAGTCCACAGACCGATGCTCTATCCACTGAGCCAAACCGGCTTCAGCTCAGTTAGTATAATTTATCTTCATAAATAATTTTATAATTTATTGATAGAAATTATCTTACTATTTTTCTTTTTTTATTTTAATATTATTTACCAAGCATTATGCCTGCTAATCTACTAATTGGAGAACTATTCACATTTTTCCTCTCCTTATGGAGCTTGTAGTTTTCCAGAGACGGGTACTCACCCAAAATCACTTTAATATGGTAAGGTATGACATATATTGATGTGACAGTGTATAACGCTGTATATGATATGCATCTATCATAATGTGAACATAGCAAGGAAAAATGGTTGAGGAGGGGACTGAGCTGAGATGTGAGAAATGAGTCTGGGTTGAGTACATGAAGTGGAACGCTTGCCAGGACAAGGATTAGGCCTGAACATTCCTGGAGAAGGAGACATCAAGTACAAGAGTGTTGTCGCATTTTCAAGAGGGACATAATGAATAGTAAGCCTGGTGAGGTAGACAGCGCAGGTTTGGATTCTGTCATGGATGATAGTGACAGTGGCGGCCACTCAGTGGGAGGGAGACTTGGTCCCTTACGTAACTGATTATTTGAATTCCTCCTGAAATTGGCATAAAGTCTGAGGTGAAGAGAGCCCAAAGGAAATAAGAAACACTGGACAAAGTACCATTAAAAGCATCACTTCACTTGAAGTGTCAGAACTTTGAGGCTAGCAGGACTAGATGGAAAAGTGCTTCTTTCTCTGTCTGACAAATTAGAGATTCTCATTAATTGCCGTGTCTCCTTCCTTTTCTTTGCATCATGGCTACACGGTCATGTTTTCTCAAACATGTTATAGCTACCAGGAATTAAAAAAATAAATGATAGATTTATTAAATAACAGAGCATGGGAAAAGCAAGTAACAAGATGGGAATGCATATGCTTTTTAAAGTCCTCCGAGAGAGACAAAGGCTTGGTCCTTTTGATCACCAGAGATGACATTCTGTGCTGCTTGTCAGGAGTCTCCCAGAGACAGGCACCTGCCAGGGCAACACATGTGCTTGGCAGAAATTCTGCCCATATGTGGGTCCTTGTAACTCCAGAGGTAGAGAGAAAATGGTGTCAGGGTACGTGCTCATAGGATATCTCTAACCCCGTCACTTCCTTCCTACACCTGCCAGTCAAAAGGATCCCTATTTACGTGGGACTCTTTTAGTCTATTTATAATGCAAGAACCACAAAAATAACTGAAAGTCTTCAGTCATCCTGATTGTCACCAAACAAAACTTCCTTATGCTCTGTTCACTTGCCACATAGTAAAGATGTTAAAACACATAGATGGCCATCAGCCTGGAAGCAGTAACAATAGGTGAAATTTGGCTGTTTGACAAACTGGAACAATCACCCCTGAATAATAAGAAACTAGCTCATATTATAATCAAATATATTTTATTATGTAACTCATAATGATTCAAAACACTATTAAGCGCATTTTGCTAAATCAAGCCATTGTTGTTACTGCTTTTGGATTTAAAAGAACTAACTTTATATTTGGTTAATTACTGTTATTTTTATATGACCCACAAATGACTTGCCAGCATCACAAAATATATGATTGTGAGTTGTACTTGTTTTCAGTGGACAGTGTGATGATTAAATAGAAGCTTTTTTAAAAAAATGCTGAGATAAGATGTTTTCTTTAGCATTAGGCTCAAATGGCAACATTTTATTATCTTCAACATAATTACACTTCTACAGTTATATAATTAGGGTTAATTTATCTTATTTAAATGTCTCTTATCTTCCCTTTGACATTTTTAAAGCCAAATTGCTGGCAGGGGTGATATTATGTTTTGTAAAGTTCTCAGTGACTTTTTTTTTTTTTCTGGTGGAAAAACATTTTCTCAAATGGAGAGGAGAATGATCCCATTTCACTCCCTGCTAAGATTACAGGATTTCTGTAGCCCTATGCTCAAGCAATCTCTCCTTTCCTTTTCTCACCAATGTCTTTAATGCATAAGCTTCTCTCTTCATAGAAGTCCACTTATGAGGCCTGATATTAGTCAAGAAAATTCCACTCTTTGAGGTAGTTTTCTTTCTTTATTCAAAAGAGTATTCTGGAAACGGTTAGAGTTTCATGTCTTTATATATAAAACGGGGTGATGAACTGAAGTACAATTCACCAGTTTGAATTCAGATAAGATGACTATACTAGTATTTAAATGGAAAGAGAAGAGTTGGTATTTTTGTGTGTTGAAAGAGTTGATTGGTTACTTTTCCCTGAGCATCCAGCTCCTAAATGAATGGTTTACCTCGGGGTCTCTGAGCACTTGTACAGTTACATGTCTCATCTTTCATAAGAGTCAGAAATCCTTCCAGCTAGCCTCCTAAGAGGAAGGACCCCAATCCCTGGGACTATGTCAATTGATAATGGAAGTGCTCTCTTCCCTCAAGTTTAGGATTAAACCCCATTTTTTTAACCATCTTGTGCCAGATCTTTCTCAGACTACTATTTTTCTTTCTGGGTAGCAGAAAAATGAAAAATCTCATTAATATAATTGTGACTCTGTGTCTGCATAAGATGTTTCTTTAGAAGGAAAAGACAATTTTTTAGCTTCATGAGCTCATTAAAAAAATAAACACACTCACAAATTCAGGAATATGCTTAATTGTCCTACTTTTAGTAAAAATAAGAAAACAAAACAAAACAAAAAAGCTTGGTGACTATGCCGGTTATCTAATGGCTGTATAATAACCCACCCACACTGAGCAGTGACTGAAAACAATACCATGGCTTATTTATATCTCTTGTCATTTGGAGGAGGGGGTGACCTAGCTCAGCATGGTGGTTCTTGCAGCCTGGTGACTGGATTCCAACAGGAAGGAGAGGAGAGAGAGAGAGAGAGAGAGAGAGAGAGAGAGAGAGAGAGAGAGAGAGAGAGAGAGAGAGAGGGAGGGAGGGAGGGAGGGAGGGAGGGAGGGAGGGAGGGAGGGAGGGAGAGAGAGAGAGAGAGAGAAGAAGAAGAAGAAGAAGAAGAAGAAGAAGAAGAAGAAGAAGAAGAAGAAGAAGAAGAAGAAGAAGAGGAGGAGGAGGAGGAGGAGGAGGAGGAGGAGGAGGAGGAGGAGGAGGAGGAGGAGGAAGAGGAAGAGGAAGGGAGGGAGGGAGGAGAAGGAAGGGAGGAGGATGAGGGAGGAGGGGGGGGCACACAGAGAGGCATAGTATACTCACTCTATCACCTTTTATTATCTAACTTTGGAAGCCACATAACTTTATTTCCTCAAGTTCTATTCTTGTTACTGTCACCAAGTTTCACCCAGTTTCAAGCAGTTTCAAGATTCTTTGATGGCAAGTTCACCCTGTGAGATGAGCCAGTGGGTTATTGTTAGGCCATTTTAAGAAAAAGTAATCTCACAGTGACTCCTCAAGTATCAAAGACTGAATCCCTAGTAATATTAGATCACCTCCGTTGTATACTTACCATGTGGTCTGTGATATTCTGTAGGACTTATGCGTATCGCCATTCACATCTCACAACATTCATTCATTTAATATGAATGCTATTGTTTCTCCCCATTTTCAAGGTTAGAAAACAGAGCTAACATGTTCAAGGTTGCACAGCTTGAACTGTAGGTACATACACTAAGCACTTAAACTCTATCCTATACTTCTTTTCACTAGACAACAAAAATAAACTGAGAAAGGTATAATATCTGAATTTAGAGGACCTACAGTTTAACCATATATCTGATTTACTTACTCAGTTTCCATCTGTGAACCATAGAGATCTATATTTAAAAATCTGAATGGAGATACTGGACATGTAGGGTGATAGTCAATGTTAACTTATAATGTGCAGAAAAAAAGTGCCAAGCATAGTGTTGGGCAAATAACTATTTCCCAAAACAGAATGTTATGAGCATGCTATTTCTTTAATTTTATTTTTTCATTAAGTTCTTTTTAAAATGTTTTTTCCTGTTAGTTTCACGTCATTTTCTATAGATATGGACAGTACTAAACACCTTCAATTTCTTTAAAGCCTCCTATTTAACCCTATTTATTGAATTACATTGTTATAGATACCATAAATATAATAAATGATGATATCACCATTTTCATTTCTGACAAATGAAGAAGTATTTTATCACTAAACTGCAGTACATTGTTTTATAATGTCATATTTTTCAAACTCATAAGTGTAATGCATTGCTCCTTTAAATATATATAATTAAATAATTTAATATATCATATCTGATATATGATTAGGTAAATTATTATATTTCTTATATATAAATACATATACATATTATTTATATACAACACACTCACACACATACACATTCCACACCATTTCATCTTCATTTCTCTTTCACAGAGGGAAGTAAGCCAGCATGCGGCCAACTGATTGTAAGTGCCTTGACTTCAAGATGAAAAAAAATTTTTGTTTTATTTCCTCACGTAGTGTTTTTAGTCTCCCATGTTGTGTGTTCAATAAGTATTTGTTGATTGATCAAATGATTTTAGGTCTGAGATTAAGCTTAAAGAGGGATTATTTCTTAATTGTCTCTTGCTAGATGTCAATTTTGAGAAAGTTTGAAAATAACCAAGCCTTATTTATAACTACAGTTTTGCTCTGGGGCTAATCTAGACCTTAGAAAGGCTTCCTAGGCCTCTGACATTACAGAAGTTGGTCCCAGTACATCTTTTCTTGGCAGGAACCCAAAAATGTAACAATTGGTCATATGTCTTATAAAATTATTGAGGTTAATTTAAAATTTGGTTATATAAATGAATGAGAGGTCAGAGAACATACACAGCATATATTTTATTATCCAAAACCTGAGCTTTGAAGGAAATGACTTGCTTTTTCATTTGTTTATAGTCTCTTTTATCAGGATTTTCATTTCCCATTTCTTGATATAAATGCCTTAAAACAATAAATGTTCACTTTATGCTGCAGTAAAGCTATCATAATTCTCAAATAATAGATACTAAGTACTTTTATTCAAATAGAATTTGACAAGTGTAGTAATTAGATAAAAGCTGAGGCTCTGTTCTCCCTGCCCTCCCCCAATATTCTTTTTATCCAAAACAATGACATATTTTTTGTTGTTATTAGTCCTCACCTACAGATATTTTTCCATTGATTTTTAGAGAGTGGAAAGGAGAGAGAAAGACGGAGAGAGGGAAACATCGATGTGAGAGAGACACATCGATTGGTTGCCTCCTGCACATGTTCTGACCAGGGCAGGATTTGGAGCCTGCAGTTGAAGTGCATGCCCTTGACCAGAATTGAACCTGAGATCTTTCAGTCACAAACTAATGCTTTAGCCCAGTGGTCAGCAAACTGAGGCTTGCAAGCCACATGCTGTTCACAAGCCACGGTTTGCCTCTCTGTTGACTAATGAGTTTGCTGACCACTGCTCTAGCCACTGAACCAAATCATCTAGGGTTCCACATCTAGGGAAGATTTTGATGTGGCCTTTATTTTTTACAATGCACATCAATAATCAAAATTGGCATTTTTATGAATTAGCATATATAAGCCTGTGTTTATAGGGAAATATTTAAGCTTTTATTTTTCAAATGTGGCAGCCAATTTCCATAGCTTATTGCAGGCCCTGTCATTTATAGACTGATGCTAATACTAAATGTACTTGAATTTTTAGGTAGCTACATCCAATGTTTGTTAGCAGTCCCTAAAGTGCAAGACAATTACATTTATAGTGGCACCATTTAAATATCGCCCAATTGTAGAAACAAAAGTTTTTTTTGTGGGTTAGTTCTTCTCACAGAACAAGCATATGTATTTGAAATAATTGGATGAAAATTAAAAATAAAATATGAATTTATAACTCTCTTCATGAATTTGATTTTGGATAAGTTCCTCTATTTACTTTATACCTGGCCAAATGTGCACCTTTTAAGAGGCCATCCTTTTCTCTTGAAAGAGTAATTACCTAGACAGCTTGCTCATGCTTAATGGTGTCAAACCATTTTGACAATTTTCTAGAAAAAGAAGTGCTTTGATTTTTAAAGGTATGCAATTAGTACAAGTATTTTATCTTCCTTGTAAGTGGTTGGCGGGATGGGGAGAGTGAAATGAGCCAGGAAGATTGATTGAGTACATGAGACAGCATGTAAAGGGGCAAAGTTAAGTAAACCCAAATAAGGCAGAGAAAACATCAAGTCAGAAAATAAAAATAAAAAAAGATTTTGAGAATGAAACAGTATATGAAATATTTTAAGAAATTGTTTTATCCTCACCTGATCACATGTTAATTGATTTGGGAAGAGGGAAAGGGAGAGGTATGAGGGTGGGGGGAGGAGAGAGAAAGAGAGAGAGAGAGAGAGAGAGAGAGAGAGAGAGAGAGAGAGAGAGAGAGAGGGAGGGAGGGAGGGAGGGAGGGAGGAAGGAAGTTAGAGAGGTTGTTTGCCTCTTGTATGAACCTGGACCAGGAATGGAACCTACAGTATAGGAATGTGCTAACACTGGAATCAAAACCACAACCTTTGTGTACGGGACTGTTCTCCAACCAACTCAGCCACCTGGCCAGACCAAGAATAAAATTTTTTAAGATATATATTTTCATTGATTTCAGAGAGGAAGGGAGAGGAAGAAAGAGATAGAAACATCAATGATGAGGGAGAACCATTGATTGGGTGCCTCCTGCTTGTCCCCCACTGGGGATCGAGCCCACAACCCCGGGCATGTGCCCTTGACTGGAATCGAACCCGGGATCCTTAGGTCCACATTTCTATGCTCTATCCACTGAGATAAATCAGCTAGGGCAAGAATAAAATTTTAACAGCTATTATAAGACAATTCAGTAATATAATACTGTCTATCAAAAGCAAGCATTGAATATTAAAGAAATACAAACCACAATAGACATGGATACTCCCTATTTTGTATTTCTTTTGGTTTCCTGAGCATCTTTCTCCCTGACCTGCTTTCTAAGCCTTCTAACGATTATGTGGCCACAATAATAATTAAAGAATAACCTAAGTTTGCAACACAATTATGCAAATTACCAGGCTTGTAAGCTCTGGAAGTTCACTTAATCTTTTTCAGCGTGAGTCTCCTTATCTATAAAGTGGAAGATTAATACTTAACTCACTTGGTTGTTTAAAGGATTATCTGAAAAATACATGACCCATTCCTTGCACAAACTAAAACCTCTTTTTTTAAAAAAAATGTAGCTACATTTTATTCTCTTTTCCTTCTTTCCTACTCCTCACACCCCGCCTCCTCCCTGCTCTCCTCCTCCTCCTTTTCCTTCTGTCATCATCACTGAACAATCTTTCCGCTCTTCTTAGTTATGTGTTTGCACTACGCAGGAGCTAAAACTATTTCCACTATTTATCTTTAGGCAGTAAATGCTCGTAGATCCACTGTGAGCCCAAAATAAATACTCATTAACTGCACGGGCACTCCGTAGAGACCCAGGCTGTTCCAAAGGGAACATTTCTCTTTGCAGGCATAACATGTAACTAAAATGGTACTAGAAAATTAAACATTTTAATCTTTGATTAAAATATATCCCATAAATTAAAAGTGGTTTCATCCGTCATTATCACCAATTGTCCTTATTAATGAGAAACCCATATACCTAGAGAGACAATGGCACCTCCAGTGTTCGTGACTAGATGATATTTTCTGAATTAGACTTCACTGAATTGCAACTTGAACTTAATCAGCAATGATTAAGATCCATGCTTCAGAAAATTGAAGGAAAGCTATGCATATTTTCCCAGATAAATTAAAATAATAAGATATCTATTAAAACTCGATTAATCCTCTGAAAAGTTAATCACAAAACAGTAAGTTGGGCACAAAATCTATTTCCGTAGAGTAACTTTTGAATGGTGTTTTAGTGGGATTTTTATTTCCGCAATTTACACGCACATTACCATCAACTAGTACTCTGAATGTTTTATGAGACAGCATTTTATGGGTTCGGCATTATTCCCAGTTATAGTTGCTGTCACATTTCTGTCATTTCCACAGGTATTTTTTCCCCTAAATGGCCTAACATTATTTGTGCATTTAACGTTGGTTTATGGGGTGGTAGAAATTAAAAATATATACACCTCACTTGTTTTTCCTAGTTATTTGCATTCTGTCCTGGTTGCCTTCTCCGGAAGCCAGAGGAAAGAAAGGAGAGGGCAAGTGGGAGAAGAAGACATAAGACGTAACATGAGGGCTTGATGGAAAGCAGTAGAGTGGAGGCCAGCAGGACGGGTTAAGCAGAATCAAGAGGAGGCAGAGAGGGACCTGCAGCTCTGAATCACAGTCTCCTGGCATGGGCCTAGGTCAGTGCTAAACAATTATGCCCCCCCCCCCCTTCCATCCTTACAAACATGCATACATAATTAAACTCAGACCCCACCACACCCTCTAACTATAAGTTAGGATATTCTGGCAGATAAAGAACTTACTGAAGCACTTCTTAGAGAAGAAACTTAGGGGATGGGGCAAAAATGAACTACTCACTGAAACAAGAAATACAACTCTTCCAGTGTGAGCGATGATAACCATTATAGCTACATAATTTCAAAAAGCATTGAAGGAAAAACAGTGGACTCCCATAATAAATCTGTTTTGAGATTGCAGGTTAAGCCAAGTCAAGGTTACTGCACTAGGGAATCTCTGAGTTCTGTGGAACATGCTTTTGGGCACAGCTTCATTATACTATGGGCATGTTCTCCCATGTAGTGAGATTGGACAGCTCAGGTTAGTTCTGAAATCTTGTGTTGGGATTAAAAGGTGACTAAAACATGACTTTTGTCCATAGGATATGCATGGTCTTCTTTAGCAATACTGACACTCAATATCTACTAAAATTCAATTTCTTCATCTATTACAGTGAATTGGCACTCCTAAGGGAACTAGAATGTGTGGCAGCCTAGAAATGTGGTCCTCTGAATCAGCAATGCATCCCTACAGCTTTTGTGCTCCTGTTTCTCTTTTGTCTTTCTTTTCTAAATATTTTATTGATGAGAGAAAGAGAGAGAGTGGAAGGGAGAGGGATAGAGACATAGAAACATTGATGAGAGAGAGACATGGATCGGCTGCCTCCTGCAGACCCCCGATCCCCAGAAATAAGCCCACAATCTGGACGAATGTCCTGATGGGGAATCAAATGGGGGACCTCTTGGTTCATGGGTAGATGCTCAACCACTGAACCACACTGGCAGGGCAGTACCCCTTTTTCAAGTCAAGATGTTACTTCTGCAAATCGTACAAATCTGAAGTGAGTAAATGCAACCTGCATTTAAAAATCTTCACCACCAGACAAAAGATTAAAAGAGATTTTAAGACCTCTCTGCTTCTCTCTCTCCTGCTAAGCTTGCACTGAGAGTGGTGAGGGAAAAGTTTACAGCTGTTAGTTGGTGAAGGAAAGATCAAGTGATTGTGCCCCTTGTGGAAAGTAAACTAGTTCTCTCCTGTGTGAGCAGAAATCTCTTCCCAGAATAAATAGACATTATGGTGCTTGATTTTTTCCTTCTGTGTCTAATAGTTATTATAACTCTCAGCTTCTCTCTTTGTTTCAAAATCCACAGGAGCTAAGAATAGAAGTTTAAATTTGGACCTTTTAGACTGTCAATGAGTATTAATTGAATAGTCAGTTGTGACCTTTGTAAGCAATCATTTCACTGAAAATGCTATTATATTTAGAAAATCACAGGTAACATGGTGTGTTTAAATATTTCAATATATTAACTATTTTAATTTTCATATAAAATGTGTGCCATCTGACTTTACATTATAACCTAAGATTATCCTGTACTAAAAGAATATATGTTTATTCTCCTTAAATATATTTCTGTTATACACAGGGTTCTATGACATATGACTAATGTGTCCTAGGAGGAAAACTGACCCAGAGCATACTGAAATTTATGATTTCCTCAGCTGTATTATGAAAGATTTGCATTTTTCACTATGTTTAGGGTAATATATCTGTCAGTAAAGTGGAAAATGGAAAATCCTAAATTAGGCCATAATTATAAATAACATTTCTGTTTGGGGAGTCAGAGGCTCTGCATTCATGTTGTAGCATGCTTTTATTAATGAGTTGTTTCATTTCTGCTATTAGTTATTAAGAAACAGGAGGATGCGAAGAGTATCTCAATATTCTTATAATCAAGTTGTGTAATGGACTGTCAAGCAGACTTAAAGCACATGTCTGGAGTCTAAAGATTATGCTTTGGGCTTAGACAAGTCAATGTAGAATCAGCTACCAAGCAGAGTGCCTATAAATGCAGAGCCCTGATAAGAAGGGAGGCATTCTAAAATCATTGTTCAATTAAAGAAGCAGCCAGCGTATTTTTTCCTTCCTGTTTTAAACTTGATTGAATTTCAGTCTCTTCCCTAAACCTTATTCATGTGGACCCATCGCATTTTCGCTGGGGGCTCTACAGTTTGAACAAGTTCGAAACAAATGTTCCATTTTTGTCTTTTGATGGAATGATTCCATATTCATATCCAGAATTCAGGAGGGATTTTTATTGCTATTTAATCTCATCACCAGCTTTGGTAAGAAAATAGAAATCTATATTTATCATAAACTTAGATCTCTATGCCTATGTCTAATGTGCACAGAAACTGACTCATCTGTGCTCTCTTGCCATGTGCATCATTATATTTGTAAAGATGCGCCCAGAATCCTGTATCTAACAGACATTTATTAGCCATGGCAATGGGCACAAGGGATGCACCCCTGGATGAGTCAATATCTCTGCTCTGATGTGATTGCAGGTTTATGAAGTTTCTGAAGAAATATTAGAGAACCTTGAAGGTATAGTGAAGATGTAGGTTTGGTGAACTTTAAAACAGCAAGAATAGTCAAAACTGGTTTGGCTCAGTGGATAGAGCTTCAGTCTGTGGACTGAAAGGTCTCAGGTTTCATTCTGGTCAAGAGCATGTACCTTGCTTGCAGGCACATTCCCAGTAGGGGGTGTGCAAGAGGCAGCTGGTCTGTTTCTCTCTCATCAAAGTTTCTGGCTCTCTTTCCCTCTCCCTTCCTCTCTGTAAAAAATCAATAAAATACATATTTTAAAACAGCAAGAATAGCATGACTGACCCTCCATTAAGGGGCAAGGAAGAATTCACAGAGCAGTTCTGTTGAAATGGGGCTTAGAATAAGAGTGGACCATCACTAGGCTACAACAGTGAAAAAGGCATTAGAAGCAAACGATGATTGAGGGCTCTCTGTATGCCGGTCTCATTCTGGGCACTTTACATATATTGCCACATTGAACCCTTCTGAAGCCATGAGATGGCATAATAATCATTCCAGCTTAGAAGTGAGCCAACTGCAGGGAGATTGCCCAGTGCCACACATTAAGGGACCAAATGTTGCTGTAGTTTTGCAGCTTTAAATCTAGCAGTTTGGTACAAGAGTCTGATTCCAGACAGGCAAAAACATCACTAAGCTGAGGCCATAAAGGCAGGCCTGCATGTACAAGATCTTTAGTTTGGGAATTATAAGTTCTCAGGTAAATATAGCAAATCAATTAGAGGTTGTGGCCATATTGTGAAGGGTTTTATAGTCCAGGTATTTGTATTTATGACTATTACTTGGTATATATTCATCAATGAAAAACATTTATATGTATAATTTTTTTTCTTTTGGTATCATATGAGATTGCTGAAGGAAATGGTGTGAACAGTGTGACAGGTGGATGTTACAGGGAAAAGAATAGAGCATGCTGGTTGAATCAGGCAAGGGAGCTGTGGTAATTGTACAGGGGAGCGCATTGATTAAAACCATAAACCCAAGTCTGGTGTTATGGAATACAAGACCTGACTAATAAAATGTACCTTATGATCAAACCTCCACATCCAAGTGGAACTTTTGTGATATACAAAGTAAACATAGTGACAAACATAAAAAATAATTAACATTTAACATGAAAAGAAAATTAAACCTGGCTCAAAAGCACTAGCCTTTTCAGCTCTGGCCAAATGCTCAGACAAGATAGAATATAAATGTGGAAACCATTCAGTTTTCATAATCAAAGGAAGCTATTATCCTCAAAGCAGTAACTTCGGAAGAAATAAGCATAACATTAAAGAAGCCTCCCTTTGAATAACTTACTCCCCAAGAGTGAATAGGCTGGATTGCAGGCAGGTATCTGGTGGACCTCTTCAGAAAGTGTAAAAGGACAGTGGGGTGTGAATGGCTTCAGGCTGTGAGAACAGAAGCCTGAGTTCAAAGGCAGAGATTTGTATATTTGCATCAGCTTTTAAACTTTTTTATCTTTGAAACATAACCATTTGGTCTAAGTCCTCCCCCCCCCCCCCCCACACACACACACTTTTTTTTTAACCACAGACATGGTGACATTTTGCCTGTTCTGGCTATTTTCTGCTAGAGAAATGTTATGTCAAGTCTCTAGATCAGATCCAGAGAGTAGTGGCAAGGTTGTAATATATATAAAATATCCACTCACTTAATTAGAGGTTAATTATATGGTTCCCTCAACCACCAGAGAGAAAAATATCCATTGATCCTGCCCAAGTGCTAAGTGAGATATTCCTTTAAAGCAGGTAAGACTTCTAGCTGATTAATTTACAGAACACTAAAGAAGCAGCATGTTCTACTCAGCAATGCTAAGATAGACTTGGGTTAAATAAAATTACACTCATCACTGTATCCCAGGATCCAGCAGAGTACATGGCACACGGTAGGGACTCATACGTTTCTGTTGCATGATAAAGGAACTAAGTCACAGTTTCTAATCTGTTATGAAAATTGGTTGATTATAGGTAAACATATCTAAAATGAGTGTTGGCACTACTCTATTCTAATGTCTCATTAGGCTTAGTCAAATGGCTTCAACATTTCAGTCTAGCATTATCTGCCAAGATGAAATTTTATATGGGGATTTAAAGGAATCAAATGTAATGCAGAACTTTTGCTAATGAAAGAGGTCAGGGAACTAAATATAAGCTGTTCCTTGCCTCACCAAAGCTTAATTCTACCACACCAGACAGTTTCCAGGGAATGAGGAAGTAAATTGAAAGCTTTAGGGCTATATTTATTGTAAGTAGATCATCTTCTTTTTATACTGTCTACTATTTTCAGTTTATTCACAGATCATAGTCTTAATTTCAGAGCCTTCCCTCCACTCTCTCTTATCAGTTTCTTTTAGCTTTATACTTCAGTGAGGACATGAATACATACTTAGTGGTGTTTTTTTATTTTTAATTTTTATTTTTTTTCTTTATTGATTAAGGCCCTGGTCAGCAAACTGCAGCTCACAAGCCACAAGTGGCTCTTTGGCCCCTTGAGTTTTTAGCAAAGGTCAGCTTAAGAGTACCCTAATTAAGTTAATAACAATGCACCTAGCTATATAGTTTAAGTTTAAAAAATTTGGCTCTCAAAAGAAATTTCAATTGTTGTACTGTTGATATCTGGCTCTGTTGACTAATGAGTTTGCCGACCACTGGATTAAGGTATTACATATCTGTCCTTATACCTCCATTGCCCCCCCCCGCCCCACTCGTGCCCTCACCCCCTGATATCTGTGTCCTTTGGGTAGGCTTATATGCATGCAAACAAGTCCTTTGGTTGATCTCTCCCCTTTCCCCCCACCCTCCCCTGCCTTCCCCTTGATGGTCTGATCTACACTTCTGACTCTGGAACTGTTTTTGTTCATCAGTTTATGTTGTTCAGTATATTCCACAAATAAGTGAGATCATGTTATATTTATCGTTCTCTGACTAACTTATTTTGCTTAGCATAATGCTCTCCAGGTCCATCCATGCTATTGCAAATACTGGAGTTCCTTTCTTTTTACAGCAGTGTAGTATTCCATTGTATAGATGCACCACTATTTTTAATCCCCTTACCTGCTGATGGGCACTTAGATTATTTCCAAATCTTAGCTACTGTAAATTGTGCTGCTATGAATACAGGGGGCATATATCCTTTCTGATTGGTATTTCTAGTTACCTGGGATATATTCCTAGAAGTAGGATCACTGGGTCAAATGGGAGTTCCATTTTTAGTTTTTTGAGGAAACTCCATACTGCTCTCTACAGAGGCTGCGCCAGTCTGCATTCCCACCAGCAATGCATGAGGGTTCCTTTTTCTCTGAATCCTGGCCAACACTTATCATTTATTGATTTTTTGATGATAACCATTCTGACAGGTGTGAGATGGTACCTCATTGTCATTTTGATTTGTATCTCTCGGATGATTAGTGACTTTGAGCATGTTTTCATATGTCCCTTGGCCCGCCTTATGTCCTCTTTTGATTGTATTGTAGTAAATTTTTAATAATTTAAAGAAAACTATGTGTCTTGATACTTAATGTTAAAACAACTGTCTCATGTGAAGTATTACAAAATTGTCCCAGTTTTTGTTTGAGGGTAAGACAGTAGATTTTAAAAGTAGCAAAGGAGTACTTAACTCCTTCTCCATAATTAATAGGCTGTAATGTTGTAAATGCACATTTTTGAAATGTAATTTAAAAATCAAGCTTTTGTTAAATGTGATGAACTTTCATAGTCTCTTAGAAACTACCTTTGAAGACATGATTTGTATCTATTCAGAAGTCTGGTCCTGCATGCAAACTCATAATGAGCAGACTCTGTTATGTAACTTTCCCCATAAGGGCAATGTGACCTCACTTTGCTCTCTTCTGAATATTTCTTTTTATTTCTAGGCTGAAAAAATAATTAAGTTTTTAATAGTGAATCATTTAGGGGTTTGATGATAGATTTTAACAGAATTAACATTTAAGTATTAAAAAACCCACACATAATTGCAGAATTATACAATATCCTAACATAAAATTCATTATTATATTTTAACTAAAATATGAAGGATTCTTGCAACATTTAGGCATTAAATAAGTTTGAGAGATGTTACAATTGACCTTAAAGTGTGACAGTAATTTTTTTTATTGTCTTAAGTTTTACGTATGTCTCCTTTTCCCCCAGTTGACCTTCCTTTCCCCCAACCATTCCCACCCCAGGCAAGCCTCCACCACCCCAGTTTCTGTGTCCATTGGTTATGCTAATAAACATATCCCAAAAGCCTAAAGCTTTCAAGCGCTAGATTTTGCAGCGAAGTCTACCTTGTAGGAAAAAATAATAATAACTTACTATATGTGTATAAGCTTTTCAAAGTGAATTTTTAAGGGAAACCTAATAGACTGCAAATATAATAAAATATGCTGGGAAAATGCAATTAAAAACGCTGTGGTCGTCAAGTATGCAAATATGCCCATCTGTTGAACAAACCCTTGGGATACCATGGAATTGATGAAGAGAAGTGAATTATTTTTCAAGCATTCCTGTCAGAAGTCATGCATTTTAAGCCTAACTGAAGAATGGAATACCTTCAAAAGATTCTTAATTTTTCTTTTTTCTGTTCCAGGTAGTTAGTTACTGGAGTCACTGTGATTGAGAACAAATATAGACCCCGATAATCTGGAAGGCACTAGAATAATATTATAGGTATAAATTGGTCTACTACACATGTGTCAAACACAAGGCCCGCGGGCCAAATCCGTCCCGCCAGGCCTTGCAATGTGGCCCGCACCGCGCTGTCATCACTGCACTCCGCTGCGTTTCCATCACAATGACAGTTTATGACTGTTCAGTAAACCATTCGGCCCGCGATTTAGGCTGGATTTTAGATTTTGGCCCCTTCTCTGATTGAGTTCGACACCCCTAGTCTACTAACACAAGATGTTCCTACCTATCAATTAAGAAGCATTATTCTGAGACATTTTTATATTGAATTTTCAAGAGCAACAATTCATTTATTGCTTAAGTATGCATGCATTGTTGAGATACATTTGTTGTTATATAATCTATAAAGTAAGTCATGTGTGGATAGGAGGGTTTAATGACGAGTGATTTTTTTCTCACATATAGGACATGGTATGAAATGCTAAGAGCTCATGAAGGTTGACTACCAGGCCCAGCTGGTGTTTGCCTCCTTTGGTAGTTCTCCTTAGTGTCTGCATTTGTTTTTCTGCTGGAATCCCAAAATAGGCTTAAGTGATATCATCAAGTGACGTCTGATTTTATTTTTTCCACATGTGCTAGTTAATGGTCAAATGGGGTACCATAACCTTTCTTGTCCCACCAATTTTGACATGAGCAGCAAGACAAACATTTTAATGCCCTGAATCTATCTGAAGTACAATATGAGGACTGTTTTTTCTGAACTAGAGGCCTGATGCACGAGATTAGTACAAGAGTAGGCCTTCGTTCCCCCTGCTGCTGGCACCAGCTTCCGTCCAACACCCAGAACCCAGGAATCCCCCTGGCCACAGGCACATGGGACCTGGGCTAACCTCACAGAGGGAGGCCTCACCAACCCATTGCAGCCCACCAGTTGGTGCCCAGACCTCCCTCTTTGGTATGATCGTAGAGCCCCCCAATTGATCACCCTGCCGGGTGGTGGCCTGGGCCTCTATCTGTGATGCAATCATGGGTGATGGCCAGACCCCTGACAAATCATATTGCACCTGCCTTGGCTGGCCTAGCACCAGTGGGTGTCATAGCATGGTCCCAGATGGTTGACTGGATGGTTGGTCCCTTGTTCCACTGTTCAGTTGATTTGCATATTATACTTACTACTCTGTTTCCCCGAAAATAAGACAGTGTCTTATATTAATTTTTGCTCCCAAAGATGCGCTAGGTCTTATTTTCAGGGGATGTCTTATTTTTCCATGAAGAAGAATATGGTACACATTTATTGTTAAATGAAAATAAAGGAAATTTATTACCTGTATACGGTACGGTAGTACGGTGGTTGTCAACACAAACCAGACAAGCTGTGAATCCTACAGTATCAAGAATTTACTCATTTATTCAATGATAATCATGTCATCATCTTCTGGAACATCATCATAATCCAATTCCTGAATTTCCTAGTGAATTTCTTGTGACTCCATTTCTTTCAGAATCAGTGGACCAAATCTCTCATGTTTAGCCTAGGGGGGCCTTATTTTCAGGGGGTTGACTTATATTTCACTCAGAAGGAAACCTGTAAGAAGGTCTTATTTTCGGAGGATGTCTTATTTTCGCAGAAACATGGTAGTTATCTGGTACATAAAAATGCATGCACTGGAGTTGGGGTCCCTCAGCCTGGCCTGCCCCCTCTCACAATCTGGGACCCCTCAGGAGATATTAGAGAGCCAGTTTCATCCCAAACCTTCTAGGCCAGGCTAAGGGACCCCACTGATGCATGATTACCTGCATCAGGCCCCTAGTATGCATATAAGATCTTTGGTTTATCTCTTCCTGCCCTCCCCCATTCACCCTTTCCTCTGAGATTCATTAGTCTGTTCCTGTATCCATGCCTGTGGTTTCGGCTCCTGCGTTAATCCTCTGACCCCTGGTGATCAGTGCATGTAATAGCTACTGGCCTACTGCTTAGGCTTTCATATATATTACTAATGAAGGACTGAACATTATATTCACTTTTTACTTTTTTCTTACACTTGTAAGTGTTGAAAACTTTCTATGTCTCAGAGTTACACTGGAAATACAATAATTAGCAAGATAGGAAAAAGCACTGCACTATAGTGGTTTTACTTTTTTTACATATTCATCTCTAGATTTCAGATGTCAAGTGCAGGGGAAGTGAATGAACCTGACAACAAAGGGGTACTTGGACACTCCTGATATATTAGTGCGTTAGATGTTGGTTTTACCTCACAGGTCCAGTATTCTTTAACAACCTTAACCCATGTGTTCCCCGAGTTATGCCATTCTTTTTGTTTTGTCTAGTCCAGTACAAAAACATACAGTGATAATTAAAGTGAAGTCCCTGCAGTATCAACATCACATAAGGACTTGATAAAAAGCCAAATATTAGGCCCCCACATTATTCCTACTGTATCCCTGAGAGTGGGGCTTAGTAATCTCAATGTTAACAACCCTGCAAGGCAAGTGATTCTAATGCATGTTAATTTTTAGAGCCACTGGCCTGTAATAAAAAATATAACATTGTGTTGACCACAGTCTATAATGGATTCTAATACCACAGTGGATGTTTCCTAATTCTCCAGTCAATTGAATCTTGATGCTCTAGAAGACCTTCATTCCAATGGAGAAATTATGTTTCTATCTTCATTATTTTTGCTGCACTGATAATTATTGCATCAAAAAATCATGTAATATTCACTGGTACTCATTTGTTACAGGGGAAGTATCAAACTCACTCTCTTCACACTTAACAGTTTGCCTTCTCAGAGTGAGATATCCATTCAGGGTCTTCCAATACCTGGAGAAGTAACTATCATCACCTCAAAGTTCCAAGATGAGGGAATCTCTAATTGGGAACCCTGAATTTTAATGAGGGTTGCAGATGGCAGGAGTACTGGGGGACTGGTTGAAAGAGGTGAATGGATTGAGAAGTACAGATTAGCAGTTACAAAATAGTTATGGGGATGTTAAGTACAGTACAGGAAATATAGTCAATAATGTAATACAAAGTATGGTGCCAGATGGGAACTGGAAATATCAGGGGGAACACTTTGTTAAGTATATGATTTTCTAACCCTATGCTGTACACCTGAAACTAATAAAAAATATTAAATGTAAACTGTAATTGGAAAAAAAAATTTAAGTAAGTTATAAAATTAAAAAAAAACACACTTTAAATAATCTAAACATTTAAGCAGCAAAATATCTGTATTTCACTGGTAGTAATAGTAACTTCTAAGTACAAAATAACAATGTGACAATGGATCATTTTGTAATTAAATCTTTTAATTCCTTATATAGTCATTGAGTTTTATTCCCTGAAAGATAAAGGGTTAGATTCATTTAGTAATTAATAATTAAGTCCCTATTATGAGCAGGTGTATATGAAAGTGACTGTAAAGTTAATTAATATGGCATTATCATTGTCTTCAAGAACTTAGAGTTCAGTAATAGATATGAAATATGCATGCACAGCTCTATAATGTGGGCAAAGTGATACATTTATGGGCAGCAGAATATGACTTGGCAAGTAAAATATAATGTAAAAATTTTGTCCATTTCTTGGTAAATTATTGCTCATAACTTGGCTTTCTTGAATAAAAAAAAAAGTTCATATTTCATTTTATGTGATTTTTTTTTTTTAAAGAAATGGGACCAAAAAGGAAGAGACAGAGATCTCAAGCTGTTGGGCTTTGAAATTTTGGCAGAGATTTTTTTTCTCTCTGAAAATAATTTGTTGGATGAGAATTCAAAACATCTGCCTCTTTAGCCCTATTCAGACATCCATAATGCTGCCTCAGAAGACACAAAATAGTGAAGAGCCAGGCTTATCCTACTGGGAACACCATTTGAAATGTTGGCAGGGAAGCAGAGCAAATCCTGGTGACTCCTATGCACATTCAAACCACTCACTTTCATTCTTAGACCTCAATCACCATCATTTCTATGGAACCTACAGAATGCTCGGCATTGATATGCAAACGAATGTGCCAACAGCAGCTACAGTATTTATTTTCCACGTGCTTTGCACGCCAGAGTTCTGAAAGGCTTCCCACAGTTTAATACACAGCACCTTCAATGAATTCACCTGAAAACAGTCAACCAGCTTCACATGAGAGTAGAGTGTGGAAACCTTGACATATTCCCGAGGATTATTTTAAGTTAGTTAAATGGCACTGATATCTTTTTAAGTTGATAAAATGGTACCGAGCAAGAAGAGAGCATTTGAAGTCTTTGTTTCTACCTATGCTCTTTCAAGTCACATAAAACGTTTGGCACAGTTGACATTTGAGCTGTAAGGTCCAATGGAACAGGTTGGCCCTGTTTTTTTGTGAGCTGACTTTCTTTCTTAGCAGAGCAATTACATTGCCTCTCTGGTGCAGGCTACTTTCCTTGCCTGCCAGCCTGTTGTACTCTTCCAAGAGGAATGAAAAGTGAAAAGGGGTAGAGATTATGATAATGGAACTAAAAAGGAGGGGAAGCAGAAGGAATTTACTCCTCTTCTTTTCTATTTCCCTTCTCCCAAGTCTTCATGTAATGAGAAGACTCTGGAGATGTGAACATTTTTATAATCTATGCCAAACGCCATCTGCTGGGAGCATATTTTGTAAACCTGCAGGGCCTGGATCTGAGAGAAAAAAAAAGGAATTTGGTAAAAGCCATTCTTTGTTGTACTGTTTATTTCCCGAAGTGCCAGACTTTCCTATGGTGTCCCAGAAGCTCTGCTTCTAAGAAAGTAAACGGGAAGTGTGAAACATCTAGAAAGAGGTTTGATGTCATACAGCCCCGCTGTCTTAGTTTCTTTTCACTGATGCTCCAGAGAAGAGTGTTATTTCTGAATCATTGGATCATTCCAGCTGTCTCATTAAGAACATTTCCCCAATGATTGCCAAATAAGAACACATTGAATAACTGTGAATGATTAACCAAAGGTCGTCATTCATTCAACCAGCACTTATCAGGCAATTTGATTGACGATACCGAGGGAAACATCTAGGCACACACATGCATGTACAAATGTGCACACCTGCACCTACTTTTCCCCACCTACCCACAAACCAATTCTGCTCTTCAAGAACTTGTTAGCTTTCCTTGGCCGAGTGGCTCAGTTAGTCGGAGCATCGTTCCTACTCCAAAAGGTTGTGGTTTGATTCTAATCAGGTCTCATAACCAGGTTGCAGGTTCATTCTCCCATGGGAACATGCATGGGAGGCAATGGATCAATGTTTCTCTCTCACATCTCTCTCTCTCTCTCTCTCTCTCAAATTCATTTAAAACAAAACACAAAAAAACATATCTTCTGATGAGGATTTAAAAAAATGAACTCACAACCTCGCTTAGCAGAGAATATATAATAATGCTCTGAAACTTGCAATCAGAGTGATAACCTATTATATGCCCTTTTATACTTGGCTTTGATTTTTGTAGTCATTAATTAACCGGGGAGTTCCCTTTTTAATTATGCAACCTGTAATGGGCACGTACTCTTTCACTAGGACGTGTCAGTACGTCACGCCCAGAGGACGTAATTTCATTTTATTATTTTTTACAATATTTATACTTAATTTTAAAAAATGATATATATTTTTCATTTATTTATATATAAAGCACAAAGGAAAATACAAAATTACAAACAAATAGAAAAGAATACCAACAAATAAATGGAAACATCGAATTAAAAAATTATAAATTTTACAAACAATTATAAAGATTACAAAAAATATCCCTCTCAGGGTGTAACATATATTTCAAGGATGTATTCATATGTCCTACCCGTTTCCGATATTGTTTACATTTGACGTATTTATAGGTCCCAGGTTAAACTTTTGCATCTTTTTCTACCTTACCCAACCTCTATTTAATTATCCTTTTCATTTTTTTCTGAGTGTGTTTCCTCTCACAGGCTCTCTCTCTCCTACTTGCTATTGGTCTTGCTTCATTTTCTCCTTTATCTCTTCTTGTCTCAATTGTATATTTTTTTCTTTTTCATTCTACATGAAACTTTTTTTTAATTTTTTAACATTTATTTATTTATTTATTTATTATTTATTTATTTATTTATTTTTTACAGAGAGGAAGGGAGAGAGATAGAGAGCTAGAAACATCGATGAGAGAGAAACATCAACCAGCTGCCTCTTGCACACCTCTACCAGGGATGTGCCCGCAACCAATGTACATGCCCTTGACCGGAATTGAACCTGGGACCTTTCAGTCTGCAGACCAAGGCTCTACCGCTGAGCCAAACTGGTTTCGGCGAAACTGTTTGTTTCTAAGTTACCTCTGTTTTAGGAAATAAAATAACTCAAGTTAGATTCCACTCTTACTTTTGGTTTATAATTGATGTTCTACAGGGACTTTGAGACTAACCAGATTTAGCTTTTAAATTTTCTCCAGAGTCCATAGTATTCTCTGTCTTTCATGGGCATTTTGTAAGGCAAATCATTAGCAACCCCAAGACTCCTTGTAGTCTTCCTAAAGAACTAAGGGCAGGTTAGATCTCTGAGTACCTACTAAGACATACGCAGCTTGGAGTTACTATTGTAGCATGAATATGTGAAATAAGCTTTTAGTACTAGAATCACTACAGGTTGAACAGTGCCCTTCCACAACTGACCCAAATAAGTAAAAATGGTAGAAACTGAGAGTTTTGTGTTTTGTTTTGTTTTTAATTTGATACACATACTGAAAATGGTTTCATTTCTTATCATTTAATTTAAAAACAAAATAAGACAAACATTGGAAGAGCAACCAAAAAGAAGTTTAGATTTCAAAGCTGAAAACAATCTGGCTCCCCTCAGTATGTAGAACAAGTTGGTGAGATGGAAAGGAAGTTTAAACCTTGGGGCCCAATGAGCTTTATATATATCTCTCTCAGATCCCAATGCTTCCTGAAGGTTTGTATCAATAGAGCCATGTTATTGGCAGGAAAGGGAAAGATCAGAGAGGTTCTCAAGGTTACAAATCATATTAGTTTTCTAGGGCTGCCATAATAAGCACTACCCAGTGGTGTCTTGAACAACAGAAATGTTTGGTCACATGGTTCTAGAGGCCTGAAGCTTGAGATCAAGGTGTTGGCAGGGTTGCTTCCTTTGAGGGCTGTGAAGGAGGATCTGTTCCAAACCCCACCCTGGCTTGCTTCTTTGCTAGATTCTTTCCCATTCCTAAGCATATCCCTGTCCTCAGCCTTTATCTTCCCACAGTAGTCCATGTGCATGCCTGTGACCAGACTTCCCTTTCAAGATTTCAGTCATATTGGATTGGGGTCTCAATCTACTCAAGCATCACTTCATCTTAGCTAATTAAAATTTGCAGCAACTCTATTTTCAATAAGGTCACATCCTGTGGTATGGGAGTTAGGCACTTAGTGTGAATTTTGGAGGGCACAAGTCAAACCATAGATCCCCATAAACCTGTTAAAAAGTCCAGTGTGGGAGACTTGTTTACACTGAAGACCTTGTCACTTAGCAGAGAGGGGAAGTATCTAAGTTCTTGTATCTCTAGCTGAACACACTGATGAGTCTCACTTCAAGAGTATTGTCTATCAAGACTTTGACTAATGCCTCAGTGTATAAATGAAAGCCCATATTATTGAGAATATGACTTGAGAATTGAAATGCATTTTTATCGTACAAAAAGGGTCACCAGCCATGGGTAAATCCAAAGTACACACCAGTAAATCAGTTAGGCAATATTGAAGCTTATGGAGTGCAATTAAAATCATCTCTGTCTTTTTTGATATCACAACCTTTACTTAAAACTTGTTACTATGATCTCATATATTGATATTTTCCTAACATCAAGCTTTGTTCTCAGTCTTTCGGAAATGTCACCTTCTGAGGCAATGCATAAAGAACAATGTTTTTGTTACTCTGTTCATATACCCATTATAATCATTATATATTTGATATAGCTCAAAAATAGGCTGATGCAAATATAAAGTTAACAGCCATTTAATTTGGAAATATCTATATTTAAGGATAAACTTATATAAATATATATGTTATATACACATATGTGCATGTAAATATGTGTGTTATGTATATGTTATGTAAATACATATGTGTTATACTTAAAGAATTTATGTATTGTATGCATTTTTATATTATACTAGAGGCCCATTGCACAAATTTGTGCCTGGATGGGGTCCAGTTTGCCTGTCCCCAATTAAGGTAGATCGGGGCTAGGCTTGTCCAAAGGAGGAGATGGCAGGAGGTTGGCCAGCCAGCCCACTCCAATTGGGCCCAATCAGGGCCAGACTGGATGGGGGAAGAGGCCATGGGCAATTGGCCAGCAGGCCCTGCCCCCGATTGAGGTTGGGGGTCGATTGAGGGCAGGGCCAGTCATGGGGAAAAGCTGTGGGTAGTTGGCCAGCCATCTCAGCCCCTGAATGTGGAAAGGGTGCCAATTGGGGGGCTAGCAGCCTGGAGAAGGGGCCACTGGTGGTTGGGGTGGGGAGGCCAACCTGGGGTGGGGCAGGCTGATCAGGGAGGAGGCTGATCCAGGGGAAAGGGGGCCATTTGGCCATAGGCTCATTCTTGATTGGGGTGGCAAAGTCTGATTAAGGGCAGGCAGGCAGGGGGGAGGGGCCATCAGGTTGGCCAGCCAACCCCACCCCTTGATTGGGCCAGTTTGCTGGCCATAGTAGGCATCATAGCAACTGGTTGTTATGGTTATTATGGCCATTATAGTCACTGGTTATATATATATGTATATATGTATATGTATATGTATATATATATATATATATTATAAAACTTACAAAGTTTTATATATAAAATATAAACTACATATAAATATATAAAACTATATAATGTAGATTTTATATAAAAATATCATTTATGGAATATATACATATATATTCTTTTTAGTCTTATATGATTTTTATTGTTTTTTTATCACCATTTAATAAAAAAAATTGCTTATATTGATTATAGGGCTGATGAGAAATTCTACCTCTACAAAAACTGCGACAAATAGGTAGCTGAGGACAGATATTGACTGTGTTCTAAGAGTAGCTCTGAGAGATTTTGATATATTTGAAAAGTCACTTTCTACCCAACATGGTTTGCTTCATGGTTAGAACTAATTATAGTTGTTGAAGTTCTGTGACAAAGCAATAAACTGATGTACATTAATATCTAGGTAACAATCAATACTAAACCCAAAGGGTGTCTATGTTGAGTGTTTAATATAAACAATATGCTGTGGATGTGGGAACACAGCTTCTCAATTCTGAACTTGTCTTCCCTAATTGACTTAATGTGAAAGCAACATACCCAGGCATTAGCAGGAAAGCTTCTTTAAGGTTTAATGTGGGATATGAACCCATTACTTGAATGAAAGTTTCCATAAAGGAACAGAGCTCCTCTCTTCCTTGTGCATGAGTCATCTTCCAAGATTTCAGTTGAAAGCAAGTTATTTTGGACTTGTGATAATTTTTTTTCTATATATATATATTTTAAGTTTTAGATGTAGATTTAGTAGTTATGTTTTGAGGAACCCAAAATCTTATTTAAGTATAGCAAATGTCCACCTATGAATTTTTGTTCTGGCCTTTACGTGTTTATGGCAACATAAACAATGTCCAGCCTTCTCTGAATGACCAGGAAGGGTTTACACTATTTCTGGATTGTGGGAACTTGATGATATGTAGGGGAAAGTCTTATAAGTTCCCAAGCACACAGGCCGAGACAAGTCGAAAATTAACTCTGGCCTGAAGCAGAAAAAGGAATGCCCATTTCTCATCTATCTATTCATTTCTCAGACATACTAGTAAGCACAGATGAAAGAGAAACAAGCAACTAAACAAAGAAAAACCACAGATCATCTTTTCCCGAAGTTGCTGAGATCCAGGAGGAGGAAAGAGGATATAATTATAATTATATATAGGATAATGAACAGCACAACACTGAGCGCTAACACTGAGTGAAAGGTGTACACAAGACTCCCAGGCAACATGGGGGACAAGCACCTTTCTGATTCTGGAATAGAGAATCCTGCTTCCAGTGAAGAGGGAGTGATCTTTGAACCAAATCTCGGAGAGAGCTTTACCACTGAGGGACTGTGCAATCATTTACTGAGGGAAAAAAAGAATGTACTTTAATCATAAAAGTAAAATCAACTTTGATATAAATATACAAGTGGTCATACAATTGATTTAAATTACTTGTCAGGCTTCTTTTAGGAGTATTAGATCATTCATATGTTTATTTATGTATTGTCTTACAACATGTTTTGAATCCAACATCATTCTTGACCTGTTATTACATCAGTAACTTTGTAGAAGCTGTAATTCTCTATCATACCATTTTTTTTTTCTGTGGACTACTTCTAGAAATTTCTCTTATTTTATTTGTCTTTATATATGTATTTATTTTTGTTTTAATTGCTTTGAGATAGAAAGAGAGGGAGAAAATCAGTGTGAGAGAAAAACATTCATTGGCTGCCTCCTGTATGTGACTAGACTGGAGATCTAACCTGCATCCTAGGTATGTGCCCTCACCAGGAATAAAACTCACCACCTTTTGGTATATAAGACGAGGCTCAAACCAGCTGAGCACACCAGCCAGAGCAAAATTTCACTTTTTTTCTAGTCAGACTAGACCAGAGATGATGATGATAATAAATAAAACCTGAATAAATGATTTCCCCATGAAAACATCTCTCATATATGAAGGAAACATTTTGACAAGTAAAAACATTAGCTTCCATTTTATAACATTTCCTATAAACTTCTCATGGTAGTTTATATTGAGCTTGATAACACATGAAAAATAAAAAGAGATTTTATCGTTGCCTTTCTGCTGATTTGACAGAGTTTTGACAGGTTGGCCAAGTGTTTTTATGTTTTATCATTCTTCTAAAACAAACTGTATATTATTGGTATCTATTTCTTATTCTATCTTATTTTTATTTACTCCAAATGTCTATACTAATAAAAGGGTAATATGCTAATTAGACTGGATAGACTGGATGTCTTTAGGACATCCTTCTGGACAAAGCCATGGTGACAGGGGCTGAAACAGAGGCGCTTAGGGGCAATCAGGCCAGCAGGGGAGAGCGGTTAGGAAATATCATGCAGGCAGACAAAGGGGTTAGGGGTGATAAGGCAGGTGATCAGTTAGGAGCCAGCAGTTCTGGATTTCAAGAGGGATGTCTGACTGCCAGTTCAGACATCCCTCGATGGGTCCCGAATTGGAGAAGGTGCAGGCCAGGCTGAGGGACACACGAATTTTGTGCACTGGGCCTCTAGTATGAATTATAAGGAATACACTGTAAAACATATTCCACCAATTGGAGGGGGTAGTAATAAATATTATGAGTGATTAGATACAGTGGAAAACTTAGGTTAGAGCTTTGACTACCAGTTACACCCCTGGCCCTACACTCACATGCACTTTGTCTCATGCTGACAAATGTCACTAGATAGTTTTTCCATCTGTAAAAGGGGAACAGGGATGGCTACATGGGCATTTAGTGTCTGAGGGGAAATGAAATATGCTTTGGTCCAACTCCTACAGCCTCCCAGCTTTCTGGACTCTGGGATGACTTCTGAGCTGCCTCATCTGTACTCACCCTCTCCTTCTGTGGCCCCTGCTATGTAACTGCTGCCACTTTCTACCTCTGAAGGAAGATCCAAGTTCCCATAACTGCCCTGTTTTCTCAAAGGGGATCTAGGAATGGGTGCTGGGCAGGGAGGGGTTGAGCATGTACTTATTAGGAATAGTGTTTCAGAGCAGGGCATGGCTGTGAGCTGGCAGCAACAGTAAACAACCAGAGAGTGAATGACAGGGATTTTTCACCCACTCTTACCCAGGCACCAAGTGCATGCCAATGCAGAAGCTGCAATTCCTTTTGAAGTCATCAGTCCACCATGGGTTCCTGTACCAAACAAGTAAAAAGGGGACATTGACTTCCTCGCCCCAGCTAGATCACCACATTTTCATTTTGACCTGAAACCCACAAATTATGGTGCAGGCCCTGAATGGAAAACATGCAAAACTCAAACAGTGGTTGTAATTAAATAAAATACATATATAATACTTAGCATAATGATGGGCATGAAAGAGGTTTTTTGTAAAGTTCCCATTTTTCCCAAAGTCACAGTATTTTACTTATTTGCTTCTATTAATACATAGCCAGATCTGTATTAAATGTGTATAATTTTTTTATTCCAATCTAACTAAACTCATTCTCATGTGATACCTCAACTGAATATCATAAATACTAGTAATAGCTCTTAAAAAGGAGATATTTATTGAATTTGGTTAATACCTAAGATACACTTAAATACTTGCCACAGAGGCATTCCTCCTCAGTATGAATATGACAGTGAATGAGAAGGATGGGGTTACTTTTGGACCATGTTTTTCATTGCTTCTAGACCCCCATATTCAATACCTTTTACAAAAAGAAAAAGGAAAGAATTGTAGCAGTTCTTAATGAACCCAACCAAATAGGCAGGTTGATGTCACAACAGTCTCTGTCCATGGACGTCCATTCTTCTCATGCTCCATATCCTAGCTAGCAAAGTAGTGCTTGCCTATTGAATCCCTGTAGCTCTCATACCAGAAACACAAGCTCACTAGCCAATAATTGGCTATCTCTGAAGACAGCCATTAGAAGTGGACTTCCAATTCATATTACTTATTTTATCATACTTCTTTGATCATGCTTAGGAAGACTACCTAGTTAACAAATTATTGTGGTCAGCACTTTAGACCTATATAAAGTAGCTTGTTTTGAGGTATCAGTATGTTTAAAATTTATAACCATATAAAATCAAATTATTGTGTGTGTTTCTTTTACAAAGGAAGTTTTATAAAATGTCTATTCACTATACAGTATTATTAAAATACAATTATATGTGACTCAATGTGTTTTGAAAATAAAAATACAAATTTGAAGTTAACGTTTTTATGACTTGCTGTTATAGATCCGTGCTATAGAATAGTTACAGTATTCATTCTAAAATGAAGCTATCAATATTACATGAAAAAAGTGGTTAAATAACTTCAGATTTTAAAATATCACAAATAGAAAGGCATGGCATGAATTTTTATTATTCAATGAAGGTTGAAAGAGAGAAAATTGCATGATAATCTAAACTATGCTGCCTCATAGAATTTTAAAGTTTCATCCTGGTCTCTTGTTTATAAGTAGACAATGGAAAATTCTGGAATTAATCAGACATCGGTATTGATATGTCCTCTGACACTCATAATCCATATAACTGAACCGAACACACGTGAAAATTATTTACTTAAGCAACTTATATGTCATATACACCTCAGAGGAGTTTGGTAAGTGGGATAATGTAGAGAGTGCTTGGTATAATGTGCATTGAACAAACAGAACAAAGTGTGAGATTCTTCTTAATATTTTTATTGGTTTTACTATTCCCAAGAGGAATCTAAAGCCACATTATACACTTACCATTATATGAGGATTTTACCATTTATTGTTGCCTGCTTCAGAAGGTATGATTTAACTTATAGTAACATTCAAACATAATATTAGCCACATGCTAATAAGTTCTGGAGTAAGAAGATTTAAGTTCTGGAGTAAGAAGATTCTGGTCTACACAAAACTGTTATAAAATCTAAATCACTATGTACTTAGTGTGATTAAGACTAGTATAAATAGATTAAATTGTTTATATTTCGCTTTTAGCTTTTCATAGGATTTGCAAGAACATAGGAGCTGATTATTATTACAAATAAATTCCAATTTGCTTTTGCATATACTATCAAGTATGTTTACTGTTTTTTAAAGGAATAAATTGGATTAACTGCTATAATAACCAAAACTCGAAATTTAAGAACACCAGGTGGTTATAATTTTCAGTCTAATATTAGTTTAGTGCCAGCAAATAGACCCATAAAGAACGAGGGGAATGGGAAATCAGGAAAAGGGCATTTTAAAAAGTAGAAATAGACTAGAAAGAGATAAACCACATTAAGAAAATAAAGGAAGAAAAGAAGGAAACAAAAGCAAACAACATAGAATGGAGCAGAAAGATGTTTTAAAAATAATAAAAATGAGCCCTAGCCGGTGTGGCTCAATGGTAGAGTGTCGGTCCATACACAGAAGGATCATGAGTTCAACTCCATGTCAAGGGCACATACTTGGGTTGCAGGTGCCAACTTCTGCTTAACACATCAGGTGCTTTCTGGAGGCAACCAATAGATAAGTCTCTCTCATATGGATGCTTTCCTCCCTCTTTTCCCCTCCCTCTCTTACTCTCTCTAAAAATCAGTGGAAAACATACCCTTGAGTAAGGATTAACAACAACAACAACAACAACAACAATCAATAAAAATGAGCCTCTTTTGTTTCCTACAATTGCTTCCTTTCTCTGTCTAGTCTTAGGTTTTAATTATTCTCCCTCTGGCCTGGTATGTAACCCTGACACTTCCTTTGCGACATCTACTACCCTTTCCAAGCCTGGCCTACACAACCAAATACAAACATGTAAAAACAGCCATCTTCACCTTTCCCTGAGATTTTTTCCAAAGCTTGGTGGATAGTATTCTAATGGAAGAAAGTATCCTTCCTCCCTTCCCTTCCCAAAACCGCAGGTTTATTGTTATGTCAGAGCACGACATTACCAAGTGTTCTGCAGAAGTACACCTTTTAGGAACTGGATAAAGTCCTTTTTAAAAAAAAAAATTAGATATTTTATTTATTTATTTATTTATTTATTTATTTATTTATTTTATTTGAGAGAAGAAGGAAGCGGGAGAGAGAGACAGAAATATCAATGATGAGGGAGAATCATTGATTGGCTGCCTTCTGCACGCCCCACACTGGGGATAGAGCCCACAACCTGGGCATGTGCCCTTGACCTGAATCAAACCTGAGACCCTTCAGTCTGCAGACCAAAGCTCTATCCACTGAAACAAACTGGCTAGGGCTCCCTTTTTTCTTTTTTTTTTAACTCACATTTGCCTTTTCCTGGGTAAGTTCTTTAGGTAAATCTCTTATAGTTTCTGTGCACTGGGTTCCTATAAAATAAATTAAAAATATTAATACAGCTTGTTAAGAATGATATGCCATAATGAATAAGAAAAATATATTCTAAATTGTAATACATTTTCAAATGTGTATCATTACATTAAAATGACTTGATAGCCAGCTTTATTGAAACTGAAAGTACTGATATTGAATTTTTAGAATGCCATTAAAAATACTTAGAAAAATTAGGTAAAGTTGACCAAAATTATTGTTTGATTTGTTTTTGTTTTACAAATAGCATGAAAGTTTCATTAATATTATGATCCACATAGATTTAGAATTACTCTATTTTAAAAAAAAGTATAGAAAATATATTTTTATAAGACTATTCCTTTGTCATATATGAATTTTTCATAGCTGAAAAGTTGTCACAGATAAGAGGGGAAACTCTGAGTTAAAATAATTTAATACAAATATCTTCTGATATATTTAACTTTCAAAATAATCAATTCTAGTAATAAAAGAAAAATCGGTTATTTTACAAGCTGGGGTTGTATGCATTGTGATAATAAGAAATTTATACTTCTCTAACCTGAAAGTTTAGTAGGTATTTTTTTTCTCACAAATTTCTGTCTCTGCCATCCTATATAATAAAAGGCTAATATGCAAATTGACCAAATAGCAGAATGTCCGGTTGCTATCATGCGCACTGACCACCAGGGGCAGATGCTCAAAGCAGGAGCTGCCCCCTGGTGGTCAGTACACTCCCACAGGGGGAGTGCCACTCAGCTAGAAGCCAGGCCCATGGCTGACGATGGCAGTAGCGGGAGCCTCTCCTGCCTGCATGGCAGTGCTAAGGATGTCTGACTGTCTAAGGATGTCTGACTGTCAGCTTAGGCCCAATCCCCATGGGACATCCCCCAAGGGCTCCTGGACTGCGAGAGAGCACAGGTCGGGCTGAGGGACCCACCCTCTGAGTGCATGAATCTCATGCGCCAGGCCTCTAGTAAATAATGTTTGATTTGTTAGAGAACATTGTTGTTGTCATCTTTAATTGTGTAGGATTTTTCAAGTTTAATGTAAAAAGAACATTTATAGCTGAAGGTAATGCAAAATGTTTATGGTCTTAATACTCAATATTTGCTTTCAAAATTGCTTGTATTATACAGATATAGCAGGTGGAAGTTGAGATAAAGAAAAAATAACTGTATGGCAATCATGGACACATAAAACTAATAACTTGGTTTTATATATTGCTTTGTAAAAATTAGAAAAAAAATCAGTAGATGTATTTAATGCTTGGTAAAAACATATCTATTTATAGACAGCAGAAGGGAGCAATCCTTAATATAAAGAAACTGTATGCAGTATTACTCTTAATGTATTCATAAAAATAAATGTATACCAATGGACTTAGGAACTCTAAGGAATAGTAGATGAATAATAAATTGTACATTATTATTTCATAACTGTAGAAAAACCTTAAGAACTTGGTGTTCAACATGCTCACTTTTATTGACATGGAAATGAAATGGAAATGATAATGAAAATCAGGAGCTTAAAAACTCCTAGAGGAAAAGATCATTCTGGAATCCGTGTTTTATAGACTTCTCCTCTAAATATTCTTCCCACAATGAAAAACTTGAGTATACAGTGCAATTCCTTTCTCTTTATTTGCATATTTGTGGTAAGTATATGCATGGGCCATGTATATAATGTGGATTCCTAAAGTATGGGTAAATCATTCCACTTGAGAACAAGAAATAGAAGCAATGGAGTGTAAAAATCATGAGAGAAGCAGCACAATGCAAATAAAAAATAGAGTATTGGTATGGCTGAGACTACTTTTAAAGAAGTACCGTATTTTTCGGACCATAAGACGCTCCGGACCATAAGACGCACCAGGTTTTAGAGAAGGGAAATGAAGAAAAAAAGATTCTGAAACAAATAGTGTCCTAAAATATTTTATGTGCATTAAAACCCAACATCACAGTCATAAACACATGTTATCAACCCTGTAAAGTAATCAGCAGCATTTAGAACCATTTTAGAGCCGGGCAAGCACACAGAGACCACACAGAGCCAGGCAAGTAAAAAAACTTTTTTTTTAAAGTATATGTGTAGGCTATATTTGGACCATAAGACGCAGGGACTTTTTCCCCCCCACTTCTGGGGGAAAAAAAGTGCGTCTTATGGTCCAAAAAATACGGTAAGTTTTAAATCTTGCTATCAACTCTCTTAAGAGAAATAAATTGTTAAATTCATCATGATGCCTAAGTCCTCTTATATTTAAATTAGAGGCCCGGTGAATGGATTTATGCACACTGAAAGAAAATTACTTAGAAGGTATCAGTGGGGTGGGACTGGGCAAGATGGACTGGACACACCCTGGAACCATCCTTCCATAGTCCCTTTCCAAATGGCTGCACCTGGGGCAGTGCTGTGGCTCAAAGGACGTCTGTGGAGTGAGCAGGGTCCCTCCAGCAGGTGGGGTCTCTCAGCCTGACCTGCCGTGATCAGCATGAGCCCGAGCTCTGATATCCCCCCAGAGGTCCTGGTTGTTAAAGGGTGGTTCTCGGATGACACCCCCTGGTATCGGGCTTCCTCCTCTCTGGTTCCAGGGTACCTCACCGGAGAACTGCAGCTGCCAAGTCACTGCAGCTTGGCAGCTCCTATGTTGAGCATCTGTCCCCTGGTGGTCAGTGTGCATCATAGCTACCGGTTGGACGGCCCTTTAACCTTTTATATATAGAGAGGAGAGGACCAATGCACGAAAATTCATGCACTGTGGGGGAGTCCCTCAACCTGGTCTGCCTCCATCTCACAGTCTGGAAGCCCTCAGGGGATGTCCTACTGATAGCTTAGGGCCGCTCCTCTGTGGGTGGCGACTGGGCTGATCAGAAGGCACCACCCCCATTCAGTTTCGCTGTTGGTTATCTCAGGCCTCCCTCTGTGGGAGAAGGCCAGGCTGTTCAGGGGAAGGTGCCATCCCATCACCTTGCTGCTGCTGCCATTGCAGGCTGCTGCAGCTGCAAGGCCTGAGCCCCGGGCCTTGCAGCCACTGTGGCTTTGTCCAGATGGATGTCTGGATGGACATCTGGAAGACATCTGCTCTAATTAGCATATTACCCTTTGATCAGTATGGATGATTTAAAGTTTCCAAAGAAACCAAATGATCATATATAGAAAAATAATCATTAGAGAAAGACTAGAGTTGAAAGTTTCCCTTCACTAAAAATAAACTTAAATTTAACTTTAAGTTTATACTATTAAAAGGTACAATTTCAGTAAACATTATGTTGTACATTTAAAGAAAATATGATTTCACATAAAAATAAGCCAAATGTGAGGAGAGTTGGGTTACAATAACTTTTGGGTCAGGTAATCTAGTTTGGGTTTTCCCACTTACCAATTTTATTTCAAGAAGATATATTCAGGATCAAACCTAAACATAGTACAACCAAATTTTTAGGAGCTGATAATAGAAAGAAAAATCAAAACAGAATCCCTCAAGGAATTAACAGGTGGTGGTGGTGGTGGTGGTGGTGGTGGTGGTGGTGGTGGTGGTGATGATGATGATGATGATGATGTGTGTGTGTGTGTGTGTGTGTGTGTGTGTGTGTGTGTGTGTGTCTGACCTCCCATTTATGAACTCTTTGATTTATTTCTGCAAACCCACTTGTGGCAGAAAATAACTGTAACAAAATACTCATTCAAGTTTTGCATATTTGTGTCCAAAGGCACTGATAGGGAAATATTTTGCCAATGTCTTTTCATGATGATTTTGACTCTATGATTACATTGGCTTGCACATCTTATTAAATCCAGATAGAGGGAAAGAAAATAGCATAGCAGAAGCTCTCTGACTCCTCTTATTTTTAACATTGTACCTGCTCTTTGTAGAGCCTTTGTGTATACTGTTCTTTTTTTCTTTTTAAATCTATTTGAAGAAAGAAATTATTTGTTTATTTTGTTTATTTTGTTCACTGCTTTCTTGTGATCTAAATCTTCTTGCTTATTTTCTAAGTGCTCACCAATGCTTGAATGTCGTGCCATATTTCAAAATTACATAAATCTAAATGTCCCTTCAAGGTATAAATTCAATAGAAAGGAAACTAAGAGTATCAGACAATAAATGTTTATGTACATATATAAACACAAACATATAAATATAATTATATGTGTACATTTATTTGATAATGTGTATAGCATAATTATATAATATATTTTATATATTTTATAATAATATGCCATAAAAATATATACAGTGCACCAGTTTTGTTTCTATGAAGTTCCAGAATGTTTTATGTCTTAGGCAGTTGCAAGATGGATCTAACTTGGGATTTACTAATCATTTGGTTAATTTGTTCTCAGTGTTTATTATTATTATTATTTTTATATATATTTTTTTTTGCTTTGAGAGAAAGAGACATCGGTTTGTTGTTTCACTCATCCATGCAATCATTGGTTGATTCCTGTACGTACCCTGACTGGGAATCGAACCTGAAATCTTGGAGAATTGGAATGTTGCTCCAACCAACTGAGCTACCTGGCCAGGCCAGTGTTTACTTTTTCAGAATTAATAAAAACAGAACTCTAGAGTCACACTGTCTGAATGCTCTTTGTGTTTCCACCAGTTATCCCTGAGGTAAATTTAGGTACGTGACTTAAACTATTAGGTTTTTCAGTTTCCAAATCTATAACATGGACATAATTTCAATAAATAGTTTCTAAGGTGAAAGTGAGGCATTGAATATTAACATATGTAGATCAATAATTGTGTTTGGCATGTAGTAAACATCCAATAAATGCTATTAATTCATTGTCATTATTATTTTTTTTAACCTGGAATATTTAAAATAAAAAAAGTATGCTCCAGTATTTACAGACAGTCCTCAGGTGACGTGGGCTAGGCGTATGTCCTTTTGTGGTTATGTCACCATCTCTTTTATTTATAAAAAAAATTTTCTGTCATTTTGACATATGTATATATGTGCTTTATGTGTTTTATTATTTATTTAAAAGTAAAGGTCAGGAATTGTTATCTTTTAATTTTTTTTTTTTACTGTGTCACTTCATTACTGCTGTGTATGTGCTCCACGTGAGTGACTTAGGTGCTTATGTAGGTGGGTTCCAACTTATAGCAAAAATTGAGTTACATTGTGCTGGAGGAACGGATCTCCAACATAACCTGAGGACCTACTATAATTTGTTTGGCCAGTGACAGCTGTATTACAACTTATTTTTCAGTACACTTACAAATGGAAGATATCTTAAAGTCAATATTTAAATTAATGGTTGCTAATGCTTACATACATTTTTATTTCTTTAAATTGAAATACTATTTAAGATAAATACCAGCCAATAAGGACACATGTAGATTATATAAAATTACATCCCAATAAAATGTTCAGTGGATATTAACCATTTTTTAAATTTTAACTTTATTTCTACTTTCTTGTGTTTTAAAATTTCAAAATGCAAATAGAATGGGGGTTTACAGTAAATGTAGAGAAATATATAATTCCAAGTGTTTCTGAAGCATTTTTGGTATTATTTCATTTGTTTTGTCAGTGGCTTTAAATTACATAGATTGTTTGATATGTAGAGTTTCCCTAAACTCTAAAATTCTGTGCTTGTTTTCAAAGAATAAGAAAAGCCAAATATTTGAGATCTAGATCAGAATCCACAGTGCAAATATCTTCTTGACCTAAAGGGCAAAGTAAAGAATAAAGACTAAGACAATAGAAAAGATGTAGGAAAGAATACCTAGCAAATGTAGACAGTGTATGCCATGCCTCTCAGTGTGGGAATTCATTCACTTGATGTTTTAGGTGCCAGATGCTGTGGCAGCCAACACTTTGTAACCCTAGGTGTGGAGAGTGTATGAAAGTTCTATAAAATCTGTTCAACCCCCAACAAAATATTAGTTGTTTATATTCTGTTCAACCAAAATACTTTATTTTAATGATATGAAAAGTAAATATTTTAGTTCATAAAGAACAGTTTTTCTGCCTAAATAAAGATTAAAGAAATGGAGATCAAATAAAGATTAAATGCCCTGCAGCTTATCTTCATGCATTTTTACTGATAATTTATTAAAAACCATTGGGAATCTTTCGGTTCTATCGTTGTTTTCATAATTATGAGCATCATTAGTGATACTTCATAAATAATGTAAAGGCTTTTTCCACAAATCGAGTATATTGAGTTTTTTATTGTTTAAAGGTTTAGGCTTTATTTCAAGTTTTTAGTATGTTTTCAGTAGTAGTTACCCAATAATTTTATTAAATAAAGGCCGTGTTTTTGTTTCTGTAAATTCCTGGTGGAACTGGAGTATATGAATAGGTGTAATCCATAGTTATGTAAAATCTTCTCATTTTTGTGCATATTTTCACCACACAGTTTCATCAAAGCTTAAGAAAAATAACAATGCTGCCAGAAGACCCAAATGTAGTATTTTAAAATTAATTATTGACAATAATGTGCAGTGTATTTGTAATTAATTTATAGGTTCTAAACAAAGGTGTCTAAATGAGCAGGGGAAGAAATCCAAGACATGAAGTATCCATACAATAGTAATTAGTTTATGAATGCTGTAGAGTTGAGTGGATTAAATCAAATTGTCCTATTTAGAATAAAGACATTTTTGCTAAATGGTATGTCCCAGAAAAAAAAATAGTATATGAATAATTTGGAGACTGTGTCTAGACTCCTTCTAAAATGACAAAGTAACTTAACTTTAGTACATATTTAGAAGCAAATTTATGTTGAACATTTCTCTATATTTCTTTATCCTCCTTTGAAAGTGAAAAGTATTGCTTTTGCATATTTTTATACTTATCTTTTATGAAAGATCTTTTTGGATATATTTTTGAAAACTTTTTTTTTTAAAACATTGTGGTTTTAGTGAATAGATTGATTTGAGTTTCAAATCCCAGGGTAATAAAAGTGTCACAATTCTTACATTGACTGGTGAAGTCTCATTTTGAATGCTGGGGTTTATGAGCAGCGTACATCACATCTCATCTGGCATAATGACATTGTTGAGAAAATGGAAAGATGAATCTCCAGAATGATAAAAACATGGTCTTCAAGTTTTAGAATTTTATGCCATGGGCCAGTCCTGTACCAAAATACTACACCATTACCAATGGCTACCTTGCTACAGACAAAGGATAGCTTATGTGTGACGGAGTTGCCCTTGACTCTGAGGAAGTCATTGGAGTAGTCGTGGTCATCTTGAGTTCTAGAAGTCAACTAGATATACTTGATTGATTAAATTGATTTTGTATTCATATGCTCTGTTATTCCAAAAACATTGGTCCAGTGCTTACCATGTAGCCTCTCTTATGCTAAAATTAAGGATTCAACTGGTAAGCACTGTGCCTCCTCTCAAGATGCTTTGACTCTGGTGTATGAGATGCATAAGAAAAAAATTACACAATGTCAAGTGTTTTGTTTGTTTTTTCCCAAGTCACTGTGAGATCACAGTGAAAGAGAAATTCAGTTTTGATTATAGGTGGAGTGGTAAAAAGCCAGAAAATAAGGTGGTGTTTTTAAAGGATTATTGGAGGAGTTGATATCCTATATAATAAAAGCACAATATGCTAAGTGTCTATTTGACCAATTACTATGATGCACACTGACCACCAGGGGGCAGACGCTCTGACCGGAAGGTTAGCTTGCTGTTGGGGTCCAGCCAATCAGGTCTGGGCGAGATGGGCTGGACACATCCTGGAGCCCTCCTGCGGTCCCTCTCTGTGATCATATACTGGTAGGGTCCCTCTGCCTGGCCTGTGCACTCTTACAATCCGGGACCCCTCGGGGGACATGGGAGCTATTTTCAGCCCGATCCCTTGCAGGACAAGCTAAGGGAACCCACCGGTGCACAAATCTGTGCACCAGGCCACTAGTCTATTAGAAACCTACTTCCTTAGCAAGATGGACTTGTATAATATCCTAATCATATTGGCATCCTGATCTTTATAATAAAGTAAAGTTGAATGATCTCTGTGAAGATCCAATGAACTATAAAATAAGTGAAAGTTTGTTACTTCTATGTAGATTCTTGAGGTATAATGTCTACGTGGTTCATAGGACATGCCTCTATCCAAGTTGTGTATGAAGATATAGCTCTTTTGCTACATTAAAATGATTCTTTGTTTCTAATAAGAAGAGCATTCTGGTTTTACTAAATAAAGGAAGTGAAGGGTAGTTCTTAAAAATTGATTTAGCAAAAGTTTATTAACTGTAGTAAAGTTCTTAAAATACTAGAGATTTGGAATTACTTGTTTCATTCATATTAAAAAATTACAGATTAATACTTTTTAATTAAAGGTGGTTATTGTTTTTTAAATTATCTAATAAAAAATACAAAACCAATTTAGGAAAACCTTTTCTAAAAGTTTGCTATACAATTTGCAGAAGCCTTCCCTCCCACCTATTTACCCTGAAGGAGTTAACGCTAGATAAATAGGCCTCTCCTTCCTCCTAGAATGCAAATTATATTTCTTTGCTGGCACAGAAATATGAAGGGGGTAAACTCAATGAATGCCAGTGATTTCACATCAATACAAATCAGCTCCCACATCTCAGGCTGCTAAAAGATTTTCAGACAGACTCATATGTAAGGGACATTGCTGTAAGAGTAGGCACAAATAAATATTTGCCTGCAAGAACTCATAATGTTAATGTTTAGAAAATGTGCTGTAAAATTAGGGGTAGACTATTCCAAATGAATTTTTATCTTAAATCACTTTCACTATAAAATCTTCACACAATATTGAGAGTTTTATTTATTGGAGAATTCATTTGAACAGCCTACTTTGAGTTTTCTTACACATCGTCCATTTTTTTTCCACTTGAGAGATAAATGAAGATGACTATTGGACCTCTCTTCACCCTTTTTCTAAGATATCATTATTTGGAAACATCTTTGATTAGGTAGTTCAGCTTCTGGTACAAGTTTTAATTTGAGCTTTCATTTTTCATGTGGTATCCCAGTTGGTTATTGAGCACAAGGTTAGTAGGAAAATTAAATGCAGCAATATTTTCTGTATTTACTTTTACATTCTCTTCGTATATGGTTAACTGTGTCAAGTGCAATATTCTTACAATCTTGTTTAACACCAAGATTTGGCTATTAATACATTGTATTTTAGGAATAACCTTATTGTTTTCATAATGAATATGCAACTATTATAAATGATGCAAGCAACACTCAAAAGAATAAAAAATATGTTGTAAATCTCTAAGAATCCCTATCCAGATATAACCAGTGGGTTTGCGCTGTAATCATCATTCTAGACATTTATGTATACAAATAGATAAACTCTATTCTGTGAGTAGATCCAGACTAAATACTCTAGTGTGATTCTAGCGATTCATTTTAATGCAAAGTTGTTAACACCATATCTCTAAAAGTGATTGGCTTTGCTTAATTAAAGCCTTATAAAATGGCTTTTTTATTGGATCAAGTTTATCAAATCCATTGCCTAATTAAAATAAATAAAACTTGAAACTTCAAAGTAAAACATTAAACTGCTTCCTTAAAGGACATAACACATTTTGAACTCTTCATTATACAACCAAATTTTTAAAAATAAAGGTGACCAAACTTTTGATTTCAAACTTCTTGAGTTTGATGATTAAGGGAAGACTAGGTATAGGGATAAGGAAATTCAGAGAAGACCTCAGTTACTGTTAGGGTTTTTTTTTTGTTTGTTTGTTTGTTTTTTTCTTGTCTGCCTGCTTTGCATGCCTATTCCACTATTAATATATTTTTTAAAATCTGCTTTACAAATACCTTATATGTAAGAAGAGTGTCCAGAGGTATGCAAAGGGTATTTCAGAGGTACTACCTCTCTGTTTTCCTTCATGTATAATGGGGGGAAAAAAATCATTTCTGGTCATAATAGAATGTAACATCTCAAAACCAAAATCAAAACAAAACCAACTAAACAGAAACCCACAGAACTGGTACATCTTGACTTGGTCATACAATCTACCTAATAAAAGAGTAACGTGCTAGTTGACTGTGCCATTGTTTCACCCATCAGCCAATCAGGAGTGTGTATGCAAATTAACCCAACAAAGATGGCAGCCAGGGACTGGGGGGGGGGGATGCGTGCATTGTCACCATGGCAATGACACAGGTGTTCTGCACCGCCCCAGCTGTTCTGGGCCTCTGGGCAGCATGGGAAGGCAGAAAGGCAGCTCCGGGCTGCAGCAGAAAGTTGGCTCCAGACAGAATGAAGGCGGTGCGAGTAGCCAGGGAAAGGAAGGCCCATTCTTGTATGAATCCTCGTGCATTGGGCCTCTAGTGAACCTTATAAAAAGAACATCCATGAAGAGTCAGCTTTTCAAACCACGTGACTGCTACTAGGGAACCATTTCTGCTTTAAAAAAAATAAGTTTCCAAGGGCTAATAAAGCATCTTTATGCCACTCTACTTTCTTGGTTATAACATTTTCTACCATCTATATTGCCCTTGCATCCCCTTCCTAAATGGATACCTGTATTGTCTAATCCCACTGACCTAGACATACAGTATGTCAGTATTATGGTCTTCTACATGATAGCCACTATTAAGATTTGATTTGATCTGACCAAGAGACTAGGATATGTAATACAATGACTTTGCCACTTTTCTCATTGATCAGAGAAGGCAATTAGACTCTGACAAGTACTAACTCAGATGAATCAGCAGTGACCTCCTGCTATGCTCTTTTGGGAAGTATTTTGATGCATTTCCATGGCTAAATGGCAAGAGTACTGTGATCAATCTACAGTGTTTGCTATGCTGGAAAAAGGTTAACAGAAATATACTTGCCTTCTGCTTACTCCCCTGCTCCAGGTCCTTTGTTTTGTGAGCTCACACTGCCCTCACTAACCTGCTTTGAAGTTTGAAGAATGAGGTTGGGTTGAGCTTCTAATTTGTTTTCAGATCTTAGAAACTAACTTTTGTGGTGTTTGTGTGTGTGTGAGTGTGTGTGTGTGTGTATGCGTGTATGCACTTGGGTATGTGCATGTATATATCGGCTTAGAAGGAAAGAGTAAAATATAGTGCCTACATAAAAAAGCCAATAGCAGAGAATAACTTAAATTCAACCCATTTAAATAATTTTCAAAAGCAGATGCAGTTTGTATTGACGTTTGTAAAAAAACAAAGAAAAATCTGGTGGAAAGCCAGTTTTAGTAATAAAAACTCTTTCAATGCCACATAATAACAGAAATAATAGGTAACAGAAATAAGGAACAAAACAGTCAAGTAATTGAGAAAGAAAAGGCTACCCTATGTTATGACAGTTATTTTCCAAGTTGTAATATTACAATTGTGTGACCATTAGTAATAAAAAAGAAATAACTGTATTGTGAATGTGTCCTTGAGATTTGTTTTAACTAGTGGGAGGAAAGAATGTGAAGCTATTGCATGGAAGTTAGAAATTGAGTAAATGACTTTCATCCCTCTAATGAACAAGATAACTAGAGAATTTTATAGTGCATTAGAGGAAGAGGTAGAAATATTACATTTGCAAGTCAAGTCACTTCTTTCAAGAATTTAGGAATTAATAAACCACAGTTGGAGTAAATTTATTCCTCATATTTTTAAATCCATCAGAAAAAAAATCATAGAAGCTCTATTGTCTACAGAAATAAGTTGAGTATTTGAATAAATTTATAACATTTGTGGATTTAAAGAGTAAACATTATTATATGACTTTAGTTTAATGTCCTCTTGATATTGATCCAAACAAATATATATATAATTTATATATTAAATAATATATTATTCTAATTAACACATATAAAGTAGATTTCTAATAATTTATAGATTAATAATAAATATTATTGTATATGGTTTAACCATAATTAATTGATCACTTACACTTGTTTTAATTTTTATTATGCATACAAAGATCGTATATGAGCTATATGTACAGCTCAAAGAAAAATAATAAAACAAACCCCCCAATACCTACAACTCAGTAGACGAAATAAGATATGAGTATCTTTGGAGCTCTGTGTGTCTTTCCTTCTATCTGCAACCCTCCTCAGAGCTGGGACTAATGTGAAACAGTGAGTCACATTCTTCAGAACCAAAATTTAAGGTGGCACCAAAAAGTTCAGTAATCAATATAAGTAATATTTTAATGCAACATATTAGCATAAGCAAAATAGATGAGAAACATGCCATAATTAAAAATATGCCAAAATTTTAAATAGTGTCCGTAAAAAGATAAATTAAAAAGAAAAAGTCAGTAATGTGATTGTTTCTTTACTTATTTTCCCCCTGAAATTTTATTAATTATGCTTTAAGTTTCTTTAGAGAAGTTTTCTCAATCTTAGTACTACTGACATTTTGGTTAGAAAATTCTTTGTGACATAGGCTCTGCTATGTCTTATAGGATGTTTACCAGTATCCTGACTTCTATCATGTTTTGAAACTGATATAACTATAGTATATTTACTTTCTTCAATTTTATTTTAATTTTACTTTAAGTGATGTTTTTAAATTCATGCATGCTGATATGTATAGTATTAAACACATATGCCTCAATTTAGCTAGACTTCTTATATTGACGGACAATTGGATTGTTTTCATTATATACTACAAACAAGGCTATTTGGACATTCTTGAGGCATATTTGCAAACACTTCTTAGGATTTTTACCTATCTACAATAATAAAAGAGAAACATGCAAATTGGCCATCACTCTGCTATACCCACTGGCCAATCAGGAGTGAGTATGAAAATTAACCCACCAAATATGATGGCAACCATGGAGCTGGAGCAAGCAGGAGGCTTGAGTTTCCCCCAGTGATAGAGGAAGCCAAGCTTCTGGTCTGCCCTGGCCGGTCCTGGCCTCCACTAAAGGCTACTAAGTTTCAATTATAGAAGATAAATAAATCCCAGATATCTGCTTTCAGCCAGCCCTGGTCTCTACTCAAGGAGACACTGAAAAAAAAAAAAAAAAAAAAAAAAAAAAAAAAAGGAGAGGTTGGGAGCTTGGGTCACTGGAGGTGTGGCCAGCCTGCAAACAGCCCTCATCCCCTCACGCAGGCTGGCCAGACACCACTGCAGGGACCCCTACCTTGAAGGGGATGTGGCCAGACTGCAAACAGCCCTCAGCCCCTCACCCATGCCAGCCACACACCCATGGCTCTATCCCTGTAAACGAACATCCCTCAAGAGGTCCCAGATTGGAGAGGGTGCAGGCTGGGCTGAGGGCCACCCCCTGAATTTCATGCACCAGGCCTCTAGTGTGTGTGTATATGTGTGTGTGTGTGTGTGTGTGTGTGTGTATATATATATATATATATATATATATATATATATATATATGTCTGTGACCATGATCTAAATAGCTAGATAATATCGTTATTTTTCAAAGTTGTTATTTTAATTTTCATTCTCATAGACACTATATGAATCATTTATTGTTTTATATTCTAGAATTAATTTTATTAGACTTTGCAAAATTATGGCAATCTGATGAATTTTAAAATGAATCTCATTGGATGAAACACAGATGTTGCTGATGTCTGATGATGGTGAATGTCTTTTCATCTTTTAGTGTCCATCCCTATTTCTTTTTCTGTAAAGTGTCTAATATTCTGAATGTATACCCTATTTATTGACTTTGTCACTTTTTTTATTACAAGTTTTTTCTTGGCACTTTGTTCCTTTGTCATATCTAAGTTTGGGAGGTTTGATTCTGTAGTTTTATTAATCTTTTTCTGACTCTCTCTTGTGTTTTATTCCCTCCACTTTTTTGTGATTTTTGATAGTAATAACTCTCTTAGAGTTGTTTTGATGATTAAATCAGAAGATATTTGCATAGATGATGATACTATGATTACATAGTAAATGCTCCATTAATGTCATTTTCCTCTTCTTCCTTCCAACTTCATCAGTACTAGCTTTAAAACATATTTCTTCTATTATGAATACTATATTTATATATTTAAGGAATTTTAAAATGTCTATATTAAAGATATTTTTTAGAAATCCAATTTGTCCACTTTTTTAATAGGATTTATTTTCTGTTTTAAGCAACACAAGTTATAATTTTAGTAGATGACACCTACAAATGTCTGGCTAGTGTTTCTGAAAACAAGGTGAGGTTAAAGTATAAAAACTTAATGCATGGGGATGTTCTACAAGATTTTTTTCATTTATGTCCCATGCACTAGTGATGTTAATACCCTTTGCCTCAGATCTACACTGGAATTTTTTTTTTTTTTTTTTTTTTTACTGATTTTTTACAGAGAGGAATGGAGAAGGATAGAGAGTCAGAAACATCAATGAGAGAGAAACATTGATGAGTTGCCTCCTGCACACCCCACACTGGAGATGTGCCCGCAACCAAGATACATGCCCTTGACTGGAATCGAACCCAGGACCCTTCTGTCCGCAGGTTCAACGCTCTATACACTGACCCAAACCAGTCAGATCTACCCTGGATTTTAAGGTACAAAAGGTGTTTGTGCATGGAAGCTAGACAACTTTTGGGAAGGGCATAATATGCTATAAGAACAGAGTGTGAGTTAACCTTTACCCACATTGGGCACCACACAATTCCATTTTCCGTCCAAAACATCTCATGTAGCTTGCTTTGCCAAGCCGCTGGCCAGACTCCCCTTCTAGGCCCAGATGGGCTGGTGAGCTGTCCTGAGGAGGCAGGGAGGGGAGCACTGGGCTGGCTGGTGGGTGAGCAAAGATGCTCAACTTATGTTCGGTCCCCAACTGCCCTCAGAAGAGCACGCAGTCAGCTTTGGCCTTCTTCAGGTTCCCAAAGGATCTGGTCAGATAACAGAAGTGGGTGGAAAATAGTAGAAGAGCAGACTTAGAAGATAAAACACCTGATGAATAAATAAATAAACATTTTTGATTATGTGGCAAACACTTTGAGACCTCTCTGACCTGTAGAACTCATCCTTATAAGACAGGTCTTCAAGATAATGCAATACCAACAATATTTGATCTTACTAGTCATTTGGACAATCCACCTAGTAGACACAGAAAGCAAATAAAGGAATTGATTGAAGATGAAATCAGGACACTGAAACAGAAAAATAAATTGATGAAACCTCTGAACAGGAACAAAAGCGTAAAGAAATCAACAACAGCAATACTCAGAACCCCCACACAGAAGGGGGTGAAAAACAGGATGAAGATATTTTATCTTTAATCCTCAAAGAGAAGGAAAACAAAGAATACTTAAAATCTTTATTTGAAATTTTGATTCTTATGGGAAGACAAAACACACCTCTTCTAGATGGACAGGAAGCTCTCTTTACTCCTGATAACTTTCAGGCACTGTTGGAATACCGGATAAATTCTGGTGTAAAGGTTCTGAGAAAGCGCTTTGAAAGGACAGCAGTCAATTTAATGTTCTGTCTAAAAGCACAACATGAAAAGATGCTAGAGGTCTGTGAGAGCTGCCTTCAGGAAGAAATGCTCAGGGAAGTGAGAGACTTTCACTTCTTTTCGATTATCACTGAGGATGTAGTGGCCATAGCAGGGGAAGAGCACCTACCCGTATTGGTGAGGTTTGTTGACGAAGCTCATGACCCGAGAGAAACTGGTGGGTTTACTGCCTTCTGAGGCTGATGCTGAAATTTTGGCCATGAAATTTCTCACTATGGTAACTGAGAAGTGGGGATTCAACAAGGGATATTGTCATCTCCAGGCTTACACTGTGTCCAGTGGATTTTCTTCCAAAGTGAAAGTTGTTGCTTCTAGACTTTTGGAGAAATATCCCCAAGATGTCTACACAATCTGCTCTTCCTGTGCCTTAAATATTTGGTTGGAAAAATCAGTGACTGTTGTGGAAGTGTCTGTTGCGTTAGGAACAATTGAGGAAGTTTGTTCTTTTTTCCATCGATCACCACAACTGCTTTTAGAGCTTGACAATGTAATTTCTGTGCTCTTATAGAACAATGAGGAAAGGGGTAATGCATTGGAGGAAATTAGCCAATCTCTGGGTACAGGCAGGCATGGTGCTTTTGAAATTTTAGTGGACCTCCTACAAGCACTTGTTTTATGTTTAGATGGTATAAGTAATGACACAAATATTAGATGGAGTAACTATAGCAGACCGAGCATTTGTACTCTGTAGTACAGTAACAGACTTTGATTTCCTTGTTACTATTGCCATCCTTAAAAAATGTTCTCTCTTTTGCAAGAGCCTTTGGGGAAAATCTCCAGGGTCAGACCTTTGATGTCTTCTTTGCAGCCAGTAGCTAGACTGCGGTGCTGCATTCACTAAATGAAGTGATGGGAAATATTGAAGTTTATTATGAATTTTGGTTTGAGGAAGCCACCAGTTTGGCAACCCAACTTGATATTCAGATGAAGCTCCCTGATAAATTCTGGAGAACTCAGCCAGGGAACCTAGAATCTCTGCTGACCTCTGAGAGTTACTATAAAGAAGCTCTAAGTGTTTCAACAGCGGAGCACATTATTTAGGAACTAAAAGATATATTCTCAGAATAGCACCTCCAAGCTCTTAAATGCTTATCCCTGGCCCCCTCTGTCATGGGACGACAGCTCAAATTCAATACATCGGAGGAGCACCATGCTGACTGACATGTGCAGAAGCGACTTATCCAGTCCTGACACACTTTCAGCTGAGCTGCATTGTGGGAGAATCAAGTGGAAACACAGAGGAGAAGGTAGAGTGCTTCCACCCACCATGTATGAACATTCCACCTGCCAGACACCAAGTTTTTCCCTAGTGTGTATGCATTGCTGAAAGTCCTATGTATTCTTCCTGTGCTGAAGGTTGAGAATGAACACTATGAAAATGGGCAAAAGCGTCTCAAAGCATACCTGAGGAACACTTGGACAGACCAAAGGCCAAGTAACTTAGCTTTGCTTAACATAAATTTTGATATGAAACATGATTTGGATTTAATGGTGGAGACCTATACAACTAAGTCAAATAATTCTGTAGCTATCGAAAATACCTAAAAGACTTTAAAAATGGGTTTTCTCTTATATTTGATACTGAAAAAAAATCTAAGAAATTTGAAAACATAGAAAAGCTATAAGATATATGTAGGCCATTTCATCACTGAAAATCTTGACCACAGTAGCCATTGATAATCTGACTGTTTAAATGGCCTGTTTGAACTCGCATGCTTTGGACAACTAAACTGTTCTTCCAGAGGGTAGCATTGAAAGTGCCACATTGCACTTCTGCGTGATCTTTGCTAATGGCACTTTAGAATTGTTTTAGTTAAGTCATTTTAGATATGACATTTATTACCACTGTGGATCCAGTTGTTGGGTATTGATAACTACCAGATCTTTGAAGAAATACATTTTGAGAAGGTGTGGGAGGAGGAATATGTTTCATAAAATTTTACAATGAAGCTCATGACTAACCTTTTGAATAGCAGGAGTTTTAAGTGTACTGTTAAACATCGGTGAAGAACAGTTAAATCACCAGAGAGTAAAAGAAACGTGAGCTTCCCAAACAAGGATTTCAGTGTCGATTTTGTCTTTCTTTGATAATCTTAAACAAGTTACTGTTAAACACTGAAGGAAGAACATGCCATTGTTCCACATCTGGGTGTTGCTGTTTACATTCCTTTGTTGACCCTGTATGTTCATAAGCTTTTTAGCAAGTATTTGTCGAACACTTCTGTTTCATGGTCAAGACAGGATCAGAGGCCATGGATACTGACAACAGATTGGTCTGTTTTATTCTATCTTTTTCCGTGATTATATCTATTGCCTCATCTTGATTTATAAGCAAAATGTAGACAACCTACAAAAAATGTGTTTTGTAGTTTATCTAGGAATAATACCGAAAATATTGCTATTGTTTTGGGCGAAGAAAGTCAATTTTGTACAGTTCATTTAAACGTAAATAAAATGTGAATTTGTTTTTGTAAAAAATCTCATCTAGCACTTGGCCATTTCCCAACAGTACTCCAAAGGTTAAACTTGTACAGCCATTCCTGGGATTAAAACAAAACAAAACAAAACAAAACAAAACAAAAAAAACAGGATGGGAGTCCTTTTAGAGAACGGCATCTGAACAGGGCCCTTTCACATACATGTAAGAATATTCATACTGCTCTTATCCCAGTAGCAAGAGACTCCATTTAATCTATTAGGCATGTGTCGGGGGGGTGGGGGGATATATATATTATATTATATACATGAAAAAGGATAATGGAGAAATCTTGGTACAGAAATGTTGCTTTCTAGCAACTCTGTCTGATTTGTGATTCTTCCTAAAACCAGCTCTGATGCGGGAGTGAAGGATCTTATATGGTCAGGCCTTGCATTAGGTGATCAATGTGCGAATGGAAAGCCACCACCAGAACCAATGTTCCTAAATAGAAGCAAATTTTCCAGTAAGGAGGAATAGTCTATGAAGTAGGTAGCAGGATGTCTTGCTATCAGCAGATGGGCCTTTCCATATTTTTCTAGCCCAATTCAGCAACATAATTTATATACTTACATATAACTATTCCATAGTTGCAAATGGAAGTCAAAACAAAGTTTTACTGATAAAAGCCCTTCAAATTAAAATTATAAAGGTACACTCATACAGGGTCAATGAGGAAAAAAAGAGCATCTGCAATACTTTCAACAACGAAGATACGTTTTTAAAAGTACACCTTTTATACATCTGCAAGGCTTGTTGATGGAACTGGTGCAGGTGTGCTTTCACAGCTGTGGGTGGATAATTGTGGTTTTGAAGTAGGGAAATAGGGAGCCATGCAGATAGTAGGCTGCAAACACAAACACTTAGGGAACAAAGAGATGCCAGGAAACCTCTGTCATATCAAGTATTCAAGTATGATAAAAATGAAAGGGATAATTTAGGTTTATCAAAGGAGATGTTATACAATAAGATATCAGAGTTTTACCTATATTTTGGTAACAACAGTGTTTAGATACCATTCCTAGTGTTATGGAAGATTTGAAGTCTCATACGCTAATTTGAGATATCTTGGTGTTTCAATTCATTTTCAAAATATAATTTCAGGACCCAGATTTAGTGTTATGTATTTTTTGAAGTATATAGAAACCTACATGCTATTTTTAATACTAGAATATATTGTTCAGAGGCTTGTGGATTTGGAAATACTTTGATGGTGCCATCTAGTGAATACAATACAGAAACCCAAGCAAAAAGAAATCTGTTTTGTTAAAAATATAGATATACAGTAACATTTATTGTGACATAAAGAATGTATCTCTCTATGGTACCAAAAATGTATTATCCCTTGAAAACTCATGTAGCTTCTGCATGTCTTTCTTTGTTATGCATTTAATAGATTTTTAAAAGCCAAACAACACTATAAAGGGTAACTATTATACAGCAGTGGCTGTGCTTATGCAATTGTGCAAAATTTTAGTCATAACTTCATTGCATTCCTGAGAGAGCTGTCTGAGATAAATAGCTCTGTCATATACATCTGCTGGCATTCCTTAATATTCTCAGACATGCAATAACTCAACCATGTGGGAAGGGAAGAGTAGTTACACAAGTAGGCTTGTTGGTCCTATGGGTGAAGCCTTCTAGGACGCTCAGCTTCAACTCTCTGCCTCTTGACAAGAGCAAGATTGTAAAATGCTTTGAACAGAGGCTAACGGTTATGCCCTGGATGACAGGAAGAGGACTACAGTACCTACCCAGATAGTGATGAAGGAATTGCAAATGCTTGTTTTTCATGCTGCAGTGAGTAGTAGCATGCCTAAGTATTGGCTTTGATTTGAGATTTGAAGTGTTTAAACATAAAAAGAAGTTATGAGGATGAGTGGTAAAACTCTCCTGGTGAAATCAAGGAGCCTCTATGGAAATTAAATAGCAAAATAGGTTTCAGTGTTATCTTTAATACTGTCATTTTCATACTGTTCAGATAATAAGGATCAGGTATAGTCTGCTTCTGTTGATCTAACAGCCTTTTTCATTATCATGTACCTCCCATAGAAGACTTCTGGCCATACATTTATGCTCAGCTGCTACCCACTGATCAATGAAGGTACCCTGATATCAATTTCCATGCGTTCTATTCTTTCATGGCCTCCTTCAATTCAGCCAGCTGTTGCCTTTGCCTCCACAAACAAGTTACACTTATATTCATCTATGAAGGCTACTTGATCAATGGCTTATGACCATTTTAAGTAAGTGTCAGAGCTATCAAAACCTTGGAAGTTATCACCCAGAGAACAGTACCGAGTACAAATTAACTATTGACTATGAGATAGGAGAGGAAAGGCCATCCCACGGGCCACTGTCCTCTCCATCACTTTTAGGCTTGCTTAGAAATGTCTGCCTCCTAAATTACATCCTAAGGTGCAATGAAAGCACCTGCCGAAGGTGGACTGCTACATCTTTGACAAGTGGCTCTGTGTGTTCTGCCTCATCTGGATGGGCAGAGAGGGAGGGGGGATGGAGAGAAGATGTGGTGGAGTTTTATCTTTCAGCATATTCATGAGTTCCATTTGCCTACAATACTCACTGCTTCATCCAGAATCCTTGGCTCAAGAACTGCAGGTCCCAGGTCAGCACGACATGACCAGCTACATATCTAAGTTTAGAAAATCATCTTCAAAGGAGGAGTTTAGGCTAAGTCATGCATGAAATTTTTTCATTATTATAGATTTGTCCTCAGATGCATTTGCCCTTGAACATGCATTATTTATCTTTGCTTGGGAACTTCAAGCTTTTGCCTTTGAAACACTCTTCAGGCACTTAATCAAAGGCAGTAATTTCTGTTACTATGAACTTCTGTTTCTTTCACATATGGCATTATAATAAAAATGAAGGAAATAAAAGAAATTACTCGCCCCAAAGCGTCACCTGTTTCCATTTTTCATTTTCACGGTTCTCCCCTTTTCCTTAGATATATTAAATATAAAGATAATTATATTCATAAAGTAGTTACAAGAGTGCATTCTGTGTCTTTCAAATAAATTATGTCATTAATTTTTGCTATGTGTACCCTGATTGTCATTCTTTTGATTTGGTGGGTAGATAGGTCAGTTTTATGGAATAATCTTTTTTGTTTAGCATTAGCTCTGAAATTATAAATCTGGAAAAAAAATAATCACACATCAGTTCAACCACTCACCTCAGAATGAATGTTAATATTGAGAGTCTCTAAATACCATCTTATAGTTACATGAACAGCTCAATTGATGCCTGATAGATAATGGAAGTGGGTGGAAAATATGCAGGATGGCCTCCCTCTTTGGCATTTCCCAAGAGTTGGAGGGTATAGACCAGGGGTCGGCAAACTGCGGCTTGCGAGCCACATATGGCTCTTTGACCCCTTGAGTGTGGCTCTTCCACAAAATACCACGTGAGGGCATGCATGTACAGTGCAATTTAAACTTTGTGGCCCATGCGCAGAAGTCGTTTTCGGCTCTCAAAAGAAATTTCAATTGTTGTACTGTTGATATTTGACTCTGTTGACTGATGAGTTTCCCTACTACTGGTATAGGCAATAGATTTTTAACTGGTTGACATAGTGTCTGCAAGATGATACTTTAATTATTAATTTATAGATAATCATTAGTTTATCTCCTTTTATTCTGGATACCTAGTAAAATACCTGAATGAATTTTTATGTCATCTCTCTATCTCTTCTCACTTTTACCTGAGCCCTCCAATGTTTCCCTCTCTCTTCTCTATGTCTTTGTGAAGCAAGCCATATAGATTGAATTCACTTACGGGTATTACTCTCCTACCTGGCAATTTATAAATTCTCAATAATGTAAGTTGTAAGTTGAGCTCAACCACTCACCTCAGGAAAAGAGTTTGTAGTTTTCACAATTAAACTTTAATGAGTGACATAAAGGTCATCTAAATTGGTAATTCACTTAAAATTATATGTTTTAGTAATTAATATTATTCCTTATTTTTATTAGAACTTCTGCATAGACACATTTGTTCACATTTTTAATCTTTTTCTTAGTTCTAATTTACTAAACAGGGTTTGAAAGATAGATTGATTTTTGATACAGAATTTTACAATGTTTTTTTATAATTTTTAAATTATACTTATTTGCCCTATTCAAAATAAAAGTGCCAGATTTATCTCATCATTTCTGATCTTTAATATTTTCTAATTGAGAAGAAATAAACTAACAGGGTCCATTATTGTTTTCATTTTTCTGACTGATGTGCTAACTAATTAGTTCAGAATTTCATGTCTGATTTTTTTATTGTTCATTATCTTTAAAGGATCTCTGTTTTTTTCCTTTAAATAAATAAAATAAATGAAAGATATGAGATCAAAGTCAAGTAGTACTTTAAAATTAAATCCCAATAAAATCACATAGTACAAAAAAATAAAGTCAGAAGCATTATAACAACTTAAAAATATAATTGAGCAACTAAGGATTAACTGCCAATCAATGTTATTGAATCCAGTTTTATGTGAGAATGCAATAGCACAGGGGAAAAAATGAATTGATTAGACTACCCTAATGGCCCATTATCAAATTGCCTAAGTGAAGAAATTTATTTTTTTTATTTATTTATTTTTTTTTATTTATTTTTTTTTTTAATAAGTTTTTATTGTTCATATTATTACAAATGTTCCTTCCCCCCCCCCCCACCATTGCTCTCCTCCACCAGGTTCCCACCCCACCCTCTGCCCTTTCCCCTCTCCCCATTGTCCTCATCCATAGGTGCACAGTTTATGTTCAGTCTCTTCCCACGCCCCCCTCTCCCCTTTTCCCCAAGAATCGTCAGTTCACTCCCCTTCCATACCTCTGATTCTATTATATTCAACAGTTAATATTGTTCATCAGATTTTTTTTTTAATTTCCTTGGTTTTGAGATTCACTTGTTGATAGTTACGTATTTGTTGTTCATAATTTTTATCTTTGTTTACCTTCTCTTCTGAAAGAACCCCCTTCAGCAATTCATATAATTCTGGTTTGGCGGTGATGAACTCCATTAGCTTTTTTTTATTAGTGAAGCTCTTTATCTGGCCTTCGATTCTGAGTGATAGCTTTGCTGGGTAGATTATTTTTGGCTGTAGGTTCTCGCTATTCATCACCTTGAATATTTCTTGCCATTCCCTTCTGGCCTGCATGGTTTCTGTTGAGAAGTCAGCTGACAATCGTATAGGTGCTCCTTTATAGGTTACTACCTTCTTTGCTCTTGCTTCTTTTAATATTCTCTCTTTGTCTTTTGCTCTTGGAATTTTAATAATGATGTGTCTCGGTGTGGTCCTCTTTGGATTCCTTTTGTTTGGAGTTCTGTGCGCTTCCTGGACTTGTAAGTCTAATTCTTTCACCAGATGGGGGAAGTTTTCTATCACTATTTCTTTCAGTATGTTTTCGATATCTTGCTCTCTCTCATCTTCTGGGACCCCCATAATTCTGATGTTGGTTCGCTTGAAGTTGTCCCAGAGGTTTCTTACATTATCTTCAACTTTCTGGATTCTCTGGCCTTCTAGCTTCTGTGGAGGAGTGTCTTCTGGCTCTTTATGTTCCAAATCTTTGACTTGATTGTTGCGATCTTCCCTTCTGTTTTTAGGACTCTGTAAAATATTTTTTATTTCAGACAATGTATTCTTTATTTCTTGTTGATCCCTTATCATTTCTTGTTGACTCCTTATTAATTCTAGTTGATCTCTTTTCATATCCTCATAGGCCTTATCCATCTTTTCTAGGAAATTCTTGAAAAACCTTGTAAGCGTAGATTTGAACTCTATATCCAGATGCTTTTTGTCCTCCATTTCTTTCATTTGTGATCTATTTTGTTGTCGCATTTCGCAGTTACAGATGGGACGGGGTTTCAGGGTGGAGCCTGCAGCTTTGGCTTCTGTCAGCCCCGCCCTATGCGGGTCCTTCAGTGCTCGCTGCCGGTGCCTCTGAGAGAAAGGTGCCCTCGATTTTCGCCTGCTGCCAAACAGTGTATGTTCTCCCCCAATGAGCCCGGAACTGGGGTTCAGTTCAGTTGGAAGTGGAGTTGGAGGTGGCGTTCAGAGCAGTCTGGAGCCCCAGTCTCCTTCCCGTCAGGGCAATCCCGCGGCACAGCCGACCGTCCTTTCTCTGTGCGCAGTGTGCACACCGCCGGGACCTCCTTTCGCCACTTCCCCGGGGTTCTGCCTTACAGCCCGGCTCCCTATGGCTGAGCCTGAGTCCCCAGGGTCTGGCTTAAAACTGGGGATCAGAGCAGTCGGGGGCCCAGCACAGTCGGAGTTTTATCTCCTTTCCGCTAGGGAACGCCCGCCAGGCACTCGGCCTCCCTCCTCTCCGGCTCCATCCTCTCCACGCGCCGCGTCTCGGCGTCTCCGTACCTTGGCTTTTCCAGCTCCTCCGCACCTCCTTCTGGTTTTCTCCTTGCTTCTTGCTGTAGAATTTCCAGTCAGTCAACCTTCCTGTAGTTCTGGGCAATGTCCGTTTTATATTTTAGTTGTATTTTATTGAAATTGTTGTGTGCGGCTGCGGCTAGGTGTTCACCTGGGCGCAGCCATCTTGGATCTCCCTAAGTGAAGAAATTTAATTGCCATTAATCTAAGCAGAATTTAAACTTGAGAATGGAAAGCATTGATCATTACAGAGTCTCATAAGAAGCCTTTCAAGTTTTTTTTATTTTTATTTAAAATAAATATGGTATGCCCTTGCCTGTTTGGCTCAGTGGATAGAGCATAGGCCCTTGGACTGAAGGATCCCGGGTTTGATTTTGGCCTTGGTTGCAGGCGCAATCCCCAGGGATTGTGCAAGAGGCAGCAGATTGATGTTTCTCTCTCATTGATGTTTCTAACTCTATCTCTATCTCTTTCTCTTTAAAAAAAATCAATAAAATATATTTAAAAATAATGAAATAACAAATATGGTGTTATATAGATTGGGTATAAACTGCTAATCAATTGATCTGTGTTGTGATAGGTTTCTCTGTCTAGATCCTCACTTTTATCCGAATACTTGCTATTATTATGTACTCCGTAAAGGTAGACTCCATACTTAAAGCAGTGCTATCTATCTTCTTGGCATATTGTTTGTAACAGAACTTCATAAATAATATTTTAGTCATACAATTTCCAGTGAAAGAAAAATATCAGGAACAGGATAACCCATAAAACTTTTAAACATGAAAAGTCAGATCATTCCTTAGAAAAAGCAGGTAAAACTAAGTAGTGTTCAAAATTTGGAAAACTAAAATTTTGCTCTTCATATAATTTTGTTTTGACACATCTTTTAGTGCCAAAGGGGTCTGTTGCATAATGAATACATGGTCTGTAGGATAAAAGCTGCCTGTATTCTTCACAGCTGGTAGAATGTGCCAGGGTGCCTTGCCATCACCTGCCTACACTTAATTAATAAGCATATGTTTCCTTTTAATACTTACTCAGAAAGCTTAATTTTTTTTATTCTTGATTCTCTACTTATTTCTACTAATAAAGGAATAGTTTCTCTATTGTATTCGTTCTCAAACAGCTTATATTGACAAAAATTCAGGGCATGTTTGTTAAACAAATATGGGGAAACAGACAATGCCAAAGAAATCTGCTGTGGTACAGATTAAAAGATGAAATCACTTTTGGATATAACAACATTGAATGGGATTGTATTTTAAGTGTTCACAATTTCTGTTCCTGTTCAAGTGGCTTTAGATTTTTATTGCACTGCCTGATGTGTTAGTTATATCAGAAAAATACTTTGTGATGAATTATAAGATAACACAATTCTTATCCAGGGAAGATTTTAACAGCAAAACCCCCATTAAATAGGTTTTGTGGTTGTTACACCTGGGAATCGGGGATTTGACAGCCTGGAGCTATATTTAAGCTAATGATTGACAACTTCTGATTCTCTATTTGAGTTGTGTGTATGTCCAATGGGGGAAATGTTAATAATACAAAGTTTCTTTGAGGAAACAATTCCAAATGCATGGAGATTGATTTATTGTTGATTGTACCAACATAGGTCATTAAAAATTAATAAAATATTTTTTGCCTCCATACAAAAATTTAAGAGACTTATTTGTTAATGTTTGCTAATTTGGGGAGTATTTTTCATTTGTACCCACTCTCCTGAATCAAGAAATTGTCAGTCACTGAATTAAGTACAGATTATTATTATTATTATTATTATTATTATTATTACAGAGAAAAGGGTAAGATATAAATGACAAAGTGGTGGCTCTTTATAAAAAACTATGTAAAATTCTATTTTAGAACTACTTAAACATACATTCGATGTCAAGTAATGTTTTAATTTAAATACTATTTATATTAGAACAGAATTACTATTTGGTTAAAACTGAGTTCTTATTATATTGTTTATAACTGAACAATATAGAAGTCTGATAAAAATTTTATATTCTTAAAATGTATTGGCATGCCATAATCTGTAGTTGTGGGTATTCCCTGAGTTTCTAATCTCTACCAACCTCAATCCCACTTATTTTTTCTAACTTTAGTACCTTGTTCCAAATCTATATATTAACTAATGACTTCTAAGTAAGTGTGTACCCAACTAGAACTCTCTTCTGTGATGAGGACCTAAACACATCAAACTACCCAGTAGATAATACTCTCTGGATATTATACATACATCTTAACATATGCACCTAAAACTCAAGTCATTAACTTTGCTTTACAAAATGTCCCCATGAATCCGCCTTAGTTAATTGATTTATAACTCTCCATGGTTTCACAGAAGATTTAGAGCTGATCTTGTAGCTTCACTTCCTTACCTGATACATCCAAAGGTTTTCTAAGTTCTGTTAATTTTAACTTCAATAATATATTTTTTATTCTTGTCTTTCTATTCCATTGATTTTCACAAAGACTATTTCAATAGCCTCAAACCTAGATCTGTCCTACTTCCCTCTCACCCGCTGTACATTACCCAGAGTGTGATTTTCTAAACGGTAAGTCTGCTGTGAGGTGGTTTTGCTTTAGAATTCCAGGTGATTGCCCAGTACCTTCAGGAAAAAAAGGCTCATGTGCCTTGGCATGGGCCTGAAAACTAGAACTACCCTTTCCAGTCTGGCATGCACTAACATCTCCTGGGTCCTATTCCACCACTTGGCTTTCATGGCATTTTGCACCTCAGAAAAACAAGATCCTTCCAGATTGTCTAACATGGTATAATATTTCATTCATTCTTATTCGACTTTACATATACTATTTCTATTCCAAGGAGTGGTATCGACTGTTATTTGTTTGCAAATCTGTACTTTCTCTTCAAGGCACAATCAGAGATTTTTATGCTTTGCGATGCCCTCCTGATATCTCTGAGTCACACTGTTTATTAATCATACTAGAGATCCGGTGCATTAAATTTGTGCACATGGGCGGGGAGGGTCCCCCTCAGCCCATCCTGCACTCTCTCCAATCCAGGACCCCTCAGGGGCCATTCCTCTAACAATCCTGGACCACTGGCTCCAACCCAGCACCATGCCAGCCTGATTACCCATAACCGTTTCTGCCTGCCAACCTGATTGCTCCCAACTGTCCCCCAACCCTGCCGACCTGGTCACCCCTCACAACCCCCCCTTCAGCCTGGTTGCCCCACACAGCCTGCTGTTCAGTTGTTTGGTCATCCCTCACTAACCACCGTGCTGGCCTGGTCGCCTCATGCAGCCAGGTGTTAGATCTTCTGGCTGGTTGTTTTGGTCATGATGGCCCATGGATTTTTATACATTAGGATAGCTATTAGGGGAAGTATTGGTTTATGTATGACTTCCTTACTAGTTTAGAAGCTTGCTGCATGTAGGCTGGGATCTGATTCATCTTTGTTTTCTCAGCATCTAGGCCAGGAGAGGCATGGGCAGTTCAACTGTTATTTATTGAAGGGGAGAACAAAACATGAATAATGCAAGTTAGCTTCTTTTATAAAGTATGCAATTACCTTTCCCTTCAGGTTATTATAAAGTGTTTAAAAATTCTATATATGTACTGCCATACATACTGTGACTATATACTTACTATTTGTGCTGAATTTTGTTTCAGTTAAAAAGATGAAACATAAATGTGAACACAGAAAATGTTGTACAGATGTGTTATTTTAAAATATATGACTTTTATAAGTTCTCAGTATATATTTGTACTATTTAAAGTTCTCATATATTTTTAAGTTTTAAAAAGCACACACACACACACACACACACACACACACACAATACTTTCAGGATAGTTCCCAGGCCATTGAAGAGCAAAATTTATTGATAATATTAAACATTTTATAAACTTGATCAAACTTGTAATTACAGGTCCAGAGAATGTATAAACAAACAAACATGAGTATTGGGCTCTGTAAAACAAGTGCAAAGCTTCTTAAAAATAACGCAAAGCTTTTATTACTTGTTTGAAGAAAAATACAGTTGTGACATTCAAAGTAATACTTGATACCTAGCAGTTCATTATTTAAAGCATTGTTTGGTAAACGGATGATGTTAGGGATGGAGCTTTACAGTGTCTAGGTTTAACAACAAACAATTTTGGAGATAATCCCTGGACTTGTTGAGTAACTGTATTATACTCACTACATTAAGGAGAGAAAATAGTTTATTTGACATCTACAGACTTGCTTAAATTTGGTGATAGATTTTCTGATAAAATTAAATGTATTACATGATAATTTTGCTGAATATACACTTCATTCTTCTTAGGTTGCAGAAATTTTTGCAACCAGTTCTTCCAGTAATACAGTCTTGAGCAGTTATCTTTTTTAGGTTGTCATCAATCTTGCCTTTGTCATAGTCATGTACAATATTCCTTGGCTGGGAAAAAAATGTTTGAGTCTCAACTTATAAATCAGAACAATAGTATGTTCTCTCTATTTACTGTACTAAAACTATCATCTAGATGTATCTGCTTATTCAACAAATACAGAGTGGAGCCAAAGCAGGTTTATAGTTGTTTGTATAGAAAATAATATAATAATTCATTTAAGAATGAACTCTATTTCCTATACTACAGCTATCAACCTACTTTGCCCCAACCTGTATTTAATACTAGCCAACTAGAGGACAGACTCCAATTGAGGCATGAAAAACAAAGTAGGGCCCTAGCTGTTTGGCTCAATGGATAGAGCATTGGCCTGCAGACTGAAGGGTCCCAGGTTCGATTCTGGTCACGGGCACGTGCCTGGATTGTAAGTTCGATCCCCAGTGGGGGGAGAAGGGGTGTTGGAGGCAGCTGGTAGTTAATTCTCATAATTGATGTTTCTCTCTTTCCCTCTCCCTTCCTTTCTGAAATCAATAAAGAAATATATTTAAACACACACAGACACACACACACACACACAGACACACACAGTAGGGAATGAGGTCCTTTCTTAAATGGAATGATAAAACTTAATTTGCATGTGTCTAGCTTTTTTTTTTTTTTTTTTTTTGGTGGTAGTATTTTAAAAGGGCATGGTGTGGAAGAGATTCTTCGAGATTCAGATGGTTCTGTACAATATATACAATGGGACAAACAGAAAATCCAAACAGATGTTCATGTAGAGGGAAAGTATTTATGTAGCTGTGTGCATACTGGGAAAGAAGCAGTCATTGAGCAGAGCAGAGAAGAAGACTGGAATCCCACAGAGGTCAAGTCCTGCCAACCTGGGCATGGGAAGGTCCAGGAGAAGACATAGAAAGCCAGAGATTCAGCAATGATTGCACAATGATGGCATATTGGAGATTTGCTTCCCTTAGCTGGAAACATTTTTTTTTCTTTCTTTACTATTTTATTTAGGAATTGGGAGAAGAGGAGGATGCATTTGGGTTCACAGATTTTTTTCAAAAATCCTACAAACAGTTGAGGTAGGGATAGGAATGATGATTATCTTCAACATAGCCTCTGTAGATTATTTTTTACTCTTTATAATTTATGAGTTAGCAAAATAACAATGCAATCTAATAACTTAAGGTGAACTCATCTATTTTCATTATATGTTATTACCAGGCTAGACTGAGACATTAATAATATAGAATGGTTCTGTGCTGTCACAGATGTATACAAAAGCAATTTTTTTCCCATTTCAAGTACGTGCATGCACTAAAGATGCTTGTTCATAGTGAGAAGCAGAATCAGCCCCCAAGTATAGATATGTATTCCTGAACCTGGTGAATCACTGATAGAATCCTTTATCCACAGAGCATGTCTGGCCTCTTGTCTAGGAACAATTGACTGTAAATAAAAGTGGCTTTCAAATCACAAGATGGTAAGAATCACCGATGATTTTAAGATACAAATTCCTTAATCTCTACTTTACCGAAACTTCACAAAGGGCCCTGGCAAGTAGCCAGAGTTAACAAACCTAGTATAAAATTCCAATAACGCTGACATTAGCAGATGCTAGGTTTATTTCCTTGTGAACTCCAGGAAAGCTAGTTAATTTTAAAGCAGCCATTAATTTACTCGTCAATGACTTATTGAGTGATTCCTAGGTGCTGGCACCCAGCTGTCTGGCAAAGACTAACAACACATAAACTCTTCCTTCCAGAAGCTCATAGTCCACATATAGAAACTGGAAGACAGTCGGGAGGAGCTAGAATTTTCAGGAACTCACTTGGATTTGATTCAACAGTATCCCTTTGCTATGTATGGTAGGTTAAGCAAATTAAAAACAATTATCCAAACTATCACCAAGGATATAGAGAGGTATATGAATACATTTCATTTCATAGTGGTTGAAAATTATTTCTGTTAGGTCGCTGAAGGAGGAACACACAAGGCCAGAGTGGAGAGGGATTACGAATTTATTCCATCATCTGCACACCGTGGTGCTGAGCCCAGCTGGCTCCGGCACCCAGTGAGGGGAGTCGGCGGCTTTTATAGGACTTTTGGCTGGATTTTTCTGCGCGGAGACTTCTTTATGCATACCCCTAGAGGAGAGAATGGAACGCGGGCACCACAGGTGGAAAGTGGTCTTCAGTGAATGTCCCTAGCGAAATGAGCTGAAGAGCCAATTTCCAGGGGAAAGGTATCAACTCAATTGCTCAGTCAAACCTAACATTCTCTCTTTTAGATTTTAGGTTAGATTGCCTGTAGAAGATTAAAATGTGTCCTGTATTAACATATCATTAACCCATATTCACTTGTCACTGGTGTGCACATATACCCACATAAATTCTTATAAATGGATAACCAGCTGCTATAGGATTCAAAGCACCGCTCACTGCGGTCCCTTTAACTCCTCAGTGGCAACTAGAACCATGCGTTAAGGGATAATTTGAAAAAAGAATACATGTTGTAAAAATAAATATGTCATCCTAAAAGCTAAATGTAAAGATGCTGTATGGTCTCCTCATCTTATTTAGCATTATTTCTAAAGTCAGCCCCATACGAACTGTAGTATCTGGAAATGAAAAAGGGATCTCAAAGTTTTACCTAGATTCAACTCCCACCAAAAGCTGGAATCAGTTCAGTAACATGACCGGCATATGGTCAGCAGCCTCTATTTGAAACTTCTGGTGGTAAGGGGGGGCTCTGTCAGGTCTGATCAAATAATCAAATCAATATCTGCTCTGCTGGGAAACTGACATTCCCTTTAGCTTAGACCACATTCCATTTACTAAGACCAGTAACTTTCCCCTCTGGTCTTGCCTGGGATCCGGACCAGCCCAGAGAATTCTTTCTCCCTCCTCCCAGAAAGCCTGCCTAGAGTCCTTTAAAATCACTCACTCCCCATCCCTGGCTTCTGGTGCTGTTTGGTGCCTCAATCCATCTGGATTCCATATGATAAAACAAACAAACAAACAAACAAAAAACCACACGATAATTATTTGCCACTTTTGGCCTTGTGTGTTCCTCTTTGGGTGACCGTAATTAGGCTCCTAATTTTTAAGAAAATTGAAGATGCTCTGGCTAGATTAGTGCAATGTTGTTATGAGCCAAAACTCTGTAAACTCTACCTGGGAAGGCTGTGGTCTTGCTTTTAAAGCATGTCTTTTACTACATTTTCTTGCACGTAAAAGCTGAAGAAATCTGAGGACAGTTATCATTTTCCTCATGCCTCTTTTCCTTTCCACTCGGAGTCCTTTCTTTATTTGAAAACACATCTACTTTTCTCAATGTCTATTTTTTTTCTGTCACGGATGCTTATCATGCAGTCAAAATCTGTCAGAAAACATCTGCCCAGCAATTGAATGTCAGCATTGCCCCCTTTGGCTCCAACACTGAAGGAGAGCCATTTACTCTCTGGGTTCACATTTTAAATATTATCTGCATCTGAAAATGAGGGAAATGGCATCTGGCACTTCAGAGGTGGTTGGGAATCAAATGAGAGGACTTGTGAAGAGCCCCTACCTGTTTCCTGACATTTCATGGGTTCTCACTATTGTTATTTCCTGTGTTCTGTCTATGGCTTGAAGGTAAATAATAGTGGCTGATGCCTAAAATTTTCTTGATAGAATAGAAAACAGAGGTGGGCAAAATCCACTGAGAAATGTTAAACCTTCCATAAATATTTATTGGTTGTTTATAAGGTTCTGCTTTTGTAACACGTAGATTGATTGTGAGGGGTGGGAATAGTAAAATATATACATATATTTTTAGGTGAAAAATATCAAGTTGCAAGAACTAATTATACACTAAATAATTATGGTAAAAAGTAGAGTATCTGAGACCATAATTGTGTATAAAAATACACAAAGAGATATGTAATAAAAGATAAATAAGTACCAGTTTAAATAGCATAGTGAGCAAAACATTTGTTCTTAAGAAGTTTTAGACCTAACCTCAGCTATAAAATAAAAGAGGATTTGAAAAGCTGAAGGAAAAAGGAAAAGAAGTTAGGAGGAATAGAGAAAAGGAAAAAAATTGTGTAGATATCTTTTGTATGCCTGTGTGTTTAGCTATTTCATTTTAACATAATGATAGTCTTCACTTAACTCCAAACTTTGTTTCGCTAAAAATGAACCAAAGGGACAACTGTGAAAAATAGTGACTCTTATGCATCTTTAAAATGCATTTTTTTTCTTAAATTATAAAAAAATATCATTGAACATAAATCTCACATTGCACATTACATTTACAATTATAATATCCAAACCAATTTTGGAAAGAAAGATATTGTCATAGGCTAAACATAATTGTTATTGGATATAATGCATTCATATCATTTACTTTGGGTATTTCAACATCCATTTTTGTACCTTTGAGATCTCAAGAGGCAAATTAACCTACTGGAGAATAGATGTATTGTTAAGTAAACCTCTCCAGCTGTTTATCTGCTTCCCAAGTTTTGATTAAGCACCATCAGTGAAAATGAAATTTCATTTCATCCTTTCTATGCTTCCTTTGTCCTTGCCTCTAACAGTCCTGTAATGGATTCTGCCTCTCATTTTTTTCCAATTATGCCTATAATGCTAATGCCTTTAGGCATCAAATGTCCTGTGACTCTTTTCTGACCCACCTCTTCAGGCAGTCATTACAACTTTCTGCTTCTATTGCTATACTCCATTTGTTAGAGCTGATCATACTTAGCCATTGGCTGTAAGGTGCTGCTTGACTCTGTCCTTTTCTCAGGCACTGTCTGTCATTCATGCCTGACCATTCACTCCTTATGTTCCGGTCAATCAGAAGTACTGTGCTTCAAATTCTCAAATGGTACCTATTCTTTCCCCCAACTCTACTGTAATATACTCATTGGGAATGCCTTTCTGCTCTCATTCATTCTTTTTGTTGGTTTTACTTGAATGAAGCTAATGCTTCTAAATATTTTTCATATGTTTAAGAAAAATACGTAGTATGTATCAATACAATATGAGAGTAAGTGAAAATTTTCACATAAGCTGTTCATTGAACAAAAGATCTTTTCTTCTATTCAAGTCAGTAATTTAAAAAGTTTGGATAGAAGATCCAAATAATTTTAAAAGGTTGAAATAGCCATAATCCAGGAATAAGTAATTCTAGTCTTAAGATTGTTATTTGAGGTCCAGAAATATAGCTTATATTTCATAGAAATCTTACATCATATTTAATTGACATAAGATGTCTTAAAGACTATTCATATGTTATTTCTGGGCTTTTCTTATTGTGTTCTTCTCTCTAGTTATTGCTTTTCTCTCTACTTTTCCTCTAAGTCTTGTTCAGAGACCCATTCCTAGGGTGGCCCATTGGGCCTCTGATGAAAAGTGCTTTTCCATGTCTCAATTTATCACTTGATCTACCTCCAAACATTGATGCCTCTATTTTTTTTTGAAGCTTCTCCCAAAGCAAATACTATCTATTGGTGAAATGCATTTTTAAATTCCTGTATCTGTCTGTTTCTACTAGTTGTGCTGGTAAATAATGGTGGGTTTTATAATAAAAGAGTATAATTTCAAGAGAAACATCAAAATTGCTTTATTCAAAGTAATGTCTATTGCTAGCTACACATTTCCCCCATCTTTCAGGTAATTTGAGGACACCATCCCAATAGAACTTTTCTTGTTTTGAGGCAAACCATTCAGAGACCCAATTTTCCACTTTGTACATTTTGAGGTGTGTTCAGAAAGTGCGTATGACATCGATCCGAACAAGTGGTAATCTGAAGGACTAAGGTCTGGTGAATACAGCGGGTGGGTTAATACTTCCCAGGCAAGATCTTTTAACGTGTTTTTTTTTTTTTTTTTTAAATCTGGTTTTGAAGTGTGTAATGTTGCATCATCATAAAGCAAAATTATTTTGCCATGTCCTCTGGCACATTCTGGCCATTTCAGAATCAAAGCATAGTTCAAATAAATTGTTTGTTGTTAGGTAACCATCAGTATTAATGGTTTCACCTCATTTTAGAAGCTCATAATACACCACACCTTCCTGATCCCACCAAAGGCAGAGCATTGTCTTCTTTCTGAAGCAATTTGGCCTTACCGTTGATGTTAATAGTTGACCTGGATCAACCCATGATTTTATGCACTTGAGATTCTCAAAATAAATCCACTTTCATCACCAGTCACAATTCAATGCAAAAAAGACTTTCTTTTGTACCATTGAAACAACATTTTACTGATGACTTTTCTATTTTCTATTTGTCTTTCATTCAGTTGACATGGCACCCATCTTCCTTCCTTTAAAATATTTTCCATTGCTTGTAAATGATCGGAAATTGTTTGCTGAACAACTTTTAATCTTTCTGCAAGTTGTTTTTGAGTTTGACACACATCTTCATCCAATAATGCGGGTAATTTTTGGTCTTCAAACTTTTTTGGTTGACCTGGACATTCTTTGTCTTTCACATTGAAATCATCACTTTTAAAACATTTAAACCAGCATTCACTAGTATCTTGAGATGGAGCATGTTCACCATAAGTTTCCCCAAGTATTCAGCTGCACTTTTCTTCAAAATAATGAATTAAAACTTCCTGCAAAAGCTCTTTCTTTGGCACAAAATTCAACATTTATAAACATAAAAATATCTCTGATGTTAACTTAAGAAAATTTGACATATGAAGTTTTGAAGCTTGCTGTCAATACAACAAAATAGCATGCATATCAAATCGTATATGTAACCAACATATGTGTACCTCCATGTATTGAAAAAAATCCGCATTATTAACTAGTACACCTAGTAATTGTGCCATGCAGGAAGATCATTAATACTTTCAAAGGGCTGATTTCTTTAGTATATCATAAAAGCCATAACATAGCCTTTGTATCTTGGAGATAGGTTTCCCTGTAAGAAGTAAGGATGAATTTGTCTAAAGAAAAAACTGTGATGAAATTAGAGAGAGAGTAATGCCTCCTATGGAATTAATTATTTAGTTTTCATGCCCTGTAAGAAAAAGGGATGTTATTCTATGAAAGGGAATAATCTCATATTTCTGTACTATCAGAATCCATTCATATCTTCAATTTATATGGCCACCATCATATTTTAAACCCAGTTTAATTCCCACTCAGTTTCTCAATGACTAGTTTTGTAATTAGATTCCATGTTTTATCCAAAGTAAAAATAACTCATTCTAGATAGAATGTATCAAAGAAAAAAAAAGTCAGGCTAGGGCCAAATGGTGAAACACATTTAGGGGACAGTGGCAGTAATTTAACATCAAACTCCCAGCTGTTGGACCATACATCACACATTTGATTTGTGTTTCTGTGTGTGTGTGTGTGTGTGTGTGTGTGTGTGTGTGTGTTCTTCCTAGTACTTTTTAAAAAATATATATTTTATTGATTTTTTACAGAGAGGAAGGGAGAGAGATAGAGAGCTAGAAACGTTGATGAGAGAGAAACATCGACCAGCTGCCTCTTGCACACCTCCTACCGGGAATGTGCCCGCAACCAATGTACATGCCCTTGACCAGAATAGAACTTGGGACTTTTCAATCCGCAGACCGACGCTCTACCACTGAGCCAAACCGGTTTTGGCTCTTCCTAGTACTTTTTAACCATAATGTGAAGTTGTGTATTATATTCAGATTGTTCTGTTGAATATTTCTCAATTTTATATGCATTTTCCCTTTAAGGTATTTATTTGGCTTGTAGTACAAATTTAATACTAATTTGTCCTCATATTGCTATGGGTTAAAATGTTCAGCTTTTTTCTGACAGAAGTTGATAAGACATTAAAAAGTTACCCAGACTCTACATTGAGATGTACTAGGTAAAAATTTGTATTTGGGGACTACTTAGGTCACCTAATAATGAATTTGAGAGTGTTAGTAACAGCATGTAACATTTATAGTGCTTATTTTGTGCCACGAATGCTCTAAACATGTTATACATGTTAACTAATTTAACCCCCAAAATGGAAGTTGGAGTGAGCTGCTCTTACAGCTCTGTTCTCATGAGAGGAAACGGAGGCACAGAAGGACTAAATGACTTTTCCCAGATTCCGGGTAGTACATGAGGGAGCCAGGGTGAATGAATGTTTCTGTAATGTATGTTTTCCAAAGTCCTGGGTAAAAGATGTGATTGTAAAATGTGGATTATGTGTTGTTGCTCTGAATTGTTACTAGTAGGTACCATAAATAGCTTGAGTTCTCTACAGTCGGAATAACTAAGGTCTGATCTTGTATAAAAACCATTTGGAAAAAAAAAAAAAGGTATATAGAAACTAGAATGAACTTACAAAGTGGTACCTAACCAAATTTATGTTGACAAGACCTAATTTGCAATAAGAACTCTAAATGGCTTTTGAGTAAATTAGTTTAAATTTTTATTTTCTTGTATGCTCAAAGTATGTAGCTCTCTAGAGTTCTGAGTATGTCAAATTTATAATTTTAGGCTTCTCAGTATTAATGAGTGAACTATCAAATTACTAGTTAATTCTGTTTGAATATTGTATCTCAGGTTTGTAATCTACATAACTTATATTGTAAAATACTTATTTAATGGCAAAATTACTAACCTAGAGTATATGAACCTGAACTGTATTTTTAAAAAGACAGTGTTATTCCACCATATCCTTTCACCCCTGCCCAGATTATTTCTCTTCATAGTATTTTCAAAGACATTAAAGATCTTATAACTGATTATATTTTAATCTTTGACTGAGTTTATGAAAGAGGTACATTTTGATTCTCAGCTAACTAAGGCTGCACAATAGCTTACAATTATATATTTGCATGTCATGACTATTAAAGCTTTATTTACATTCAGTAAAATTCACCATTTACATATACACTAAGTGGCCAGATTATTTTGTTCTCTGAATGCATAATAATCTGGCCACTCTCTCTGTGTGTGTGTGTGTGTTTACTGGAGGCCCAGTGCATGAATTCGTGCATGGTTTGGGTCCAGCCAACCTGGCCAGGGGGAGGGGACATGGATGGTTGGCCGGCCTGCCTGCTCGTCAAACTTCTGGCCAAGGGGACAATTTGCATATCAGTCTTTTTAAATATAGGATATACACTGAGTGGTCAGACTATTATGCGTTCAGAGATCCTAATAATCTGGCCACTCAGTGTATATTTCGTTTACTTTTGATGAATATGTAGACTCATGAAAAAAACTACTACAGTCAAATAAAACATATTTTCATCTCCTCATAGAATTCTTTCTAGCCTTTCTGTAGTCAAGTTCCCCTTCCACTCCCAGCCTTTGGCAACCACTGATGTGATTTCTATCACTAGATAGCCTTTTTAACAGTGTCCACAATTGGAAGCATACATTGGGTAGCCCTTTGTGTCTGGCTAGTTTCATTTAACATAGTGTTTTTGAGACTCATCCATGTCATTGAACATGTAAAAAGTTTGTCCCATTTCATTTCTGAGTAAAAAATTTGCTTTATAGAATCTAGCTTAATTTTGATAACTACATTATTCTCTCCCCTGCCCCCCACCCCCCATTCCCTCTTGGCTTCTTCACTGCTCTGTTTTATCTTTTTGGTATCACACTTATCACACAAATGACCTCCAATTATTTTTGGTGCGAGGCAAAGCATAGATGATTGGATGATAGAGTGATAAAGTAGACCATAGAGTAAATTGACCTTGTCACAAGCATTTATAACACAACTAGTGGCCCAGTGCACAAATCATGCACCTTGAAAGGAACTGTGGGCCACAAGGCTGTGGAAGGCACAGGGACTAGTCTTGGCCCATCCTCTGCACCCCCACCTTGCCCCTCCCACCACAGCCCCCAGTACCCTGTCTGCCCAGCAGCCCTGCTCCTGCCAGCACCACTCCCATGCACTGATGGCGCCAGCCTCGCTCACACCTGCTGGCAGTGTGGAGAGATTGAGGCTGGCCCTAGCACCGGGTGCAAGTGGGACCAGCTCCATCAGCAGGTGCAAGTGGCAGCTGTTGCCCAGATTGTCCCTTAGGAGCAGGGGGAGGTGGAGAAACCCTGGGGGTGATAGGGGCCATTAGCTGCCCACATCCACTGTAAATTACCAAATTTTCAGTAACCACCAGAGGCTTGCTCTGATGACAGCAACTGGAGCCTCATCTTGATCTGGCACCCCTGTTCACCTGCTTCACCATCCCACAGCATCTCTGGCCCTCCATGTTCTGCGCTCTGCTGCCTGCTGCCAATGCCTGCCATGTTTTGCGTGCACCCCCTGGTGGTCAGTGCACGTCATAGTTACTTAGATATTTACTTAATAGTGAAATAAATGTTCATATTGGAAAGGCCTATTCTTTTCCTTTTGTCTATCACTGCTGAACTTAAGCTTAAGTAATATGACAACTCATTAGCGTTGTGGCTGTTGAGGGAAATGATCCATATAAAGCATGGAAGAGTGGTTGAAAGATTGTAAGACCTCAATAAATGTCAGCTATAATTATCAATGGAACCAGAAATATTATTAAAATATAGGAGAGTAATTTAATGTGCTCTTTAATGTCCAGATATTTGAAATATTATAGCCAATATAAAGGCATGGGTATTTTTAGAATTAGCTCTAAATAGAAAAAAATAGTTTAAGCACTCCTTTTAGTATATGTAATGTGACTGATGCAGGTATGAGTTTGGTGGACCTATTCACAGATTGAAATAAAATAAACTTGTGCTAGCACATATCAGTAGCACATGATTTCACCCAAGAATCTAATATCTCACAACCTGTTTCTTGATCAGCAAACAATTCTGATTTTCAAGGATTATGGTTAAAAATTATATAAAGATAAAATATTCATGTTAATATAAATATACATGTATACTAGACTATCAATAAGTGACAGTTAATCTTGTGGCTATGGATTAATGTATCTGATATTTTTAGAAGATGCTAGCTAACTAAAATTTAAGAAAAAAAATTCTGCTAGTTCAGATGAAGAGAATAAGCACTGAGAAGAAGCAGCAATGGCAATAAAAGTGTAGAGACATGGTAGTGATATTGCTTTTTATCCTTCCAAAATTATACTTTGGCTAAATTCTTGCTTTGAATAATTTGTTTGTTGTCATTTTGTTTTAGAGGATTTTTGGTGAAAGAAGCCAAAATGGATTTATGTGAATAGGAGAATTGTCAGTTTGTTTGCCTTTGTGTTACATTTAAGCACAGCAGTAATTGATCATTTTAACAATTATAATCATACATTTTCCAAAGCATCTGATTAAATATGTTTTCTAAGACTTTAGGGATTTTTAAATAGCTTTTAATTTAGCTATCTTTTCTTCATTAGTGCACACAATAATGCAAAACTAGTATTATTAAAGTAATAGAAAAATGTTTCCTTTTTATCTAAAAACATCCATAAATTATTTTCTTAAACTTTATTCCAGATACTCTGCATATTATCCAAAAAACAGATTCTCTGGTATAGGAAGAATACTAATAGAATTTTAAAAAGAAATTCTGTATGCGATTATTGGCATCCTGAAAGAACTCTTTTCAAATGTATTCATAAACACAGTTTCTTGACATTTTAAAGCTAACAACCCTATTCCTGTGTCCTTTCAGAAAATGCTGCCAATGCCCAAATATGTCCATATTTTTATCCTGCTTTACATTTATTTACTGTAGAATAATTACTATGCTCAAGTGATAGTACTTTATTTAATTTTATATCTCTCCCAGGTAATCACCAAGTCCTAGCCCCAATGCTCATATAGTCCTTAGATTCTAAATATAATTTTTGAGAAGGGTGTATGAGTAGATTATTTCCCCCAGTTCAGATTTTTAAAGTCATAAGTGGTTACTTCAAGGTTGGTTACTTCAAGGATGAAAGGAAGGAAGGAAAGAAGGAAGGAAGGAGGGAGGGAAGGAAGGAGGGAGAGAGTGAAGGAAGGAGGGAGGGAGGGAGAATGGAAGGAAAGAATGAAGTAAGGGAGGAAGGGAGGGTCTCCAAAGAATGGAGAATGTTTACCAGTGGAGAGGTCAATAAAACAGGGAGTGGGAGGCTGAAGAATATCTCAGAAAATAGCCAAAGTTATCTTTATTGAACATACCTTCTGAATAAGAAACACAAACAGACCTATATTATAATAAGAGGAATTTGAATTTTGTGAAAGGGAATATAATAGTAGTGGAAGGTTTGTAAGATGCTTTTAGATTCCATGTCCATGGAACTCTGGAGAAATAAGGCAGGTATCTCTCTGCTTAGAAAGATTTAGGCTCTCATCCTTTCCGGAATCATTAAGTGTAGTCTTACAGATCCCTGTTGTACCATTTTCCTCTTGTGATTCTGAAATCCTCATTAACGTTGTTTTCAGGCTAAGCTTACTCCTCTCTACCGGGATCCATAGAAGGTGGTTATGTTTCCGTTGCTGAGCTATTCCTTTCCAAGCATGTGCTTTCATGATCCGAGAAGCAAAGTTAGGATTTGGAAACTGGTGAGGAATAAAGAACACCCGGTTTAATGTCTCAGGTTGTCTTAATTTAATTTAAACTTACCCAGTTTGAAAACCCATGACATTTGAATACTACAAAATATTGTTCTCTATGCAATATTACTTCTTTCCTATTGAAGTTATTAAGTTATTGGTCTATATCAAACTTTTATATTATTACATTGAGTGGGGGGGGGGTTCATTGCTTATGTGACAATTTTTTTTTTTTTTCCTCAATCACAACCTTAACAACACCTTGATTTCACCCCAGTGAAACTACTGATTTAGGTTCTGGCTTTCATAACTGTAAAAGAATAAATTTCTGTTGTACTAAACCATACAAGTTGTGGTAATCAGTTAAGTAGCCATACGAAATGAATACAGAGTGTTTATATGGTAACACCACAGGCCATTACAGGAGCTGGATTTATCTAAGGAGACATTTCACAAGTCTTCACGTCCTTCTAGAGCACATGTGTCAAACACAAGGCCCGCGGGCCAAATCCGTCCCGCCAGGCCTTGCAATGTGGCCCGCACCGCGCTGTCATCACTGCACTCCGCTGCGTTTCCATCACAATGACAGTTTATGACTGTTCAGTAAACCATTCGGCCCGAGATTTAGGCTGGATTTTAGATTTTGGCCCCTTCTCTGATTGAGTTCGACACCCCTATTCTAGAGTATATATCTGCCAATTAAACAGCAACAACAACAAAAAACAACTTATTCAACCTAAGGGTCATCATTACTATTTTTTTTTCTCTCCCCCACAAAGCCCACCTTTAGCAATAAATTATATTTTTTTCTCTCAAATCAACAAAAACATCAGTTATAATGAAATATGTGTTACCGACTTTGGCATGTAAAATAATGGTCAAAATGGTTTATCCATCTTAATCTAGTACTCATTTTGTTCCCTCAAAATAGTTTATAATAGCTCAACAAACAACTGTGATTAGTTAACTATTGATACTACCCTGGACACCGTGGGCACAGTTCAGTGTATCTTGGTTGACATGCTCTTAGGTATTTCTACTAGAAACCGTTTAGAAAAAAGAATTTAAATAGTCTTGGTGAGGTAGAATAGAAAAGAATAATAAGCAAATTGTTGTAGAAAAGTCTGATAAGCACTGCTGCAGTTGGACATGAAAGTTGCTGTGGGAACATTGAAGAATCCCCCAAGAGCCTGGGGAAACTGGGAAAGGACTCTCAGAGGAAGTGCCATTGAAGGCAGAACTGGAAGGGTGACCAAGCACCTCAGATCACATTGCATACATCCTGATGGGCACAGAGAGAGAGTCCACCAGGAACAGCTTTTGTGGGGAGTTGTTTTTCAGTTCTTACAAAATTACATCTTAAGAGTATGTAGCAAGAATGGAGGTTTTGTAGTTACAGATGGTTTTTTCCCTTCCAATATGCTCAATTACCTTTATGATTCTTTATTTTAATATTTAAATGTATAAAATATTATTTTCTTCTTTAGTAAATATTTAAATTTATATTTAAGAGGTGTTCATATTAATAGCCATCCGGGCAATCATTAATACACAAAATTATCTCTATTTTTTACCAAGTTTTATAACACTTGTTTTGTAAGGAACAATAATGAAAGGATATTTATTTTTGTTTGTTTTTAAGGATATAGATTTTCTGATATTAATAGATTTATGTAAGGGTAGACATTACATTAAAAAATTATATTTCAATTTACTCCTGGTCTTTGCCTGTGTAGGCTCCCCAAATGAGTGAAACATAATCCAAGGTCCAGATTTTCTTTAAATCACCAGCACCCAAAGCATTGAGAGGCTAATTAATATTCATCTGATCCAATATCCTTTGACACTTTCTCCAACACGGATCTTCACTCAACTCGGTTTTGTCAACTAAACCAAAAGATCTCATCCTGCATTATTGCTTTTTCCTATTCCCAGTGTTAAAACGAGCCAGTTCATTAATTAGATCAACATTTGCTCAGCGCCTACTTGATGGCCAGGCGGCTGGTCAAGGGTACCTGACCTCTGCGGTACCTGACACAGTCTCTACACTTTGCTTCAAGACTCATAATCCTTATTCCGTGCTCCATCCTACATATACCCAGAGAGGTGTTTTCTAACGTGGTGATCTGAATATCACATTGATTTTCCTAACCTGTCAGTAGTTTTTTTTCATTCTACTATTGTAGAATTACACTCTCTAACATAATCACCATTACTCTTTCTTTCTTTCTTTCTTTTAATATTTTTATTGATTTTTTACAAAGAGGAAGGGAGAGAGATAGAGAGCTAGAAACATCGATGAGAAAGAAACATCGATCAGCTGCCTCCTGCACACTCCCCACTGGGGATGTGCCCGCAACCAAGGTACATGCCCTTGACCGGAATCCAACCTGGGATCTTTCAGTCCGCAGACCCATGCTCTATCCACTGAGCCAAACCGGTTTCAGCTGGCACGCTCTTTCTTTTCCTTAAGTCCATGTTGTGATGCTCCTCTGAATGAGCATTCTCCTCCTCTCTCCTCTATACTTGCCTTTGCTTCGGGGTCTTTGTGTGGCCTGCTGTTCCTTTACTGCGGAAGCTCTGGTTCCCATTCCCTCGTATTTCACCAAACTACGGCTCATTCCTAGAGTCTCAGTCTATATTTGACTTTTCTAGGAAGACATTTCTGATTTCACACTGGTATAGGGCTTTACACCTGCTCTATATGACTACAGAGTCCTATAATTGCTTCTTCTTAATATTTTTTTATACAATTGCCTCCGTTTTCCTTGTTTCTGCAGTGACTTTTGCGAAGGCATCATTTATATTTGTCCTGTTGCTTGTTGAAGGAGATTGCAAAACATGTTAAAAAAAAAAATTCTCCCTGAAAATCCTTTCTCAAAATGATATTATACCTCCCTGTTTTAAGAGGTGAAATCTATTTTTCCACCTAATTGTGTCTGGGCTAGACTTATGACTTGTTTTAACTTATAAAATGCTGCAGAGGGTTAGCCATAAACTTTAAAAGGTATTACAGAATCCAATCTCAGCTCTTTTTAACCTGAGACCCTCCAATATACAGAACCTGGGCTAGCTTCCTGAAGGATGAAAGACTGATGGAGAGAGACTCAGCCAGCACACACTCAATGCATATGAGAATGAGACCACCTTAGAATCTCCAGCCAGAGTCTAGCTGCCAGGTAATTGCTACAGCCTGAGTGTCCTCAGACAAGACCATTTTAAACTGCTAAACAGCAGAATGAGTTAATACAATTATTGCTGTTTCAAGCCCCTAAGCTGTTAGGATGTTTTGCATCAATCAGGAACTGATATAATTGTATTCACAGTGCCTGTCCGAAGTATTCCTGGTACATGGTAGGATAAAAATTAATCCACCTGTTGCTCACTGCTGCTGAAATGTGTCTTCATTTTCTGAGTAATACATTCTCTGCAATGGCAATGGCTTTGGACCTAGTGAAGTATTTATTTTCCAAAAGCAACTGTATTATTCTCAAACTTGTGGAAGCAGCTTTATTTGAAAAAATATGTTATTTCTCAATATATATTATATGAAATGTAAAAATGTGTGTCTTTCTCACTAGTTATTTTTGAGAAAACTAAATGGAATGATTAGAAATGTTAAAAAAAAGTAAAATGTTTTTAAAATGCTATAAATTTGGTGTGGCCATGGCACCTACAAAGGATTAGGGAAAACCTTTCAAATTTTGAAGAATTCTAGATTCAGGTTGATTTACAAGTAATTCTTATTCCTTTTTAAACCAGAACTAGAAAATGTATTATGGGTGGTGTTTCTGCAAGATGGACAGCTCAAAAGCCTTATTTAAAAAGAAGTCTTGGCTTTACATCAAAGGATTCTGAAGTGAATGTAGACATGCACACTTTAAAATTAAATGAAATGTTTAAATATGCCAGAATCATGCTTTTATGAGTTCTACTTTAATAAAAATTTTTCAGTTAATCAATCACTTATAATCCCTATCGTGCCATCTAAGATATTTGACTTACACATACATATTCATAAAATGAATGCACCTAAGTAGAGAGAATCAAGGATAAAAGGACGAATAGCATTTTGGTTGGGACAAACTGCGTCAATGAAGAAAACTTCAGCAGAAAATACCATAGAATTCCAAAATAATGTACTAGTATGGATTCCCAGAGGGAAGAGGGATGGGTGAAGGGAGCAAAGGATAAAGGGGAGGGGGGATGGATGGTGATGAGGGAGATTTGACTTGGGGCAATAAACACACAATACAATTTGTAGATGATGTATTATAGAACTGTATGCCTGATATATAATTTTATTTACCAATGTCAGCCAATGAATATAATAAAATATTTTTTTTAAAAAAAGGTAAAAATCAAGACAAAATAATGTTAAATAATGTTGGGCAGCAGGGATACAGAAGATGAGAAGAAATATAGTAGTGAAGTGTTGCCAGGATGATGTATCAGAACTCTACTGTAGCCATCTCTATCAAACGAAAGAGTTTAATATAGATTCCTAAAAAAGGAAAACCATTGCTGATTTTTTAAGAGAACACAAAATTGACCCTTCCTGGTTGGTGTGGCTCAGTGGTTGAGTGTCAGCCCATGAACCAAGAGGTCACAGTTTGATTCTCTGTCAGGGTACATAAATAACCAGGTTGTACGCTTAGTTCCAGTTGGGGGTGAGCAGGAGGCAGACAATCGGTGATTTTTCTCTCTCATTGATATTTCTCTCTATATATATCCCTCTCCCTTCCCTTCTTCCTGAAATTAGTAAAAACATTAAAAAAAGAAACAAAAACAAATTGACCCTAGTACATTCTTGGAAGATAATTCTAGCCATATTGTAAAGCACAAACAATCGAGTCAGGAGAGACCAGTGGGAGACATTTGCCAAAATACAAGTGAGAGGTGATGAAAAACAGTGACAAATAACTGTTCTTAGCAGTGTGGTAGAATGACCCATGAAAATGGAAGTGCGTTTTTCTAAAGCAGAGGGGTTCTGCTGCCCTTGGCCTTGCAACCTTAACCCCCAAAGCACAGGAAGGAGAGGAGCTTCATTATGTGAGGGAAGTGTAACAGCTGCCTCTTCTGTATCTTTTGGAAATCTGATGTTTGACCATGCAGAATAAGAGACTCGTTGCCAGTTAAAACTGGAGATTTGAGGGATCAAGCCTGAGACTCTCAATTCACATTTTAATTAGGAAATAATTGTGCAAATGCCTCATTGGTGGTATTTTAGAAGTTCCTAATAGAATATAAAATCAGGATACTAATGATATCCAGGCAGTGATCAGGAAATTAAGTAATATTGGTTAAATCTGAATCTTATAAATTACTTAGAATCCAAAAGCTGTGCTATATTGCTAGTTTGAAAGGAGAGTGGTAGGAATGACTCATTTACACATAAATATATGTGTGTGCCTTTGTACAAATATATATATATATCTTATTGCACATATGGTGCTTTGCTAGATGCTATGGGAGAGAGCAAAGTGTAAAAAAAAAAGCAACATTTTTCACCATAAAAGAGAATTTTAAAATTTAGAGAGTCAAAGTAAGAACAATTTTAAACAGTAATCTGTAGATTATTTAAAATAAATTTATATAAATTGAATAAAACATAATAGGATTTTTCATATATTGGTCACTAAAAAAATCAAAATATTTTTTCTTTCCTGGTATGGGATTGGGATATTAGGATTGTTACTCCTCTCAGAAACATTAATACTGGGGATTCTTAAAAATACCAAGAAGTCAGTGGGTTTGGTAATTATGGAGTTATTTAATATGGATAACAGCAGCTTAGAGTTTTCTTGAGCAGTGGTCTCTCTCAGATCTCAAAATATTCTGAAAAGTGTATTGTATCTTGTGACAATAAGCTGGGTATTGTCATGCAGACAGTTTACACGCTTGAGAATACTATTTTGTGTAGTGTGCTTAATGTTCCACACTTCCCTGATTCTGGGTACTGCATTTTTATAGCATTTGATGATTTTATTTTTTCTACCAATGTTATCTATGGACCAAAAGCCTACCTTGACAAGGCCAGTCGTTTTAGAAACCCCACCAAATATAGTTCAGTGTTAATTTTGTTTGGGTGAGGATTTGTAAAAGATGACAAATGTATTGTGATATAATAATGCCATCCTTTCATCTGTCATATTGCTAAATCAAAGTGCAAGTGTTGCATTAATGTGATAAAACACTTTCTTCTTACTTTTTCTTTCAGTCATTTAAGAACTAAGATCAAATGGAAATAAATTGGACCTGGGTAAACAAGATTATAAAAATGTTTACTCCGTAGACCAATGAATTAAAAGCAAAAGGATTGATCATATATCTTTGAAGTCCCAAAGTATGAGGAGAATTCTAACGATACTTTGCACATGGGTCAGCTGCTGGAAGCAGTGGCCTCTCAGGCTGAATTTAGTTATGCTGAACTTTTCTGAGTCTGGTTCTTCACCCACGAATCCCCATCACTAACAAGGGCTGTTCTTTTTTTCTGGCACCACTGTCCATCAGCATTCTACATGCTTGTTGGACAAATGAAATGGTTGCTACTACACTGAGAACATGAGCCATTAGTATGGAGAAGTAGAGATCAAATGTTGACAAGTAAGTAGATCTAGCAGAAATTCCTCTGGAAATTCTCACCTTTTATGCTAAATCATTTTCTTAAACATTTGCCATCCCCACAGGGAGTAAACATGGCGGATTTCATCAATTCTTGTGTTTCATTCTGATAGAATGTTATAATGCTTCATGGGTAATGAGTTTGTTTGTAGCCCACATTTGTGGATTCTATGAGCAGCAACAACAAAGGGGAAAAAAATCATGGTTCTACAGTGAATTCTTCTTAATAGATCAATTATAATCTGAGTGTTGATATGAAAAGATTTATCATCTAATTAACTGGCATTTTAAAAGCGTGAGCTTTAGAATCAAATTAGCCTGTGCTTTAACCATTATCTGGAACATATTAGCCATACAACCTTAGGCAAATTATTAAATCACCCAAAGGTGTTTGTAAAACTCAAATAAAACCATTCTATAAGGCATATATGGAGATTAGCTGAGATAATTGATATATATATGAAGTGCCTAGAATACAGCTTACCACAAAAGAGGAAACATGTAATTATCTTTCTTTTTTTTTTTTCCTTCTGAAGACTACTTAAAGCAGAAAGTAAATTTTCCATTGTCACAGAAGATTATGCATTGTCCCAAAGTGGAAAATATCACTAAAATCATCGCTTCCCATGTTCAATATTTTTTTCTTACCTTTTTGGTCTGAATTATATCCTGGAAATTGAAAATCATCATGTGTACTTTTTCATTAAATGTAGTAAATCAGAGTTCACAAACAGCTAGGATATCATAGGCAAAATGTTCAAATTTTATAAAGATTACCAGTGAGATCACCTTTAATGCTCTTCTGGTAATAGTGTTATGAAAGAGCTAGTAAATATAGAAAGCAAAATCCTTTACTGCTTTCAATCTGTTTGTATAACATTAATAATCTCCTTGTCTTGGAAAATGTGGTCTCTGCTGTTATACACAGTAGGTTATGAATGAGGCAACCACTTTCAACATTACTGTTGTGGTGATAGACCTTCATTCTATGCATTTGAATTCTCACTGCCTGAAGGTGTGATACCTAGAAAGGATAGCTGGAAAGAGCTATCGCAGATTATGAAGTGTCTACTCTTATGTCAGGATGTCAATGGTCTCACATGCCTTCGCTTATTTGATACTCAGAAAACCTCAAATTTGTCATTGTGACTGTCTGAGGAGAAATCTCTGGCCTTGCCCTCATACCTCAGTTCTTTGATAAATCTGAAAAAAAAAACAAAAAAAAACACGTGAAAGCAACAAGGAGAAGGGGAAGAGAACTGCGAGAACCCACGGGCAGGATAGGTGTGCTCATACCACATAACACGATGCCTTTTATGTCACTACTGTGTTATTCACCAGTGGAGCCCACATTTACCAAGCGTACACCTACACTGTACACACTGTGCTTGGAGGTGGGGGTTTACACACAAGTGCATGCTAATTCTCATTTTAGAGTTCTAGAGTGGATTAGAACTAGGATTTCTTTTTTATTTAAACCAGTGAATAATCTCATTATTAAAATGTTTTGGAATCATTCTTTTCTCTTACTTTGTGATTTTTTTTCCCCCCGTTCAGAGTAGAGTAACTTTAGTTCTAAGGGAGCTTTGAAAGTTACATATCCATGAATGTGACTAGATGTGCTAAATTGTGTAAATTATGAATTAGTAAAAATATTTGCAGATTCTCAGAATTATTACATGTAAGTAAAAAATTAATATGTTTCTATTGAAAACTCAATGTGAGCACAATTATAATAGTTATCTCTCCATTACTATTCAGACTTTTTCTACTTTATAATATGCTTGTGTATTCCATTGTTTGCTTACTAGTCTATTTATAGAGACACTGGAAAGACTGGTTTTCTTGGAACTTCGTTTGGCATTTTCTTTTAAAAAAATAACTTCACAGTTTCTCATCTGTGTCTACCCTTTGACTCTGCACTTACTCTTTCATTTTTTATCTTTCCTTTTTTTTCCTTTTACAATATTATTTCATACCCAACTTAGATGCTGGGCAGCTCTAAATCTTTGAGGGAAAGCATAGAAACAAATGAATACACTTATTAGTAAACAATTGCAACAACATTTTCTTTGCTCATATTAACTCCTGTTTTAAATAATTAATAATGCTGATTTGGTCATTGTATCTTAAATACAGTGTAGAAGGGTACATTTTTAAAACATTAAGAGCTTCTGACCACTTGGAGCATTAAAAGACATGCAATCCTAATTTTCTTCTTCTTTTTTCATTTAAATACTTCAGTTGCACAAAGATTATAAGAATGGATTGATCATAAATCTAGTTCATGGAACATGGTTATCATCCATCTATGCAAGGCAATTCTTATTATTGTCATGTGTTTTTCCTCTTTCTTTGTTCTCAATCCCAATCCTGAGCGGTACCCACTCTAATATATTTAATAAAACTCATTTGTATTCAGCAATGATGAAATGTTTGTCATTTTTAAAATAAAATGCAGACTATGAATAGAATGCTCCCAATGCTAAGATCTGGTCTGAAAATATGGTATAATTACAATGCAAACAATGCTAACAGACAAATATTGCTATTATTTTTACCACTAGAATTAGTTCATTTTGCCATTTTTTAAATATATTTATATACATCAAGAGATTTAAAAACCCAGCCAAGCTCAAAAGCTAATGTATGGAAAATACAACATATGAACCCAAATAATTTGGCTGGGAGTCTTAGTTTTTAACCAATTATGCTGTATTATCTAAATTATCTCCTCAAAGTTAGTTGCACAGTACTGCCAGGAATGGAATTGCTGGGCAATTTACCTCTGCAGTGTCATGGAGGATTGTCCGATTCTTTCTAGGATGCTGCTTCCTTTGAGGTCTTATTAGCCTTGCGGGAATCCTCACTACATCCATAGCCAGAACTGGATGCTTTGCTGTTTCGTATTTATTACCAAACTGATGCGTGTAAAGTAGAAATCTATGCTTTTAGTTTGCATTTCTGTTTTGTAGTGAGTTTATTTCTTCAAAAATAAACTCGTATTTATCACTTTGATTCTCCCTTCTGGGAATTTTCTGTTAATATTATTAAATAAGTAAATAAATAGCACTATTGGGCATTCCTGATGACTAAAAGTTAAGTGAAATTTTAACATCGGTTGATGTTATTGCTATTATTTCTTTTATATTTATTATATTTTCTATTTGATTTTTTATACTTCCTGAAGGATTTGGAAGAGTTGCTGATCTCTATAATTTTTAGACATTTCAAATACATTCTCCCAGTTTTTCACCCAGCTGCATTTCTTCCCATTATGTCCTTTTGATTAAAGTATAATTTTGATGCATGAAATATACTTTTTATTTTTAATATTTATGATATAGAGTCATATCTGAGAAAGCCTTCCTACCTTAGAGTTCCAAAAATATTTTCATATTTTTTCTGTTATATGGGTCTTCTATTTGAAGTTACTTTTTATATACGGCATAAGATAGGGAATTTTTTTCTTCATGTAATAGTAAAAAAATATTTTCTGACATTTATTAAACTCTCATTTTTTGCACATATAAATTGTATGTTTCTAAGACATCATTATGTTACTAATTTTACTTGACAGTAATTGCAAACATTATCATACTTTATTAATTACTATGGCTTTTTAATATGCTTTCATATTTGGCAAGATCCTTTTTCCCAATTTTTGCTCTTGTATGTTATAACGATAACCTACTCATTGTATTTTTTAATCAATAATGTTTATGAGGTTTTCTAAACATTCCTGAAATTATATTGTCATTGTATTAAATTTACAAGTAAATTTAGGGAAGAGTAAGCACTTTATAATGTTAAATTATTCTATATATGAACACACAATTTCTCTCTATATTTGATGAGTACTTTTATGTCATTTCATAGAGTTTTAAACTTCCATGTATGCAATTCATATTTTTATTGAGATGCTGTATTTTATTTTATTTTTTACTAGAGGCCTGGTGCATGAAAATCATGCACTGGGCGGGGGGGGAGAGGGGGAGGGGGAGGAAATAGTGTCCCACAGCTCGGCCTGCACCCTCTCACAGTCTGGGACCCCTTGGGGAATGTCTGCCTACTGGCTTAGGCCTGATCCCTCCATGATCCTGGTTTCTGGCTAAGCAACACTCCCCCTGTGGGAGTGCACTGTGTGGGGCTGCAGTGGGACGCAGGAGGTTGGCCATCTGGGGATGGACTGCAGGAAGGTTCCAGGCTGTGTCCAGCATGTCTTGCTCAGTCCCAATCGGCTGAACCTCCCCAGCAAGCTAACCTACCAGTTGGAGCATCTGCCCCCTAGTTGTCAGTGCACATTATAGCAAGCAGTTGAGCAGCCTTAGCATATCATTAGCATATTATGCTTTGATTGGTTGAATGGCCAACTGGTTGACACAACACTTAGCATTTTAGACTTTTATTATATATTGTAGTATGCATGTGAGTGTATAAAATGTAGCTGGTTGGTTCCCCCCCCCCCCCTTGTTTCTGAACAATTTTATGGGTGATCTGAGTGTTTTGGTTTGGGTTTTTGAAGGGAAACTGCCTAGGCTTTTTATTACTGTTGTTGTTGTTGTTTAATGCCTAAGCTGTTACATTCTGAAAATATAGTTAGACTTCCCCCAAATTGTCAGTAGGGAACAAAAAGCAAAAAAAAAAATATTTAGTGATCTTTTAACCTTGTCCTGGTCAGAATGGCTCAGTTGATTAGGTGTCATCCTGTGCACTAAAAGGTCAGTGGTGCTATTACCAGTTAGGGCACATGCCCACGTTGTGAGTTCTGTCCCTGGTAAGGGTGCTCAAAGGAGCAGACAATGTTTCTTTCTCACATCAATCTTTCTCTCTTTCTCCCTCCTTTCCCTTCATCTCTCTCTGAAGTCAATAAAAGCCTATATCTAAAAAAATTCTAACCTCATGCTTAAAAAAATTTACATAAAAATCTATATGAACAAATGGTGTTTAAATTAAAAAATTATATTTACATGTAATATTCAAAGACTAATGCTCCCCATTTTGCTATTTTGAGTAATAAGAAGTATTTAAAGTAATACCACAATTCATGCTCCTCAAAGGAGCTTTTATGACCATTTTCTACCAAATAAAAGAAAATGTCCCTAACAAATATTGTTTGTACTACACTGCATTTCAAAGGAGTAGTTGGAACCATAACAAGCCAATTGAAGTTTAGTTTTATGTGTATTGTTACTATACTTTGCAGCCAAAATAATATATTTTAAAAAAAACATTGCAAAATTCTATTAAAAATAACCTTCCCTTTATGTTTTTCATTATTTGTGATAAGATTTTTTTTTTCTATGTTTATCCTTAGGATTTGTTTGTCTTCCAATTGCAGAACAAGTTGTGTCAATATGTTGAATACTACATTATTTATGATAATCACTTAGAGCAAGGCCATATATAATCATTTTTATTCCATACTTTAACTCATTAGGTTGCTTTTAAAGTTTTCCAAAATTTAGAAACTTAATCAATAAAACATATCTTTCACTAAAATATATAGGATTTGTATCCTAGGGTAACATTAGCTCCTTAACGAACCTATAATATCGATATGAGGGATTGCAAGGTTTCCCACTACTACATTCAAAGGAAAGAAACAAAAATCTTAAACCTAGCACTTATAGCTAATGATACTATCTCATATATATTTTAAATGTATTATTAATAGAATGGTAGATCCTATGTCATGTGACCTTATCACAAAACTTAATAATGTTACTAATGTTAAATATAGAGAGTGAGAGGAATCTTTTAGAGGTGCCGGACATATTAATGGCATAGATTGTGGTGATGATTACATGAATATATATTTATCTCCAAACTCAGCAAGTTGTGTCTGTTAAACATATACAGCTTTTTATATGTCAGTAATACCTCAATAAAGTAGTTAAGAAATGCCAGACCATCGCTACCTATGTTTTTATATCTACTTATAGAAAATGGTTTTCATATTTTAAATGACTATATCATAAGCTAACCACCCTATATAATAAAAGGCCAGGACCATAAGCATAAAGACCAGAATGACCACTTGACTAGTCTCCGTGAGGTGCATTGACCGCCTCTCAGTCCCTTCCTCCACACCCTGCAGGCTCTGATTACAGCCTGGCGAATGGGGAACCATGGCGAATGGGGGTGGGGGAGGAGTGGGGTGGGACTGGGGACTGTTGAGCTGCAGCAGGTTGTGGTGAGTGTCCAGCAGTGAGCGGCGGTGAGCATCACAGGGTAGCAGCAGCAGGAGCAAGCATTGCAGAGAGGTGTGGGGCGGGGAGCGTTGAGGAGTGTCCCGGGGTGGCAGGGTGTCAGACATGGCCCTAATCTCAGGCTAGGCCTAGGGACCCTACTCATGCACAATTTGAGAGCTGGGCCTCTAGCATTTGATAATAGATAATATGTGTATTAAAATTTGGGTAAATAATTGCTTTGTTGTTTAATGGATGAGAACTCATATAGTAAGAGCTACCATTCATTGAGAGCCATGGCAAGGCCAGATGTTTTTACGAGTCCTCTAAATGAGAAAAAAAAAACCTGAAGATTTTGTGAGGTTAAGTGATCAGATCCTATTAACACAGCTAATATGTACTAGTTTTGTGTCAGGGACAACGTTTTGGTGTTTGCTTAATGATACCATTCATCTCAGCAAGTGATTACTAACTCCCTTAATTTGAGGGACAAAAATCAAGGATTTATTATCAAGAGAAAAGTAGCATCTTATAGCTAACTTACTAAAGTAATCCAGTATTTACTACTAACTGTTTTAAGAAACATTTCATAATTTTATTTGTTTTATTTTTTTTAGAAAGAGTGGAAGAGAGAGGGAAAGATAGAGAGAAACATCAATGTGAGAGAAACACATCAATTGGTTGCCTCCTACACATGCTCTATCCAGGGCCAGGGCCAGGGAGGAGCCTGCAGCTGAGGCATGTTAGCTTGACCAGAATCAAATCTGGGGCCCTTTAGTCCACAGTCCAACACTCTATCCACTGAGCTAAACTGGCTAGGGTCATTTCATAATTTTGAAGAGAAATAATCTTAAGGTAGACATTTTGTAAGTAAACATTTAAGTATGTATCTTTACTAAGTTGATAATTACACTGATTATCACTAAGCATTTTTATATTTTAAAAAACCTATGACACTCTTTAATTCATGAATCTAAAGAAAGAATAAAGTAAGTTGAACATGAAGGGTTAGAGATACATAAATATTGAGTTATTTCTTTTATTGTTGGCTCTTGATGAATTATGTCTAAACTGTGATCTTTCTGTCAATATTTAATTTATTACCATGTATCACATATATGTAGATTTCATTTATGATAACTTGCTTGTACTTATTTTTGGAAATATGTATAATTAAAAATTGTAAAACGGTTCACTTGGCTCTGTAAATTTCAAGCTTTTGAAAAGAAATCTAGAATAAAAAAAATGTATACATTTTGTCAGTGCACTATGACCAAAAATTAAAAACATTCTGAGAATGAAATTTTTTAACCCACATCTGCCACATTATGAAAATAGTCTTAATTTAGAAGATGATGCCAAATAAAAGCAAATTACTGTTTTTATTATGGCATATAGTTCTAAATAGAGTATTTAATTTGTATGCATACACATATGGCTGGCAATTATTTTTGCTATTGGTAGGATACATTTCCCCCAAAAATTGAGTATAGTAGGTGCTGTCAACACTATTATAGTGCCAAGTCAAACCTTGGCTATCTTAGATTTAACATTCACAGTTTAACTGTTCATGTGAGACCACAAGAATCAGGGTGTTATTGCTGTCATTATCCTGAGACTCAGCTTCTCATCTGGTGCTCTATGTGGGTATTAGGTACCAGCCAAGCATTTACTGAAGGATGAAGCTAGACAGTTGCATTGCACAGGCATCTCTATGAGTCTCGATTGCTTTTGGCTTATTCTTATGTGTGAAATAGTCTCCTGTGAGGTCCTAAAACCTTTTTTTATCTGTGTGTGGGGGGAAATGACTTGAAGATTTTTAAAGCCATTTTTTATTTGGGAATATTAAGATAAAAGAGAGCATTAAATTTAAAAATGTGTGAAAATGTGGTGGCATTTTAGGAGGAATATGATGACTTTAGTTTTGATAAGGTTATGAAAGTATGGAATATCTGTGTGAGATGTCTGATACTGCACCTTCTTGGTATGAGTAAGCCTAGGCTTGTCACTTGAACTTTATAACTTTTAGTTATTTGAATATTTTATTTTGTTCTAATGTCTTTTCTAAGAATCTTGATGGCCTTATGTCTAACAAGATTTTTTTAAAATAACAGAATATGCTAAAGAAAAAGATTCCACACTTCACATTAACCCTCCCCCCCACCCTAATTAGATCGCATCTAATCATAATACAACAATAATATAAAACTCTGGCACCTGGAATCAGACTTTAATGATTTATTCTAAATAAAGGCAGAAAAGTGGTCACCCTCCATTCTGTAATGTGAATTTTTGTCAGGTAATATATACTTTCTAATCAACGCTTTCATATTTATAAGGGAAAATGGATACTCTAGTGATTTTTGTGTGACAGTACTAACTTTTCTGATTTGTTGCATTTAAATTTACATTTTTATGTATAAGTATGTACCAGTGTCTCCTCCCTAAGGATCTTTGATGCTATGTAAGTACCTCACAGAACCACTGGAACTCAACATGAAATGCTCAGCTTTCATGAGCAGGCCTGTCACAGGAGTTCACAATAAGTTAGTAGAACCCTAGCTGGTTTGGCTTAATGGATAGAGCACTTGCCTGAGGATTGAAGAGTCCCTGGTTTGATTTAGGTCAAGGGCACATACCTGGATTGTGGGCTCTGTCCCCAGTGGGTGATGTGCAGGAGGCAGCCAATCAATGATTCTCACCTTTCATGCTTCTGTCTCTCTCACCTTCTCCTTTCCTCTCTGAAACATATAAAAATATATGTAAAAAATAAATAAATAAAATATTCTGAAAAAGCGAGTTAGTAGAATGCTGTTGCATCTCTGTTATTACAATAGATACTTTCTTAGAAAAGGCCCCAACTTCTGCTGTAACCAATTTGTGTTCCTATATTTCTGATTTAGTTCAGCATTACATGAGCTAGAGAAGAGATGTCAACTCTATAGCTAAACAGCCCCATCAAAGGTGACTAGAACTAGAATGGCTAGTCTCACGAGAGCATGATTTGGTGACTCAGAGAATTATGGATTGAGTTAGAAGTGATTCAGGTAAAAGGTTACTTTTAAGTTAATCCAATAGGTAAGATTTTTAACTATTTGAAAATGTTTATAAATTTCTATTAATAATAGTAATATTTTAAGTCTTTTTTGCCCTTTTTTATTTTTATTGGTGATACTATTTCAGATGTTCCATTTTCCCACCCTTTCCCTTTGCCCCCCTCTATCCAGTTCCTGCCCCCTTCCCTTTGGCAGTCACCATACTGTTAGCTGTATCCATGGGTTATGCATATGTGTTCATTAGTCAATCACTTCACCTTATTTCATCCGGTCACCCTCTCTCACCCATCTGATAGCTGTCAAACTGTTCCATATATTTATGTCTCTATTTCTATTTTGTTCTTCATTTTACTTTATTCATTAGACATACTGGCAAAAATATTGCTCTGAGAGATATCTGAAATTTTACTGCCTAAATTTTCTTCGAGGATTTTTAAGATTTAATGACTTACATTTAAGTCTTATCCATTTTGAGTTCATTCTTGTATATGATGTGAAGTGGTGGTCTAGTTTAATTTTTTGGTATGTGCCTGTGCAGTTATCACAACACCATTTATTGAAGAGACTGTCTTTATCCCATTGTGTGTTCCTACCTCCTTTGTCAAATACAATATAAGTTGATTTCTGGGTTCTCTTTTTTATTTCTTTGCTCTATATGCCTGTTCTTATGCCAGTACTGGGCTGTTTTCTATTACAGTGACCCAATGACCTTGCAGTATAGTTTGATATCAGGTATTATAAAACCAACTTTGTTCTTTCTCACTATTGCTGAAGCTATTCAGGATCTTTTCTTGGTATATTCTCCCACTTATTTGTGTCTTCCTCAGTTTCTTTCCTCGATATCCTGTAGTTTTATCAGTACTAGTGTTTTATCTCCTTGATTAAATATTTTCGTGGCACCTTCTTTTTTTTGTACAATATCATGTCATTTGTGAATAATGACAATTTAACTTTCTCATTTCCAATTTGGATGCCATTTATTTCTTCTTCTTGACTGATTGCTGTGGCTAGGACTTCCACTACTTTGTTGAATAAGGCTGGTAAAAGCAAACATCTCTGTCTTTTTCCTAATCTTAAGGGAAACACATATTTTTGCCCATTGAGAATGATGTGTGCTGTGGGTTTGTCATATATGGTCTTTATTATTCCATTCTGCTGAGTGTTTTTTTTTTTAATCATAAATGGGTGTTGATTTTATAAAATGATTTTTTTTTCTGTATCTATTCATATGATCATGCGGTTTATGTCCTTTATTTAGTTTATGTGTTGTATCACACCCATTACTTTGTGGATATTGTAGCAACCTTGCATCCCTGTAATAAATCCCACTTGGTCATGATGTATGATATTTTTAATGTATTGCTGGATTCAGTTTGCTAATATTTTGTTGAAGATATTAGCATTTATGTTAATCAGGGGTGTTGGCCTATAGTTTTCTTTCTTTGTAGTGCCTTTATCTGGTGTAAGAAGACTAAAACACTCTCTTATTCTTAGAACATCTCTGAGAATTAGGTGATAAGAATATATAAACACTTAGACTGCAAGAGATTTTGACTTGTCCTTGAAGTTAGATTTAAGCAGTGACAGTCTGCCAACAGCCACATGATATACTAGTATTTTAAATAAAAATCTGCCTCTAGAATCAAATAACTTTTTTATTATGTGAGCCTTTAGATTTTGACTCAATAAGGTGAACACCATGTAGGTATTTGATGTCCAGGACAAAAATATTTTTACCACTCCATTGTTGAAATAATTTACCAACCAATCTTTGGAACTTAAAATAGTGTTTTTGAAAGGATGGAGCTGTGACCACTGCTGTCTGTATAGGATAAATGCATTGACATATTTGATGCTCCAGGATATCCATATCATTCTTTGGAATTCTTAACATGTCAAAACCTGCATTTTGTGTTGCATGTCAAATTTGAATTGCTCTTGTGCTTTGTTATAGAAGAGTATCGGATTGATAACCTGTTTTACTCTAGTCCTTTGATATTTTTTCTTTACTTATGTAGATCCATTGAATTTTTATTGGATAAATTAAAAAAACTGGATCCACTTGGAATGACTTTCTATTGCCTATTCTGAGTAAGGATCATACTTCCTGATTTTTTGTATGATCTACTAATTTTAGGTTAAAAACTGCATAAATTATATGTACTTGGAGATTTCCAGACTAAATCTGAGCTGTGTGTGGCATCTTTTACTATTAAGGTTCTGGAGTTTTTTTCTGGAATTTTCTTCATCTGTAGCAATGGAGATTGAACAAAGAGCCCTTAGGCCAGAAAGTGTTAAATTTTGTTAAATAGTTGGGTACTTTAAAACATTAGAGCCAGCTTATAATTCTTACCTGAAGAAGGCTCAACCACTTCTCTCCTCTGCCATTATAATGAATATTCCTGCTCTTTCATTTGTATTCATTGGTTTTACTCTATTAGGATTGAGACGTGAATTCATAGATTGGGGCAGAAATATACAGGTCAACAGCTAATAACTACTATATTCAGAATCCTTTCTCCATTCTGAAGGTTCTCTTTATATTTGAACCAGATCTGTTACCCACAATTTGGGGAATGAATGGTGTCCCATAAATGCAGTTGTTCTTCTGCAAGAAACTCCTGACAGGTGGCTTGCTTCTTTCAGTCTAAATTAGAAATAGCAAAAGTTAGAAGGAAATAAACCAAGGATTAAACTGTAGTTACTCTACTTAACTTTTGTATTTTCCTCCCTTAAGTCTAGATAAGGTAAACTTATTTTAAAAATTAATTGCTAGTCTGGTGATATATATAGATAAAAGATTATGCTTTTTGTTTTGTTTTGTTTTGTTTTGTTTTACTAAAAGAAAACTTAACATTCTAGTTTGTTTAACTTTTGTATGATACTCATAGACAGAGTGAATTTTAAACTAATGTCATAAGTCATTGAATTAGTGAGTGACAGATCTGTTTCTTTTAATAAATATCTTTTTGGGTAAAAACTTTATGTTGAAAAATGAAAGATTAAAAACTTTTTTTCTTTCATTTTTTAAATATGAGAAGATACACTGCTGCTTTGGTATTTCCAGAGAAAGAGAAGCACAAAAGATGCCGTTCTTGTGATTTTTTTCGTTAGATCTCTATAGATATTTTAAAAGGCAAATGTTAGGAATAAGAGCCCATGCAGAGGCAAGGTATCATAAAGGACATGGCTGACTCCAGGCATACTGCTGCCATGAAAACAGCGTCGCTGCTGCAGATAATAATGTAGGTCATTAAACTGAGATTTTAAACAGTGCTTCCTCCTATAATGAACACTGAATTTTCAGATACAACAAATTAGAAAGAATGTATCTTCCAAACCTCAAGATCTAGTAAGTAAACTTCATGACCCCGTGAACACCACAATGTGGATTAAATTATTTAAAAAATTATAACGGTACGATGCAGATTTTATTCTATTATTTTCTAAGGTTTTTATTGTATTTGATCAAATGCAATGCTTATTTTATATATTTAAACAACAGTCATCTTATATCAATGCAAATACTTCTTAGAACTTAGTTCTACACTTATTTAGAAACACAATTTCAATAGTTATGGAATTTTCTCCGTTAGCTCCCCACCATTTTCAGGGACACTGGCCACTGAGCTGCCTGCCATGAGCTCTGCTTGCCGGGGACAGATTGATGCTGAAGTCTCAGAGAGCCTTCTGCAGGCTCCCGGATGTGCATTTTGGCCTTCTCAATCACTTACCCGGCACAGCTCTCACAGCTACCTTAAGAGAAAGTGAGCTTGGTCTTTATCTATCTTCCCCCGAAGCAAAAATAATAGCCTTGGATGTTTTTGAGGTAGGCCTAGGAGAATTAAATAAAAAAAACTTCATAAATCAACTTCTGAAAAACCTAGTACATCTACTTTTCACTAAAGGATAGACCATACTCTATGTACAATACTTTCCTAAACACTATACTTCACAAAGGAGAGTCCATTCCCTAATAGCGAACCATGTAATAAAAAATCTTTATTAGATCCCACTCCATAGATAATATCTCTAACAATATATATATTTCTAACATTTAGATATCCTTAAATATGTTTTCCCTTCATAAGTGAACACATGGTCCACCTGTGTATCTAGTTGAGAGGAAAGATTTGTTACTTTCTGCATGTTGGAAGATTTAAAATGTATTTTAAGTCTTTTATTTTTACAATACGCCTACTATGGTCACTAGTAACATAATTCTGAATTAACATTTTGACTCATCATGTAAAGAAATATAAGGTAATAATATAAAATATTCAAATGTTTCATATTTTCCTGTTCAAAAAATAAAATGACTCAACTGTGAGTTACTTTTATCTGGGTGCAGCTCTGAGATGCTGCAGCTCATGTAACCATCGTTACTCCCTTTGTAGATGAAATGTATGCATGTTTGGAATGTTGGACAATCCAGGGTCACATGTGCTATTTTATACATATATCAAATGCTATAGGCTCAACCCAAATATCCTTGAATCCCCAAGAAGAGTCAATGGAAACAATTGTGCATCATTTAGATATGTTCCCTTGTGCTTTAAATGACTAATAATTCATTTATGCAAGTATGGAGGTGCCCAAAAACTGCAGCTCCAAGTGCACGCTTATATTGCCATGGTTTTCAAAAAGATAGGAGTGAGCAAAAGCAGGCTCACAGCTGATCATATGGGAAAAGACATGCAGGTTATGATTCTTACAATAGCTTCAGTAACGATGGTTCATGTACTTACAACTGTAAACTTACTTTGCCCACTCCTGCAGATGAATTTCAGTTCTGTCATTAGTAGAGAAGAGTCTCTAAAGAACTATCTCTGAGCCCTGGGCTGGTGGCTCAGTGGGAACACCCTGTACACCAAAAAGTTGTGGGTTTGATGTTTGATTCCTGGTCAGGGCACATACTTAGGTTTCAGGTTTGACCCTCACATGAAGCACCTGGTGCACCTATGAAAGTCTCTCTCTCTCTCTCTCTCTCTCTCTCTCTCTCTCTCTCTCTCTCTCTCTCTCTCTCTCTAATGAGAACATGTTCTTCAGTGAGGATTAAAAAAAAAGAAGAAGAAGAACTGTCTTTGAGATCCTCTCTCAAATTTGTATCAGCCTTTATCCTACTCCATTGGCTACTGCTAGCCATATGTTATTATGAAAAAAGAAGTCTATTTTATGAGCCTCAGCAAATGAATGTTGTAGATTTATAGGACTGTTGGATTTGAATGCTGAATAAAAATTCTGAAAATGAATAATTTTTAAAAGACTAATTCCATTTATTTATTGAATATTTTAAAAGAAAGTACAATGATAGTCATAGATTTATGCATATTTTGAAGTACTGAGAATAACTGATTATTTCTTATCTGCAAGGTGTAAAAGAAATCAGCATTATATGAATAAAATAAAACTACTAAAAGTATTTTGGAAGCAGGTAGTGAATGGACAAAGCCTCTGATATAGTGAAAGTGCCTGATGCCTTGCCATGTCGATTTTATTTCAGTTAAACATATTAACATCCAGAGTTTCTTGAAAATGTGTTATTTTTATCTTTTTCCAAGAACTGGGTAAGAAGAGCAATTTTGCTTACTCCCAGGTGGTTTAAATTTGATTTGAACTCACAGCAGAGTTTACACTGATGAATAGCTTTTCATTGAACTTGAATAAATTGAGAAATTCAGATTAGTCAGCCACTTTTTCTTTATAATTTAAATTCCAGAGAAGAAGCATTTAGCAAAAATAGAACACAAAGGGCTGTGCAGTTGATGAATTGCACCTGATGACTAGCTGAATTAATAAAACTATTAATGAACTAGACACCAAAGCTTCTTTTCAGAATACCTATGAGGACAATTGTTTTAAGTAAACAAACAAAAAAGAAGCATTGGCATCAAAAAGAGCATGTTTTGTACAATTATATGCAGACAGATATGATATTAGAGACAAATTCAAGATTTCAAACACATCTTTTTCTCACATTTTAAATGTTCTTTTTTTTTGCTTTTAACTGACTTAACTGCTAAATATCTCTAAAAATCAAAAAAATCAAATTCTCTCTCTCTAATATATATATATATATATATATATATATGTATATGTATATGTATATGTATATGTATATATTTAAATGTCATCTACTTTTTACAAATCTCATCCCTTTAAAAGTTTCAGATTTCTACAAATACTCATGATATTATATTTAAACGGGTGTAAATATTTAAGATGTTTAAATTTTATTCAGAGAAAATATTTCAATTAGTATTACAAAAGATAAAAACCTATATCTGTAATAATCATTTGAGCTTATCTTATATTTATTTAATACATTTATTAACTATAATATGCCTTTATTATTGTAACACAAAATTTGCACATGATATTATATTAAATTCAAAGCTCTGAATCTTTTAAGATATTAACCTTTTACTATTTGTCAACTAAACAAAGCATTTTACTAGCCTGATATACACTGAGTGGCCAGATTATTATGATCTCTAAACACATAATAATCTGGCCACATAGTGTATTCATATCTCAAATGGGTACCAAAAGTATTCTAGAATTTTGTTGGAGATTAACCACCTATTTGCCCTGAGTTTTCTATCAACCAGTGCAAAGGGGGAAACTGATCAGGTGCATGATTTATAGTACCTTTGATATCAAATAAATGAGGTGCTCAAAAGAAGTACACCGAGTGGCTAGATTATTATGTGTTCAAAAATCATAATATATGATTTCATAAAGATAAAAGGACCTCCTCCTGCCCCCCCCCCCCCCCACTCAGTGTAAATATACTAGAGGCTTGGTGCACAAAATTTGTGCACTGGGGAGTGGTTTCCCAGCCTGGCCTGTGCCCTCTCATAGTGCGGGATCCCCACAACCAATCTCCCCAAAAAGGCAGGCCCCACCCACCGATCCAGGGCTCCTCAATAGATTGCCCCAAAGAGATAGGCCAGAGTTGTTAGGACCTGCCTCTGCGGCTCTGAGTGGAGCCACTGGGACCCTCCTCCACACCTTGCACACAGTGTCAAGTCCACACCCACCCGCATGTGCCTACTGCACCCACAGTCTCCTGGTGATGGAATATTACAGCATAAGGCTATCAGGGCATGAGGGCATGATCACAACGTAGGCTTTTATTAGTATAGATCCTATATAATGAAACCCTAATATGCAACAACCAATGGAATGGCTGGTTGCTATGACATAAATTGACCAGGGGGCAGACACTCAAAGCAGGAGCAACCAGCTGTGGTGATCAGGGAAGCAGGGCTGGCAGGTAGTCAGCACCAGCCAGCAGGGTCCCCTGATCACCCTGCCCGATGGTTGCCCTGCAAATGGCCCTGATCACCAGCCAGGCTTAGGGACCCTGCCCTATATATTGGGAATAGTCTCTTAGATTTTAGAATCTTAGATTTTAGTCTCTTAGAATCTCCTAGAAAAGGCCGATAAAATAAACAAGACCTATGAGAATATGAAAAGGGATCAACTAGAAATAATAAGGGATCAACAAGAAATAAAGAATACATTGTCTGAAATAAAAAACATTTTAAGGAGTCCTAAAAACAGAATGGAAGATCGCAAAAATCAAGTCAAAGATTTGGAACATAAAGAGCCAGAAGACACTCCTCCGCAGACGCAAGAAGGCCAGAGAATCCAGAAAGTTGAAGATAATGTAAGAAACCTCTGGGACAACTTCAAGCGAACCAACATCAGAATTATGGGGGTCCCAGAAGATGAGAGAGAGCAAGATATCAATACCATACTGAAAGAAATAGTGACAGAAAACTTTCCCATCTGGTGAAAGAATTAGACTTACAAGACCAGGAAGCGCACAGAACTCCAAACAAAAGGAATCCAAAGAGGACCACACCAAGACAAATCATAATTAAGATTCCAAGAGCAAAAGACAAAGAGAGAATATTAAAAGAAGCAAGAGCAAAGAAGGTAGTTACCTATAAAGGAGCACCTATACGATTGTCAGCTGATTTCTCAACAGAAACCATGCATGGCCAGACTGGGAATGGCAAGAAATATTCAAGGTGATGAATAGCAAGAACCTACAGCCAAAGATAATCTATCCAGCAAAGCTATCACTCAGATTCGAAGGTCAGATAAAGAGCTTCACTAATAAAAAAAAGCTAAAGGAGTTCATCACCACCAAACCAGAATTATATGAAGTGCTGAAGGGGGTTCTTTCAGAAGAGAAAGTAAATAAAGATAAAAATTATGAACAACAAATACGTAACTATCAACAAGTGAATTAAAAACCAAGGAAACTAAAAAAAATAAATCTGAGGAACAATATTAACTGTTGAATATAATAGAATCAGAGGTATGGAAGGGGAGTGAACTGTTTATTCTTGGGGAAAAGGGGAGAGGGGGATGTGGGAAGAGACTGAACATAAACTGCACCTATGGATGAAGACAATGGGGGGTGGGGAAAGGGCAGAGGGTGGGGTGAGAAGGGGGGGGGAAAGGAACATTTGTAATAATATGAACAATAAAAATTTATTAAAAAAATAATAATAAAATAAAAAAAATAAAAATAAAAAAAATAAAAATTAAAACCTGGTAAGGCTACTCTAACACACACACACACACACACACACACACAAAAAAAAAAAAAAAAAAAATAGGATGATGCAGAGATAACGTGCATGGACTCTGGCTTGCATATTTTGTGGTCGGCCCTGATTCTGATACTTAAAACTAAGTGATAAAGCCAATTACTTAACTTCTCTCTGCTTCCGTTTTTCTATCCATGAGATGGGGGAAATGGTACTACTGCCTCAAAAGGATCACGTTATGTACTACTTTTTCTAATCAGGGCAAAGAAATGTAGCTGCGCATATAACAGCAAGATGCCTTTCACCTGTGTGGGAAGTATGGTCACTCGTGCATGCAGCATCTCAGATTGCAAAAGGAAGTAGGCGGGTTGAGGGGACCTCCCCCTGCTCTCCCCCCTGCACAAATTTTTGTGCACAGGGCCTCTCTATCTATCTATATCTATCTATCTATCTATCTATCTATCTATCTATCTATCTATCTATGAGTTTGTTAGAAAATAAAGACACTTAGTAACTTTATATACAGAACAAAGAATTTTTCAGTAACTGATAGGTCATTAATTATTTTTCCAGTATTTTATTTTAATTTAACATAGAAATATTGTATTACATTTTGGGTGATTTTTGGTTGGTTTCATGATTACTAAAACCCATGATGTGAGACTCTCAATGATGATTAAAAACTGATTTGAAAGTCTTCAAAATCACTCTTGGCAAGTAAAAATAGAATCTTACATGTGAAAGGGTTAACTGACGTTACTTTCAAACAAATGAGGAAATAATCGCCCAGGCACCAGGTTGTAATGGTCTGATCTGTGTAAATGAAACCTCTAGGCCAGCACTGTGGGTTCTGTCCATTTACTAGTAGATTCCTGAACTGAGTTTCTTATTCTGTGGGTACCAGGCCCTGAGAATTCCTTTAGGTCTGCGGCATTTGCTATGACTTCTAAATGCACCTGTATTTCAGACCTTCAAGATGTGCTTTTGTTCCTTCTTTTTTTTAAAAAAAATATATTTTATTGATTTTGTACAGAGAGGAAGGGAGAGAGATAGAGTTAGAAACATCGATGAGAGAGAGTCATGGATCAGCTGCCTCTTGCACACCCCCTACTGGGGATATGCCTGCAACCAAGGTACATGCCCTTGACCGGAATCGAACCCGGGACCTTTCAGTCCCCAAGCCTACGCTCTATCCATTGAGCCAAACCAGTTTCAGCTGTTCCTTCTTTTCTTATCCTGAATCAGTTTTGGGCAGGTCTAATAGTCCAAAATTTTAATTCAGATGTAAACTATAAAGTATTAATTCTTTCTTGGCCAACATAATTCCATGGTTATATAAACATGAATAGCACATTATTTGGGGTACTTTTATTTGAATATTATCTTTCTATGACTCCTTTTCCTGTAAACTACCCAACTAACTTATTACTTTTATGCTTCTAAAGACAATACAAATCCTATGCAATGCTTTCCTTTGCATTTTATGCAAACCAATGAAGAACCTCAGAACTATAACATGAAGTCAGATGTATATTGTGGTCCAAGAATACACTCTTAAGAGATGTTCCATAATAGTTTTTTTGTAAAATGAGGTTTTTCAGTTACCATCAACCAATCTGAATGGAAGGACATTGAGTGTAATTCATTGATGGCAAACTCAGAATAATGGGAGACAAAACAACCAATCTGGAAAACTCTTAGTGAAAGGCAATAGGTAAATTCAGTTGAGCAGCCACACAAGTTTATGGTCAAGCTAATTGATTGTTCAATAAAATGGCAGTAACTTACATTTTTAAAGTGTTCAGTGTCATAGGCCTCTGGAAGCCATTTACCCTAAGTGCTAAAATAGATTTGTAGGTTTTGTAGAGATGAAAACAAAAGAATGTGATTATAACTGTCCTCTGGTCGGTATTTTATAACCCTTCATGATTCTGAAATAATATTCTGGTCACTTTTATGCACAGATATCTGCTGATCGTTGTTTTAAACTATATTTCCCACTTGAAAGGATAATGATAGTATCATTCCATCCTCTGCTTCAGGCCAAGCCATTTTTTGAATTCTGTGTCCTTGTGTGTATTAAAAGTAGTTTATTGCCATATGAGTTACAACATATAATTACTTTAAACTTATATGAACAAATCTGCCTAAAGTATAAAATTAAAAAAGACTTAATTGATAATACTAAATAACCCTTTAAACAAGAATGTCGATAGATTTTCTCTGTTATATGGTTAAGCATTCTGATGACTTAGATATTTTGGCTTTAACTTATATCAAAATAACAATCATCAAACGTACTTGAGTTTTGATGTATTTTTGAAGAGGATTACCTTGAAGAATATTCTTCAAGAATATATTGTATTTTGAGATGTTGACCTTGGTGAGCTCAAGTAAAAATTGTTGTTCTAACTTGTCTACCATTTGAAATACACTGAGTTGATTTTCAATCTTGTCTTTTGCTCTGTATATGAAAAATAAAATATATGTCTTGAATTTGGACATAAAATAAAAATATGTTTCAGTATATAAATGCAATAGCAACTTCAATGGAATTGTGACTGATTGAATCGTATTTATTCTAGTCAGCTTAGAAACTCACTTTCCAAAGTGAATATATTCACATAGGAATACCTTTAAATGCAAACATTTTAAATTTTTATGATTGTTAAAGGATTTCTCTGGTTTATATTTATCTGAACAGGTGGCATAATACTGTTTAAGTAATATATAAAATATGTTTGAATATTTTATTTAAAATTAAATTGCAATGAAGGGTGCATTCAGGGTTTAGGAAGGGGATAGCAACAGTAACAATAGGCTTGGGTGAGAAATTTACAAACGTGGTAGATAAATTGGAGCAAAGTAAAATCTAAATCATTTTTTAAATTATAAAAGTAAAAATTAATTTAAAAAAATTAGGATAAGGATTATTTTATAGTATAATAAAAGTAATGCTTTATTATTTTACTTATTTATATGCTCTCCTTATCTAAATAGATAAGTATTGGTATATATTTGCATTATACATTTCCTTTGGAGTCAATCTTTTTTTGACATTAAGTAATTTTTTTTTTCCCGAAGCATTGGTTAATTAAGAAAAGAAGTAGACAAAAATAACAAAATAAAGCAACCAACATTTCTTTATCTATTGTATAGGTTAATAAAGTAAAAAATACAATATTGAGGTGGGGATAAAGCCTTCAGGTTCTGGTGCCAGGCTACTTTAATTTCTCACTCACTGAAAATGTAACTTTTAGCAATTATTTTGTACACCTATGAAGCATAAATAGAGAGAATTTTTTCATTATATTATAGTATTTTCTGAGGGAGGTTGTTTTTTTTTTTTAAATAATCATATATAGAATATGCTCAATAAGTGGTAGCTATTAGTAATTAGACTGCACTTTAAAACCTGAACATGCATTATCTAATCTTGGGGGAGAATTTATTTTCTGAATCCCAATATTTTAATTTTAAACTGACATTATTTAAGGAGTTTTTAAAAATTAAAATGATAGGTAAGTAGCTGATTTATATTACATATTCAAAAAGATTGGCTTATTCCTTTTATTTGCCACCTCCTCCTTTTTTCCTTCACTTCATCATTATTTTTTTATTTTGATTATTCTCATTATAAGTAAAGATAATAGATTCTTCTCACAGAACATGATGGAAGTGGTTCAATAGGGAAAGAGCTATTTCTGGAAGTTAAAAATAAGTGAATAAGATTGAATAGGAGATGAAAAGGCAAGTGAGTGGAATTATACCTTTTTTAAAAATACATGAGAAAAAGTTCAAAGGTCAGTACAGTTTAGAGTGGCAGATATGGAAATAAAAAGATTCCAAACAGGTTTTTTTGCAGATAGAGAAAATGGGATCAAGAGAGCTAATGTACTGGAATTTGAAGTGGTAATGCTAGTTCTTAAAATACAAGCAAGAGCTGGTCTAATAACCTGCAGTGGAACAGTCTCCTTAGTCAATCAACATTAAGACTGATGATTTTTGAGACTAACATGAGAAATGCCAAAGCATTCACACATTTTTCAATGACAGCAAATTAATAAGCAGAGGTTTTTAAATGACTTACTCCTTGATTGGCTAACCAAGAAAAATTAGTTTGATGAATCAAAAATTATCTAATTCATGTTAATTTGCATAAGTAAACAAGTAATAATGAATGCTTATTATACACTTTATGCAAATTTCTAAAAAATCAAGGTACTTATAAATATGGATTTTATATTAAGTTTTTATTTAGGTTTTATTTTGGGTTACTGTAAAGTTATGATAATAAAGACATTCAGTAATATAAAAATCAAAACCTTTACTGCCCAAGTTTGTGACTTGAATTATGATATGTAGGATTGAAATTTTTGACTAAATGAATTATTTTTAGATTATAGCACTTACTATTTTACCTTATTGTTTCAATTAATAATCTCATAAGTGAAGAAAATGGATCATATAAAATTTGCCTTTTCAGATTTTGTTTGTGGGAAAAAGGACCCTTATGAAAGTAGCTTTACTTTAATTAATATATAAAAACTCCATGTTCCAACAGGAAATGGACAATGTAGCAATTCTGAGAGTTCAATGGGCTATCCTTTCCCACCTTGTTAGACAAAGATTTACAACTTATGGTGGTTATTCTTTTCTTCTTCTTCCTTTTTCTCTTTCTTCTTAGTCTCCTTTAATAGCATCTCATCTAAATCACATTTGGAACAAATGTAAATTCTTCTTTAAATAAACATTGAATCAAGCCTTAGTATTTTGTGTTTAACTCAATCATATATACTAGTACATATTTTTTCCTCACTGGATTTTTAGATTCCTTGCATATTTATTATGTTTTTCCCCCCTGTATCATTCCAAAAGAATATCTATTACATTGTTGGATATATAGAATGCATTAAATAAATATTTTAATGGCTTATGGAAAGATAGAAGAATGCATAGAAAAATAAAAAGCAAAACAAGGCAGACATCAATAAAACACATGATTTCTAACCATAGGAAATAATAGAAGAGACAGATTACTAATATCAGAAATGAAGGACATCACCGCAGATCCCGTAGGTATTAAAAGGATATTATAATAGTAGTATTATTAGTAACTTTATGCCAATAAATTCAGGAACTTACTTGAATTGCACAAATTCCTTGAAAGGTAAAAACTACCCAGTGCTCACTTAAGAAGAAATGGGTAACCTGAGTAACCCTAGAGCTATGAAAAGAAATTTCTGATTCAAACAGTTTCACTGCTTACTTCTATCAACCTTTAAGGGAACAGAAATTATAGCAATTTTTCACTAACTTTTTTTTAATCTTTATTTTTGAAAGTATTAGATATATCCCTTCTCCTTCCTCCCTCCCCCTTGACTTTTCTAGCCTGCCCCTTCCTCTGGCCATCACCACTCTGTTGTCTATGTCATGGGTTTTGCATATATGTTCTTTGGCTGATCAATTTCAATGATAATTCTAGCAGTGTTTTTTAATCAACAAATTAATTCTAAAATGTTTGTGGAAATAATACAAATACATTAAAATAGCCTTAATATTAGTAAGATACAAAAGAGAAACTACTGGAGAAACTACAATACCTGTGTTTAATACTTACCATAAAACAACTCAATTCATGAATATCAGTGCTGTGCTATGAAAAGGATAAATATATACAACAATTGAATAGGATGGGCTATCCAAAAATAGTGGCACCAATAAACTGAGAAAGTAATTTTATAGAGATTTTATTTTCAAAAGTTTGTGCTAAAGTTGAATATCTATCTGTCAAAAATAGAAAAATAAGCATGCAATCCATATCTCATAACAGGGATAAAACTCCACTCAAAAAAGAACATCAACCTAAATGAAAAGACTCAAACTATAAAACTTTTGGAAGAAAAATAGGAGGAAATCTTAGTGACCTGGGGTTAAGCAAATATTTCTTAGGCATAGCATCAAAGCATGACCCATGAAAGAAAAAGAAAGATAAATTGGACTTCATAAAAATAAAAACTTTTCCTTATTGGAAAAGCACTGCTATGAGAATGAAAGGACAAAAGTAGGAGAAACTATTTGGAAATCTTAAATCTGATAAGTGATCAGCTACCAAAATATATGAATACCTCTCAAAATATAAAAACAAATGATCTAATTAAAAATAAGCAAGCCCTAACCAGTTTGGCTCAGTGGATAGACATCAGCCTATAGACTGCAGGGTCCCAGGTTTGATTCCCCTGAAGGGCATGTACCTTGCTTGTGGGCACATCCTCAGTAAAGGGTGTGCAAGAGACAGCTGATCAATGTTTCTCTCTCATTGATATTTCTAACCCTCTATCACTCTCCTTTCCTCTTTAAAAAATGAATAAAATATATTAAAAATATACACTGAGTGGCCAGATTATTATGCATTCAGAGATCATAATAGTTTGGCCACTCATTCATTGTGTGTGTGTGTGTGTGTAGAAGTTAAAGTTTAAAAGTTAAAAAAAATAAGCAAAATGTTTGAACAGATACTAAGGTTATACAAATGCATATAAATACATAAAAAAATACTCAAACTAATTTGTCATTAGCAAATGCAAATCAAAACCACAATGAGATAGCTACAGATAATTATTAGAATTTCAGTTTATAATAGAAATCCTCATATGGGTGTTTGGCAGATTATTACAATGTTGAGCATAAACTTACCATACCATCTTGGAATCCCAGTGTTAGGTAAATTTCTAGGCTGTTGGTACATCCTGTAATTGGTGGTCATTACACAGCTACATAGATTTATCAAAATTTGCAGTACTTTACACTAAAAATAAACTTCATAGAAATTAAACCCTAATTGAAAAAAAAATAGAGAAAAGCTAAGCATAAGAGTCTAGAAATTATGTACAAGCACACAAATATTATAATTATTTCACACCCATAACTCACCTTGTATAATGTAGTATTGATGGATGAATGACATAAAGATTAAGCTTTTAAACTGATCACTTCCTCAGTTCAAAAGCAAATTTAAAAAGTAAGAATTTAGTTACACAATACTTAGTGGACTTTGTGAATGTGTCGAATGACTTTCATTTTTTAAACAACTATACCACTACCCACAATCAGTGTTCTGAATGACCCTCTCTTATTTTTATTTTTTAAATATACTTTTATTGACTTCAGAGAGGAAGGGAGAGAGAGAGAAATCAATGATGAGAGAGAATCATTAATCGTCTGCTTTCTTCATGTCCCCTGTTGGGAATCAAGCCAGCAACCGGGGCATGTGTCCTTGACCGGAATCAAACCTGGGATGCTTCAGTCCATAGGCCAATGCTCTATCCACTGAGCCATGTTTTCTCACAAGTATCTTGTATTTAATTATTTTTATTTATCAAGATTTAGCCTTTTCCTGCTTGGAAACATTTATGTTAATATCAATTTGTCGATATTCTATTTTGAGTTTATTTTTGCATATAAATATTCTGAATTTCTCTATTTCTAAATGCTACATTTCTAAAATTCAGAGTGCAAGTTCAGTGTTTATAAGTTCAGTGTAGATTTTTCAACGTAAGTTTTAATGATAAGAACAATGGACAAAATCTCATCTCAGACTATTTTTACACATGATCTCATATAATTTGTCTACAATTATGCAGATAGTTAAGTAGTGAGGTGTAATGATAGTTTATTCAATCAAGTCTCAAAACCTAGGTCTATAATGAATATTTCGAGTCTTGAACTCAACTATGATAAAGAAAGTGTATGTGCGTAAATGGTACACACCACGTAGAGGACAAAGGTGACCTGAATGGCTGTGCTTTTCCTAGACATGCCCTCTGCTATTAATGGTGCCACTTATTGTCATACAGAAACACAGAGCCATCTAGAAAAAGCTGGATACTAGAGTTTGCTAATAATTTAAATATTGAAAGCTTTTCATTTTTTTAAAGCTTTGTATTATACAGCAAGCAAGATATATCTGTCTTTGGGTGTTTGTGTGGTAAAACTGGTCCAAAGTCTACCAATTATGCCCTCAGTGGCAAAGTTTGCTATCTTAAATTATTGATGTTATATTAAAAAAAAATATATATATATATAGAAGGAAAAGGTAGCAAGTGAAACTTGCATTGTGATATAATTGCTGTAGAATGGGTATCTTTATGGAAACATGTTGGTATCTAATTTCATTTTGGTATTTCTGGGTAATATGAACATTGCTCTCACTTGTACTTGCTGCCTGGTCATAATATAGGGAGAGGTCTGATTCATTTGACTTTGAATTACATATTCCCATTCTCTTCTACTATGAGTGAAATGCTTGTCTGAGCCAGATTCAGGATGACATTGAAATCCCATTAACATTGAGAAACCACCCCTCTGCCCTCAAATACTGCAGTGCCTGTTACTAATCAGTATTGGTGGTGTTCAGAAAAGGTAAACATAGCCCTGATTTCCACAAGTCTATATTTAATAACAATTGCATATTTTAATGTGTATCTAATGTAATACTGTTCAAAGTTGACTGTACTCCAGAAAGACCTGGAGAGAATTATAATGTACTAAGCCCTGTTTCCTACCCCAGAGGCTGTGATTGGATTGACCTGGATATGGCTTGGGTATCAGAGTTGTTAAAAGCGCCCTAGGTGATTCTAGTTGATAAAAGTGCCACAGATGATTCTAGTGTGCAGCCATGGTTTGAGACCACTAATCTAATGTATGTTTTACAACATAGTACTTGATAAACAATGGCACTTTGATAAATAGTGCCTCTTATAGATCATAATTATTATTGACAGCAGTATTTTGACCTCACCACTTAATCTCCTGTGATATTCTTTTTCCTCTAACCTTCTCAAGAAGTGATACATAGAATACAGTGATGCCACTTCTTTTTTTTTTTTTTTTTTTTTTTTTTTTTTTTTTTTTAATATATTTTATTGATTTTGTACAGAGAGGAAGGGAAAGAGAGAGATAGAGAGTCAGAAACATCGATGAGAGAGAGTCATCGATCAGCCGCCTCTTGCACACCCCCTACTGGGGATATGCCCGCAACCAAGGTACATGCCCTTGACCGGAATCGAACCCGGGACCCTTCAGTCCCCAAGCCAACGCTCTATCCATTGAGCCAAACCGGTTTCGGCGTGATGCCACTTCTTTATAAAATCAGAGACCTGACTACCGTAATTAAATTGAAAGGTGAAGTTCTATTTCCATTGCCTCCCTTATTTTCTAGACAATAATCTTCTTAAAGGAAGGAAATCTATCTCTGCATCTGGAACACATAACATCATGCCAATCATACTTTCTGTTTTAGAAACTGTTACTTGGCCAGAGTGACTCAGATAGTTGAGTGTTGTCCTGTGTCGTATGTGCTGAAATGTTACCAGCTCAATTCCCTGTCATGGCATATATGGAAGGCAACCAATCTCTCCCTCCCTCCCTCCCTTCTCTTTTCCTCTCTTCCTTCCTCCCTCTTCCTTCCTTATTCTCTAAGTATGTTCTCTGGGAAAATATTTTTAAAAATCTCATAAAACTATTTGTCGAACAAATGAGTTTAACCACTCATTGTTCATAAGCAGGAAAAGGAAATTGCATTAAGAAAAGACAGAAACAACCCACAGATGTGACAGTTTTTTGGGGTTTTTTTGTTTGTTTTTTTTCCTGCAAGCTACTGAAAAGTGGGAGAAGAGGAGCAGGAGTATAAGCAGCACCATCTGTTTCTTTGACTTGTTTTCCACAGTTGTCCCACAGGCATGCACAACCTTTTCTCATCATGGTTGAAAATAAAGCAAGGTGGTGGGTGGGGCAGAATCACTCTATTTCCAGGAATACTGTCTTTTGATTCGGGGTATCTCTGAAGAAAGAGCATGTAGGTCAAAGCATTTGATCATACCTTCAATATTTATAATGAGCTCAGAACTTACGAACACTGTGCTCAAATGTGCAAAGTAAATATGGCTTTTAAATCTCTATGGCTCATCTTCCTCCTGGACCTTTCTTACGGTTGAGAAAAGGTAATGTTTGGGCTAATGGAATAGAACTCAATTCTATTTTATAATCTAAAGCACTTCATTATGTAACTCCGTCTCTTAAAATGAAATGTCTTTATGTCAGACATTTCCGCTCCTCCCATAGACCTCTCTGAGGGGCTTCTAAATGCAGAGGATGTGTGATTCCTACTACCCGGACAGCCAGGCAGGGGAGGGGAAGGGTATAACTTTATCTGCAATCCTTTATACCCTTCCTGGTGTGTGCTGTAAGTCTGCTTTGCACCTGCATTTGTGACTACAGGGCTATTTATGGTCCCATTTGGGCACTGGGTAGAGTATCCTCTCGCCTGAGTCCCAGTCATTTGATTTCAGACTCAAAGTCACCACCCACATCTTTGAACTCTATGCCTCTGTGTATGGACTGGAGCTGTCCACAGCAGCACCTTCCTACCCCCAAAGCTCTATGGCTTCCCCACATGTACTTTAAACTTGCAAAGATTTCCTGGCCCTCTGGAGGAATTGCTCCAAGTTGGGATTGGGAGTAAGTAGGACTTCAGAATTTTACATCTTCATTCTTCCTAAGTCTCTCCTCTCCCACAACAAAACAAAGCTGGGCAGAGCAGCACTTTAAATGCTCCACTTCTTATCCTGACTCTTTGCTACCCAGTAGGTCAGGGCCAAATAGCTCTAGCTCTAGACAGCCTAAGCTAGGGGCTTTAGAAAAACCTTGCCCTTGCATCCATCAAGAAACTAGCTTTCAAATCTACTTATCCCAACACATATTTGTCTGTGATCTTTCACTTCTGGGAAAGACTCATCTTCTCCTTCATTCCAGACTCTACCAGAAAGGGCCATCTTCAACGTAAATATCATGATCTGATATTATTTTTATATACTTCTTCATTTATTTATTAGTTGTCTCTCTCCCAAACAAACTGCATATTAGGTGAGGGCATATGTTTTATTGGTTTTATTATATAAAACAGTGGTGTGTTTTGGAAATAGATAATATCATTAAAATGTTCATTGATTATATGTATGTTTACATAGATGGATGTATGGAAGGATGGATGGGATGTGTGAATGACTATATGTCTGTATGTGTGTATAAATGGCTCTCTAGGTGTGTATATGAGTGAATTCATTAATTAACATTTTAAAGTTAGAATAGAGGAAATTAAGAAAATGTGATATAAGTAGAAAATGCAAAGGCATAGACTTCAAAAAATATCTCTTCAAAAAACAGTAGAAGATTTGATCTTTAAAATTTTTAAAATCAATTGCATATATATTCGTATTTATAAACATGTGCATATATAATTATATATTTTGGGAAATATAACCAAATATTATAATAATTATATCTGGATGGGATTTTGAATACTTCTCATTTTGCCATTTTGCATGTTTTATCTAGTTTAGATTTTTCTACCATGACCATATTTTATTTTATATATAAAATAAAAAAGCTAAATGTAATATTTTATAAATATATGTATGGACATTTAATTTATCTGAAATTTATGAGGTTTCATCAAGAAATTGAACTTGCCCTAAATACGCTCCTTTGAAAGGCAAAATATTAATCTCTGACAATGTTCCTGATATAACAGTTTTTAAAGAGTATTTTTGTCATAAACTCTGTAGACATGTTTTTTGAAAGATTGAAAGAAAATAAATATTGTTAAAATGGGCATGTTTATTTTTACACTTTTATTTAATAAAAGAGAATATTTCTAGTTTTCTATCTTTCCCAGAAATAGACTAGCTAGTCTTATTATAGATTTTTCTTGTTAGTTAACTTTATAGCATAGTGCTATAGTTTAAAACACTGATCGTCTTTTTGCCATTGAAAGGGGAAAAAAATCATGATTACTCCATCGATGTATTAAGGACATGCTCAATTTCATTCTGAAGCAGAGGTTTTGTGACCATATTATAATCCATTAGAGAAAGTTATGTATAATGGGAATGCTGAAAGATTGTTTCTGTGCCATGTAGAAGCTTCCTTAGCTGAATCATTATCTAACAAAGTCAGGCCCAAGTCCTTTTTACAAATCAAACCCTTCCTCTCCAGTGGAGACAGGTCAAAATGGTGAAGAAGCCCTGTGCTCTCCAATAGAAGCAAATAGATGGTGCTGACATCTCCATTGGTTTAACGAGATCATGGCAGCAGCACTGCTGGACGGAGCCTTTGTCAAAGTGGACCAAGCGCTATTTTTAGACTGTGTGGGTTGCCTGTTATATTCATCCTGCCCTACAGTGGTGGGAATGCAGCAAGTTCCTGTGTAGAAATAGAAAAGCAGGAATAATAGCAGCTCCAATTTGATCTGTACCTAATTCTGCCTAAGTATCATCGATTCTGTGCCTCTGCTTAGAAATGTCTTTTTCTTTTTTCTTTTTTCCTTTTTTTTTCCATTTGGAAACCACCATTATCTTTGTTTAATGTAATGCAACCCTGAAGTGGTACCCCATTAAAATATCCTGTTTTGTGACTTTTCCCCCTAGAGTTCCATGTAGTTTGGAGAGAATATATGTTAGTTTGACATTTAAAAAAAATATATCTATTCTGACAGAATTGGGTATGTTGTCTTGATGAAATTTTTATATTGTTAAAAGCTATACTGCAGTTTGCTCATATGCTAATTTAGACCTAATGGTAGGAACAATTTAGAAAGTGCATAATCAGCATTGCTACATTGGTCTTGCCTTTAATGGGGCATGTGTTAATTTTTGAATCTGCCATTTTTATGAGTTTTCAATGCAGATATTTTATTATGTACTACAGGCCCTCTGCAGAAATCCATACATAGATGGGGTCTGGCTGGCCCACCCCAATCAGGGTATGGGGGCTATCAGGGTGGGGCCAGCCAGGGGGAGGTGCCATGGGCAGTTGGCTGGCGGCCCTGCACCTTGGTCAAACTCCAGGTTGAAATTCTGGTCAAATGCCTGGTTGAGGGGAAAATTTGCATATTAGGCTTTTATTATATATGATATGGGGGAAACTGGATTCCAGATTTAGGACATCTGTATGTTTAAGTACATACACAATAGAGTGAGGGGTTCAAACCATGTTAAACAGTTACTAAATACATGGTCCTTAGCAAATGATTACACTGCTCTTTGCTTTGTTTTCCTAATTGATAAAATGACAGTGATAACAAATTAACACATGAAAGATACTTAAAGCAGTGCCTGTCTTATCCCAATACTCAATAAATGCCAGCTTTCCATTAAAAATGAATTTTATTATACTACTCATATATAGATTAATTATACTACTCGATAGATTAATTAAATTTCAGTATGAATGCGTGAACTAATTCTCACATAAAATTTAGTTTTCTATTTTAAATAAGCTAACAATATGTTACTGTTTTTATTATTTTGATAAACAGAAGGTCCTACAAAAAATAAGATAGGTTCTATAATTCTCCAACTTGTCTCTTTCTTCACATTTCCTCTGTCTCTCTTGTGTCTCTGAGAGCTTTTTCAGTTCTCACCTACGTCACCTGGACATACACCTCCACTCCCTTTGTGATCCACTCAGATCTTCCTGTACCATGCATGTTGTAGTTACTCAACTTACCAAAGTCAATAGACAATGAAGGCCTTGTCTAGTATACTGGTTGTATACTACAGACGTCATATTTATTGCCACATGGACTTTTTCCTAGCTGCCTGTGGAGAGAGAGAGAGAGAGAGAGAGAGAGAGAGAGAGAGATTGAGAGGGAGGGAGAATGCCGAAGATAGAAGTCACAGACTTTTACTACCTAATCGTGGACATGAAAAAATTATCATTTCTGCTGCATTCTATTATATTTGTCACTAGACCATATGGGAGGGGCTTTCACAAAGGCAAGAAAATCCAAAGAAAGGGATGGATTGTTGGGGCCATCTTAGAGGTTTCCTACCACAGTCTGCTCTCTACCCTGCTGGGACTTGTATAGAATATACTCAGTGTACTTACTTCCTCTCAGGAGGTAAGAAGCATGACCTAGTACACATTTCCTGCCACACTACGGGCTTCCACCTAACCTATTTCTCACTCATGTACACCCACTTCCACTCCCCTAATACACACATACACACACATCTTCTCTCTCAATCAACCAACAAAATTGTTCCACTTATTATGACCATAAGAGAGCCATCTGTGCATTGAATTAGCTAACATTTTAATTTCTACTCTGAGTAGAATTACCATTTTTCCCCCCTCAACACAAAGTAGCCATCTTCTTAAGGGGGACGTCTACATGTTGCTACAAAAAGAATTTGTTCACATCTCAGTACATTTCACTTCTCTCATTCACGTCTTTAATAAAGTGCTGATCCCATGGCAGGTAAAGGTTTGCTAAATTAAAATAAATAATTATTTCCCAAAGAGTAATATATATTTAAGTATATGTACTTTTAAAAGATGTTTTATTACATCCTACCCAAGAATCAAGGCAAATTTTCTCAGTGTAAAAAATTATGACAACATAGAAAAACTCTTAACCATAATATCAATCAATAATACATTAGAATAGACTGGGTTTTGAACCATATTTTATAGCAGTAAATCCATAATCTCTCAAAAGTTTCATGGAATTTCCATTCTTATATGTACAGAATTTTTCTTTATTAAATAAGCTATAAAAATAAGATGATAAATACCAAATGCATTAAGAATGAGCATTACCATATTTAACTACTGACCACTAATATAAATGTGTTCAGAAAGATTTGCTGCCAGTAATGATTTTTATTTTATTTTATTCAACTACGCCCTAATATTACCTATCCACCCACCACCCAGCCTTTGACAACCATTATCTTGTTCTTTATATCTATGGATCTACCTTTGTTTTATTTTTTAAAATTCACTTTTCTTTTTTTAGATTCCACAATAAGTGAAATCATACAGTTTTTGCATACTCTGTCTGACTTTGACTTATCATAATACTATAATATCTAGGTCCAATTATGTGGTTGCAAATGGCAAAATTTTATTTCTCTCATCACAGAGCAACATTCCATTGTGTGTATATAGTTCCTTTTCCATATCCATTATGGAAGAACACCTAGTTTGCTCCCATATTGTGGCTATTGCAAGAAATACTGCAATGAACATAGGGGTGCATATATCCTTTTGAATTCGTGTTTTTGTTTTCTTTGGATAAATATCCAGAGTGGAAATGATGGGTTATATAGCAGCTCTATTTTTTATCTTTTGAAGAATCTTGATATTGTTTTCCATAGTGGCTGTTCCAATTTCCAGTCTTACCAAGTGTATGAATGTTCCCTTTTATCCTTACCAGCACTTATTATTTGTTGATTTTTTTATGATTGTTACTGACAGGTATGAGGTGATACCTCATTGTGGTTTTGATTTGCATTTTCCTGATGTTTAGTGATATTGAGCATATTTTCTTATGTCTGTTACCCATCTGTATGTGCTCTTTGGGAAAGTGTCTATTCACTGTCTCTTTCCAGTTTTAATTGAATTATTTTTGTGTTAATTTTATGAGTTCCTTATATATTTTTAGAAATGAACCCTTTATCAGATGCAAATATTTCCTTCCATTTGATAAGTTATCTTTCTGTTTTGTTTATGGTTTCCTTTGCTGTGTAAAAAAAAAAATTTTGTTTAATGCAGTTCAGTTTGTTCACTTTTGTTTGTTTGTTTTTTTGCCCATATCTGAGAAGATATATCCAAAAAGACCAATGTTTAAGAGCTTACTTCCTATGTTGTCTTCTAGAAATGTTATAGTTTCAGGTAGAATTTTTCTTTAATAATCCATAAATTTTAGTTCAACCTTTACTAAAATTTATCTGAAAATTAGTTTTAAAAGTATAGTTATTTTAAATAAATAACAGAGTAGAGTGGAGTTGCTGAGATGCTAGCTCAGCAGACAGCAGATTCTTTCCTCACTCTCTTACTTTTCAATGTGATCTATATTGTTTCAATGTATTTTTTTTTATTTTTAGATTATAATCATGTTAACTTTCATGTTATGTGAATTATGCAGGTATCCTCCATAAGGTGCGAGTGAGGTTGATGATCAAGATATACTTTCCTGCAAGCCAGTTAGCCAAATTGTGAAAAGTACCATATCCATGCCTTCCCACCATTGCTGTGCTTTTCTCTACCATGACACCCCAGAAATGACATGAACGTTTCTATTCGGTCGTGTAGAAGATATCCAGTCACATAGATATCAAGATGTAAATAAAATACCTAATGAATTATTTCTTTCCCTTATGCAGAGTTCCAAAAAGTATGATAGGTATTCCATATATAATAGCAATCCAATCATTGGCAAGACAGCTCTGAATTCAGGGGCCGGGAGTCGTCCGGGGGTCTCTGACACACAGCATGTTTTAAAGACTGAAAACAATAGCTAATATTTATTAAGCACTTTGGAGTATAGGCTCTGCACTCAATGTTTCTATCTCATTTCATCTTTCAAAAGTGCTCGGAAGTGCTATCATTTCCGTTCCATGGAGAAGGAACCTGGTGCATAAGCAAGTTTTACAAGGCGATCCCTCTCCTGAGGGACTGACTTGGAGATGAGCCCAGTTATGCTTTCCCTCCGAGCTTTGACTCTGTAACGATTAGATACAGATACCAGATGACCAAAATGAAAACGCAGCGATTCCTTTTCTTAGAGCTTTGCTTTCTAGCCACTGGCTCTCTCTTCCAAACAGCACAGCAAGTCCTGCACAACTGCCTCTGCAGCCCCGCCTCCAGCCAGTGCAGTTCTTCTGGCTCTCTTTGTGCCGCTTGGCATCACTATCACCTCTTGCTTCCCGCTCCTTGTATGTGATCGGAGCTTAGAGAACCTGAAGGGGTCTATTCTTCCCTTTCTCTTCTGAATGTCCGGGCTCTCAGCCTCCACTTTTCTAAGAAATGCTGACCTACTTTGTCCTGTTCGGTATAAAGGAAGGTCTGGAAGTCCTGTTCCCCAGACTGCTTCAATTTCCTTTCCCAGCCTCTCTGCCTGCCGTAAAGAATGGTTTGGCTCCGAAGAGATAATAAATGTGCTCTCTGTAGCTCCAGTGTATTCTCTCTTTCTTTTTTTTTTTTTTTTTACAGTTTTATCTTCAGTGTAATACATTTTTTTTATTCACATGTATTATTACTTGTGTCATTTGTGTAAATTCTGAAAAGATTCACTGAATGATTTTTTATTTATAATTACTCAGTATCTTCTATTTTGTAGCTGTGTACACACAGATGACTGATACTTGCAGCCAAATGCAGTACAGTTCTGGAAATACGAATAACGTCTGTGTGTTGTGCATTGTATTATATTTGTTACATCAGGTAGACATTGATACTTGACCACAAGAAACCCACAATTCAGTAAAAAAAAAAAAAAAAGTGCACTGGATGTCCCCCCAAAATGTATACATTCTTTAACAGCTGATCCTATTACATTTTGAAGATGAAATATATATTTAATAAACACCACCTTTATAATTATTCAAAATGTACATTTTTGGGGACACCCTACATTTGCAATGAGCTATAAAGAACGTATGGTGTCATCTATATAAATCGGATCTATGCTTATAGGTGAAAGTTCATGAAAAAACAGTCTTTGTGCTAAGCATAGGCAAGGTTTTTGATGGTAGAAAAAGAAAGGAGGAATATTATTCCAGGTGGGCAAAATATATTTGAAAATAGTCATTGGTACTGAGTTAGGAATCTCAAATGTTGGAATGGGGGTTGAAGAGGATGGCTCAATTAGAATGTAAGTTACTTGTCCCAAGAGAGGAGAAAGGACTCGATAGATGGATTTGGGTCAGTTTGTATAAGACTGTAAACACCAGTTTAAGAAATTTATACAAAAAGTATAGATAACCACTTAAAGTATTTGAGGTTTATATCAAAATACACTTTTATGTGTATGGGTTTTAAATTAATGTTAGCAATTTCATTTGTAAGTGAATATAGGTAAAAATCTTACTGTGAAAAGAAAAGGGAAATTTCTCTAAAATTGTTGGATTATTTCCACTAAAAAGAGCCAAAATTATGATTTTTATTATCCAGTAATGTTTTTGTTTAGAAATGTTTTCTGTGATGTTGAACTTTTATTTTATTGATAAATAAATTATTAACAGTGCTGAAATCTAACCTATATTGATGATCAAAGTAGGATAATAGAATGTGTATGTATTGTTCTTCTTTCTCAGAATTACTGAAGCTATTAGGGGTCTTTTTTTATTTTTTTATTCAAGATAAATTTTTGGAGAGTTTGTTCTGGGTCTGTGAAATGTGCTATTGGTATTTTAATGGGGAGTGCATTGAATCTATACATTGCTTTGAGTAGTATGGACATTTTAACGATATTGATTCTACCAATCCATGTACATGGTATGGGATAACCCAGAAATCAAACCACACCACTATGCTCAATTATTATTTGACAAAGAAGGCTAGAACATACAATGGAGTCAAGACAGTCTCTTCAATAATGTTAGGATAATTGGACAGATACATGCAAAAAATGTAACTAGACCACCAACTTACACCATACACAAAAATAAACTCAAAATGGATAAAGGACTTAAACATAAGATGGGAAATCATAAAAATATTAGAGAAATCCACAGGCAGCAAAATCTCAGACATATGCCGAAACAATATCTTCACTGATACAGCTCCAAGAGCGATGGATATTAAAGATAAAATAAACAAATGGGACTACATCAAAATAAAAAGCTTCTGCACAGCAAAAGAAACCATCAACATAACAACAAGAAAGCCTACTGAATGGGAGAACATATCCACAGATGTTATCACTGATAAGGGTTTAATCTCCAACATTTACATGGAACTCATACAACTTAACAAAAAGAAGATAACCCAATCAAAAAATGGACAATGGATCTAAATAGATACTTCTCAAAAGAGGACATAAGGAAGGCCAAGAGACATGTGATAACATGCTCAAAGTCACTAATTATCTGAGAGATGCAAATCAAACTGACAATGCAGTACCATATCACACCTGTCAGAATCAACAAATCAACAAATGACAAGTGCTGGTGAGGATGTGGAGAAAAAAAACCACACAAAAAACCCTCTTGCACTGCTGGTGGGAATGCAAACTGGTGCAGCCACTATGGAGAACAGTATGGAGTTTCCTCAAAAATAAAACCCCCATTTGACCCAGTGACCAAACTTCTAGGAATATATCTCAAGAAACTAGAAACACCAATCAAAAAGGATATGTGCACCCCTATGTTCATAGAAGCACAATTTACCATAGTTAAGATTTGGAAATAGCCTAAGTGCCCATCAGCAGATGACTGGATTAAAAATCTGTGGTACATCTACACAATGGCCTACTCTACTGCATTAAAAAAGAAGGAATTCTTACCATTTGCAACAGCATGGATGGACCTGGAGAGCATTATGCTAAGCAAAATAAGCAAGTGAGAGAAAGATAAATATCACATGATCTCACTCATTTGTGGAATATAATGAACAACATAAAGTGATGAAAAGAAACAGATCCAGAGATAGAAAAGCATTGATCAGACCATCATACTTCAGAGGGATGGTAGCAGAGGTTGGGAGTAAGATCAACCAAAGGACTTGTATGCATGCATATAAGCCTAACCAATGGAAACAGACTCTTAGGAGATGAGGGCATTAATGTGGAGTGGGGTGGACATAGACACTAGGGGGTAAGAACACATATGTACTACATTCATCAATAAAGAAAAAATAAAAAGCTAAAGGGGTTCATCACTTCCAAATCAATGTTATATTAAATGTTAAAGAGTCTTCTATAAGAAGAAGAAAAATTAAGGTAAAAATATGACCAATAAAATGGAAATAAGTTCATATATCTCAATAAGTGAATCTACAAACAACAACAAAATAAATAGATAAGTAGAACAGAAACAATCTCATAGATACAGGAAGAACATTTTGACAGTTGCCTGATGGGATACTGATTATGGGGAGGGGTGGAAAGGTGAAGGGATTAAGAAGTATAGTTTAATAGTAGGAGAATAGCCATTGGGTTTAAAGAAAAGTATAGGAAATATAGTCAATAATATTCTAATAAGTATCTTTGGCTTTAAGTGAGTATAAGATTTATTGGGAGGATCGCCTATATAATGCCTAATTCCTGGGTAATATACCTGAAACTTACCTAATATTTTATGCCAGCTGAAATTGAAAAAATACAAAATGATTAAATCTAAATAAATAAATAAAGGTACATTTTCTTCTACCATGTTAAAATGATTTAATGCTAATGTACCTAATAAGCAATGTCTGGGGGGGGGGTCATTATAGACATTATAATTTTACTTAAGATAGAGGTCTCACTTGCCAGCACTTCTGACACCACTTGTGTCAATGACCCACTGTCACCTAAGGTGTAGTGCTTTGCTAGAAGGACTCATAGGATTCAGCATTAGTTGGACTGATGGATGATAATGATTGTAGCAATATATTAAGGATACAGAGCTGGATGATTGATGGTCAACGATGTGTGAGACAACTTTTTGAGGAATTCATGTACATTCTTCTCATGCTCTATCCATAAGTGTGGCACTGAGTGTGCTCTCCCTCAGACCTGAAAGGGAATGCCAAATGTCCAGTAATTCTGCATAACAAAGTCCATATGGGACTCAGAGTTTAAATAATTTGAAGGATGGCCACACAAGCAATCTCTGCCTATCCACAACTCTCAAATTCTAGTATTTCAGAAATAAAGCTGATGTTCACCATAAATCACTACTGTGTGTACAGTCTAGTCAGGCCTGTATGGTAAAAGAATCTTATCAATTAATGATGGAGGAAACAGTACAACTGCCAAGTTCATAGATGCCAGACAGTTCTCATCCCTGCCAGCTGGTTCAGCTAAAGATCTAGACTGCGATGTTAACTTTTTCCTGCACATCTTGTAAGAAAGAGTCTGGAGTTACTCCTGCAAGCTCAGTGACATGTAAGCCATCAAATGAGAAATGTAGAAGAGAAGAGTTCTTGCATTATAACTACACTCAGAAGGTCAGCTCTCTATATAAAAGTGGTAATGTGTTGATTCTAAAGTTTGAGTTGATGAGATATAAAACACTGTTCATTCAGAATCAAATTTGTCAGTAATCTACCTCCCGAAAATGAAGGAAATACTGTAAAGTATAAAATATTTTTAAAGTCTGAGGGTATTATGGGATTTCAAATAGTAATGAAAAGTTGTAACAAGTACAATAAAGAAAAAGGTCAGAAAAATTAAGTTCAATTTACCCTCACTGTTATAACCATATAAATATACACCTACCCTTTACATCACAGCCTAATTCTTAAATTGTTAAATTAATAATATAAATTAGTAGATGCCAAAGGCTACAGAAAATATGACCTATGTATATTGCTCTGAAAACTAAATGTAAAATGCAAGGTATTTTCATAAATTGTGCTTTGCTGTTTTGTAGGTTCACAAATAATAGCGTATTTTATCATTTTACTCTTATGGGGGGGAAATTTTTATGCATTTTTATTTTTCTTGGCCACAGAGTATTTTATCATAAGTTTTAAGAATTTTGCATGCTATGATCTATATTTACATCTGTATCCAAGTCTAAACCTATATTTATATCTATACCAACATCAGATTTTCCTGTTGTTGATAATTTGGCTAGAGATTTAAGAAGGAAGAAATGATTAACTGGTTTTCCTTTGCTCCACCACCTTCATCCTCATGCCACTTTAATGGTATTACATGAATGTAAAAGGAGGTATGAGGCAATCAAGTGCATTGAGAAAACTGCCGGGGAGTGTGACAGTAGTAGTGTCCCAGCACAGGTAATTGACTTTATTACCTGTGGCAGACCCCCCACCTAGAGAACTACAGGAACCCTAGTTTATTTCAGATCAGTTCTTCCTGAGAAAATCTTCAGCGTATGGAACCCTAAGGTAGGCTAACACACAGCCATCTACCAACACATGGATGACTACTTGATTGTAGCTTTGATAGATCTTTCACTTCTTCCATGGGCCATGTGGCACAGATTCTTGCTAGGTTTCTCCACCATGTCTTGTTCTTTTTTTTCTTTAGGAAAGAATTCTCTTCCTTAATATAATAGAATTACTTTTCAAAACTTTCAATATGTTTTCACTGATTTTACAGAAGAAGGGAGAGGGATAGATAGAAACATCAATGAGAGAGAAACATCATTGATCAGCTGTCTCCTACACACCCCCAATGGGGATCAAGCCCACAACCTGGGCATGTCACCTGACTAGGAATGGAAGCAAGGATGTCTTGGTTTATGGGTCAGTGATCAACCTCTGAGCCACACCTGTCAGGCTCTACAATTTCTGAAGATGGTTTTTTCAAAACCAATGTGGTCTTTTGACTCCATGCCTTCAGATTGCCCCTTCTTTGTTTCTTATTCTCACATTTGTATATTTATTTTTGCTGTAATACCAAACATAAATTCCAGCAAGTCTTAGTACTCTGAAAAATTGTATTCTAAATAAAATGCTTATTGTGAAAACATAGTTGACAGCTGAGAACTCAAAACCTGTGCAACTTTATTATCACAACATTAACATTAAAAGTCACTTTTGACAGTGGACATATAACAAGGTAGCACATGACTGACAGGGTTGGAAGTCACAGAATGATTGAGAGAGAAACTTTATAAAATCAATCTAGGATCGACCCTTCACTGGTTTTCCTGTGTCAAAAGAAAAGATGGATACAATCAAATGCTATACTTTGTGATTTAAGACTTCACAGAGATGATTGCAGGGCTAAATACAACAGGATGGATATTGCAGTCTGGAAGTTTAAAATATTTCTTCACTCACAAACTGAGATACATTAGCATACCACTCGTTAATCACTAGGTGATTTTTATAATTACATTCTATTCTGCCTAAAGATCACCATGTCTCTGCGGCAGAAACTGTAGTAGAAGAAGGAGCACTTGTGTGGCTTCAATGGACATGTGTACCCTTGCTCAACATCCGTGTTCTGGGGAACTTCTCCTCTCAGCAATACTGCCCTAAGGATCGTGTTTCTACTGTTGTCTTAAGTGTCCAGCTTTTTACTATCCTTTGCCTGGACCAGGTGCTTGAGTGTGGTCGGGCTCTGGGGATGTAAGCAACTTGCAATCAGCAAACATCCATCTTATGCAAGCATCTTTTGTTAATAAGAGAGCTGCTTTAAAATGCCAAGTGGAGGCCTGCCACAGTCCTCTGTGAATTGCTGTTTTCAGGCTGCCTTAGGCAAAGAAAGTCCTCTCCACCAACAGGTTTCACTTTAAAGTTTCTCTGGAGTCCTTGTAGTTAGCCACCTGCCAGGTGATGGGTGGGGGGTGATGGGCAAGTATCAGTGTGATTCAGGTTATGCGTGTGGCTAGTGAGGCTTAAGGCTATTTTTCAGACTGCCTTTTATAGAGAAAGTACCTGCTATCGTCCAACCTTACTCTTTAGCTCCAAATGTTAGCTGTGATTTGGATGCAGAAAGTACAAGGATGATTCAGAGGATGTATACTCCTAAACAGGGTCTGCGTCTCCTCCTTGCTTTTTAGTGCTGAGGTTATGTAGTTGCTTGTTGTGGAGGGTGTTTTAGCAGTACATCCGCATGTCTGTCTGGAGTGTCCTTATCAGCCACAACATGTTGGGCCATGCCACTTTCTGGTTGAGTAATATTTGCCCATTTTAACTGTAGCCTGAGCAAAATGTAATTAGGAAATAAATCTGCTTGCAAATTAAAACATACCAAAGGCAACTCTAAACGATTTTGGAATAATTCAGTATTTAGGATTATCCACATCACTACTTCCTTTCTGTTACGTGGCTAAATAAAGATAATTTAAAACACAATCTCTATGAAATTGGCATTTTTAATCATTAAGGCAGGAACTGGGTTGAATTACCAATGACAAACAAAACTAATAATGCTGTTTAAGCCAATAATGTAATAAGATTAATCAAGAATATTGCTAAATTAAATAAAAAAAATATTTGAACAGAAAAAGAAGGAGGAGTAGGAGAAAAAGGAAGAGGAGGAGGAAAAGGAGGATGAGGAAGAGGAGGAGGAGGAGGAGGAGGAGGAGGAGGAGGAGGAGGAGGAGGAGGAGGAGGAGAAAAACTTCCAAAAAACATATTTGACCTCTTCAAAAGATCTGTTTTGGTAGAAATCATAGCACAATTCTAGTCCATTAAAATGTTTACTGATATTACGGGACTTTGCCTCTCTTTTACCTCTATCTGAGCTCTATCAATTTTTCTTTTTCTCTTAGCCTATAAGAACCATAACTTTGGAAGGAAACATGAAGTGGTGGGAGAGGGGATTAGGGTTTAATATTTGGTTGTAATGATTTTTATTGTGAGTGAGTCAGAGAAAACCCTTTACTTATGGTTTAATCATTGCCTTTTTGAACGAATTTCTTGAAGAAGAAATTTTATATTTGGTTGCAAATTCTTTTAAAATTATTATGTTTTTAAGCAATCTATTTTTGAAATTCATATAGTCATTGATGGCAATTTAAAATAATAGAAACTTTTCTGAAATATTGTGATGTTTACTATTTATCTTTATGATTCTAGGAATATCATAAGGAAATAATTTTGTATTCTGATATATGTACTTCAAAATGCATTGACAATTAAGTTTAGTAGTATAATAATTATAACACAGACTTTGTTTTCAAAGACATAGATTGAATTATGTATTGGGTGGCTTTGGCTAATTAATTGACCTCTCTAATTCTCAGCTTTCACACAACAAAGTTGGGAATAATAATATTACTTACTGACAGCAGGGACTGTTACAATTAAAATAGATAATTCTTAGAACTAAATTGGGAGACCATTATTGTCGATTTTGTTATTTCTTCTGCTGCTGTGTTATTATTATGAATAGAAGGACAATCTATAATAATAAAAGCATAATATGCTTATTAGGCCGGATGTCCTTCCGGACGAATTCCTGGATGAAGCCACAGTGGTGGGGGCCAAGGCAGAGGCAGCCCCTGTGGTGGAGGTGGACTAGCCCCTTGCATGAATTTCATGCTTCAGGCCTCTGGTTATACTATAAAAATGTACAGGAATCAATTAGCACAAAGGCTGGCAAACAGAAAGCACTCAATAAGTATTTGTTGCTGTTTTGGGTGTCAAAATTTTAAAAATGCTTATCACTGAATGTGATAAGTAATGATAAATGTCAGTTTCCTTTCGTGTTTCTTTTCCCTGAAAAGATATTGGGAGGGAGGCTGTGGGCCCATTGCAGAGTGCCCTAATCTTTTATGCTAAAGATCTAAGTTTCCATCACTCATCTGCTAATTACCAACTATGCACCTTGTACAATGGTAATAATCAGCGACTGCAGGAAATGTGAAAGACTTTGAAATTGCTCAAATGGGTGACTTCAATAAAAATACTAGGTGTTGCCCTGGCTGGGTGGCTCTGATGGTTGGAGCATCGTCCTGTACACTGAAAGCCAGTGGGGCATGTTTGGGAGGCAAACAATCTATGGATATTTACACACACACACACACACACACACACACACACACACACACACACAGCCCACTTCTCTCTAAAATAAATGAAGCCATATCTCCAGGCGAGGATCAACAACAACAAAAACCTAGGTGTTTGCTAAGCATGTCCTTCCTGGATGTGTAATTTTAATGAGTCTCTGCACCTGCCGTTGTCTTGAGCTGTTTTACAACTGTGTATCTTGTAGATAACCCATGAAAATGCAAATTATCATTTGCGAAAGGCATGAAAGGAAATTGTGTTTTAACAAAATACAACTGATATCCCTCCCTCCCTATGAATTGCATCCCTTCTGTAGCTATTTGTAAATGTACTTCATTATTATGTGCGTGTGTGAGTGTGTGTGTGTGTGTGTGTGTGTGTGTGTGTGTGTTGGAGGGTGGGGACGGTGCTTGAACTCTCCAGGGAACAAGTTGTAACTCCTCACTGGTTCCCTCATTAATTAGTAGGTGAAGTGAAATGTTTGGCAAATGTTTATTCTAGATCTGTGTAAGAATAAGGATTATATGATTATATTATCTTCTAAAAATTACTCTTTCACACACTCATTATATTTTAGCTACTTTTGCCACTAGAACTTTCTAAACGAGCTTTCATGTATTAATCTTAAAAGTCAGATACACTCCATTCTGTCCATTCTGGAGGCATGATTTTTTTTTTTAAGACTCTTACAGATGTGCTCAATCCAGTGTACCTTAGAAGGCCAAGACTATAACTGTGGTTAAAATAATACATTTAGAATTTCTAATTGTTTGAGCACGGGTAAATCACTTATCTTTCCTCTTTTTCTAAAACCTTCGAATTTCGTATTTTTTTATCTTAATTTTACTGTCACCCTTGATTATTGCCTTTTATATTGAAATATTGGAGGAGCAGGAGATAGTGGTAAAAATGTAATGATAAACTTCCTTAAATAAAAATTAAGAGAAAGGAAATGCAGATGATAACTTTTGCCTGACAGACTTGTTGAGATTGACTGCAATAGTGGAGAAAAGCAGTTAGTTCAGCACCAAGTACTTCAATGGTGTCTTTATTATGGAAATTCAGTGTCTGACCATTTCACTCCTAAATAGTTATTTTAGTTAGCTGATGTTTCTTAGACAAAATTCAAAACCTACCCATAGCACAACTCATTTCCTAGTTTGCTTATCTGTTATCTTCTGTTTTATTATGTTCCACATGACTATGGTACAAAAATGTTTTTATTGAGTATATTCTTCAATCTAAATATCTCCTCTTCTTTCATCTGTTTTCAAAATGGCCTGTTTCCCAGGTTCTTTATCTCCACGGTTCTCCTATAGTTTGTAAAGATCATCCTCAGCACTTTGTCCCTGGAACTCAACACCAAATCCTAATTGTGAGTTGGTCTAAAATGTCCTGTTAGAGCCCATTTAATCAAGGCATATTTTTTCCCAAGAATTCAATCTAAGAATACTTTAGATTTATTAATTGTGATATTACATTTTGGTTCTTTTGACCTTACAGCCAAGTAACACATTCAAATCTTCTTTTCTACTTACCCCTTCTTTTTTACTTGCACATTTCACATTTTAAATGCAAAATTAGGACTTGAACTCTAACACCTTTGAGAATAGCCAATAATAATGTGTAACCCACTTAATACAAAAAAACAGCCCTTGATACTTTATGGGCTCAGATCAAGTATATAATGTATGATTTCCTTTGGCAAGTAGGAGGTACTCAATAAATGTTAGAAGCTTCCTTCAGCCATTGAGCACTTAACCTCTAATTTAATGCTTCCCTAATCATTGCCGTTGGAAGTCTCACAGGAGGGTGACCCGAATTGTACTTTAATCTCCATGTGGCTAGCCACAATTGACCTATTGAACCTATAGGAAGAAAGCGGCATCCATTCACTAGATATCTCTAATTTTTTTTCCCAGTGGGAAAAAGCATGAAGTCACAGTTCTTGGTCTGCAGTTTGCTTTCAGCTTGAAGGCTAACAGTGATTTTTGCATCTATTCGCTTTAGTTATGCAGAGCTTTAAAGTCCTACTTCACAACACTACTATTACTCCAGCCGAAACCGGTTTGGCTCAGTGGTAGAGTGTCGGTCTGCGGACTGAAGGGTCCCGGGTTTGATTCTGGTCAAGGGCATGTGCATTGGTTGTGGACACATCCCCAGTGGGGGGTGTGCAGGAGGCAGCTGGTCGATGTTTCTCTCTCATCGACGTTTCTAGCTCTCTATCTCTCTCCCTTACTCTCTGTAAAAAAATCAATAAAATATATTTTAAAAAAAATGAAGTCCTACTTCACAACACTACTATTACTCCAACTTAAACTTTTAGAAGCACTTTTAGTAATAATAAACCCTTTTTTGTTTTCCTCAAAATCAATTAGAAGATCCTCCAGAATAATGATTTTTCTAGGCTGCCATATCATTCTAGAAGAATATTAAAAAGGCATAAGGGCCTTTTCTGAGGATAAGGTAAATACAAATATCTAATGGGTTCTGTTAGGCCAAAAAATCGGAGCTTTTTTTTTTCTTTTTTTTTTTTTTTCCCCTCTATACTACATTGTCCTTTCCAAAAGATCTAAGTCTTAACTTTGGTGTCTGTGAATGTGACCTTATTTGGAAACAGGCTTGTTCAGACATAATTAAGGATGTCAAGTGAAATCATCCTGACTTTAGGATAGGTCCTAAGTACAAGCGCGGGTGCCCTTTTGAGAGAAAGGAGAGGGAGCTTTGAGCACACAGGGAAAGAAGGTCACACGGAGATGAAAGAAGACCAGTGTTTTGTTGCTATAAACCAAGGAGCCCTGGGAGCAATCCGAAGCTAGAAGATGCAAGGAAGGTGTCACCCCTAGCCTTTTAGTAATAATAAACCCTTTTTTTGAATTGTGGCCTTTTAACACCTTGGGTTTGGACTCCTTTCCTTTGAAATGTAAGAGAATAAATTGTTGTTTTAAAAGCCACCAAAGTTTTGCTAATTTGTTGTGGCAGCTCTAGGAAAGTAATACAGTAGCTCCTCACCCCTCATTTGCAGTTCTGCTTTCTGCAGTTTTAGCTACCTGTAGACAACTGCGTTCTGAAAATATTCAATGGAGAAGTCCAGAAATAAACAATTCATAAGTTTTGAATTGCAGGAGTTCTGATTTGCAGGACAGAATCCCGTGAATCCTGCTGCATCCTGCCCCACGCCCATCATCCTTTTGCCCAGCATCTCCGTGCTGGACATACTAGTAGTCCCTGCCCATCAGTCCACTCAGTAGCTGTTGCTTCAGTGGTGAGAGCCCACTGATGAAGCATTCCAATGTTTGTGTTCAAATAACTTTTATTTTACTTAATACTAGCCGTAACGTGCAACAGTAGTGGTGCTGGCAATTTGGATATGCCAAAGAGAAGTCATAAGTGCTCCCTTTATGTCAAAAGGTGAAAGTTCTCAATAAGGAAAGAAAAAATATATATATATGCTGAGGTTGCTAAAATCTACAATAAAGCAAGTCTTCTATCCATGAACTTTTAAAGAAAAAGAAATTTGTGCTAGTCTGATGAGAGACCATATCACATAATATTCTTATAATCATTCTGTTGTGTTCCTATTAATCTCTTACTATGCCTACTTTATAAATTATACAAAAAACAACAACAACACATAGTATATATAGGGTTCAAAATTATCTGAGGTTTCATCTATCCACCAGGGGTTTTGGAATAAAGGAGGACTTGCAGATAAAGGAGGACTACTGTATATCTATCTATAGATATCTTAGTCAACCAATATGATTAAGGAATAGTATCCACTTTCTGTCTAACTTCTCAGGCCCTACATTTAGCATTGGTAAAAAAAAAAAAAAAAAAAAAAAAAAAAAAAAAAAAAAAAAAAAGGGTGGGGGGTTAATAGGTAATCTACCATTGTAGGGAAGTTTACCTTGTTTTCCAGTCTTACTAAAAGCATCATTCATTTTTATATTTTACTATTTATTTCATAGGAGTTTGTTGAACACTTCAATGCATTATGATACCCTGTTGAACAAAAGAGAAGAAGCACACACACAAATTCCTGCTGCAAAAAAGTTTACATTCTAGTGAGGGTAGATGGGAAATAAATAACAAATTACGAGGTATACCGTATTTTTCGGACCATAAGACGCACCGGACCATAAGACGCACCAGTTTTTAGAGAAGGGAAATGAAGAAAAAAAGATTCTGAAACAAAAAGTTCAGTGTTACCACTACAATGTGTAAACCCATAAATCATGCAGAGACTTTCTATGCTTTCTTTGCATAGTTTATGGGTATCTACACATTGTAGTGGTGAGAGAAGAGGCTGGAGAGTGTTTTACATTATGGTAAATGTTATTGGTTTGGTATCACAGGAAGTCTCTGCATACAATATACCGGTATGAAGTTTGTTGCAGTACAAACATTTTGACAGTTACCGGTATAATAGTATGAAGAGAAATTCTGATGTAGCAGCATTATCAATCAGGGCATCCAGCGGAGGGCAGAGTTTACTGGTGGGCGGAGATCTACAATACGCCTACCCAGTAGTCAAGCACAGCAACAGACGGCGGAGAGGAATGATTGGGGGAATAGACGCGGCATTCTTCCGGGCGATGATTACGGTTTGGATTACGCAGTTACCGTACACCGCACCTGGGCTGACATGGAGATATGGCTGCAGCGAGGGCATGGAGGCTGACTACCATACATGGGAACTCCTCTACCACTCAGGGTTTACAGAGTAGGGCAGACACTCTGGGCACGGAGGAATGGACAGTGGCTGCAGCAAGCACACAGAGCCGGGCAAGCACACAGAGACCACACAGAGCCGGGCAAGTAAAAAAACGTTTTTTAAAAAGTATATGTGTAGGCTATATTTGGACCATAAGACGCAGGGACTTTTTCCCCCACTTCTGGGGGGGGGGGGAAGTGCGTCTTATGGTCCGAAAAATACGGTAATCAGCAGAGTAAGGAAGATAAGATTGTCTGGAGGGATGTGATTTTAAATACAATAGCATAGATTTGAATGAAATGACATCTGACAAAAGCCTAGAAGCAGGTGAGTGAGTACAACATGATTTTACATGAGGCAAAATAATTCAGGTCAGAGGGAACTGCCAGTGCAAAGGCTCTGAATTGGGAGCATACTTAATATACTTAAGAAACAGAATGATGAAAGAGAGGAAATCAAAGGACCACAGCTAGCAAATCCATAGCCATTGGAGGGTTTTCAAGACAAGAAGTGAACCGATTCATGCTAAAAACAGGTGTTTTTTAAACATTTTTGTGCCATGAATTCTGGACTTTTCCGATGAATGTTTTAATATTCATAACATTAAATGTGTAGAGATTACAAAGTAAATTACCTCACAGCTTGGTGATAGAATAGAATATGTGATTCACAAAAAATCTAGCAGCGTGTGCATTAAACACTGTAATTTTGAAATGATCATGGGTGCAAATGATATTTCAGAATATCTATGGCAACTTCAATGTGATAAAAAAAATACCTATAATTTATTTTGGTGACAAAAATATCGATATTATTAATATTACTGTGAGTTGCCACCTAGATTCAGAATCAATGAAACCTAATTTTTGAATTCTATCCAGATAAATAACCATTGGTTTAATTGCATGTTGTTGTGAATCAAGAATAGAAGCAGAAACACTAATAATTCATGTATCATATGATTGATTGATTGATTAATTTCAGAGAGGAAAGGAGAGAGAGAGAAATAGAAACATCAATGATGGGAGAGAATCACTGATTGGCTGCCTCCTGCATTGCCCCTAGTGGGGATTAAGTGCACAACCCCAGGCATGTACCCTTGACTGGAATTGAACCTGGGACCCTTCAGTCCATAGGCTGATGTTCTAACCACTGAGTGAAACCAAATAGGGCCATGAATCATATGATTTAATTCAGACTTCATTTTGTCACAGAAATATAGAGATTTTTATGATGATGTGGCTATTTAATTATGTTACCACACACATCCTGTGGCTTTAATGTTTAAATTAGGAATGAGAAAAAGCAATTGTTTTAGTTTTTATTGAACTTCTGTCTCTCATATTAAGCCTGATAATTATAGATACAAATATGGAGAAAGTAATATTTTGTTTCCCAATAAGCCATAATGTAAATGTATCCATATCTGTTATTTCTAACTACTTTTATCCCCTATATGTTGTATGTTTCAATGAATAATTAATCAATTATTCCATGGTGATGTATGCTAAAGATGGCTCCATTTAACCCTAGAACATAATTATTTGGGAGATGAACACACACAGACATTGTTTTTCCCAACTTATGATACACATTTTTCTTCTATATTTAAAGAAAATTTAAATAGAAAAAGTAACTCAATTTAAACATTGTCAATAGCCCTACTGTGTTACATTATTCCAGTTATAATCCAAGCCTAATATAATTTTTTTTTCAAAAGGGAATATACTACCAAATTTACACTGACTCTCCTTAAGTATAAAAGAAGGAGAGAAAAAAACCCTCATAAAACTTCAACAAATATGGTTTAACTTTAAATACCTTACTCTCACATGGGTCTCATTTTAGGTGGAAAGTGAACATAACCCTGACCTTAAACAAAAGAAAGTTCTGGGTTAACTTTCAATATGTCTTGGTCAGATCATTTAGAAGTTAAGGGATGTCCAGCCTGGCTCAGTGGTTGAGCATTGACCTATGAACCCAGAGGTTTCAGACTCCTTCCCTAATGTGGGGTGTGCAGAAAGCAGCCAATCAATGAATCTCTCTCATCATTGACCTCTCTCTCTCTCTCTCTCTCTCTCTCTCTCTCTCTCTCTCTCTCTCTCTCTCTCCCTCCCTCTCTCTCTCTTTCCATCCTAAAATAAATAAAAAATATATTAAGAAAAACAAAGGGATCAATTTTTTGAAATTTCATAATGTAATTATTAATCCAAATATAATTTTAGTCACCTAATTACCTATAAGCAACAAAATTTATACACCTCATTCAAATGGTTTTCTCTTTCACAGTGTGCTAGAGCACACTGCTTCTTATACTTTACATGATGACCCTGTACAATTTAGCGCATATACTGCACACACATACACACTTGTTCACAAAAGGTTCTGTTAACTGTGGGATATTAAACATATAAAAAGTATATTCACTTGATTGTGATTTGTATACTTGCACTGTAGTATGTGTTAATCCACATTTTAAAACACCTAGATACACCAAAGGCAATATAGCATGTGGGTTTTCTTTTTCATCCATATATTTTTACTGCTTCTGTAATAGGTGTCAACCTAAGCCATGTCCTTGCCACAGGCTATGAAAGATAGTGCTTTGAAAGTGTGTGTTTTGTGTGTGTGTGTGTGTGTGTGTGTGTGTGTTGTTGTTTTTCTTTTAGTCCAGTAAGGCATGATCTGAGGAAGCATCTGAAGACCCTTCTTTCTTTATAAAAAGTAAGAAGCTTCCAAACAGGATTAGGACACAGTAATAATGGCAGACCACTATAATTCCCTAGAAAATCCCATGTTAAATTTCTGTATCTTTCCATATTTCTATTGATATTCTAAGTAGAACTTGAAATTTAAAAGTTGGGAATATAACATATGAATCAGCTTAACATTTAAGAACATGCATTATTAAAAAGGTGTTGTTAAAATGTCATATTGTAGGAACTACATTAGCATTGGTTTAAAGGTTAGCTATATTACATGTGTTTTTGGATTCTCAAGAAATCTATAAAATTTAACTATATATGCATATGTGTATATTTCATATCTGCAAGCATATATATTTTATATATACAAGCATAGGCATACAAATATGCACAGAGAGTGACACTATCATTTTATAATAACAGAAAGGTATTGGCCTTGCCTAGACAGTTAGTGGATAGAGCGAATGTAGTAATTTTTGTAAGTTGCCTTTATAGCCTAAGAATCAAAAAAATAAAAAAATATAGGAACATTTTTCTGCTGTGTTGGCCAAAAGTGGTTCTTTGCGGTATCCATATCCTATTTCTGTTGACCCCTTGAATAGAGTGGCTCAGCTGTTCTTTGCTTTCATGTCTTATCTCATTTCATCTTAACAACTCTATAAAGGCACATATTGTCCTCTCCAGGTTATGGGTGATAAAACCAAGGGATTGAATGACTTCTATAATGGCACAGGGCTCTACTCTCCACCTTGAGAGTGCTTTGATTTCTACAGCATTTTCAGCGTATATCAATGGAAAGTGGGATTGAGGACTATCTGCATTAGAATCAAATCACTTGGGATTACCTGATAAAAAAGCAGACTTCTGATAACTATCCAAATCCTGGCAAATGAAAATCTACAGGAGTGGACATGGAATTTGCATTTATTTTTTACCATTTCGGTGACTATTAATGCCAAGTTTATGGTTAACAGTAAATGAGCCCCAGATCCTAGACTGCTGAGTCATTGCTTAGAGCTTTGCTTCTCAAAATGTGGTCAGGGCACCAACAGCACTGGAATAACCCAAAGGCTTGTTAGAAATGAGGAAAAGCAGGCCCCTTCGCTGAGTGTTAACATGATCTCCTGAGTATATGAAAGTGTAAGGATCTCTGCCTTAAGACTTACATTATTCATATTATTTTGGTGTTTTTCAAACTCTCATAATAATAATTACCTGGGGGCACTTGTCAATCATAGAAGCTCTGGACTTCTCCCTGAATAGTGTTTCTCCAGGTCTGGGGAGGCATCTGGAATCTATGAGCTTAAAAAGCACCCCAGGCGATGATTATCATTGGATAAGTTTGAAAACCACCACTTTCATTATTTCTAATAAAAGTCTCTGGTGTTCGACCTTTAGCTGTTGACGTCTTAGTTACCGATCAACAGTTGTAGCAAAGTATCTGTATCTGTGTAGTGGCAACATGACATAGTTTTCATATAAATTGGGGTGCCCTCTTCCCCACTGGGTGCGGGGGGTGAGGGTCCTTGCAATATCTCAAGAAAAAACATTTTCTGAGACTCACACGGAAGGATGGGTGATTTTTATCTGTGTAGAATTACATTTCTGTGTTTCTGAAGTCCCGTTCCAGTTATGGATGGAAGACATATAGCTGGGTTTCAGTAAAGCTAGAAGCAAAACCAGTGTCCCAAGTGTCTGTTGCCACCAGGTCCCGTTCAGCCTCAGGCTAGGTGCAATCCATTTAGTCCCATGTGTGTGTGTGTGTGTGTGTGTGTGTGTGTGTGTGTGTGTGTGTGTGTTTTAAAAAGGGGTGGGGGGGGGACCCAATGGCCATGAGCCATGTGTCTGAATGCAAGGGAGTCAAGTGATTGCACCCCAAGAGACCCAAGAGGAACCAGGAGGAACCAAGAGCATAAGGGAGCGTGCTTCTTTGTTCTGGGAGCTAAGTAATCCAAATGCTGTGCCCTTGCAGTGGCCACGCCCATTCGGGCCAATGACCTGTTGCCAAGTGTGACTGACAATTACCTTACTGACATCCCCCCCACAACTTTCCTGGGCATGCATCTGTTCTCTCTGTCTAGTTCCTTCCCCACAAAGCTCTATGGAGAAGAGACCAGTGGCTCCCTGGGAAGCTTCCTGGTTAAGCTCCCTATTGACATGTTTATAACATCTGGCCTTCCCTTTGCTTCCTAATTACAGTGGTGTCAGTATGGGCATGATGAGCACATGGACACAAGAGCCAGGTGGCCTGGGTGAGGACATGGCAGAGTTACTTTATTTCTGCTTCCTTCAGTTTCCACATTTGTAAAATGAGGGCAGTAATTATATATGTACTTCATAGGTTATTGTGAAGAATGTGAGTTTTTATGAAAAACTCTGAATACAGTTACTGTTTACCTCCTGTTACCGATACCTTGCCTCCCTCACAAAACCCCTTTATAACTGGGCCATTGATTTTGTATTTGCTTCCTTTCCCAAACACTCACCTCAGGGTGTCTCTTTGCCATCATTCCTTCCTGAGAGCAAAATTCAGTTCTTTGAATTTACTGAATTTTCCTGCGTATAAGACGACCCCCTAATTTTATAGTTAAAACATAGGTTTAGGCCTATATTCGCTGTATAAGACTACCCCCCACTTTCGAGGCAACACCAGTTTTTTTTTTTAATAGACCGCCTCTCTAACTCAGCCAATCTGAGCAGGCTTTTTATGCATGCAAATTATACACGTTCTGTACCCGAAGCTACACTGTGTTCTAGTAAAAAGCCTGCTCAGATTGGCCAGAGACAGAGAGGCAGTCTATTAAAAAAAGAACTGGTGTTGCCTTGGAAGTGGGGGGTAGTCTAATACAGCGAATATAGGCCTAAACCTATGTTTTAACTGTAAAATTAGGGGGTCATCTTATACGCCGGAAAATATGGTAGGTTTCTATCCTCTGAAGTCATTTTCCTCTCTCCTTCCTCTCCTCCCATGTACTCAAAAAGTGCATGTTTGAAATTTTCAATATGAAAGCGGTCCTTACAGCTAATTGCAAGCCTGAACCCGAAAATCAACTGCAGCTGTTCCAACCCTTCTCCCAGGCCAGGTGGGTTCTGTGGTCCCCACCTTGTGACTGAAAGAAACCTCAAAAAAATCAATGAGATTTGCAAAGAGGCAGGGGGAGAATCAGCCAAGTATTGAACCAACACTGACATTAGTGATTTTATTTCCATCAATGGCCCTGAGGAGACATTGCAGAGGTAGGTTAATGAACAGAAAGATTGTATAGATCCTCCAAGGCCGCGCGGACGAGGTGGATCCGATGCCAAGGCCAGTTCTATCGGTTTCTGTAGCTAGTGCTTTTTCTATTATAGTTATGTGTTTCCCATATTTCAAAAAGAAATTGAAGATGTGTAGAGAATTATGTACTGTACAGAAAACAATTTAGAAAAAAAGCAAGAAGGTGATAAATTAAAGGAGTTGTAACAATTTTGAATGCTTACAGTGGGTCCAGCTTTATGAGTTTTACATATATTAACTCATTGAATCTCTGAAATATTATTCATTATTATTGTAGTCCTCATTGTAAAGATAATGAAATTGAAGACCAAGAATATTAATTAAATGGCCCAAGGGAATGCAATGAGGACTGGTGCTGGCATTGGAAAGTAGGGAACCCAAATCCAAGTCTGAGTTCTTAACCACTGAACTATACAGTCTTTCCAATTCTGAGCTTCCAAGAGCATTTTTGCTTTAAGCAACTGGGTAGCTAGGGGCAAAAGAGAATTCATTAGAAATTGATTTTTTTTTCATTTTTTGCCAAGAATAGATATATTCATTTGTCTGTAGAAATATATTTATAGACCCAACTGGTATGGCTCATTGGTTGAGTGTAGATCCTTGAACCAAGAGGTCACAGTCCCAGTCAGGGCACATGCCCGGTTTGCCAGCTCAATCCCTTGTAGGAGGTGTGCAGGAGGTAGCCAATTGATGTTTCCCTCTCATTTATATATCTATTCCTATCCCCTTCCTTTCTCTGTGTCTCAGATCAATAAAAACCTTTTTTTGAAAAGAAATATTTTTCTAGGGTACCATTTAAGCAAGGACATTTTTATATGGAACTAGAGGCCTGGTGCAACAGTGGGGTCCCTGGGCCTGGCCTGAACAATTGGGCAAAACTGGCTCTCCAATATCCCTGGAGGGGTCCTGGATTGTAAGAGGGCACAGACAGGCCAAGGGACCCCACCAGTGCATGATCAGTGCCAGGGAGGGACATGGAGGGGTTGGCCTGCAGGGGAAGGACCTTGGAAGGGCCTCAGGATGTGTCTACCCCTCTCACTCATCCCAATTGGCCAGACCCCAGCAGCAAGCTAACCTACTGATCAAAGCATCTGCTCCCTCATGGTCAGTGCACATCATAGTGACTGGGCAACCAGTCAACTGTCTGCCCCCTGGTAATCAGTGCATGTCAGAGTCAGCAGTTGAGCGACCTTAGCATATCATTAGCATATTACCCTTTGATTGGTTGAATGGATAACTAGATGACAGGATGACACGTAGCATATTAGGCTTTTATTATATAGGATGAACCGTTTCCACCTGATTTAATTCTGATTCCTACCACTCACTACCACTCATCTCCTTTAGTTCTCCAAGCTCCTAGACAGTATTGATGGTGAACAGCTATAGACAGTCAAGGGCAAATATTCTTTAAAAGAGTGATGTATATTTTTAATATTTAAACGTTGGAGAATATTTCAATTCCTTCAGGTTTAGTTTGAAGAAAGTGGGAGTTGAAACTAAAGGAACTTTGAGTGTTTCATGGAAAGAGTCCCTCCACTCTACACCTCCCCAAAATTGTTGCAACCTTTCCAGTTTTGGGGCAGGATGAGTCACCACTTTTGTCAAATAGACTTTACAACTTCTTCCCAGCTTTTAAAATAAGCACATATGGGTTAGAAGAAGGCTAGCTCCAGAAAAGTGATCTATACTGGTTGCACATTGGTGGGAAATTATTTTCAGAGAAGGTGTGCATATTTGGCCATCTTTGGGAATCCAGGAAAAAGCAAAGGGGAAATTATTTGAAAGACATTATTCTGGTTCTTCATAGCAACCAAATTATCTTCTGGCCCATGAGAATGTTGAAACCCAGCCCATTTGCTTTTTGTTTAATTTTAGCTTTCCTGTTCCCTTAATGTGAGTTTTATAATTTGGATTCCACTAAATTAACTTTATCTGAAAAGTCTGCCTTCTCTACAATGTGGGTAGGATTAATCATACCATACTATGCAGCTAGTATTTATCATGGCTATAAAAGCCAGTTATGTATCTGTTCCTCTCTCGTTCTAAATGTGATATTCCTGGAAAGCAGCGGCCTTGATGGTTGTTGTTATTTTTTAAATTCTCAGTGCCAAGAAGAAGGCTTAACATTAATTAATATTGGTTGAACAGGTACCTCATCAAATAAATCTGTAAAAAGGATACTCCCATTGTTTTCAGTGAGGTAAGCACACAGTATCTGTAACTAATGAGCATAAGATGGCACCTTGGGAGCTCAGCTGTGCTCTGTTGTTTTCCTGGCTATTCTGCCTTAGGCTGCACAAAACAAGTTAAGCCCTCACAGCTGGTCATGCTGAACAGAGAACTAGCTTGTCAATTTCAGACACCCTGAATGGCAAGCACTTGGGACAAAAGGGGAAATCCAGCGTGTGCCTCTCCTTCAGGGGTTCCTGTGTATTCACTGCTCCATCCACCTTGTGTACTCACCATAGCTTTAATCCCTGCCAGTCCACCAGACCTGCACCAAAACATTACATAGGAGCAAGCACATCTGCCGGATTCGGAGCAGAAATGAAAAACTAATAGAAATCAAGGGGGAAAATTCTGCATTTAACCTTAACATACCATGTTCTACAAATACAGGATCTTTCTGAATTCTCATGTCTTCATTGTATAGATGAAAACACAAGCTCAGACATGCTGACTTTCCCATGATCACACAGCTGGGAAGTAGCGGAGGAAAAGATTTCATTGCAGACCTTTTCTTATTCTAAATTCTAGGATCAATTCATCTGCAGAATGAATCGATCTTTTTATTACAACAGATTTAGATTGAAAAGGGGAGACTCAGAAAAATGCTTCTCATTCAGTTGTCAAATTACAGCTGAGAAAGGAGTGGTGAAAGGTGACACAAACTTAGAAGAATCTCTGAAGTGAATAATAACGGGGACAATAAAGTTGAACCTTCTATTGATATGAGAAACCAAGATGGAAGTGCACAAATTATAGCCGCCATTTTTCTTTGCATAGAATTTTTCACAAAATGTCATGTTCACCAATTTCACCCTTACAAAAACTGTAAAACATTAATTCTCTGCATTTTGCAGGTAATATAAAGGAGATTCAAAAACCCAAGGCCAAACAGCACTAGAATCCAGGATTTACCCACAGGTTGAGTCCAGAATGATACTTTGTGCCCAAATTGAAAATCCTCATATACCAAATGTAAAATGAATAGCATTGCAGTTTGTGAGGCTCTGTATAAAAGATTGTACTAAAAGGTTGGTTAAGCTTTAGTTGTATTAAAAATAAACTGTATGGGAAATTACAAAATTATATATATATATATATATATATATATATATATATATATATATATATATATATATATTTTTTTTTTTTTTTTCGCAGAGAGGAAGGGGGAGGAATAGAGAGTTTGAACCATTGACAAGAGAGAGAGAGAGAGAGAGAGAGAGAGAGAGAGAGAGAGAGAGAGAAACATTGATCAGCTGCCTCTTGCACATCCCCCACTGGGGATATGCCCACAACCAAGGTACATGCCCTTGACTGGAATCAAACCTGGGACCCTTGAGTCCTCAGGCTGATGCTCTCTCGACTGAGCCAAACCGGTCAGGGCAAAATGATGTTTTATTAATAAAATTATACTAAATATTTAAAGAAAGGAGTTAGTCAGTACTTTCTAACTACTTTTTCTCAAAATTAGTCAGGAATTATTTCTGTGTTAAGTGACTTTCCAAATAATTTTTTTTCAAGGACTTTCTGATTAAGCCAGCTGATGCCCATTCAGTAGGCTTTTTTTTTTTTTTGATAAGATAATCCATCTCAATTAATGTAGTAAATTGAGACAAAACTGTTCATCTGCCCTTTCCCGTTTAAAAAACTCAAGCAAGCAATCTTTCCCGTGTTATTTCTTTCTCTTTTCTTTTAAGATTTTCATTTTTCCTCTCTCCGATTTACTCTTCCATTAGTTAGGGTGTGTGTGTTTGGTTTTGGATGTTTTTCCTCCTCTGATGGAGGGAGAGAGAGAGCTGCATTATAATGGAGAGGATATATATCTCAGAGTCAAGTAGATCTAAAAGCACTGTGACCCCACTTCAGAGTCATGCGATATTGAACAAAGGATTGAACTTCTCTGAGATACTTTTCTCACTGCACACAATGACAACAACAATAATAACATTACAGGGTAGTTGTGAGAAGTAAAATTTCAAGTGTTGTGCCACTTGCATAGAGAAAGTACTTAATCATTGGACTTAATGCTACAGATGAAAGAGTTGTATATGTTGACTCTTCAATATTGAGTCAGTAAATTCTTAATTAAAGGTTTGTGTCAAGGTGTTCTGACCCTCTTATAGAAAAATGTAATCTGTCCTTAGAAGATAAAAGAAAATGATGAACAATCCCATCCATATCATTCCTTACCCCAAACACCAGATGTGTTGACATTATTTTTGAGAAAATAAACTTGTCTTCCACGTATTTTTTTTTGTTGTTGTTGTTTTTGTTGTTGTTGTTTTGTGTGTGTGTGTTTTTTTTTTGTGTGTGTGTGTGTGGTGTGTGTTTCTCTTCTTTTTGGTATAAGTCATTGTCATGTATCAGGAAAGCAGCTGCAAGAATCCTAGGATTTTGACAGTTTGAGGATGCTTGTCCTTGGTTTTCTTTATCCCTGCCACCATTATTTTCTAAAATACTCTCCTTACAACAACGAGAAAAAAAAAAAAAAAAAAAAATATATATATATATATATATATATATATATATATATATATATATATATTTAGTAGATCATTTTACAACTCCTGTTTTCCCCCATGACTTTCAAAAATTGGACCTAGAGGCCTGGCTTTATCAACCACAATGAAAATTGCCATGGAAATACTATCAGACACTATGCCACTCAACTGTTTGTCAGTCACCAATAACAGTAGTAAGCATAACCCTTTAAATATGACTTAGGTCAAAGAGGATGATCATAATAATAGTTAGGTAGTAAATCCCTCAATAGAAAATCTGAGCTAAAGTTGTTAGGCAAAAGTAGATTATTCATATTTGCTCTGGTTTATGTTTCAAACTTCAACAATACTTCCTTCAGAAGGAATTCCTTTAGAATAGTAAGTAGGTTCCTAGGATATTTATTTAATGCAAAAGGATTTGGTGATTACAATAAACATATGATTTTATTTTATTTCTTACAACAAAAAACTCAATAAACTTTATTGGGAAAATTATGTTGTCCTCCAAAATATTTATTAGCCAGACAGTGTAACATTAACTGTACCCTTACTTTTCATCAAATCAGCTCATATTCTCCCCAGCCATCCTTCTCCATCCCAATGAGAATACAACAATCTTCTCTCAGAAATGTACTTTTCCAGAGGTGGGAAAGCAAAATGCAATAGCAGAAAGGAGTTGCTTCTAGAAAATTTCTTTTTAGCATTCCATTTAATTTCTTAAGGGATCAGCTTTCTTGATTTCTTAACAAATAAGGCAATATTTTTTTATGTTCTCCCTTTATTTATTTTTATACTACTTGGCTTTTGATATATCAGAGTCAGTTTTAAATCATGAAAATGCAAATACTATTCTAATCCTAGTGGTACTGGAGGCACTGAGATTTTAAAGCTAGTGAACCTGGAAGGAACTCTGCCACATGTAAGTTGGATACATAAGTCAGGAGTAAATTATGCTGTAGTAACAACAGGAAAAAAATCCCAATTATTTAAATAACCCTGTTTATTTCTTGATCATGATATTTGAGCTTTGACATCAGATTTTCACTTCAAGTGACTTTGTGTTAGAGCATTGTGTTAAGCTATGTTATGTTATGATATGTTATGTTATTGAAAAATTGGAACCAATCAAATTCTCTGCAAGAACTGGTGGTAGAGAAGAAGCCTTGTTAGAAAACGTGTGGTCCATGAAAAATTTTTTTGGAAACACTATAGAATTACATTTAATGTAATGAGATAATATCAAGGTTGAGGTTGGGGGTGAGGAAACAGTTTTAAAAAATGTTTCTGATTGTGTGATTTTTGTTGTGTGTTTTTTGTTTTTATTGTTGTTAAGAATATGTGGTAGACCAAGATTCCTGTTTCTTCTCTGGGCTTTCCCCCCTTGTAGTTATTTGTGGCTCTGAGACTGTCCAGTGATATGTGAGTGAAGGTGATGTGTGGCATTCTCAGGTCAAGTGCAAGGTGGAGTGTGAGAGTTTAATTCCCATATCTTGCTGGCAGGACTCCTTAAAGTAGTTCTCACATGAGGGCATCATGAAATAGTGGTGCAGCCATCAGATGAGGGCCCGAGTCACTGAAGTTTGCTTTCTGTTGTGCTGTTTTGGTTACCAAAATATTGACAAGTATTTTAGAAGCTTTTCATGTAAGATAATAATTATGCAACTAGCATGTTAGTAATTCAGATGTCTTTTGTTAATACTACTATGACAGACTGATCTCATCATAGTTATTTGGAATAATTTTGGCTATAATGAGTTGCATAAATGAGAATTCATAAGATTTATGATCGTCACAGACCAGATCAAATGTGTGACTTCTATTACTATAGCTCTTTATTGTGTGTGTGTGCATGTGTGTATGTGCAGCAACCTGAAGCAGATATTTTGAAGTATCTATTTAGCCATTATATTCTATAATTCCACTTTTGCCTAGTAAATTCTTGAGCACACCAGGCAAGAATGTGATAAATTGCCGTGTGGAAGAAGGTTAGACCAGTCCTGCCTCTGCTACACCAAGGATCATCTTCCCTAAGCTCCATTTAGAAAAAGTAAGGAAAGATCCATTAAAACTCAGTGTGTGTGTTGGAAAGGGGCATGGGAGGTGTGGGATCAGGGAGGGACACTGAACCCTTAGACCTTCGACTTAATGTCTCAGAATGACCCATAAGACAAAAACACAATCCTGTAGCAGAAAGGGCTCCACAGGTTTACATAGTGTAATCCCCTGCCTCTAATGTGACATTAGGTAACTTCCAATTTTCCTCCAGATATTTGGAGTAAACTTTTGATACTGTTTTTTACTAACCCATAGTGTAAGGGTGTTTTTGTTCTTTTTCTTCTTATTAATATTTTCTCACCACAATGCTCTGGAAGTATTTAGACATACTATAATGCAGTTTAAAACAAACATCCTAATCCAATGGCAATAATCTTAAAGATGTGTGCCCCACCTTCTGGTTCTAGGGAATAAAATTGTAACACTCCGGAACTGTATAGATATTTATGAAGAAGCCATTCTAGCTTTACTTAAAAGGACAAGCTATAAAAAGTAACTAAGAGCTTCTGCAGATATTAGTGCTGGGTAAGTAAAAATTATTTGAAATTCAAAGATGTGTGTTTCTTGTTCGGCCTTTCTCTTCTACTTCAGCTATAATAGGTCTCCATATTCCCTCAGCACTTTGTAATCCTTTTATTATGCCATTTACATGATTGAATTCTAATTTGATGTGTAACTGCCTTCTTGAGGTCAGGTTCTACTCTTATTCTTAGTAGTTGGCACAAAGTGAGTGTTCTGAAAAAAGACTGTTGAAGAAATGCATGAAGAAATGTATATGCAGTTCCTACTTTAATGGATGTAAAATGTTTGGAGAAAATAATTAGGACAAAAACGATGATTTATTTATGAGTTGTCTCTCCTTTATAAGAATTTGACCAGAATATGTCCTATATTTTCTCTCTGATATTTTGTAAATATAATATTGTAAATTTTTTTTAACAAAATAGAAATGTTTTCTTTATACTTATTTTGAAACACTTAAGGAATATATAGGTCATATGCCAAAGTGAATTGTTAACTATTAATGCTATTACTGATACCTTCTGCATCTCTCACAGAAAATATAGGTGGGAATGCCTGAAATCTGAAGATAAATTTATACATATGTTCTAGATTTCAATTATATTTTATTAACATTTTATTAATTATTTTCTTAGTATTAATAAATAAGATAATAAAGTAGCAAAGATTGGTAGTGATGCTGGCTTGATTTGTATATCTGATTTAATAAGCATTATAATAATATTTATAATAGTTCTAAGGATCTTAATAACAAACTTAGTATTCTTTTATATCAACACCGTCCTAACAATAATCTAAAGCTTTCTGTATCTGATTTCTGTTTACAATTGTTTTTGTTTTCTACACATGAGAAATGTTTCATAAAATTCAGTACCCCAGGCAGCAGAATATATTGAAAAATCTATGACAGATTTTGATAAAATAGCTTGATCCAGTGTGAATTTCAAAAATAATGAGTATTGTAAAAATAAGCGAGAGAGAAAGACTGAGTGAAGATTTTATAAGGCATAAAGAAGCAAACCTGCCATGTAATTAGACTGGGGGAAACAATTTATTTAAAATGGCTCCATAATAGTATAGTGTTGTATGCACTAGTATTTATTAAAACAGGAGAGATAAACATTCAACACATCTATGATTAATTAACACCAAGATATAAATTACAATGGTGTTCATTTTTAGCATATCTATAAAACTTGGCAGGCATATGACCAGTTAAGTGATGTGGTTTGGCTGCCTTGCCATTCGGATTTGGCCTTGCTTCTTTAAATATGTTTCCAAAGATGCCTCTTACAGCAGCTAAACTATCCCCAGAATGGATTTGCAGTTGTATGCAGACATACTGTGTAGTTTCTATACAGCAGCAGTGGCTAAGATTTATGATTTTATATAATGCTTACCGAGTGCACTTGAGGTCATTTTTTCCAAAGCACAATAAGTTCTCCAATATAAAATTAGCTTTTATTCTCATGTGGTTGCTTTCACCCTTAAAATATACCAAGTAGGAGAGAGTATTAGGAGCTGTGCAAAGCATTTGTAGTAAGAAGCTGTCTATATGCTCTGAAAGGAAGACAGGAAAGGGATCTATTGTGATGACCCATGTCCCGCGTGGTTCAGGGTTCAGGCTCTGAGAAGGGCCATGCACAAACGACAGAGATGAGACAAGAAATAATAATTTGGAAATTGGGGGGCCAGGTAGGAGCCCAACTCAAGAGGAAGGACTCCGCTTGTGCTCTGGCCTTACCATCCTTTTATTCAGTTTGGGATACACCCATAGCACTTAGGCAGGCAATTCCAATAACAGACAGACTATCTTATCAGTAAGGCTTTACATGACTATCTGGTCAGGAAATTGCTTTAGCTACCATTATCTCGACTAAACAGTGGGTGCATAGCTCTTGGGTTCACCTCTCAATATTAAGTTGGCTCCTCATATCCAGTGTCACTACTTAAGGTTTTCAAGCTATGTTCCTTTCAAAGGCATCTAGCAGAAAAGAAAATCTGAGCTCCAACCCATGCTCAACATGCCAGGCAGTGCATCCTGGGATGTTGCTGCACCAGCTATAGGAAGAGACTGTCATATTGCAATTTATCCCTCCAGATTGTCTTTTTGCATTTTATCTGTTTGTGGAGGAGTCTTTTTTATGCAAAGGATTTTCTTTTTTAATATATATATTTTTAATTGATTTCAGAGAGGGAGGGAGGGAGGGAGGGAGGGAGGGAGGGAGGGAGGGAGGGAGGGAGAGAGAGATGAGAGAGAGAGAGAGAGAGAGAGAGAGAGAGAGAGAGAGAGAGAAAGAAAGAGAAACATCAATGATGAGAGAGAATCATTGATTGGCTGCCTCCTGCACTACCCACTCAGGGAATCAAACTCACAACCTGGGCATGTACCCTGACTGGGAATTGAACTGTGACCTGGTTCATTAGTTGATACTCAACCACTGAGCCATGCCAGCCAGGCCACAACCCTGTCCTTTACCTTTACCCATTCCAGTTAGAAAATCTACTTGTATTTCCTTTGTAGGCTGCTAACACTTCCTCTACTTTTTTTTTCCTCTCACTTATGAGTCAACCATGGTCTCTTACATACTCTTACATTTTCAGGCAATGTTATAGGAAAATTTTTTCAGTCAAATTTTACTGGAAATTTTACTGGAATATAAAAGCCACTTCTGTTTCTACTTTATTAATTGAGCCATGGGCAAGTTGCCTAATAATCTTTAGCCTCAGTTTTCTCTTCTACAAAATAAGCAAGATAGTCCCTATATTACAGGGTTATGGGGTAATTCAGGCCGATGAGGTAATTCATGCCAATGAGGAGCAAGTGCATGCACTTAGGAGGTGCTCAATACAGATTCATCCATTTTCCCTCCTGATGGCTACCACACATACTTGAAGATATTTATCTAATCTGTTTCTTGCTAGTATTAAAACTGCAAATAATAAACAAAGGAGTCGCAGAGTTCTAAAGAAACTGTGAAGTTCTCATTATAATTCATTGGGCTTCCTGACTTCCTTATAGATAGCCAACTGTGGCCCTGAGATCGCCCTCTTCTTTAACTATATTACTGAATCTCTAGTCCATCAACGGACTCCCATTTGTCTTTCCTACCTAAAGAAATGGAGCACATAGTCCAAGAACATACTGCAGATAGACAGCTCAGGTTCAAATTCCCTTTCTTACTAGCCACCTGACCTTAGGGTAAATATTTAAGCTTTCTGTGTCTTGGTTTCTTTATCTATGGACTAGGAGAAATGATGGTACCTAGGCTTTGAGTTGTTATGGATAGTACTAAGTAAAGCACTTAGTGAAATGCAATGGAATGCAATTCTCACAAAGCAAATTTTCAATTTGTTACTTTTTATTACTTCTTACTTCATTTGTCAGGAAAACCTATCTGTCCAATGCAGAAATAAATCTAAACTAAGAAGTATTTCCCAAAATGCATCCTTCATAGGTGTAGTTAATAAATATTGCATTAAAGTTTACACACACATACCTAAACTCAGCGTACATATAACATTTGGAAAAAGCTGGTTTTAAAAAGCTACACAGGTTTGTATCCTACATAAGTTCTCAGATTCTTTAATATGCCTATGTGATTAAAGATCACAAATTATGTCCTAGACTAATTTACCCACATTACCATTTTTTTTTTCCTTATGGTGATGGGTCTTCCATTTTCTCTCTTTTTAATCCTAATTCCACACATCCTTCTTTTAATCATCAAAAATTGGTAAATGTGGCATCTTTATGATATTACATGAAAAATTGTCCCAACACAATCTTTTATTATAAAAAAGAGAGGAGTTAGCATATACTAAGATAGTCAAAGAACTCTAAGGACTGTGAGCCTTGTAACTTGGCCTCCCGTTTTGGTACCTCATTTGTTTACAAAAGCCTTTTACATATATATTGATTTCAGAGAGGAAAAGAGAGGGAGAGATAAAATACCAATGATGAGAGACAATTATTGATTGGCTGCCTGATACACACCTCACACTTGGGATCTAGCCTGCAACGTGGGCATGTGCCCTGACTGGAGATGGAACAATGACCTCCTGGCTCAGAGGTCGATGCTCCAACACTGAGCCATGCCAGCCTGGCTGCAGAAGCCTTTTTAAGGGAATATTATAAGTAATATGAAATAAATTATCCAAAGTTGTATTTGATTTTAGAGAGCATGGCCAGAAACCTCAAATAATTTGATTTAGTTAGAAAATTTACAAAATTAAAAATAACAAACACTTAAATAGCTTTTACCATATACTAAGAGATTAACATATATTAAGTGACTTAATTACTACTAACCCAATTGGAGGTTATTATCTTTTTCCTATTTTACAAATGAGAAAACTGAAGCACAGAGAAATTAGCTTACATTCACACTTATTCTATGTAGTTGCTCTTGGAGTTGAACCCAGGAACTAAGTCTGATTTTGGATTCCATGATCTTAACAAGTATACTCATACTGCCTTTCAAAACATAACACTGAAATTAAAATCTATAATTAAAAACAAACTATCTATGGAAATCAAGAACAAAAGCATTTATTACAGAAATTCTGACACTGATACCCTGCATGTTTATAACCAAACATAGATGATCACAAAAGAGAGTGCACCCATTATTCTAACTTGATGGCATTTGCTATCTATGGAATTCAACTCCTTAACTCCCTCTTTTAACTTATAAAACTATAGAGTTAGTGCTTAAAAATAATAAAACGGAAGCTCACTGATCTTTAACCATATGATTAGAATTTAGATTTCAAATCCCAGTAACAACAGTTTACTTCCTGCATGTCTTTGCATAAGTTAATTACTTTTTAAATGTGTGGTTTCCCATCCATAAAGTTGGGATTACAGCTCAGTTCTAGAGCACCCTAAGCATTTCAATTTAGAATGTATAAAGTGGCTGATGGCAGAAAGCTTCTTAAAGTTAAAGCCACCAATGTCTTTCTCCTAAAACTGCATTCTACACATTCCCCCTGCAATTCTGAGAAGCACGTGACACAGGAAGACCCTGCCACCTGTCTCTGTTGAGGTGTGTCAGTGCACACACCCAGACAAAGCGAGAAGTATCTTCTGTCAAGAGCGTGTTGAAGTCAGTTAGAGAAAAGGGATGATGTAGGGGAATGCTTTTCACCACTTTGGTTGTTTTTAAGAGAGATAAAAGAAAATTGTCAGATAATCCAAATATCACCGTGTGTCTTAGCAACCTTTCCTGTTGCCTTACATGTTTGACCAGTTACCCAATTCCAGTATTGTGGTCTAGTTAACAGGATTGCCTGGGTGAGATTTCCTCCATTGTTCAGGATGGTGTTCATGCATGTTCAGAATGGCCAATTTGCAACTCTAATACTTAAGCCTCCTAAACACCCACTGCAAGTCAAGGTCCCCTGGGTAAGGGGGTAAGGGAGAGGGATGTATAGAAGGCATAGAAGATGAGATAGATGAGATGACCCCACATGTGTTGCTATTAAAAGCATGAGAGACTGGGAACATTGGGAAGATAAGAATCATGCATGACCTTTGTGCTTTAATCCATTTGAATTCAGTGAGGGCAGTGGCTATTAAAACGTGTGCCTGCAATTGTGTAGTATACATGTATTTACTAATGTGGGAGAAACAGTTTGATTATGTAAAAATAATGCCTTTATGGTAATCCATGTACACTTCTGACTAATTATAGGTAATTACCATGCAGCACAAGATCTCTGTACATTTGGTTTTAAAATGTTCCAGATTAACACTGTTATGTTTTATGCATCAGACTAATAATCTATGCATGTAAGCACAGTTTTCATTCTTGCTCACATATCAGGTTTGTTGTCAGTGCAGTTTTGTATGTAGTGTAGGCATCACTGGCTACTTATCCATATTGAGATGCTGGGGGTGATCATTTGTAGTGAGGAGGGCTAAGACTGTATTCATGTCAGCATGGCTGATCTTTGTTCCTTTGATCTTTCATAATGTTGCTTTGCAAGTATCAGAGATAACATTCAGGTGTGAGGTGGATACGACATTCATAGGTTCTGATGTAAAATATGGAACAATTATAGAATCCTGACAGACATTTTGAGATGCCATAATAAAATACTGCAATAGTCTATTATGCTCCATTGATGGGAATTTGGACACTTTTACCATATATTTCACTGTGTTTTGCAGATTTAGCACTGCAAAAAGAAAGGGAATATATCAAGTTAAATCCATTACAGTGAAAGCATCCCTCTCCTAGGTGAGGTGTCAGTGTGAGACTCCACACATGATTTTGTTTAGCGCCAGAAAAAATGACAGAATATCTCACCTACGCCTGTTTCCTCTTTGTAGATTGTGCATAGTTTTCTATTTTCTTCATTTTTTTTATGCTGACACCGTAAAGCTTGCAACTGCGCTCCGAGGTTTATTATTATTGTAATGAATCGTAAACCAGTGTATAGGACATTCTGAAGTGTGAGGAGCCTTTATGTGATAATGGAAAACAAATCAGTAATGCTAATATTCTTGCATTTGAAGAAGTCCATGGTTATGAATGCATAAAAACCTGGCACTTAGTATAAGAGTGAAATAAGGATGAAAGCTTTTCACTGTTGGTTGTCAAAACAATTTTTTTTTAATTCTCAAGCCTGGAAAATTAGCTTACTGTCATCACAGCAGTCTTTTGCCATGAGAGCCATTATTTTAATTTCTTACTGCAATTCCTGTTGGGAAGTCAGGCTCTGCAAACTCTTACTTTACGTAAACCAAACATGATTATAGATATGCTATGTCGCCACACGACAGCAATGACTCATGTCAAAGCCAGAAAACGAGATAGCATGTTTCCCTGGACAATTACCCAGCCCTGTTTCAGAAGAAAAAATGAATGGTGTCATTTATTTTTTCCTAATGCTTTTATTTTTGCTATGGTCTCTTAGATGGGTTGGTCTATGTCATAAATGATTATTTATGAAAGAAAAAGCATGAGATTGATTTTCTATGCCTCATCTTGAAGTGGTTCTAAGAAATGGGAAAATCTTGCCAAATTTATCTTAAGGATCTTCTGTTCTCATTCAAGACCCTATGACTCTGCTTTGATTTTACATTTTTAATAGAGTCAACAATAAAAAACAAAACAGAAAACCTTTTCAAACAGATTATGAATACTATTGAAAAAAAGTCTATTCTCAGTGAATAAAACTAAAAAACAAACAAAAAAACAAAAAAAACCCATCATAATAGGTCTCTTAGTGGTTGGATTTAATAAGAATATTGGTATACAGAGAAAGAAGAAAACAATTTAATTAGGAAAATGGTAGAAGTGAAATATTAAAACTAAGTCAGCCAATTCTACAATTCAGAAAGCTCTAGAGAATACACTTAAAATAAACTTTAAAAAAATACACTTTATAGGACTTTTGATAAATAAGAATATATTTTTTAAATCATGGATTACAGGTATCTTTGACAATAATATTATGTGACTTACACTAGAAAATTACTCCAATGATGCTTTCAAAGAAGTGTCTGGGATGGTTGTACAATGAAGATTGGCCTACACTCCCTTATCTGGTAGAGATCCTCAATTACTTTGATCTTTTCTGCATTCAAAAGCTGCATGGGCAGTGCCTACAATTGACTCAACAATAATGAAGACAGGCCAGCAGTGTGTCTATTATTGGAGACATTTTATTCAGTCACCTATGCTGGATTTTGCTTGACACCAGCAAGCAAGTGCTTCTTATGTCAGTGTTTCACATGAAGCATAGGTGGGCGGTAGATATGGCCATTTCCTTAAGCTCCGCTGTCCTATTTACCAGGAGCTCTGGCAGTATGTCCATTAGAGAGCTTGTTCCATCAGCATTTCTCCAGGGACAGACATCAAGTACAGGCCAAAATTATGATTTCATTATAGACCTCAGGTAATGGAGGCTCATGCAAACTTCTACTATAATATTACTCTACAATTGACTCAGGTGTGATATTTTAAAGGGTCAGTTAATACGTTCTAGTGAGAATAAAAAGATTAGGCTCTGCCGAAGCCGGTTTGGCTCAGTGGTAGAGCATCAGTCTGTGGACTGAAAGGTCCCAGGTTTGATTCCGGTCAAGGGCATGTACTTTGGTTGCGGGCACATCCCCGGTAGGGGGTGTGCAAGAGGCAGCTGGCCGATGTTTCTCTCGCATCGACGTTTCTAGCTCTCTATCTCTCTCTCTTCCTTTCTGTTAAAAATCAATAAAATATATTTTTTTAAAAAAGAAAAGAAAAAAAAAAGGTTAGGCTCTGCTAACAGAATTCTGTTGAGCTTATTTCTTAAGGATGATGCTACTTTTTTTTTTTAAAAATATATTTTATTGATTTTTTACAGAGAGGAAGGAAGAGAGATAGAGAGCTACAAAATGTCAATGAGAGAGAAACATTGACCAGCTGCCTCTTGCACACCCCCTACCAGGGATGTGCCCGCAACCAAGGTACATGCCCCTGACTGGAATCGAACCTGGGACCTGAATTTCAGTCCTCAGACCAAGGCTCTACCACTGAGCCAAACCGGTTTCAGCAGATGATACTACTTTTGAGTAAGCCTTCCCTGCGTCTCTAGGAAAATGAAATATGTATTCTCTTTTATGAAGAGAATTTGCATTGATAATCATGCTCTGTAGTAGATTTAAAAATGAATGGTCTTGCTTTCTATTTATCCCCAGAAAGTCTACAAATCAATTATTTTAAAAATAAATTAATTATTTTTATACATATCATCTATCTTCTAATTGACATGTGGTTGACAATCCCAAATCACAATTGTTTTGAATATTTGAAATATCTGAAAGTAATTGGCTATAAAAATGTATGCTATCTATCAAAATAAGCAAATATTTGGTGTCTATTTCAGGAAAAATATTCACAATCCAATCTGGAAGGTTTACTTTTCCTATCCCACTTACAACTCTATTTGTCACTCTCTTTAAAACAATTCCCAAATCAATTTTCACTACTGATCACTTCACTACTGAATGGGTCAATAGAGGGGTACATTTTAAATATAGTACCTAAAATAATTAACTCTTCTCAATGAAACACTTTCAAATAAATTTCCTTTTACTGTTGGGACATCCCAATCTTCCCAGAGTGTCAGAAATAATTACTTCTGTTTTAGAAGAAAGAGAAATTAAAAAAAACTTCTCACAAACTATGCAGTAATTGATAATAGTACCTAAATACCACCTATAAATCCTAAGTTCCAGGTCTATTCTTATGTAATTATATAGTTCATGTATTTATCATAGTTCATTGAGTTTTTCTCATTGAGAAATCATACTCTGCTATCTCTTGTTTTATATGCACTAATATAATTATAATAACAATATGTGACAGCAGTTACTAATGTCAGAAATTAAAATGGATAACATTTTTTCTTTGGACAGTTTATTACCCTGCCCTATTTTAGAAAAAAAAAACAAAAAAACAACAACCTTGTTTTAATGATTTTACTTTTGTGTAAGAAATTAATAATTGTTTAGGATAGAACATGGTGATTATATGATACAGCAATAATTTGTAACACTAAAAAGGAAAACACTATCAATCAAAACATATCATTCATTGTAAAATACTAACCTATTTCTGAGATGTTAACATGTGAAAAGCCTTTGCATCTTAGAATCAGTTAAACCCAATATTATAAAGCTTGCTTTGTAAAATTTTTATCATTTACTTCATCAGTGTAGTTCTTTGTGGATGAGTTTTGATTATATCTATACTTTAATCATTGGACTGCTTGTGAATAGTTTGGTACTTTCTATAACACTGAAACTTTTTTTTATAGCATTTACAAAGAAATGACTAACACAATAAAAATATTTTTATATCTGTTTCATGGCTTTATTTCCCCAGACAGTTGAAAGATTTATGATTACATGACCAGCCAGCATTGTTCAGTGATTGAGTGTCAACCCATGATCCAGGAGGTCAGTTAGGTTCCCATTGAGGGTACATGCCTGGGTTGCAGGCTCAGTCTCCAGTGTGGGGCATGCAAGAGGCAGTCGATCAATGATTTTTTTCTCATCATTGATGTCTCTATCTCTCTCTCTCCTCCCTTTGTCTCTGAAATCAATAAAAATATATTTTAGAAAATATTTATGATTACAGATTTTGCCTTGAATGACTTAGGTACCTTGTGAATATGCTATTCTAATTCATTCCAAATTTGCTTACATTCTTGCTACTAGAATGAATGAGGGCTTATTTAGACATAGATTTTGACAGTTTTATAGAATAATTCTAAAATTTGTAAAGCGAAAAACAGTTTTTCAGGAGTGAAATAGCAGACACTGAGCTTGAAATCTCTACTGTATTTGGTGCATATTCTCCCTTTCAGTTAGAAGCATGCTTTTGAACTGCCCTTGAATTCCCAAATAAGGCAACTGAGCAATTTTTTTTACAGTCTTGTAGCTATTGTCCTTCACTCTCAGAATGTGTTGGCATACCCTGTCATGAGAAAAAAAGAGATCTAAATAATAGAGTATTTCATCAATCACTTTTAATTTGAAATATTTTTCCAACATCTTTTAGATTGCTTTTTATTTTTGAAGTAGAAGGTCAGTAGCTCACATAGTCAAAAGTATGATGATTCTGCCCTTGAAGAATTATACTTTACTGAGTTATCCGCCACCAACCCCTGCCTAGTCTGCACTTTTTATGGCAGACCAAAAATGAGGTCTTTTTATTTTCCTTCAAAGTTTGAAAGATATTAAAGAAATTCAGCCTCCTTCATCTAATGTCCAGGTGTAAGAATGTGTCCATGAGACAGATTAAAACACTTCCATGAGTTTTCTTTTCTTATAATGCTTTGGCCTCAATTGAAGGTGTGTTTTTTTTTTTTTTTTTTTTTTGTTTGTTTGTTTGTTTTTAATAAAGAGTAACCTGACTTAGGCATAAAAATAAAAAAGAGAAATATCTGTATCTCTCAAAGGACACTGTGTTCCTCACAAACCTTGGTCAGAAATCAGAAAACTTGGTCCTCGTCTTGCATATACTACTGGTGTATGGCACAAAAGTACTCAACAAATATTCAAGTAGTACATGGTTTAATAGTAATTAGTGTAGCAGTGGGTACACCAAGCTCTGCTCTCATGTTGCTCATAATATGATTGGGGAGGTAGATCATTACAATCCAAAGTGATTGGATGTGAATTGGAAGGATGTGTGAAAGAAAAGAGCCACATGCTAACCTGAAAACTCAGGGAAGGCCTGTGTGGCAGTCTTGCAAACCCAGAGACCTAAAATAACCACAAAAGATGGTTTGAAAATTTAATATCTAACTACAAACAGGTTATAGTGGGCAGTCATGTCCCAGCTATTTCACCTGACAAAGATCAACTTCAATCTTTACTGAGTCCATCTGCCTTCCTGCCTCTAAGATAACATATCTGTGAGCTGTCTGGGTAACTTGCAACTTCCTTTTTACCCTGGACCCCTCAGGGCACAACAAATGGCCTCAAGGCATTCCCTCATTATTATTGTTATCAAGTTAATTGTCAACTGTTAATTACCTTAGAGTATCCTGTTTCCATTTCTGTAAAAGAAGCTCATGTCCATCATTTCACCTTTTACCCTATCCCAGAGGTTTCTTCCCCGCTTCGCTCTGTCCCACCTCCCTAATCTATCACCAATGAAGTTCATGTAACTCACCAAGTCCCTTTTTCTTTGATTGCAATGTATAAATATAGAAATGTAACTCCCCATTCTCCGGAGCATTATCTCAATCCATTGAGGTTCTGCTTCTGGGCACACGTCAACTCACTAAAATTCTTCACAAGTTTCAATGTTTTTTGTTTGTATTTTTCACTAACAGATGAATGCAGGAGAGAGTCATGAAAATAATTAGAAAAATGTATCTCAAGGAGTATGAAAGTTTAGATATAAAAGGAATACTAAACCAATCTACTTTAGCCAAGATCATTCATTTAACTCAGTAATTGCCTCATGATTGCATGTCACTTAATGACAGACATTGCATGTATAATGGTGGTCCCACAAGGTTACAATGAAGCTGAACGTTTCCTATTACCTAGTGATGCCATGGCCCTTGACTACAAATGATTTGCCAAGGATGCAGAGCTTGTGACAGTTAACAAGGCTGTAGTTGAGATGGCAAACAGCTTTAACCTGGGTGTGGGTGAGACTGACCAACATTAAGGAGCTCCCAGAGGTGGCTCCTGAGGAGTTTGACTAATAAGGAGATATTGGAACTGGGGCACAGATACATAGCTGGAGAGGAGGCAAGGAAAAAGGAAATTGCAGGAGAATAAAAAGAGTCCCCAGGAAAATATCAGTGAAGGAATTGGCAGAAGCTTTGGCAGACCTCAACAAATGTCTTAAAAGTTTGACATTACAGACCCCGACACTGAAAGGTTTTCGTCAATAGAAGAAAACATTCATGGTGCATTATCAGCTTACATGCAAATCTATGGTGAAAACAACAACAGGCAAACAAACACTGACATGTTTTCGAAAAGAGTGGCACCTTCCCAGGGAGGGCCTTAGGCAGGAGCTGCAGGAGGTGTTCCAGGGCAAGGCATTGTTTCCTCACCAGAGGACAGCTCCCCTGTGTTACTGCTCCTGGCAACCTTCCAGCGGGGCAAGAAGTAAAGGCAGAAGGCAGTGGTGTTAAAGGTCCTGACCATGAGTACGCCTAGGTCCGTGGTTGGCAAACCATGGCTGGCGAGCCGCATGCAACTCTTTAGCCCTTTGAGTCTGGCTCTTCCACAAAATACCACGGCCTGGGCGAGTCTATTTTGAAGAAGTGGCATTGGAAGAAGTTTAAGTTTTAAAAATTTGGCTCTTAAATTTCAATTGTTGTACTGTTGATATTTGGCTCTGTTCACTAATGAATTTGACAAAATAATGTGTATCAAAATAAATGCGATCATAGTTAACCTTATTTTTGTTTTTAAATTGATATATAATTCACATAATAAATATAACGAAAATAAAACTCACCATTTTAAAGTATTCAATTCAGTGCCTTTTAGTATGTTCACAAGGTTGTGCAACCATCACCATTATTCAATTCTAGAACATTTCCATACCTGCCCCCCAAAAATACTCTACCCATTCATAAACTGTAATGAGTATATTCTGTGATTAATGACTGTGGGAACACTTTACATATCCTATATTATGTAATACTAATAACAGTACAAAAAGGTAGATAGGTAAAATTTTTTCATGTTATACATAAGAAAACTAAATTTAAGAGAGGTCAATTTGTCAGAATTTTGTGATTGCCAGAAATGTGTCACTACTGTCCCCTTGTAGACTTCTTATGTTAAGTACCACTAGTTCTTTCCTTCTCCACTTTTATCATTCAGACTAGAAAAATATATATGTATATTGAATTTTCTAGGAGGATCCTAACTTCAAATGTTTTGTTCTGTCATCTGATCATAAGTCAGAGGGTGTGTACTTGAAGTTCATATACATGAAAGTCTTCTATATTTTCGAAATACTTCTGTTAAAAGTATATTCTTTTTTTTCCTGCACCACAGATGAAAATTCCAATTACATTTTCCTATGCAAATCTATGGTGCTTAGATATTAAATTGCCCTGCTGGGGCAATGCACTTCAGTAGGTAGAAAGTTCATTTTGCAAATTGTCATGGGAATGTAATCCTGTGTAGCACTGTTTCTATAAAAATAAAAATGACTTGCAAATAGCAGAATTATAAGTAGGTGGGTTTTTTTTCTTACTGCTTGTTAGTTATCTAATAAATATTGGTTAGCAAAGTAATATATGAATTAATGTATAAATCATAATTAGGGAATTGCCTATACTTCCTTAAGAAATCCATCTTAACGTGTTTCAAGCATTTTATTACATACTGAAGTACTATATTTGGTTGTACCTTGGGAAGAATGTAAACTTTCCAAAAAAAGTAGACAATATCTGTAGTCTGCAAAACATTACACTTATGAGAAGTTATATTAAAATCTTAAATTTACAAACTTTTTTATTCACTTTAGAAAAGCTACCATGATACCTCCTATATCCCTAAGCAGTAAATGCTTGTTTGTTTTTCCACTGGTGCCAAGTGCTTATCTCATAATAATTGTTGCAATGCTAAGCAGTCATTTTCGACTAGTACATTCAGTTACAAAACATTGAATCAGTCATTTCTACCTACAAAGCAGGATGAGCCCTTAATTTTCTCTGGGTGTTATGTGAAGGGATATTTTGGAGAGTTCTCATGGCACTCTGGATGATCAGTTACGGTATCAGTTTCTTAGTGTTACCAAATCTCATCCCTGTCCCTTCCCTGCCTAACAGGTTTGATAGCAGGCTGTAGTTATCGTGATATAATGATATAATGAATAAACTACACTCAAAAGGATCAATATTGAGAACAAATTTTGCCCAACAAATTTTACAGTATCTATTAAAGATAGAACAAATCTATCTTTAATAGATACTGTAAAAAAAGAGGGGGTTGCATAATTGGAGCATTTAGTAATGATGCTTGTAACTGTTATTTTTATGTAAATTCAAAATTTTAGAGAATTAAAATTCAGTCCTAATGTTATCTTTGAGCCACAGTGAAGGTGAACATTTCCATTTGGGAGAAGGAATTAAACATAAAATGAGTGTAATTGGTATACGTGTGTGTATAAAGTTTAGTTTTTAAAAAGTGTAACTTTTTGTTTAACTCTTAGTGTGCACGCTACATTATTCTTTCCTGTCCAAAAAGAAATAACTAAAACATTTTTACAAACATTGCTTATATTTTGCTGATAGGCTTGTTTGTTACTTAAAGATATTTTTTCATTACCTTTAAAAAAGGCTTACAGAAGATTAGTTCACATAACAACAAATGGACCATGGAAGCCTGGGTTCAGTGTGAGTCCTTTTGGAAGTCAAAGGTCACAGTCTTACTCTCCCCTAACAATGGAAACTGCTATAAGCTTTTCATTTGTAATAAGACATTTCATCTCAAAGTAAGATCCGTTTTACAGATGGATAAATGGATAAAGATATGCACAGGAGGCCATTTAACTTATAAAGAATGGATCTGAGATTTGAACTCAGACAAGATAATGGCCACCCCTCATTGTTCCCCACCTACAGGAACAATGCTCAGCACATCATAGGACTCTGTTGTGTGCACACCTTCTGGATTGAAACCATATTTTCAGAGGAACAGATGGGACAATGTTGTGTTCATTATACTTTTGTCTTATTTATTTACAGTAAAGAGTAGAGCATTCTTTGAAGGGCTGCAGCTGAGCATTTCAACGTAAAGTATATAGGTGGATATGGGACTTGCACTCTTAATGAACTTAATCTCAGCCCTCACACTCAGCAAGAAGCTCTCTGTCTGCCTAAAATGAGGGTCATAGCATCAGAACGATGTGTCCAAGTTCTCTCCTTAGAAAGGGCAAGATGTGAGCCAAGTCCAGATCTATGGAATCTGAAATGATTTTATTTTCCCTTCACAAAGAGAGGCATTAGGTTGAACTACCATTAGAGAACTGAGCTCCAAAATATGGAGTTCGCTTCAGTGGCTATCAGAATGAGTGAAGAGGAGAGGATGGTTGTAAGTTCCTGCTATTGACAACTTCAATGATCCTATGGGAAACACACTGCCAGACAGTGTAGCACTGATGTTGAATCAGCCATGCTGTATTTTTACACAGAGTCATCTCATGTCTAAAATTGCAAATGAAGCTACAGCTTTTTTTATTTTACACAAATAATATAGGGAGGCTTTTTAGTATTAGGCATCTCATTTGTCACTATGAAATGCACCCATTTCTAGTCCTTAGTGAGTGCCAAACCACTTTAAAGTTGTCTTTCAATGATCCTAGCAACTGCTTTCTGTGCATTGAGTTGAATTGATCATCTATGTGTCAAATTAGACCACAATTGGTTGCTTCCTATGCTGCTAGGATTTCATATTTCAATCCTGTATCCTGGAAACTTCATGGCCATGGTCAGCAGATGGGTGAAGGCTGCAAAGCAGAGCTGGAGACTATTTGGGTTTTGTGAAGCAGAGGCTTTCATAGAGGAAAGTGGCAATTCATCAGGTTGTTCAGAAATAGCTGGGGAGAGCCTCCCAAAATTATTGATGACCTGCAAAGAAACTGGTAACATGCAATGTGCTTATCTGTAAATTAGGGGGCAAGATGATGGCTAACCCCAATTGTGCCCTGCCTATGGAGTTGTTGCTAAGCTCAAAGCATGATTCTGGTGTGTGTGTGGGGGGGGGAGGGGGATGTGTGTCAAGGGGTAGTGGAGGGGTGTGTATGAATGTGTGCACCCCTATTATCAATCTTCACCACTTTTCTACTCTGCCCCTTGCTTCCTGAGCTTCAGCCCATGATCAGTATCTCATACCCACTTCAGCTTGGGTCTCTGATGGATTTTTGTGCTGCGTGGAGTCTTTCATTTCTCAACAAAATGGAATAACCAAGAGAAATACTGGCTTTCAATGAAGAACTTGATCTTTTAGTCACAAAGTTAAGCTCCTGAAATACCATTGCTATTTTAGGATGCTTCATAATATATTCCCAGCAGTTATAAATAAATTGCCATTGTCCCCACATGAAAAGCATTTTACCATTCAAAATTGTTGGGCAGGTTTTCTATGCCAATATTCTTCATAATTTTTCTATCACTTACTCAGAAACTTGAAATTATTTGGTTATATAGGCTCCATTGACTCCAAATGTTTTTAATCTCTTACCACATCTGTTGATAAAGGATAGGTGTATTTTGTTAAAATATATCTATATCTCTATATCTCTATCTACATCTGTAAATTACATAAATATAATGCATATCAGATTGTACTAATATGTTTTCTACATTATAATACCTACATAAATTAATGAAAGAAAAATTCTGACGTTTATTTTTTTATTTTAATTAACAGTCATATACCAACCCACCCAACCACACATCCAGACATATTCCTTACTTTGAAAGGCACTGGTATTAATTTCTCCAGACTATTCCAAATTGGGATTATAGTTTAGATCTGTGTACCTTCATGCCATTGCATTGCTCTGTATGATTTTATCCAGGAGGGCTGATGCTTTTATTGTGATAATCTATGTGTGCTAATGTTTCTGTGAGCTTTATCTATTACTAGAGGCCTGGTGCACAAAATTTGTGCACTGAAGGGGGTGTCCCTCAGCCCAGCCTGTACCCTCTACAATCTGGGAACCCTCAGGAGGAGATGTCCGACTGCTGGTTATGGGATTGTGCGTAATGCAGCAGTCAGACATCCATCTCACCACCTGGGACTGCTGGCTCCCAACTGCTCGCCTACCTGCCAGCTTGATCACCCCTAACCACTACCCTGCCAGCCTTATCAATGCCTAACTGCTCCCTTGCTGGCCTGATTGCCCCCAACTGCCTTCCCCTGCTGGCCCAGTAACCCCCAACTTCCCTTCCCTGCCAACCTGGTCACCCCCAACTGTCCTACCCTGCTGGCCTGGTCCCCCCAACTGCCCTCCCTCCCCTGCAGGCCCAGTTGCCCCAAACTGCCCTCCCCTGCTGGCCTGACAGCCCACAACTCTCCTCCCCTGCCAGCCATATTGTGTCGGCCATCTTTTAACCAAATGGGGGTGGCCATCCTGTGTGAGGGTGTGAAGGTCAATTTGCATATTATATCTTTATTATATAGGATGTTCTAAATATATTTCAATCAATTTAACAATAGCCAGCAAACTACAGTCACATGGACCAAATTATATCTACCACTGAATTATGTAAATAAAGTTTTATTGTCACATAGCCATGCCTATTTGTTATATAGTGTCTGTGGTTATTTTCACACTACAAGACATATTTGAGTAGTTGTAACAAACTGTGTAGCTCACAAAATGTAAAATATTTATTACTAGCCTTTTACAGAAAAAAAAGTACAACTAAACCATAAAGTATTGAATCTAGCTAATGATACTTATAAAGAGATCAATGTCAGAATATAAGAATACCAGTAAGTATTGCTATGGTTATTAGTGTAAAATAATATTTGAGTGAGTTATAACTCTAGTTTAATGATAAATGAATATATGATAAATAAAAGTAGGCTTAATCATGGTTTTAAATTTTACACTATGTGGCTCTATAATTTACATTATATATTTCTATATTTCCTTCAGTTCCTCTAACAGTATAACAGAGGTACAATTTGGTTTTGCTTAATATTTTATTAAAAGTGTAGTTATAGAGTTCTTAGTAGGGCATCTAGCATTATACAAGGCACTATAGAAGTAGAGGTGAAAAATGTATTTTCTATAGTTCAAACAGGGTGGCTAGACATGGAAAAAGCCTTGCTGACATCATCACTGAACTGTTTTTGTCTAAATATCATGGACTAACACCCAACAGAACTATGGAACATTGTGATTTACAAGTATTTTTACATATATTATACCACTTAATACTTAAAACTTTAGGAGACAGATTATATTTGCTGGCTATTATATTTTTATGTTTTGCAATTTAGGGAATAGAGGCTTAGGACATTTAACTCACCCCAAGTCCTATGACCATTATATGATCAGAGATGACCTCGAATCCAGTTCTCTAGAAGACTATGGATGAGTATAACTCTACTGTTGACCTATTTGTAAGGGCTTCTTAATAGCATTATCTCCCATGGTTAAGTAATTTGTGTTTTTATTTACATTTTAAATGTCCATTAAAACTCTGCTATTATTACAGTGCGGTTTGTAAACATCAATTTGCTGAAAAGAATTGGCTCCCTAAAGAGTGTTTGGCTTGGCTTCGGGAAGCAAATGGTTCAGAAGCATAATCTATTCCTACTTACACAGATGTTATGTATTATGTGATGTCCTTTTCAAACAGCCACAAGTGGGAAATCTAATTTGTGTGTGTGACAATCTACACAGGCTTTGAGGGCAGCTAAGAAAAATAAGATTAGACATCTTCCTGTAAGGGACTTCTAATTCAATTGGAGACCAAATTTAATCTGATAAAAATTTTAAACTGTTATTATAAGGTGACATATGTAAGTGGGTTAGATAGAAGATTACTGTAGAAATTCAGGAGAGAACAATGTGTGGTACTTAGAGGGTCAGGGGAGACTTTCAAGCTAGTATGTAATTTGCATGGTAAAGAATATTGTCATTAGTAAAGAGGTAGAAAATAGAGGGGAAATACGTTTCAGATGTGCAATTTATTTATAATAGTTTCATAATTTTATTTTTTTCCCCCATTGATTTTTTCAGAAAGAGTGGGAAGGAGTTGGGGGAGATGAAGAGAGAGAGAGAGAAGGAGGTGAGAAGAGAGAGAAACATCGATGAGAGAGGGACACATCAATTGGTTACCTCCCACATGTACCCCAATTTGAGCCAGGGCGGGAACGTGCAACCCAGGAATCAAACCTTTGCAGGCTGATGCTCTAACCATTTAGGATATTAATATCTGCCAGGGCTGTATAGGTTCATAATTTTCAATAAGAAGAAAAATGAAGAAGGTTAAAATGATTTAATGTCTACATCTAAGAATCTTCGTATGTTATTGTTTTTTTACCCCCAAAAAAGGGACTGTCATTATTTAGTTTTCTTTTGAATAATCAGTAATGTGAAATTTTATCATGGAGGCAGTCAAAAAGTATGTGGAGTGTGTGTATATGTCTGTGTGTGAGCATTGTGTGTGCATTCTTGTGTTTGGAGTAGGAATAGGTAAGCTTTGCTTCCTATTACAGACTCCCTGCTGGAATCTAAAACACCCTATCTTAGATAAATAAACATACCATGTCAATCAACTAATCAATTTTGTCCATCTTACATAAGTATCTAGCACAGCCAAGTCTCAGGCATTGTCTCTGAGATAATTTTGGCCCTATAGTACCTCAAATGGTCAAATTTAAAATTCATGTGGATTTTCTTTTCCTTTTTTTGTTTTGTTAGACATTGTATGTAACTTATGAAGTGACCCCCCAATAGCTCTAGTTCCCAGTTGACACTATACATAGTTATCCCTGACTATTTTATTGACTATATTCCCTATGTTGTTTATTGTCATGGCTATTCTGTAACTGCCAATCTGAATCCCTTTTCATCCCCCTAGCACTCTCCCATCTGGCAACCAACAGTTAGTTCTCTGAATCGATGCATTTATTTGTTTCATTTTCTCACTTATTTTGTTTTTTAGATTCTACACATAAGTGAAATCATATGGTATTTGTCTTTCTGTCTGACTTATTTCACTTAGCATAATACCGTCTAGGTTCACTCATGTTGTTGACAGTGGTAAGAATTCATTCCTTTTATGGCTGAGTAATATTCCATTGAGTATGTACCACCTCTTTTTTTTTTTAATATATATTTTATTGATTTTTTACAGAGAGGAGGAGAGAGGGATAGAGAGCTAGAAATGTCAATGAGAGAGAAACATCGACCAGCTGCCTCTTGCACACCCCCTAAAGGGGATGTGCCCGCAACCAATGTACATGCCCCTGACCGGAATCAAACCCGGGACCCTTCAGTCCGCAGACCGACGCTCTACCACTGAGCCAAACCGGTTTCGGCTACCACCTCTTTTTTATCCCACAATCTATCTATGACACTTAGTTTGCTTCCATATCCTGACTATATAACTGAATAACAGACTCTTTCTTTCTCTCCCTCCCCTTCCCCTTCACAGTAATCTGGAATGCATAATACTTGCTAGAAGACCTGATAGTAAACTTGCAAATGTTGAAACTATTTACTGTCAAGTCTTTATAGCCACAAAAATCATCAAATCCAGACTTTGCAACATACTTGGTGTATGTACCTTGTCTACTCGAAAACAACTGTTGCATAGGATCATTGTTCATAATATAAATTTCACATTCAGACTACCTAAGCTGTCCTCTAGTCACATGTCAAATTTGCCAAATGATCTGATAAGTGTGAAGATGATGAGAAACATGTCTAAATCTGTATAAAGTGATCAATCAAAAACAATGTTTGAATCATTTAATAGATATTATTCTGACATCTAATAGTTAATTTTAGAAAAGGAGATTAGTGAAATTTTCTTAGACTATTGATGCAATCATGAAGTATTGGTTTAATAATGAAAAGTTGTGTTTTGTCTGGAGCCAGCATATTTGCAAATGCCAAAACAAGTCAGCCACATGGATTTATTGTTGTTTGGTATTGCAAAGAGAGATAATGCTTACATTTGTCCCAATTAAACTTTGCTTTTCTCTAAATCCCTGTGTGATCTAAGTTTGATTTTTCCTAGTTTTTATAAAACACTGGTTATGATTGCATTAAAGTCTAAAATAATCTGAGAATTTTGATTAATTAATAAGTACACAGCTATTTCCATGACTAAGGGGGAAAACTGCATAAAAATGACTGATTTGAAAATTCTATGCAAAAATTTTTAAAAGTCACATGGGAAAGTATTTAGCAATTAAAAATAAAAGTCACTGCCAGTGGCATTTCCTTATAACTATGACTTTCATTTTCTTTTCCTTTAGTGATAATTTAAAATTTTTAAAGAAAAAATCATTAATATATAGGGATGAGTTTATTTAATGATATGTATTAAAATCTTGAACAAGTATATAACAATAGGGTTATATACAAATTTGAGTTTGTGTTATTTAAAATATTCTTTTTAGAAATTTAAGAATTCACATTTCTTTTAAAGGAATATTCAGGAACATACTTATTTATCCTTGTAGTCTGACCATAACTGAAAGATGGAAATAGCAATTTTCAAAATATATAAGATACAGAAAGATTTTTAGTGGATATATGGAAGTTCTTATTTAAGAAATACTCAAATTTACTTTGAAAGACTTGGCTAACCTCTAAAAATAAAAGATGATGGTTGCTAGTTTTTCAATTATTAGTATATTCATTTATACCAATATTTTTGTAATGTTTTTATAATAGTCACACTATTAACAGTATGTGTACCTCACCAGGAAATTAATGTACAAGATGATAGTTTTGTAATTTTCTATAGTGTACAATGGTTAATTTTATTCTTTGTCCTTGCCTCCTTTATGAAGAAGAAGACCCCTATAAAGAAAAGAAATGGTGTAGTTATCAATTTTAAAAAATATCTATAATGAATATGATTATATATTTCATCGGTCATTATGTATTAAGTTAGGGAAAAGCCCTTTACATGGCTTAGTCTATGATTTGTATGTAAAGCATGTCTCCTCAGTGGTTATAGAAGGATAGCTATGAGTGTTCTGCCAGGGACCAGCTAGGAGTTTAAGCAGTTTAAGCTTGTTATCTTTACGTTCCTGATTCTTCCCGTTTCTTCTAATACATCCTAATTTCCCTGCTCCTCTCCCTTGTGTCATGATTGGATTGAAGTGCGGCTAAGACAAGTGGTTTGAATACCAATGTCTTTGTTGCACGTACTCTGCATACACAGTGCTAAAGTTCGATTTAGCCTAATAAAGGAGATACAGCATTTTGTCCTCTGGGAAAATTGCCATTATTTCTATTTCTATTTCGGGTATTGCTGCTCCTGCCCGATTTTCCTTGAACTGGTTTGGAACTCTGTGCCACCAGCTTCAATGATAATGATTTGTAACTAGTTTTGGTTGTGAGAGTGTGTGTGTTTTTGTTTGTTTGTTTTGTGTTTTTTTTTGTTTGTTTGTTTGTTTTTCCAGAGGACATGCTGTCAGGCATTTACAGGAAGCTTCCTTGACTTATCTTTTAAATGTATGCTGCTCCCACTGCACTTAGGTTTGACGCACCCCATTAGTGGCACTTTCTCCTCCTCTATTTGTGTTTGCTCTCTCCTAACGGCTGCTCTTTTCTGTCACACAGTTCCTTGTTTGTTCTGCCCACCCGTTTGGTGTTGTCATCTGTCAGGATGGGATTATGCACACCAAGCAGGGGAAGAACATGGAGGATTGAATTATCTCCCACTCTCTGAGATGTATTCATACATTCCCTGACAGTTATTCATAGTAAATGCCTCACCGCGTGCACTTGTCCCTTGGGGATCAGCACACATACGCCCATTTAGCAGCTGTATTCAGAATGATTCTGCCTTTGCTGAGTTCACATCCCTCGTGGGGGGAAACACCAACCTGAATTTAATCAAGGCAGATTCACTAAACGATTAAGACAGAGACAGAGACTTACATCAGAGAGGGATCTCTGCATTTCACTGATAAAGCAACTGAGGGTGATAGAGAGTGAGGTTGGTGGTAGAGTGCTATATTTAATCGAATATCACATCATTAGCAGCCAGGCCAGAATTCAGATTCACATCTCCAGCTTGATGGGCGCACTCAGACATGGGGCCGCGCAATGGCATGGTGGGAAAGAGGGATGTGGAAAACCAATGGTGTTCATGCTGAACTGCCTCCTGCCTAGATGATCTGAAAATAAATAAATAAACAAAAGAGCCCCAGGTTAGCCTCAGGATCTCATTCCTGCCAATGAATCTTTGGATTTGAGAGGAGTATTATCATGCATTACCCTATCTTTTAGTGCAGTCCCTGCGTTTGAGGCCAAGAGCAAATTTGCCATCTGGAAGAGGGAAGCCATCAGAATAGCTACCACAGCCTATCTTCCTAGAGGAGATCAATCCAAAACAGATAGTCAGGCACAACCATAAGCTGGAAACTGGAGTTCCGAAGCTCCTCCAGTGCCCTTTTTTTCTACCTAGAATTGGCATTTGGAATGGGTTTGGAGGGAAGGGTAGTGGTAAAATAGGTTATCTCTAAAGAGAGCATTTTGAGATTTGAAACACAAGTAAGGTTTGGTGCAAAGGACAAGGATCTGAACGCTGTCTGCATATGTTTGAATTTCAACTAAATAAATAAACAAACAAAAACCCTCATATTGCTGATTAGAAGTTGATTTACGCTGGATAACTTCAATCAAAGGAAGTTGAGAAAAAGCAGCCAGTGGCTGAAGAGTATGACAATCATGTCTTGTATTTAATGTTTTCAGAGGAAGTATAGGGGAAAATACTAAAACCATCTGTAAAGTATTTTTTTAAAATATCAACTGAAAAAGGAAGCAGACATTGTACCAAAGGAAAAAGAAAAGCTAGATATAAAGTCCTAGGAGACAAATGTTGACAAGAAGATAATTATAGAAATTAGAGCTAACTGTGATACAATTTTAAGAAGTAGTTAAATTAAGATTAATTTATCATCTAAGAAGTTAAGAGACTAGATAACCAATAATTGGATTGGGATTTGAAGTGATGTTTTACAGGCTATAGGATTATATCAAAAGGTTCTTTCTAAAATTCTAAAACTGTATACATATTAGTTTGGGGTATTTATATTAGTACTAGAGGCCCAGTGCTATAAAACTTATGCACTGGGAGGTGGGTCCCTCAGCTCGGCCTGCACCCTTTTGGAGTCTGGTAGTCTTTGGGGACATCGGATTGACTGGGAGCAGGCCTAAGCTGAGAGTAGGACATCTTTAGCATAGCCGTGGCTTCTTTTTAAGCAGTGCACCCTCTGTGGGAGCACACTACCCACCAGAGGATAGCTCCTGCATCGAGTGTCTGCCCCCTTGTGGTCAGTGCGTATCATTGCGACCAGTCATTCTGCCAATCAGTTAATTTGCATATTAGACTTTTATTATATAGGATAGGATATTTGGTTGTTTAGATTTATTACTTATATTTAGAGGGTTTTTTTCTGTATTACTGTAGAGTCATTTATTAAGGGGCTTTCTAATATTTCTCAGGGTTCTTTGAATTATTGATTTGCAGGTATTTCTCTATGGATAATTCATTCTCATAAAAATTGTGAACTTGCAATATGTCAAGTACTGTTTGTGAGGTATTGAAGAGTTACAAAACAAACGAGATTTTGATCCTGTTTACAAGTTGCTTGGAGTCAATAGTGATTCTCAGATTGTAATGTGCTTACATCAGCTATGACATTAGAATTGCTTTTATAGAAGAAAGGAAAATAAAGTTGAAGTCAGGTTGGATGTAGCATGTGCCAGGCCATCTTCCGAGGGCAACGAGAGAACCATTGATGATGCAACATCTATCCTACAGCAGTGATCTTAGTATCAAATTGGCATTTGTATACCTATGCATGGCGACGTCATGAAATTGAATGGAAATGTGTATCTGTGCATTCTTGTTTTCTGAAAAGAGCATCCAAACCATTCATTGGATTCTCAAAAATTCCCACAGTTTTAAATACTATTTCTCTGCCAGATTTAGAAGTCCCAGAGATGCAGACTCAGTCAATAGTAACCTGAGTAGACAGATGCATAAAGATAGCCTAGAATCAAGCCACATTCTTTAATTTTTATTTATTTTTTTCTGGGTTTGGCACTGGGTTTGGGCTTGGACTGAAAAATTGCATGCTCTTTTGCCTTGATGTGGGTATTATTGTTATCTAAATGCTCTCAGGCCATCATAGGAACCTGCAGAGATGAGCAAGAAGCCAACTGGTCCATGGTGTCATCAAACAGTGTGTAAGCAGGCTAGTGAGAAAGGCCTGATGCTTTCTAATGCCACAATTCAGGCCAGTAATCACAGGGCAGAATTAAGTGGGCCTTTGGAATTCCTGTAATTGTGGTGCATAGCTAAAATACCTACACTGGTTTCTAAACATAAAACCTGCAAATTCTGTGACAAATCACACAAGGTAGCATTTTACTCTGGAAGATACTTATTTGATGACTATAAAGAGGATCATTGGTATCACAACATTTTATGTTCACTTTACCCTTTATTAAGCATAACTTAAATTCTCTTTATTCCATTTTCAAGCTATGCCACTTCTTAAAAACGATGTCAGTCCCTTAAAGTCACAATGCAATTAATATATGTTTTAATAAAATCAGTCACTTGGAAAAATATTTTTAAAAGTATCTGAACCCAATTATAGTGTTTCATTTCTTCCTTATTCCAAAAACCTAACATAGAAATGAATGGAGGACAAGCCTACTAAAATTTTGTTGAGCAATCTAACTCTTGCTAATAGGAAGCTTTTTAATTCCTCAGCTATTGGCAAGTGTCAGTGATGTGGAAATGTCAGGCTGTGGAAAGCGGGCTGAGGGCTCTTCCCTTAAAGTGGAAAGCGCTCTGGACTCAAAGTTGGAAGAACTGTTCTCCAACCCGCTCACTCACTACCACTCTCCAGTCTGCAGATTCAGCAAATCACATAAACATTGCAATCTTGATTTCTTTATTTTTATTGGCTTTTCTTTGTTCCATGATTCTGTCCAGGAGACCACATTTGGTTGTCATGTCTCTTAGGCTATGAGTTCTTCAGATGTCTTTGTTTTTAATGTCCTTTGTAATTTTGAGGTCAAGTATTTTATAGAAAGTCCCTCAATCGGTGTTTGTCTAATGGTTAGACTGGGGTCATGGATTTGGGAAGGAAGATCACAGCAGTTAAGGACCATTTTTATCAAGTCATATTGAGGGTACATGCCATTAACATGACTTATAAATGTTGATATTCCTCTTAATCATCTTAAGCCTGGGAGCGTATCTCAGGCTTCTCCACTGTGAAGTCACTCCTTTCTCCTTTATTAATACTGTACTCTGCAAGGATGTACCACCCCCACTGAAGGAGCGGGAAGCTGTGCTTGATCACCTTGAGAGTGGACTTTCTAAATTATTTAGAATTCTGCTGAGAAATTTCTCTCTTCCCTTATTAATTAATTTAGTTAATGTTAGTTAAAATATTTATTTATTCAGTTAATAATTTATTTAAAACAATGTGGACTCATGGATATTTATTTTGTTGTTCAAATTGTTCCTCCTCAGGCTTTTGAAGTTCTTTAGTTGGCTTCTGTGTCCCTATGGCATAGCTACTATAATTGTGGGTTTTGTGTTTGTCAGTTTTGAACACTTCCTTCCTTTCGGGCACTAAAAGATGCTCTCGACTTTAAAAAAATATATATATTGTATTGATTTTTTACACAGAGGAAGGGAGGACAGAAATTTAGAAACATTGATGAGAGAGAAACATCGATCAACTGCCTCCTGCACACCCCCCCCCCACCCCCACCCCACTGGGGATGTGCCCACAACCAAGGTACATGCCCTTGACCTGAATAGAACCCGGGACCCCTGGAACCCCTGAGTCCGCAGGCCGATGCTCTATCCACTAAACCAAACTGGTTTCAGCTCGACTCACCTTTTTTATATCCTAGGCCAGCTTTACAATCATTAATTTCTCTAAAGGGGCCAGGGGTCATTTCACTAAAGGATGGTATTTGAAACAGATTTAGGTGCTAGATGTGCTTGTGCTAAATATTTTATAAGTATTTATCTATATCTGTGTTAAAGTAACAGGGATTCATGTGGGTGTCTCTACTTCTAATATTTTACCATATGGATCAGTATAGCCTCTTGCCCTAACTTATCTATAAAGTTCGATCCCAACATTGAGATATCTGGCTGCCACCATTCTCTGATCAGTTAATTGATTACTCAGTTCCAGTAGATAAGTATTGTGGTGTCTGAATGGCTAACCCATACACATGTGGGAGACAACTTTATCAGTTATAGTACAGTGGTTATATACAATTCCTTTTGGTTTCAGCCTTAGAGACTACTCTCATTTGCAAAGTTACTTAAGTCAGCACCTTTTTCCACCACATTCACTTCCTCCAACTTTTCTATTGTAGTTTCATTCTTTTGTCAGAGTCTGAATTCTATCATATACATATCTATATATCTATATCTATATCTATATCTATATCTATATCTATATCTATATCTATATCTATATCTATATCTATATCTATATCTATATCTATTAATATATCTATCTATCTATATCTATGTTTATGATAGAAACTGGCCAGCACAAGAAAGTTATTAGCAAAAGTAAAGAAGGCTTATTTCAAGCCATGTCACCTTCCCTTAGGGAAGGCAGGTATGTTTTCAGGCAGATTGCCTGAGCCTCCTTTGAGGAATGGAGAGGGCTCAAGAGACAGATTATCTCATTGCAACTGACCAGAAAATTGCAGACTGACCAATGTGCAAGGGCAGGCTACAAGGAGTCAATGGAGGGAGAAAGGGGACATATGTAATACTTTCAATAATAAAGATTTTTTAAAAAATAAAATAAAAGATTATATTCCCAGAGAAGATTGAAAATGTAATTGGGTTAAACATTAAGTCTACATTTATTGCCATGGGTTTTAGCATAAGTGATTCCGTTTGGGGCCTCAGTTTTCTCTTGAACAGATTCAATTCTTGATTTGAGTTCAGGAATTGGCATTTGAATAATAATCGGGGTAGTCTGTGGGACATATTTTGAGAGGTAACTATTGTGTACTGAATTGTATTCTCTTCAAATTCATATGTTAACCCTAACTGCCAGTGTTAATAAACTGCAATTGGAGATAGGTCCTTTAAGGAGGTAATTAAACTTAAGTCATTATCTGTGGGGTATCCTCTGTGCCCTCATCAGTTGCTGATGGAAGTGGGATTCTTGGGGTGCCAAAGGAACAAGAATTTCCTGAGGCCCCACAAGAAGATGAGGTTTTGTGGAAAGAGCTTTATTGATGATGTAACATTAAGGGAGTTTCCCTCCAAAGTCTCACCCCCCTCTATCCTGCCATGGAAGCAGCCCCCTTCTGTCTTAACTCAGAGCTCAAATCAATGCCGCTGCCCAGAGTCTTCTCTCCACATTCTAGTCCAGTCCAGTTCAGTATCTGCCTAGCTTAGCTTACATCCCCAGCTGCAGTCCACTGTGTGTGCAGGGTCCACATGGCCATGGGCCTTGCAGTTTAAGGCCACATGGTAGGCTACTGCATGAGGTGAATGTAAGAAAGCAGGAGGGAAGCAAGAAGAACAAGAGAAGGAATTCTTTGTTTGGGGGATTTTAACTAGGAACTTAACCCATGAATCCTTCAGGATTTCACAGGCTTGAAGTGGCCACCCTCGGAGCCAATCCATGGTTCCTCAGGCTGACTCACAGGCAAGCACTTTCTCTGTGTCACTCAAGCTTCTCCGCACATGTGTCCATCTCCCTTCCCCCAGTGATTTGAATGGACCGATGGTTCCCTGGGGAGTGTCAAGTTCAAACTTCCTGGTGAAACTGCCCAGATAACCATGTTTATAGTGTCTCGCTACCCTTTGCTTTCTTCCTATCATCAATATTAGTCCATTACAGTGGTAAGAATGTGCTTATAATGGTAGTGGCCTAATTCAATAGAACGTCATTAGAAGAGGGAGCCAACAGAGGTGCATTACACTGAGAAAAGGCCATGTGAGAGTGGTGAAAAGGCAGCCATCTTTAAATGGAGAGGTCACAGGAGAAACCAAACCTGCCAACACCCTGATCTTTAATTTCCAACCTCCAGATCTACAATGAAATAAATATGTTAAGACACCTACATTGTGGTACTTTGTTAGGGCAGCACTAACAAAGGCATACAGTATCCTAGAATATCATTTATGCTATGTGACTATTATATGCTAGCTATTTTTAAAAAAAATTTTTTTATTGATTTCAGAGAGGAAGGGAAAGGGAGAGAGAGAGAAAGAAACATCAGTGATGAGAGAGAATCTTTGATTGGTCACTTCCTGCATGCCCCCTACTGGAATTGAGCCCACAATTCCAGCATGTGCCCTTGACTGGAATTGAACTTGGGACCCTTTAATCCACAGGCTGATGCTCTGTACACTGAGCCAAATGAGCTAAGGCTATGCTAGCTATTTTTATATAAGTGTGCTAAGCATTAAATACACAGAATTTCTTCCTTTACAGAAGACATAATTTAATGGACATTAATTATTTAAAAATAGGAAAAAATTGAATTCAATGAGATACAGAAACATCTCAACTTGTTTATTTCTCAAAAGATATCAAAATTGTCAAGGGGTATGTTTATTTTTTTAATTACAGTTTCATTGTAGAAGTAATATACATACATACATTTATACCCACATGTATATGTATATATAAAACAGAGAATAAGAGAGTAAAGCCTTACTTATAGTTCTAATTCATATTAGGGTTTTTTGTGTGTTTTTTTACATTCAATATTATTTTGTATTGTTTCAGATGTTCAGCATAGTGGTTAGACAGTCATGTACTTTACAGAGTGGCCCCCTGATATTTCAAGTACCCACCTTGCACCACACATAGTTATCATGATATCATTGACTATATTCTCTATGTTATAATTTACAGCTCTGTGACTATTCTGTAACTACTAATTTGTACTTCATAATCCCTTCAGCTCCCCAACCACCACCACGTTCTGTCAACTATCAGTCTCCTCTGTATCTATGAGTCTGTTTTTATTTTTGGAGGGTTTATTTTGGATTTTATAGTCCATATGTAAGTGAAATCATAAGGTATTTGTTTTTATCTGTTTGATGTTATATTTAGCATAATACAGGGTATGGTTTTTGATTCTTGATTATCTCTGGGTCATACACCCCCTCAAAAAAAAAATAACACAAACACACACACAAAAAAATAAAATAAAATAAGAGTTAATTTATCTTAGAAATACTACTTTTTAATTAGGAACTTGGAACCATCTCTTATTGGGGTCAAAACCAGAGTCCTAGTGGAAGATTACGTTGGGTGCTAATCCAAGCACCTAGTCAAATGCCAGGCTTGCACACAGATCTGAATATCTGCATCTGGTTCATTCTCTCAAGAGAAATCAGGGAGTAGCTTTACCATTTACACTGACACATGGTCAGGGAGTTTGGAATTGGTACATAGAGGAGAAAATCCAATTCCAATAGGGAGTCTGGCAAAATATCGCATCACAAACCAGGAAGGAGCTAATGTTCACAGCATGATTCCTGCAGGTGCTCACACTCCCAGCATTGTAACTGAGTAGCAAAAAGGGAGCGACTTTTTTTTGCATTGTATTGGTGACAAGCCCTCACAGATCTTCTGTCTTCTCAGGTCAACCCCAGGGTCTGCCTCCTGTGTTCTATTCAGAAGGTCAGGGCAGATGTCTTGTCTCTCATTTCTGCCAGATAGATGGAAGCTGTGCAGAATCCAAAGGATTAGGCAGAAAACAATGAAAACCATTTTGTGAAGAGATGAGGTTCTAAACACGGGATGAGAGAACAAAACGGAGCTGCCAAATCCAAATGGCTGAAGGGCTATCGGCAGCCAAAACAGGACAAAATGCAACCAAATAAACTGGTTGGCATAGTGGAAAGAGGACGAGCCTGCAAGAAGGCTGAGGGCAGACTACAAATGCTCAGGATGTCTTCCTTATGGATAGTGTGGGTCTATTTAAGTGGCCCCAAATACAAAAGTAGCATGTGTGTTAAACAAAAGTGCAAGAAGTGGAGAGGGTGTCTTTGTGCTCGTTCTTAGCATTTCATGCTGTTTCCCCTATTAATTCCTTTCCTTCCTGCTTCAACTTGTTCAATCCTAGTGGAATTGATATGCTCAAGGTTATAAAGTGCATTATCAGTGACATTAGTTGGATTAGTGACATTATTTTCTAAGTATGGGCCTAAAGTATCTGAGAAATGTAAAGGAAATGGCTTTGGTGGTTGAACACACAGTCCCTGCTATTGTATTCTTTGAATATGTAGAGTCTGCATTATTCCTGATATACTCTCATTATTATGTAGATGAAATTAAATTGTTGGTATGTGAAAGAGGATAGAGCACTTGGCAGACTAACCCAAAAATGTAGATAAGTCATTGATATCAATTACGCTCTCTACCTTAGCATGTTATTATTTATACAATACTTAAGTATGGATAATCGTTTATGTTGCTCACCTGAAAGGCAGTTCAGATAGGGGCTACTGTATCCCTTCTCATGATCAGAAAGCCAAGGTTCAGAAAGGTGAATGGCTCTCACTGCCTTCCCATATTCAGTCAGGCAGCAACTGGCAGGTTCGGAACTTAAGCTGGGCTAATGTTCCTGGTGCACCTGCTCCTGGATCTGATTGCCTTTCTCAGAAAGCAGAAGCAGCTCTGTACATGCATGGCGTCCTGGAAAGAGTTGCTTATTTCAGTGGGCCAGTTGAGTCCACTTGTGCTTACGAGAGCCAGAAGACATAGAACCAAGGACCCCGCAATGATGTCAGAAACATCAATGGAAAACGTTTGACTTGCCATCCAGTTTGTGTAGGAACTCAGCTAGCGCCAAGTCCCAGAAGTGGATTGTCAGCATCTCTTCACAACTCCTTGTTCAGCAGCTTGAAACTGGGAGCCTAAAATTGGTGGGGTATTTACATCAGAGAAGTCAGCATATGCTAGGTATAATTAGAGCTTTTGCATCGAGATAGATAGTTAAATATTTATTAGCACGTTGGGCTGGGAGGTACAGTATAAGTAATGAGTAATAGAAAAACATGGTGTTTTTTTGGAGCAAAAAGAACATCAGTTTGAATCCGGGCTTCACCAGGAGACAGTAGAGTGACTTTGGCAGTGTTACTGACTTTCTCTAAATCTCCTTCTTTCGAACTATAAGCTGCTAATAACCTCCTTGCAGGGTTTTAGGCTTAATGATCACATAAGTGCTGACATATAAAAGCCAGTTAATTTTAGGTGCTATTATTAGAATTAGTAGAACCTCACAGCTTTCTCCTATTGTAACAAGTTTCCACATGTGTGAGGTTGAAATCAAGGTAGTGGTCTGGGGAAGATGTATGACCTTGGAGAAGATATTTTTTTTAAATGGACAAAAATGGTAAAATCTGTTAGTTTCTTTCGAAACAGGTGCCATTATAATTCTAGCTATTTACCGTTACGGTACAATACAACAGAGTAAAAATTTCAGCTAAGACGAAGCTGCTTTTGCCAAATTGAAATAACAGGAGGCAAATGGCCCTGTTCTCCTCCAAAGAGTCAGTGGATTTATAAATGGGTTGGAGGCATAGGGTTTTGGTTATTTTGTTTTATACGATTCACAGCACCAAGCACCGCAGTCCTAATTTTATCCCGGGGCATCCATTCAATACTTGCTTGGAGAGAATAGTACCACCAACTGTGTCCTCGGAAGCACAGCCAAATATCCAAGTTTCTTTCTTTTTTCTGTTTGGAGAGGAACACACTCTAAAGAGCATCGACGAAGCCTAAGGTACTATTTTTCAGGGTGACGACTCTTCTCTCAGCGCAGTGGTTTTTTATGAGGAGCGAGCTTTCCATGAAAAGCATTTCACTCCAACATTCAGGAATTCACAGACCATAAGTCAGTACAAGTGTTGTGAAAACTTCCAGAACGCACCAGGTAGCAGACAGAGTGGTGGTCAAGCCAACAACAATCCAGAAGCAAAAATGGCAACAATAAAGAGTGAAACCTTGCTTCTGTTTCGTGGAATTGCTAAGAGACTTCGCTTCTCTGGGGGTGTCAGACTCAGGGAAGTTGGGGCCTTTATGGACCCTCCGGGACACCACATTGAAGGGGTTTAAAGGAAACCTCGATGTAAGCTAAGGCCACATGCAGCCAGCTACACAGTAGGAAGTCCTCCCACTAGGGCACGATTTCATGTTGAAATAGTTTTTGAACTACCCTATTTTCAGCTTATCCCATGAAAAGAGCTTTTCAATAGCAAGCAGTCAGAAGGAGGCATATATGTGATCATGTGTACCGTAATAAAGCATCCTTAATGGCTTTAATGAATGAAGTGGTTAAAGGGGTCTTCTAAACTGTGAGGTTATGGTGATAAGAAGTGTGTTTTGTTGTCTCCGTTTTGAAGAGCTGTACCCAAATCGTGGGCTGACCTTCAGAAGGAAAAGCATTCTCAAGTTGGCAGAATGACCAAGAGTCCACTCAGTATACCATTCCCCTTACTAGGAAAAAATATTTCACTTTTAGAGAAATGTCACTTTGCGAGAAGATACTAGCATCAGGGAACTTGAATACTTGAATATTTTTGCATGAGGAAATGCAGTTACTTATGTGCAATTTCCAAAAAGAACACCGTATAAAATTTTGCATTTGCTATTTTCATCAAAGAACTGCTACTAAATAAGACATTGATCTAAAATAGAGACCAGTCATCCCAGGCCCCATGATGGATTTTTTCTTATTCTGTAATCACTAACAAGTGCTTTTCCCCCAGATTTTCAGGGAAACAATGGTTTTTGTTGTTGTTGTTGTTTGTTTGTTTGTAAAAAAAAATCACAGGCTCTCTTTGTTGCTTTATATCTTTTTTGGATTTTGCAGTACTTTTTCCTGAAACTTTTTATAATCATAGATACTTAAGGTTTGTTTCCATAGCTGTAGCAAACTATCTCTTAAAGAACATTTTCTCTCAGGACATAGGGGGACTCACATGTATCAGACCAAAACCTTGATTTTGTTTGTAGTGAGAATAGTAGAGCACTATACCAAAAATCGAATGGTCTAGTGGTGCAAACAAATAGAATAGGCCTTCTCCCAGGAAAAAGCCTAATGGAGTTCTTACTTCAAGCATGAAAAGTAACGCCATCTGACCATGACAGAGATGCAAGGTATTTTTTTTTTGTTAAAAATTCTTAATTTTATAGGGCTGGTGGCCAGTGACAGAAAGCAGCTACAGATCCATTGACTAACACTGTGCAACACTGCACCAGTTACTTTGGATTAGAGTTGTGTTCTCAGGCAGGAAATGTGTGCAGATGAGTTTCTGGATCCCTGCAAAGCATCTTTTATTAAAAAAAAAATCCAAAATCACAGCAGCATCTTAGGCAGAAAAATTCATTTGAAAATGGAGAGACAGTGCCGCATTCTAGGGAAGGCGCACTATTGTGTATATTTGGGAAACATCTTTTTATACCTAATTGGATTTCTCTGGTTCTTAATTAAATGTTACAATTCAAGTCAGCTATTGGCTGCATCAACTCTGAGTGTGAGGAAAGTAATCGCGGAGCTATAATTTCAGTTTAGCATTCATATTTAGTATGTAGGACACTGGCCTAGAACTTGAAATAGCAGATCAAGCTTTTTTTTGTCTGGTGGTTTTTGTGGACTAACTGCTTAATATCTTTGAAGCTTATTTCTCCCTTTAGGAGAGAGAGGGTGTTCAGGAGAATATTAAGACCGAACTTACTGTGACCTCCTTGGAGAGAGATAAGCATTTGACTGCAATGAATTTAAATTCACTGGAAAAAAAGAAAAACTCCGCCAAAACACAGATATCAAGGATAAATATACAGGGCGTCCCCCAAAAATGTATATACACTTGGAAAAGAATTAATTTCCAATGGGTTAAATCTGGAAAGATAGGAACATCAATTGAGCTATCAGTTGTTAGGTGTGTATATATTTTGGGGGGACACCCTATATTTTCCCCTCTTCAGAGATAATGAGAGAACAGGAAAGTACTCACACACGTGACTGCTCACCAGCTCCTGTGTCCGTTCTCTGTCTCTCTCCCCCTCCTTATTCATTTAATAATAATATTATCATAATCTTTGTTATTTGAGGTTAGTTAGGTTTTGTAATATCTATTATTTAAGTTCATCAAACATTTATTGTACAACTAATTAAGTTTCTTTTATTTTTTTTTTCTTTATTGATTAAGGTATTACATACTGATTAAGTTTCAAGTACTCAATTTGGCCCAGACCAAAGTGGTTCCTCCTCTCAAAAGACTCACCTAGAGTGTTAGTAATAAATATTTAAATGGTTCATTGTTGTACCATGTGAGAGGGTTCTGGTCAAAATGGCAGCAGAGGTAAATGTGGTCCTGGCTTCCTCCCACAGCCACATAAAATACCGCTAGGTGGCGCTCTCCCACCGGGGAGCAGGGCTGTGCCTTTCCCTCCCCTACCCCCCTAATGGGTCCTCTGGTGCCTTTCTCTCTCCTAAACTTCAAGGGCCCTTCTGCTGCCTCTGTAACTTGTTTTCTGAGCCCCATGCAGCACAGCCGGTTCACTTCTACTACATCTGGAACTTTCTAAATAATCCAGAGGTCCCCTTTCCAATGGAGATGTCCCTTAAAATGCAGATTTATCTTATCAAAGAGTAATTTCTGCTTGGATTTTTGTGTTTCTTCTTTGTGTGCTCTTTCTTAGGAATAATGAGCCTGAAAGAATCCTTATGTTCAAGAGTCAGATATTGGGGAGGCAAATTATGTTCCCCCTCACAACTATATTGCACTTTACTACTCTTTCCTCTGCGATAGATGCTTTAAAGACACAATTAAACCCAATTTGATATTGACAACTATTATGAAATGGAACATTTGTTTCTTCAAGAACGAAAAATACATTTTTTCTCTCTCCAGTTGACAGGTTCAGTTTTATAATTTGAGTACCTACGTCAGGGTGAATTTGTTAACAAGTTGACAGAAGTGGAGCAGTTGAATTTTGCTGAATTTACACAATTCTTTTCAGTCCTTGACCTTATTACATACAATAACCTATCAGGATCCTTGCTTTATTTGCCTGATTGCCTTTACATGGTAGGTCCCTATTGCACATGTAGCAGAATTTCTCTGCCCTGCAGATAATCTGCAAATGATACTAATTTAGTTGTAGAGACCAAAAATATGTTTTAGAATGTAATAATGAATAAAAATGCTTTTTTTTTTTTTTTTTTTTTTTTTTTTTTTTTTTTTTTTTTAGCAAAAGGTGCTACAGCCCAGGGAAAGACAGATTCAGGTAGCAACCTAAATTGGTTTCCACTGAGACAAAGGGGAAGCCACCTTTTATGGCAAAAGTTCCGACCCAGGTTGTCAATTAGGTCCATTTTATGCAAATCAAGTATCCAAATTGTGCAGTTCTGATTGGATGTGACGGGTCTCAGTCCATTGCTATGAAGACAAAACCAGGTTTCCCTGAAGTGGTTGCCTCAGCTGGCATAATCAAGAGGGCACAGTCAGAAGCTAAGAGGGTGGTCTGAGGTTCTTCCCAGAGTACAGATTACATGGCCTTGAGACTCTTGTTCTTTAAAAAAGGTGGCCCTTGTTTGCCCATGGGGAGTCTATCTCAGCAGATAAATTCCTTCTTGGAATTCATACCAGATGAATCTCTCTTCAGGTCCACAGTTGCTACTTTAAAATTTCAGGATACCACCTTTGGACCCTATTTCCATAATTATTCCTCAACATACTTATTCTTAGCACATTAAAATGCTCAGATGGTACCTACAAGGAAAACATGATTTAATCTATATCATTCCCACATTCTCTCAGAATTAAGTGATAGTGGATGTTAATTGGGAGTAGATCTGAGCCAAGGATAGGCATAAAAATGGACATTTTGTGCTTGAGGTGACTCACAATCTTAAAATTAAAGATTTTTTTAACCATCTGGAGCTTAAAGAGGGGATATGTGGACTAATCTGTCAGGGGGGGGAATAATATATATATATATATATGACTTTGAAATGAGCAAAATGAAAAAATATACTAAGGGTGACACAGATTGAGGCATAAGCTCAAATTGTGCTCACTTCCCACCCCAAGGCAGAAGAGGGGGGGTCACGGCTTTCATGGGAAAAGGGGAGGAAGCTGATGCAAGTTGAATTAAAGAAGATTTCATTGGTGCTTGATAATGAGTCATCAGGCAAAAGGACAGGTCTGTACTTCCTTGTTTGGTTAGCAGTTTGGTCATCAGTAAAGTCCAATTTCATCAGTCCTTACAAATAGGGCATTCTCATTCATACGGACTCTTTGGAATGTGGGCAGTTTGGCCAAATTGAAAAGATGGAGAAAACAAATGCATAGGGCAGTTCCTTTGAACTGACTCCAATGGCTTCATCTTAATCTGACTCCCCTAATCGTCATATTTCACACCAATAATCATACAAATGATCCATAGCAAAGCAAATAGATGTGCTTGATGAAATGCAAGTGATTATTGCCTAGAGCAGCGTTTTTCAACCGCTGTTCCATGGCACACTAATGTTGCCTGGTGTGCCGTAGGTGCAGACAAGACAAGAATTTTATAATTTTTCACTATTTTGTTTACTTAATATTTCATAATAAAGTAATTATAAAATACTTTCTTTGTGTTTATTTGATTCCTATTCAAGAGAATTACTTTATATATAGTCAATATAGGCACAGAGTTAAATTTTTTAACATTTTCTAATGGTGGTGTGCCTCGTGATTTTTTTCATGAAACAAGTGTGCCTTTGCCCCAAAAAGGTTGAAAAACACTGGCCTAGAGATGAAGTAGCCTCACATTTATCATATTTGTAAGTTCATTTCAGCATTTATGATTACCTAGATATCTGTAGTTATTTGAATTCTCCTTTAAACACGTTATACCATCTTACCACCATTCTTCTCATTGATAAGTTACAGAAATTGACACATGATTATTTAAGATTGTAGGAGGTTTACGATTTTACCTTTTCGTCAAAAAATCTCTAGCAATGTAAGGCATTGGTTCCAAATTCTGATGTGCATTACAGTCCCCTGGGGTGTGTGGTGCTTGTCCAGACACAGCACTTGGGCTCCCCTTCTGGAGGTTCTGAATCAGCATTCCTGGGTGTGGCCCAAGAATTGGCATTGCAGCGAGTACCAGGTGATATTGAGGCTGCTGGTCCAAAGATGATACTCTCAGAACCGCTGGTATGAATGTAGTCACCTGGCTGACGATGACAGTCCTAAGGAACCCGCATTTTAACTAAGCAGAAAGATACTCATTCTAAAACCTCATTTGCAGCCCTCCAACATTTTCAGGTCCCGATGTGAGAAGAATGTTTCTATTCCTTTCATTGCTTTCCCCCGCTATGACTGGATAAATCAGCCTCTTAAATCTCCTGGTTTGAGCATTAGAAATAGTGGCAGCTTCTATTAAGCGATGTGATGGGGAACAGGAAGGTATCATAGGAGACAATATAAGATTCACTCTAGACCAATTAGGTGGCTAATTACTGTAGTGTGTGAACTTAGCCTTCAAAGCAATCTCATTGGGGCTGCGCAAAAAGCTACTACAGACAATTATGAGATGTGTGTGATGTTAGAAAGGGAAGACAAAGCTCTTGTTGGAGGAACAGTATAAATGCTGAGCAGTGTAATCTGATATAAACATAAATGGAGCTGTGTTTTCCCTGAACTGTAGTCTTCATTGCATAATAGGTCCTTCCATTTTAATTTCCATGATTCATTTGCTCATTGGGATGTTATATATATATATATATTTTTTTTTTTTCTTTTTCCTCCTTTTCTGCTGCAAGATATGCATTATCCTTCCCTTTTGTGGCTGTAGAATTCAATATGTATTGTCATTGTCAGGCAGGAGAGTAGCAGTGGAGAGTAATTTAAAGGAGCAAACATCCTTTTTTCTGTTTAAATCGAAAGAAAAACCTGATACCCCTGAGTGAACACCATATACCTGACCTAAAGATGTGTCCATTGTTTTTCTTTGTATTCTCACATTCAAAAAAAAAAAAAAAAAAAAAGTAAAAGTAAGCCCTGTCATAGATATGCTGATAATGGCAAAAACACAGACAGGACTTTCAAATCCTTATAAGTAGCTTTTTATAAAGTCTTTTGTGAACCTGTAAATGATAAGGTAAATTAAATTTAATTTGCATGCAACTTGTCATGTATTTAGAGGTTGATGGCAATTAAGAATTGTAATTTATTTTTTAACATTGTATTTCTCTTTTATGTACATTAAAAATGCACCAATAAATTTTTATTGTAGTCATGAGATTACAATGGTGCACTCTAGTGGACAAACTGAACACTTGAAATTTTACATTCAATTTTTGTAAGGTTTTCTGAATTTTATACACATGAACTGATCTGTATTAATTCAAATGGAAGAAAACCAGTACATTGTACTTCGAATAATAGAAGACAATGCATTATTTTAAAGGAGAGAGAATTTGTAGATAGGAAAATGTCTGAGTCAATTTAGATGTAGAAAGTAGGTTTCTCCCAGAAGGAGGTCACTAGTTCAGTTCCCCATCAGTTCACATGCCCAGGTTGCAGGCTGACCCCCAGGAGGGGGTGTGCAAGAGGCAAGCTGATCCATGTCTCTCTCTAATCCATGTTTCTACTTTTCTCTCTCCCTCTTTCTTCCTCTCTCTGTAAAATCAATAAAGACAAGTTGGGACTTAAGCTGTGGACATAAGTGAAATGTGTAATTATCATCAATTTTATGGCCATTTCATGAGTTCTCACCTTGATGGAGAAAGATATTTTTGTAAAGACACTATGTAGTGGTGCCTGTTCATAGTCATTGAATATAGGTTGTTAGGGAAACACATATCAAAAGCATCTAATATAGACATTTTATAAAGACTTTTCAACTGGTTGATACTCAATACTTGTGTTAGAAGGAGTAAAACTATTTGTTTAATACCTTAAACATTGGTGTTTTCTTTTTCCCTGAATGCAGTGATATTTTGAGTGGTATATAAAATATTTTGATATAAAGATTTTAGGCTCTCTTATTTTGTTATCTAGTATGATGAATACTTTAATATAAATCTTCTAAAGTAATCTTCATATTATTCATATTCTTTAAAAATAGCTACAAGTGAAGTTTAGTGTACTTTTTAAAATGTCTAACATAATCACAGAGTTATTAACAAATAAAGTATTTTTATGTTACATACAAATACACAGTAGTTTGTTTATCCTCATATCTAATGTACCCAAAGCTAAAGTATTAGAAGAAGAAATATGAAAAAAAGAAAAACAAAGGTATAATATTTCCAAATTCTAAGTGCTTAAACTCTATAATTCAAAGTAAGCTCATACTTCTATGAATAAAAAAAATTATTGAATCTTTATCAATTAAAGGAGTTATCAAGTAAGAGGTTATTTATGAATAAGAGCTATCCAATAAATATACTACACCTCGAGTGACTTTGTGTATATTGTAAGGAATGGTTAATATGAGTAACTGACTTGTTATAACGGAATTGCCTGATAACTGTTTGCACTTTAACTGCCTTTTGGTAGAACATGCCATGTGTTTTTCTTAAATTTACTTGATGGTTGCCATGCAAATCTTTGAGAAGTCCCATGAGCATTCTTCAATATGGACGTTATGAATATCAGCAGGCTGCAGAACATGCATGTGTAAAGTAATAATCTTAAAATAATCTTAAGTTTGGACTTCCTGCTTCAGGATAATACATAATACTTTTAGCAAGATGAGAGAGGCTAAAGGAGTTGCCCCTATTCATTCGCTATGATCCACGTAGGATTTTGTTAAATTCAACTGAGCATGTACATACATGTAAAAGTAAATCAACTTATTTTACTTTAGTTATCATTTATTTTTATGTTTTGTCTTTAAAGCAGATCTAATACTAAAACAGATTAAAAGAACTACAACCTATGATGAACCATAGAACCAGACACTGGGCTAGATACTGTCTCAAAAGTTCTTTGGTTTCAAACAACAGGGGGAAAAAGACAACAAAAATTTGAATATCTAAATCCAAAATGAGTCGGATAATGGAGTAGCTCACAAACCTAAAGGAAGAGATTCATGGTCATTGCCTGGGAAGTGCAGGTGTGTTAATGTGCAGGAGATGTCACCATTATAAATGTGTGGACCTTTCCAATATTCTGTCAGAGAACTCAGCCTAAGAATATTTGACTTGTTGAAAAATTTTAAATTCTCAAAAGAAATAAACTGGCCTATATTTATTCAAATACTAACCCTTTTACTCAAATCCCTCTGATCCATTTTATAGCAGGAACTACAATATTCTGCTTCATAGGAATCACTTAATTCAAAAGGATACTGTTAGCAGGAGGAGAGAAGGGATGTTGAGTAGCTCAAACAATCAAATACTCATTACTTTTTGATTCATCTTTTCATTGCTACTCACATACCCATATACTGAAACATTGTGAGTATGGTCCTGTAACAAATGCAATTATTTTACATGTAACGCCCCCATGCCCCAAACAAAAACAAAAACTGACCCTTTCCAAATGAGAACAGACTAAAGTCACTTCTTATTTATTTATTTATTTTTTCATGTTACCAGCATAGGGCATGGGTATACTTCTGAATAATTCTTCTACTTACATTATAATTTCTTATCAATATTATGCAAGTTGTCAATAATACCCCAAATATTTAGTGAGCAATTGGAACAAGGATTGATTCTTAAATAGCATTATCCAGCCGATATTCCTATAATGCTAGTTGCATCTGTACTATGTGCTATGTACTAGGCATTTATTATTTTTCTAAAATATATTTTATTTGACATTTACTTTCCTATGATTCCATGTGGTATTCCATCCCCATTCATGTTGAGCATGAGAACCAGACAACCCTGGATGAAGAGAACCCCCAAATAAGGACAAATGGTGCTGCTTATGTAAGGGAGGGGAAATATGATCTCTGCCTTTCTAGGTCCTTAGTGAGAGGGCAGGACGAAGTTATCCTCCATTCTGTAATTGAACCCTAGCCCTCACCCAACCAATCAGGGTTAGCTGAGGCAGTGACATCACCACCGACCAGAGTAAAACCCCTGGACTGGGCGAAATTCGCTCTCTATTCTGCCATGCTGCCGGCGTGAGTGGGACAGAGCCCATGCTAGCATGGAAAAGGTTCTTTTGTTTATTGCATCGGACTCGGCTCCCTGGTGGTCCTTGGGGATCACGAAGTCAGGGTGTAACACTTAGCTGGATACTCTTGCAATTAAAAACAGATTTACAGGAGAAAACTAAACAGAAGTAGACCTCCTGCATACATAGGAGATATCCAGGAAATCTCGGTGACTCTTTCAATGGCTCAAGTCATCACCTTAAATAAAAGATGCTGGGGGGTGCAGGTGTGAAGTGGGGAGAGGGGAGTGGAGCCAGTTATCCAGAGGAGGCTATCCTGAAAGGCACTGTAAGCAAGGATAAGGTTGTTATTCAGACTGAGGTCATTGCCTTCTCCATGGATAAGACTTTTCAGAGATTTAGTCACTGTCCTCTTCCTGGCACAGAGAGGAAGTTACCTTTACAAATGAAGGTTCCTTTTATAAACACAATTGTCCCTTCCAAAAGGCTAATTTCTCCTTGATTTTTAGAGATTGTTTCCTTTGTCTGCTATTTCTTAAAAAATAACCAGTTCAAGACAATCCTTATGCCAAAGAGGCATATTACAGAGCAGCAAATTCTACTCTGGTCACCTGCAACAATATCTAGCTTCCTAATAAGGTTGTATACCTTTCATTTGCATTCACTGTGGATGGAAAGTTTAGAACTCAGCCATGGTTAGAAAGAGTCCATTTTGGTAACCCTTGCTTGCATAGACTTGGTATTAATTAAAGACTGTAGGCTGTAAGTAACTGAGAACAAGACTTGGATAAGTTAAATTAATATGTTCTCTTTGAATACTAGAGCTTTCAAAGATAAGGTGTATTTGTGTCTGCCGCAAAAGGTATCTTGCCATTCTAACCCCTAGTTCCTCAGAATGTATTATTTGGAAATAGATTCTTTACAGATGTAGTCAAGTGAAAATGAAATTCTGTTATTAAACTAAAGGGGTTCATTTGCGCGTGTGCATCAAAGCCCAATAGCACACAAACAGGAGTTTGCAGTAAAGAAAGTAAAGGTTTATTTAAGGAAATGGCACCAAACCCAAAGGCACAGGTGAACTAGTGCTCTAAAACCTAGCTCCCTGAGAGCCCACACAGGGACAGATTATATATGAGAACAAGCATTAATTGGGGTGGTTAATGGAATTGGAGTCCCTGGGCTCACTGATTGGTTGGGCCAAAGTAGGGAGTAGTTGATCTCTCTCAGGTCCTGAAGTTTACCATGGCATCCTCTTTCTGTCTAGTTTTGGGAGGGTGTGGTTGATAGGGTTGGTCCTCTTTCTTGGGCCTGGGGCTGTAACACAACTTAGTTCAAGTTGTTATTAATATCTTTAGTTTGAATAACACCTTGCTCCTTTGATCAACAGACCACAGGCTCTTTTTAAGGACAATTTTATGCTGACCAGAATCTGATGTCCCAAGGATAATGATTAAGGCAGGGAGCTGATGATTAGAAAAGAGAAAAAGGTCATGTTAAAGAAAAGGAGTTTCTACTGAGTCACAATTATTAGTGTGAGTGCAAATCCAACACGATTAGTGTTTTCATATAAAAGGAAACTATGACACAGAGACAAATAGACACCCAGATATGTGAATAGACACAGGGAAAAGACAGCTGTCTACTAGCCAAAACCCACCTGAGGCTACCAGAATTGGAGAGGCCTGAAAGAGATCATTCTCAGGTGTCTTCAGAGGGAGCATGGCCCTGCCTATGCCTTGACTGGGGCTTTAGCCTCCAGCAATGTGCTTCCACACATTCCTATGGTTTTAAGCTGTCCATTTATGGTACTTTGTTATGGCAGCCCCAAGAAATTAATACTGGTGGAATCTACATGTGTTATAATTAGGACACTGATGCATATCCCTAAATTTCTCTTGATGCTGCCATTTTTGGTATAGCAGCTTTGAGTTTAGGCTAGTTACATCATGTTCCCCAGAGAATTGCAGCAAAATTGGGCCTTTTTATCCACAGAAAAGCAAGAAGAGAGAAAACTTCTCAATTGTGGGGTGGGGGAAAGTTGTTTCATTTGGCTGATCATGTGTCAATTTGGGACCAATCTAATGGCCTTGGGATGCCAGATGATTGGATTAAACCTCAGTTTCTGAATCAATTATCTGTAAACTGGGAAGGAAATGAAGGGGATACTAAACATATCTTTGCCTAATCAGGATCTAACTCTAGAATTGGAATTAGCATCCCAAATCAGATTAATTTTATGGGGAGTGAGGTCTACCTGAAAATCCCAGTGTCCTTTTAGGAGGGAACATAAAGGATGATTCTATGGTTCTCCTGTATTTTCCATCATTTCCACCATGGCAGGCACTGTACTAGCTGGAAATTATGAGTTAAAAGAAGTCCTTCTGGCAACCATCCAATAGATATAAGTATTTGAGAATTCTAAGATCTCTTTTAAGAAGTTTTGTCAGCATATCCTTAATAAATCATTTTTTCCCCCTACCAATCCTTCGATCTTATTCTCTTTAAATCCCTGACCTTGTGCCAATCTTTGTCATTACCCAGGAGTCAATATAGATCCTGTTCTCAGACCCTATCTCTTTCCAAGCAAAGTGCAACATAATGTTTATTGCTCTAAATGCTGCCTGTAGAGAGGATTTATTTTTTTCTTCAATGTCCTTAGGGCCATGCAAGAGGGAATGTGATCATTTAGTAGTTCACAGTAGCTGATGCTGCTATAAAACTGCCAATGCTGTTGCTAACGTTTTGTCTTCTTTCCATTCCTTGGTTGGCTTTTCACCTCTTCAACCATTTTGTAACGCTTTCCTACATTAAGTTATTAAACTGTCTGCTATCCTAACTGGACCCAGATGGATATAGTATATCCAGTTATTTGTCATATTTGTTGACAGTGATTGATGTCAGTGTAAATATGCAAATTGCTTATAATTATTGTTCAATTTTAAAAATCTTTCTGACTTAAATTACAGCATCTCAGAAATATGAAAACTTAATTCAAGAACATTTAAAGGGCTCACCCTAGTTATATATCTGAAGTTAGAGATTGAGCTAGGAATCAGCTCTCCTGACTTCCTACTGAGTATCTTTTTATCTTTACACTAGAGGCCTGGTGCACAAAAATTGTGCACTTGGAGGGTGGGGGTCCCTCAGCCTGGCCTGCACTCTCTTGTAGGAGCCCTCAGGGGATGTCCGACTGATGTCTTAGGCCTGCTCTCACATCAGGAGAGGGCCTAAGCCAGCAGTTGGACATCTTTAGCATTACCACAAGGCAGGAGAGGCTCCCGCCACCACCGCTGGGCTTGCCAGCCATGACCCAGGCTTCTGCCTGAGCAGTGCACTGACCATAAGGGGGGCAGCTCCTGCAGTGAATGTCTGTCCCCTGGTGGTCAGTGTGGGTCACAGTGACCGGTCATTCTGTTGTTTGGTCGATTTGCAATTTAGCCTTTTATTATATAGGATTACTTTATATGTTATAACTATTTCTGCTTATGCTCACAATTCTCCATCAGATGCATATTCACCTATTTTTGTGACCAGAAGTAATATAATCCCAAAGTGAGCACTTAGGCAAAATTTTCAAGGTTCAATAATTTATAAATTTTAAGAGAAATTACCTGCAAGGCACTGCTTTAGTGCACTAAGTAATACTTAAGTGAATTGAAAGAGTTAATTCAGCTTGCAAAAGAGCTTAATTCATTCCCAAGGCATAGCCTATAGATAGGGAGAATACGGCTCATTAAATCCCTTTCAAAGACCCTGATAGAGAAGTGTGTTTTCGGATCAATATTATGTTCCCATGGACTTAACTGAATCACAATTACTCTTGGGAGGAAGCTAGCTTTACCTTTGGGGTGTGGAACTTTTCAAAGATGGATATTGTTCATATGGTCATTCAGAATTCTGTTTAAAAAGTGAACTGAGCTACTATTTTTATAAAAAAAGACTAAGAATTATGTAATCCTTTATTCAATAGCATTTTTTTTTCTTTCCAGAAGCCAATAAAATAGGTCACACTTCAGTAGGTGATGTTTTGTTTTGCCCTTTTGCATCTGCAAACTTCAGCTCATCAAATTCTCTAACAAAAAATATCATACTTCAGGACACCCTTATAGCTAGTACTTCTCTGAGGGCAGATACTGCAGCATAAGAAGAAGTTTCCTTCATTAGGTGATTCTTTCCCAAAATTATATACATAATACATCTCATGACAAAGCAAACTGGTGTCTATATGATATTGGGTAATTGGGTAAAATTTTAGAAATTATGGTAATTCTCCGATATAACATAGTAAAATGATTAGGAGTGAGGACTTGGAATTAGTTTCCTGGACTTAAATCCTGGTTCCACCAGTTATGGCTATATGCATATTACCTTAAGTCTCTAAGTATCAGTTTTATCATCTGTATATTGAGTAAAAAAGTAGCTTCTTAATTAGAACAGAGACTAGAGGACTAAACTAAATGAAAAATTATATGCTCCCTAGCAAGTTTGGCTGTGGATAGAGTGTTGGCCTTTGGACTAAAAGGTCTTGTTTCAATTCTGGTCAATGGCATGCCCTTCAGTCACAGGGGCGCTTTCAGGGAGGCAGCCAATCTATGTGTCTCTCTCACATCAATGTTTCTCTCCTTCTGTCTCTCCCTCTCCCCACTCTCTCTAAAAATCAATGGAAAAGTATCCTCAGGCAAGGATTAAAAACAACAACAAAAAGTATACATGAAAGTCTGATATTAGTAAGTATTCAATAAATATTAGCTGTAATATTACATGATTATTTGAAAATATCTGTTATTTTTAAATATTCAAGTAGAAGTTTAAAAATTGTCATTGGCCAACATGATCATAGTAACCTCATTTTTAAAGGCAAATCTTGCATATCTTAGAGATTGTGAAGTCTTCGTGAACAGAGACACATAAAATATGTTTGCCAGCATCTGTTGACTATGTGTTCAAATTATTTACAAATATTACCTATAGATTATTAAGCACAACATCAATTTTATTATCCCTATGTATCCATGAAATATTTTTCTCTCACTGCTAGCTAGGAGACTTTCTGGTATATGGTTTTAAATGGAGTAGATTGGAGATAAGCTTATATTTTTGAAGAGTTTAATAGACTAACGAGTACATTCACATCCAAATTATTTTCAGTTGTATGACATATGTCCCATGTTCAGAAAGAAGGCAGAAACAATAACAGCATCTTATTATGTGCTCTGGGTCCTCTGCTAAATTCATAAATTAGAATGGTAAAATGTGTATAGTATGCTGTGATGACCAAAATATATGAGATACTACCTAAAAATCTTAATGAGCTGTAAAGAAAAAAACGTGGCCAATGCTCAATTCCTATTCAGTTAAAAAGCCATTGTTTTTGTACAATGCACACAAGCATATTTTCTTCTTATATTCACCCGCAGAGAACATCCATAATTATACTCTCCTTTAATTACAGTCCAGGGCATTCACAATGAGATATTCAGACACCTGGCCAGAAGCTTCAGTTCTTTCCTCTCACTTCTGCAAAGCCACTGGTGTAGCATAATCAGCAAGAATAGCCTACTAAGAGCTAAAGTGAGAAAAATAATGGTAGAGAAATAAGATATTGTTTTCTCATTTGGGCAGTAAAATATTAAATGCCAAACACCTTTTAAGGCTTATTGTATACCAATATTTAAAAAGAAGTTAAGCTCTAGTTAATTAAAAACAAATCATTTTAAGCACACATAAATCATAAGCCAATAATTTTTGAGTTTTGTTTCTTGATATTTTGCATAATCATCTGAAGAATCAAATATGTTTGCGTTATCTATTTTCCTCACAAGGAAATTTATTAATATACCAGGTACTCTCACTCAAAAACACACTCTGCACGTTTTATGTTCCTCTAAAATTAGGCAGTTAGGTAGGAATTATCTGTAAAGCATGGTTAAAACATAGTAGGAAAAGCAAAGTATACTCTTCAAAGTTAGTAACATAGTTCATTACTCTAGATATCTCACATAGTAATTAGTACAGAGTAAATGCTGAGTATATTTATTAGAGGAAGGAAGAGAAGGAGGGAGGAAGGAAGGATGAGTAGGTATTTAGCCAGCTGGATGAGGAAAGGAAGAATTTGGAAGAAAAAAGAAGGCCTGTGATATTTAAATAGGAAAAACAGACTGTGAGTGAGAAATATTTGCTTTAGGGCCTGGATGTTTTTAGCTGTGACCTTAGCTTTAGTTCCATACCTTTCAAAAAAAAAAACAAAAAAAACTGGGGGGAGGAGGGTCAGGGAGGCCCACCTCCCTGTATGTTGAGAATTAAATCCAATAATGTGTGAAAAATGCTTGCTTGGACAAAACCTGGATCATAATAGGTGCTCTCTAAATGTCAGTTTCTTCGTTTCCTCTCTTTTGCATAGCTTGACCTGATTTCACCTTAAAGGCATATTTCTCAGTGTTTTCAAGTTAGAATTGAGCAGATGATTTGAAGGTGGGGAATGACACCGTTCCAACTCTCAGCACATCTCCCTCCTGTGCCGCTTCTTTTGGGAGTTTGCCACTAAGCAGGCTCCGTTTTTAACCTCACTCTGAATGAGCTCATCCTTAAAGAAACTTTCCTTCTTGTACTCGACTTTATTCCATCAATAGGAGCGATTGATTGGTGAGGCCCAGTGGAGCAGCCTAGAGGCATAGGATGTAGCTATCTGAAGATTGCATTGCGATGTAAATAATCTCAGAGAGAAGCCTACACAATGAACTAAGTAAAATATGTGTTTCTCATGCCATTTCTTTAGGTTACATGTGAATTTCAAAATTAAAATATGTTAGCGTTTTGTGTGTGTGTGTGTGTGTGTGAATAAAAGGAGAATTAAAACAAATATATTGGAAAGGGAGGAGACATTGAATGTGCCCATTAATGGATATAAGATGATTCTCTTTGGACTGGAGAAAAGGAGTTAGAGGATATCTGGCAGGAAGAGACAAACAGTGTCCCTTGACAAAAGAAAAGGAAAATCCTAACTTCACAGACATTATGGAGGAAAAGTCACATTATGACTAAAAACAGGAGAAGATGAATTAAAATGGACTGCCTGGGAGAAGGCTCATGGGGGGAGATGGATGGGCGCTGGTGAATATTTCTAATACTTCAAGGGGAAGGGTACAGAATGATGATAATTACCAAATTATAATGAAGCCATGCTTTCCTGAAACAGAACTCTTCTTTTCGAAATCTAAATATTCTTCTCTTTTTTTTTCTCTCTAATATACAAAATGAACTCTTTGCTGGAAAATATAAATGACTTCATTCTGTGCTTGTAAAGAATAATATACTAGGTACACAGTGTTCAGTGGCTCTTGCATTTTTTCTCTCTTTCATGTGGCTGTCAAATCTGCTGTGAGACTATAGCAGCTTTTATTATGCTTACATTTAATATCGCATGGGATGATTTACATTAATTTAGGAAGTTTTAATGTTTATGGAAAATAAACATTACATATGCTTACCCTTTTCTTAGAGCTGAAACAGGAAAGTAAGTGAATCAACAATTGACTTCATGTAATTTTCCAATAAATAGAGCATTATTCAGAGTTTAGAATGCGTGATAAACCATAACTCCCCAAATACTGAATAGGGAGTTTTCAGGTTAAGACTGAAAAATGAAATAAAATAAACTAAGGCAAGAATATGCATTTGAGAGGCTACCATAGAGATTTTTAAAATTGTTGTTTTATTAGAAACATTAGAAATTATATTTTATGGAAAACATATTTTACTTAATCAGAACATTTCTGCCAGGTTTTGCCAATTTATTTTATTTATTTTTTTAATATATTTTATTGATTTTTTACAGAGAGGAAGGGAGAGGGATAAAGAGTTAGAAACATAGATGAGAGAGAAACATCGATTAGCTGCCTTCTGCACACCTCCTACTGGGGATGTGCCCACAACCAAGGTACATGCCCTTGACCGGAATCGAACCTGGGACCTTTCAGTTCTCAGGCCGATGCTCTGTCCACTGAGACAAACCGGTCTTCACTTTGCCAATTAATTGCACCAAGAAAAGTTCATGTTTATATTGACATAGAGTTATAGATTTTTTGTGTGTGTCATTGCAACAACACTTAGTACGGCCAAGAGCACCCACTCTTACAGCAACAGCCCATACATGCGGCCAAGGACATCTCCACCCTTGCAGCATAGCCTGCCTTGTCTGCTTCTCTTCTCACAGCTCCCTCATTCTTGGGAACCCAGCTCTGACCTCATGCTACAATATTCTTGAATTCCCACACATTGTTCCTCTGATTCAACAGGTGTTTTTTAGAACCTGCTATTCCAGATACTTGGAATAAGGGCTGGGCTCAACCCCTGGCATGCAAGTCTTGACAAGATCCTACCTTCTAATGGACAAGTAAGCAAGTAAATAAACAGGAGTGGATGATACGTGCAGTAATCAGACTGTGACAAGTCCCAAAGAATTTACTCCAGTTTGAGACAGGTCATGGGAACCTTGACTAATTAGTTCACTTCAACAGCTACCTCAGCTGTAAACATTGTGCTATGTTAAGTAAATATGTAGACTCATTCCACCAGCCTTTCTTCTCTTCTGTAATGAAGTCGACACCATGTTATTTACATGTATGCTATACATGTACTTTATATAAAACTGCCCCTTCTTGGAACATACTGCTTTGTTGTTGTTTTTCCCTATTAAGAGTGTCTGAGGATCCATATGTAACTGTGGAAAATTGCTGTTGGAAAACTGTGAGTATTCCTCACAATATATAATAACTCGAAAATCAAAAGATTTTCCTCACATCTCTGACTATTAATATAGGACCCGAAAGCTTTGGCAGCATTGCATCATTTGATATAAAAAAGGGAACCTGGCTTAAACTGGGAGAGGAACAGATGGCAAAGTGTATTCCACGCACACACATGTAGGTTTTTTTGCTGTGGAAGCTGCTTCTCCTTTTAAATCAGTTCAGTGTGTTCTAAGGCAGCTACTATTTCTGAAAGCATTGAACATGCAGGGCAAAAGTTTCTAAGTATGGACCAGCAAGAGGCAGGAAGGAAATGATGCATGCTAAACATCCTGGAAAAATGAGGAGGCTACAGTAGATGGTTGCAAAAATCCCACAGTCATATTTTAAAAAGTAAAACAGAATTGTATGAAATTATTTTAATACACAATATTTATTACATTCAATGTATTAAAACATTATTTTGGAAGGTAATCAATATAAAATTATGGAGATCTTTTTTAATCCCTTCAATCTCTGATACCCTGTGATTTTGTCTTCTTCACTTGAAAATGATATCAGAACCTTTTGCAATGCTTTACTTTTCTCATTTCTTTTTGCCACTTATATTATACATTTGGGCCTACTTATCAAACCTCGGCCATGTCCTGTTCAAGGTCTGCCGCTCTCTCTTGCTCTTGAACTGACATAATGTTGGACCTCCACCGTAATGACTCAAATGGCTCCCACTCTCAGGATAATTCAAGGCATCCTGACCCCAAGTAACCATCCTATGACCATCTTTTTGTTTTCTGCTTTCTGAACAGGACTCTCTTAAAAAGTAGAGGTATTTTGAAGGTTTACTGTTTAAGTTAATATAAATTGTATTTCAGTAACAGAACCACTTGAGAATAGCACTTTGGGGGGGTAAAAGGTGGACATCAATGGCCACTCCCTGTTTTCTGGTGCCAAGGACCTATTGAGCTAACATGGTGAACTATAAAAATTGGTGATTATGTGAAACTCCTTTATTTGCTTTTGTAAATGCTAACCAGTCCTACATCCCACATTCTTCTATTAAGCTTCCCCACACACACCAATTTCCACTGTGGTTGTAAATGAGTCTCAATGAAATTAAGAGTATTAAAAAGTAAGAATTGATCAATGATAGAGTGAGGATTCAAGATACACAATAAAACTGGAAGCCAAAACACAGCGGTGGATGCGAAGACGAGAAGACAGCTGGAGTAATTCCAAATGCCACGGGTTAGGCAGCAGCACAGGTCAAAGATGGCAGGAGAAGCCTGAACCCAGAGTGTGGATACCAATCAAAGGCCCCCAGGAGGCCGTGCATGTGAAGTAGATAAGGAATCAGTCAGCAGACCTGAGTACTGAGCCCAGAGGATCCTGAGTGCTTGTTGACCAGATGAAACGGAGGTTGTAATAACGTAAGAAGCCGAGGGCAGTAGGTCAGGACAAGGTGCAGGAAGAGATGAGGTCTGAGGTAAGGAAAACAGAACAACAAAGCAGAAGGTCAAGAAGGTAGCAGACAGGAGCATGTAGAAAGCACAGCAGCGTGGCAAACATCTGTCTCACCAAGGAACCTTTTTATATATTTCCTAACTGTAGCAAGTGGTAGATCAATTTAGCAGAGCTAACACACAACCTGGGGGCGGCTAATGATTGTGTTAGGAAACTAGGAAGTTCACTTGGCTGTAATGTGAGCTATCAGAAATGAGGATTATTGGGCAATTTTGCTGGGCAAACACAAAAATAAATAGATAAAGGAGGTGGTGAGAGGGACTATATATCTGTGCGAGGTTTCCTACCTGTATTCGTTTGTTTAACCATTCTTGCAATAAATTTGAGAAATCAACAGTATCTTCGATAAATGAAACAACTGAGTACAATTGAATGAATGGCTCATGGTCAAACAACTGATCACATACTCAGATTAAAATACACGTGTTGACAGTGTTGAATAAAACCTAATTGTCCAGTGTTATCCTACTTTACATAAAATCTGTGTGCCATCTGGAAAGTGAAATTTCAATGTTTTCATACTATGGCCCAAACAAGCTTTTGGTACTGGTGTAAATGCAGGGACCTCAATAGTGGGGGGGGGGGGGGGGGGGGGATGTATGTGCAGTGGTAAGACAAAAGTCCAGAGATGCTAACTTGCAAACATAGGAGGACATTTTCTTGGGCTGCATTTTATAAAATTTCAGGAATTTTATTTCCTCAAACTATTACATGAAATTAATAATAGCAATATACACTCAGCAGCCACTCAATACATAGTAAATGTTTGATATGCTAAATCACATGTGTCAAACACAAGGCCCGCGGGCCAAATCCGTCCCACCAGGCCTTGCAATGTGGCCCGCACCGCGCTGTCATCACTGCACTCCGCTGCGTTTCCATCACAATGACAGTTTATGACTGTTCAGTAAACCATTCGGCCCGTGATTTAGGCTGGATTTTAGATTTTGGCCCCTTCTCTGATTGAGTTCAACACCCCTATGCTAAATGCTTACAGGCATAATCATATCTATAATAATAAAAGGGTAGTATGCTAATTAGACCGGACATCCTTCCACATAGCCTTCCTTCTGGACAAAGCCCCAGTGGGTGGAGGCCGAGGCTATAGAAGTGACAGGTGTGTGTGTGTGTGTGTGTGTGTGTGTAACAGTGGCGGTAGAGTCTCCAGCAGTGGCGGCAGTGGGCATGGGCCAGGACCAAGGCCCTTCACAAATTTCATGCATAGGGCCTCTAGTTATACAGGTAAGTTTCATAGGAACAGTATAAGGTGGTTACTCTTATTATCATCATTGTAATAGGTGTACAGGTTAATAATGTGGATTTTGTAATCTAAGAAAACATGATACTTTCAAGAAAACCATTAAAAGTTCTTTATCCAATGTAATGTCCATCACTAGCTATTTCCCCATCTTTCAGGTAATTTGTGGATACCGTCCCAATAGACCTTTCTTGTTTTGAAGCAAACCATTCAGAGACCTAATTTTCCACTTCTTCGTGTTTTGAAGTGCTGCTCAGAAAGTGTGTGTGCCATCGATCAGAACAAGTGGTAATCTGAAGGAGTGAGGTCTGGTGAATACAGCGGGTGGGTTAATACTTTCCAGGCAAGATCTTTTAACGTGTCTTTAACTGGTTTTGAAGTGTGTGATGGTGCATTATCATGAAGCAAAATTACTTTGCTGTGTCTTCTGGAACATTCTGGTCATTTTACTAACAAAGCATGGTTCAAATTGATTATTTGTTGTTGGTAGTGATCAGTATTAACCATTTCACCTGGTTTTAGAAGCTCATAATACACCACACCTTCCTGATCCCACCAAATGCAGAGCATTGTCTTCTTTCTGAAGCAATTTGGACTTGCCATCGATGTTGATGGTTGACTTGGATCAACCCATGATTTTGTGCTTTTGGGATTTTCAAATAAATCCACTTTTCATCACCAGTCATAATTTAATGCAAAAATAGACGTTCTTTCATGCAGTTGAAGCAATATTTTGCTGATGACTTTTCAGTTTTCCATTTGTCTTTCCTTTAGTTAATGTGGCACCCATTTTCCTTCCTTTCCCATTGCTTGTAAATGATCAGAAATTATTTGCTGAGCAACGTTGAATCTTTCTGAAAGTTGTTTTTGAGTTTGACATCCAACAATGCTCGTAATTGTTGATCTTCAAACTTTTTGGGTTGACCTGGAAGTTCTTTGTCTTTCACATGGAAATCATCACTTTTAAAGCATTTAAACCTGTGTTCACAAGTATCTTGAGATGGAGCATGTTCACCATTAGCTTCATGAAGTAAACGATAACTTTTTCTTCAAAATAAAGTGATGAATTAAAACTTCCCGCAAAGCTTTCTTTTTTGGCACAAAATTCTACATTTAAAAAAATATATATTTTATTGATTTTTTACAGAGAGGAAGGGAGAGAGATAGAGAGCCAGAAACATTGATGAGAGAGAAACATCGACCAGCTGCCTCTTGCACACCCCCTACTGGGGATATGCCCACAACCAATGTACATGCCCTTGACCAGAATCGAACCCGAGACTTTTCAGTCCGCAGACCGACGCTCTACCAATGAGCCAAACCGTCTTCGGCACAAAATTCTACATTTTTAAGTGTAAAAATATCTATGATGTTAATACTTCCAGAAAATTTGACATATGAAGTTTTGAAGCTTGCTGTCAATACAACAAAATAGCATACATATTAAATCACATATATATTAACATCTATGGAATAAAATCTATTGAAAAAAATCCACATTGTTAATTGGTACCCCTAGAATTTTATAGAGGAGAGGCCTGAGATACAGAGAGTTTAGAACATTAGCCCAGGGCCACGTACTTATTAAACATTTGAAACAAGGCCCTGGCCAGTGTGAGCTCAGTGGTTAAAGTGTCAGCCTACCCGCAGAAGGGCCTGGGGTTCTATTCCCGGTCAAGGTCATGTACCTGGGTTGCACATTCAATCCCCAGCCCCTGTCGGGGTGAGTAGGTGAGTACAAGAGAAAGCCAAGTTCTCCTCTCTCTCTCTCTCTCTCTCTCTCTCTCTCTCTCTCTCTCTCTCTCTCTCTCTCTCTCTCTCTCCCTCCCTCCCTCCCTCTTCCTCTTTCCCTTCTACTCTCTCTAAAAATCAATGGAAAAAGTATCCTTGGGTGAGGAAAAAAAACACAAAAATTAGATAAATGATTCGCACATCAGTGCCACTACTTCATGTGTGTAGCCTTCAGACAGTTTAATGTTATGTCCACAAAATGACATCTTTAACTTACATGTGCTATCGGTGGCTATATTCAAACTGCTGCTGTCTTAAAATTATTTCCTTAAACACATTATTCTGTCTAAACATTAAGTGTTATTTGTTATACATCATAGTGAATTCCATTTGAGTAGTAAAACATCCATGGCAACAAAATGTCCATGACATTTAATATTAAGTTACAAAATTTCATGTATAGTTGATCAGTTTATTAACTATAAAATATTCTGGTTTGTTTTTCATTGAGCATGCAAACCGATTTTTCTCTTTTATTTAAGTTATTGGGGGTGAAATTGGCTCACAAGGCCATACAGGTTTCCAGTGTACAACTCAAGGAAACCTCATCAGCACACTGCATCAAGCACTCCCAGCCAGAAGCAAAGGCTCGTCCGTCTATTACAGTGGTTGGCAAACTCATTAGTCAGCAGAGCAAATATTAACAGTACAATGATTGAAATTTCTTTGGAGAGCCAAATTTTTTAAACTTAAACTTCTTCTAATGCCACTTTTTCAAAATAGACTCACCCAGGCCATGGTATTTTGTGGAAGAGCCACACTCAAGGAGCCAAAGAGCCGCGTGTGACTTCGAGCCACAGTTTGCCGACCATGGACCTATTACATGCTGGTTGGAGTGGTGTTTTGAGACTACTACATTTTTTTGTGGTATTTCAACTTTTAAACAAGGTGGGAGTTTAGTTAAATTATCTTGCTTTCAATATAGAAATATCATCTATAATAATAGCATATACTTGTTCATCTTCACTAATTGAGTGGGGACTATTAATTGTTCTCTACATGTAGTAATCCATCATATCTTTTCAGATAAATGGTGCATATTTGATTAAATATGTGTTTTGCTGATACAAACCATTGCACTGTTACAAATACCATCTATATTTAGATCTACTTTGTTTTCTGAGGAACACTGAAGCATTTTGAGACAACTTCTGATACACTTTGACCTTTCTCACTCTGATTTTCAAGGTCATGTACTTAGAAAAATCAATTCAGGGCACTTTGAAACAGCATTTAGTTATGGTACACAGAGTTTACAATATTACTTTTATTTGGAAATGTCATTTTTTCCCAAATCCTGTAAACAATTTTGAGTGCTGGGTTATAATGTAACAGTCCCTCAAATTTCTTAGTGAAGTATAAGAAACATGTTGAAGATAAAATGCAAAGATGTAATTGTGTTTTAATAAGCAAGCCTAAAAACATTATGGATAACTGAGAAAACAATTACATAGTGATATTTATAATATAATATAAAAAACACAATGTAAAGATATCACTAATGTGTGTACTTTAGCGTATTTATCTAAACTCACCAACGAGGCCATCCACAAAGCTATTTATGATGGTATATGATAAGTGCCGACAGATTACTTGATCATTAGCAAAATCCAGCTGCTAGAACACTTTTGTATGACACTTCAAATTAAAGAAAGGTATTATTTCATAGCTTAGTGTATTTCATATTTCATCAATTATCAATATATTAATACTTAAAATATTAAGTCTTTGGATTTAGAAAAAGAGAGGGAACCACTGCCTTATACAATATTAAATATTTTCCCCATATAGACTTGTCATATGACATATGACAGAAAATTACAAGTATAAATTAGATATGATACAATTGTTTCTTAACACACACAAAAAGGGAGCTAGCTCCTTTTAGAAATAATTTAATGAAAATAAGTATTTCTTGTACAACAGCACAGACTAGTGGCCATGTGTTTAAAGCAAATGCTTGCCTTATTGTGGGACATGTTATTATTTTAGGTTAGTCATGTGTATGCAATATGAAGTCTCATTAAATAAACAACATATTCAAATAGTAATTATAGTATCATATAGTTTAATGGAGCTTAAGAGTACATTATTCAAATCTTTTTAAATCATTCTATTCTTCAAACTGCCTAGAAATTGTTCTTAAAATGATATATGAAAAAATATATACATACATGCTCTCAGAGATAATAAACTTAAGAGTAACTAGTTATTGAATATTTCTGAATCTGTATTTTTAGTTTTAAGCTTACCAGGTAATTAGTCCTCTATAAGCAAGACTATATTAATTTAGGATATTGACATTAATAATACTGTTAAAGCCAGATAATTTAACTAACATATATATATATATATATATATAATATTAGCATTTATTTATTAATAATAAATGCTAATTCACTTATCCCAAGACTCGCCATTTACATGACTTCATTGAATAATATGGTGTTCACATAATATTTAAACATTATCTTCTTAATTATAAGTGTTTAACAGTGTTATTCCAAATTCTACTGTTTTATTTCTAAAATTTCTTAACAAATTTGTCTTTAGGTAAGTAAAAGAATGCTTCTTGGGCCAAAGAAAAGTAATACATAGTTTCTGAACTATCTCCTAATAATGTGTGTAGAAGAAAAAGATGAGAAAATTATTTCAAATACCTCATTTTGATCTCTAAATCTTGATCAATTTACTACTTCCCCCGAATACATAGTTAGACCTTCCTGAACTGATTGTATCAACCACTTGGAATGGTACAGAAAGAGATAGGAACAGTCACATTAAGATCTGAAGCAGATTTTGGAACATAATTATTAGTTGGCTGTTACTGAATTGATCGATGGCAAAAAGGGAGGTAGAATATTTAATAGCCCCAAATAATGAGTATAGTGGATAATAAGCCTGATGTAATTTAAAATGCTGCCTATTCCTTAAAGGCATAAAACCTTTCTTAAGATATCTGAAAGGTTGCTGAAACCGGTTTATCTCAGTGGTAGAGCATCGGTCTGCAGACTGAAAGGTCCCAGGTTCAATTCCGGTCAAGGGCATGTACCTAGGTTGCGGGCACATCCCCGGTGGGGGGTGTGCAGGAGGCAGCTGGTCGATGTTTCTCTTTCATCGACGTTTCTAGCTCTCTCTCTCTTTCTCTCCCTTCCTCTCTGTAAAAAATCAATAAAAAAAAAAGATATCTGAAAGGTTGCCCAGCTAGCATGGCCCAGTGGTTACGCATCGACCCATAAACCAGAAGGTCACAGTTTGATTCCGGTCACAGCATATGCCCAAATTTTGGACTCCGTTCCCAGTGGGGGACATACAGGAGGCAGCCAATAATGATTTTCTCTCATCATTGATGTTTCTCTCTCTCCCTCTCTCTTCCTCTCTGAAATCCATAAAAATATATATATTTGTTTAAAAAATATCTGAATGGTTTACATTGGCCTGTGATTTAAAAAATTATAATTTGAATTTGAATTCCAGTTCTAGCTCTATTATTCAGTAGCTCTACAAACGTTGAGAAAACTTGTTACTCTTCTGAGCTTTATTTTTTAATTTATAAATTGAGTATTAATGATCTAATAGACTGATGAACAAATGAGATATTTTTCAACATTGAGAAATACAAAACAAGAGCAAATTATTTTAATATTCCAACAATAGATTCTCAGTCTGCATTTGTGGCTATTTTTGGTTTGTTTAGTTATTTATATAACCATTCTTTAAACATCACTCTCTAATCTCTTTTATATGAAAAGATCATAACTATTAATCAAATGTGATTCTTTTTGTATAGCTGAAAACATATCCTTGCCTGTAGAGCCACCACAGTAAGTTAAAACAAAGACTTCATCATTGTACTTTTTTTGTTTCTAAATACGAAGGGTAAGTTTACTAGCACAGTTTATATTTTCTAAAGTTTGATGACATTATGTCTTCTTTATTTTTCAGTCAAAAAGTGTTATTTTTAAGAAAACACTCTCAACCACTGTTCTCTTACTCCTGTTAAAATATATGTACAAACACCATTATAGCGAAAATATCCATTCCATAGTATCACAATTTTGATGCATTGTAGATATTTTCAACAGCAGATAGAGGCTGTTGAGTAAGAAAGAAGGATCCCTAGTACCTTCCATCACATTTCTGGTGACGCCTGTTTCTTATTAAGGACTCTCTCTAAAAGAGGGATGTGGGCTTAAGTATTTGTTGCTAATTCTGTCTCCGTGTCACTGTGATTGATAGGAAGCTTCAGGAATAACTAGTCATCAAAGGAGGAGAGTAAATTTAAGTCACTGCTGCCTTGGCTTATGACCAAAATATTTGTTTTGGAACAACCATCCGCTGTGCACCCTCACTCAACAATCGAACTTTTGCCCTACCTAAGAGAAAGCAGCCTTTGGATTTGTGCAGATGTGAGCAGGTAGATCCTGTGCTCCTCACCCAGAATCTCTCCCCAGGAACATTGCCGGTTGTCTTATCTCTCTACGCCATGTTGATCTTGAGGTGAGAACCATCTGCTCACCTTACTTTTGCATCATAAGCTAATTTGAATCGCAGACCTAGGCCGTGAAACATCAAGGAAAAATGTACAGATGCACTTCACATAAAAGTTTACAGACATTTTTAGAAAGCTCAAGGGAACCCTGAGGTTAACTCTTGCATTCCATAAAAGTTATCTGAGAAAAATTAAAAACCCAGGCCCAATTGGTAATGGCCAAGCTCCGCTTTCTGCAATATTTTCCATGGATAAATGAAAGAAATGATTTTATGGTTGGAATATAAACATTGCTTTTCTTCCTAAACTGCATCTTGATTTCCAGCTAAAGCAAATCCCAAGTGCTGTGAGTCAGTCAATGAGGGTGAGTGAACAGCATGCACTGGTTTTATGTGTAAACGGCAGCGTAGTGTACAGAAGGAATCTGATGTCCAGCCCTAACAAAGAAGCAGGAGAGAAATTCTTATTTTCTTTCATCTACAACCAGAAAATAGTAGAGCTTTTTGATGTCTTAGAGTGATTCCCATCTTCTGCCCCCTTTTGTACAGATGAAAAACTAACTGAAATCCTGAAATAGTTAAGAAATGGCCACATTTGGTTTGTGCCCAAACAGATGAGAATTAAAAATATTCTCAGTCCAAACTCAGTGCTGTTGTTTTTCTTCCTGACTCTTAGGTTAAACTCTTCAACTCTTCGCATATAATGGGGATTGAAAGACATTATCAGGAATACATTTGTATTAGGTAAAGAGATGAACTCTTGGAAATGTTACTATATTTCTTGTTTGCAGGAAAAGACTGTGAATATTTTAAAAGTGCTGGGTGGTAACCCGTTCTTTTGATTTCCTTGAATGAGATTGGGTAAGTGAGAGGAACAGTGTCCTCAGGGTTAGTGCCAAAGTAGGCATACCCAGGCAGCCCTCCACCTCCCTGTTCTCAAAATCTCCCTCATCGGAGTTACTCTCTATAGGTTCTCAGGTCTCTGTATTTTACTTTCTACAAACGGGACCATCTTTGTCAGTTCTAGTCCAATACTAATACTAATCAATACTAATGATGTATGGGTAGTGCTGCTAATAGCCCTTCCCTGTTACCTTTTCTAAGGGTAACTGCATCTTATTGAGTAAGGAAGCCTGCATAAGGCAGCAGGTAAGAGCTGATTGGGATTCTACCCTAAAGCAGGAACTGTAGCATGTAGGGTTGTCAGAAAATGGCCTGGATAAATGGCTTCCTCCTCTGCACTCTATCTGGCTGCTTTTAACTAACTTGGCAATCTATGTTTTTTAATAGATTCCATGTAATTGATTCATTTACTTGGAGGATGGATCTCTGAGTCTTCCACCTCCCCACACCTCTTTATGCTGATTCTTCAGAACTGCATCAGGCAGAAGCGGAAGAAACTTTCAATAACACATAGAGAAGTGACCGCTGTAGCCACTGAACAGGTGAAAGGGGGGTTAAATTCATTCCGGCTTTTATATGCCTTCAGGGCCTGATTTGCTGCTGGTTAAATCTCTGGGAAAAAGCAGTCAGAAATTTAAGCATTTTGCTACCTCTGCTGCTGTGTTCCCATGGGGGCAGTGCCCTATTTCTTACCATTATTCATAGTCGTTCTGCCTCTAAATAGCAATGCTTTTGAGGATGATTGTGCAGGACTGCGGGTGCTGTTTTGCTTGAGCTGGGAAGACATTCCAGAAATGCTGTCACTGAAGATATGCTTCTAAGAAGGATGCTATTTTGCCTTGAGCAGATGAGATCATACATTATATTTAGGCTTCATCGGGAAGGCAACTGCAAATGGGTTACAGTCTGGTTCTAAACTTTATATTTTATTTAAATTACATTGGCTTTAAAAAATGGAAACTCTCCTGTTTCCTTTTTTTTTCTTTCTTTCTTTTTTTTGTTGTAGATGATAAAAACATGTTAAAGTGCATTTGATTATCCAAAAAAGTTTGATAAGATTACACCAATTAGTGGCATTTTCATATCAGTGATACCCAGATTGCTGAGATTTTTAAAACTGTGATTCAGGCTCCTATGGAATCTTTAGTCCAAGAGAACCTCAACTATTACAAGACCTTTGGGAACTTTTTTGCCCTTTCCTCACCCATCAATTTTATATAGCATTAAAAAATTGGCTTCTCCGTAATATAATGTGCTTATTTTCACAGACATTTTAGGTCTCTAAAAAGTGGAGCTACTAAGGAAACTGTTTTCTATCAACCAGATCCAACGATCTGGTTAAGTCTGACTTTCCTAGAATTCAATTCTATTGAACCTCACATTTCTATTTATTTTATTAATAGAAATATTAATAAATATTAGTAGTTAACTATGTGAGCCCCATAAGCAAAGCCTGTAGAAACCAATTTGTAGCACATTCAAAGTTAAACCTGGAAACTTTTCAATGATATTGTGTCAGTCCTTCACATAATTTCAAACCATCTCAGGATATAATTCTGTATTTCTTAAACTGTAACTTTTGTGTGGGGGTGTGTGTGAAAAAAATTAGATCTAATTTATAATAGTTACTTTTAAAAGCTACCTACTTTCACTTAGGGGTATAATGTGTTTTTGTGAACTGTTAAAAATGATTTTCTTCTAGAGAAAGCATGAGCTTTTTTGTGAAAATACTACATATTTTTACATTCTTGTTTTTCAAAAACATTGAAATGCATTTACTTAAAAAAACAACAACTATTTTAAATGCATCACTCTCTTCGGAGCAACAAATAAAAATTGTGAAAGAAAAACAATCTCACCCACATTACAGTAAATTTGGTTAGCAGGAAGATGGAGTTTTACAGTAATAGCTTTTAAGCAGATTATCTAATTTTAAAAGAGTGCATATTGCATTCTATGTGAAACTGAGATGGAAGAGTACATTTCAGTTTGTGCAAATGCCTTCACCAGTGAGGTTTATGAGTGCTCAATTTAATTTTGCATTTAATACCTTTTGGCTCAATTATTTCTTCTTTTATTCTTGATCTTATTTTTTTTAAATCTCATTTTGCAAAGAATATTTCCTTGTGAGGGAAGCAAATGTTTAAGTCATCTTAGTGTCTGACCACAGACTTGGAAAGTAGTTAACTATGTGAGCCCCATAAGCAAAGCCTGTAGAAACCAATTTGTAGGTTCTGGTTGCTAGGCAGCTTGCCGCTGCTTCTCCAAACAGCCCTGGACAGTTGCTAAATTGAGAGGCTCCCTAATGCTTATTTGGGAAGAGCAAGGGTGGGTAAGCAGTGATTGCATCCCACATTCAGGATAGTGGCAATTAGGCTGCAGTGATTTGGCTGCCTGGATAATTAGAATTCTCAGTATGTGGCTTGGACAGATGCACATCTGTTCCTAGGAATCGCTATTAGATGTATCTAAAGTGTTTTGACCAATTGTTGAAAGGTTGGATGACTCTTTATCCAAAGGTAATTCCAGCATGCATAAAAATGGTGTTGTGTTCCTAATTCAATGACATCAGACTTGCAACAAAATGAGAATACATTTGGGCTCTTGGGTCAGAAACATTCCAAGAGTACATTCATTTTCATCAAGTTTTTGAACCAAAAATAGTTGTTCATCTCACTTTTTCCTCTAGTTTGAGCTTAGTTTTCTTTACAGATTTTTTTTCCCCCAATAACTGTGGTTGCTGTTGTCATCCACTATTTCTATTCCAATTATATCCTTAGTTTGAAACAAAGCCATTCACTACTGAAAACAATATATATCTCTTCATGATTCGGATCCAGTGCACATTATCTAAAGGCAATTTAAGAGAATGGCTTTACAGTTTCTGATTTTTTTCCTTAGAAATTATAATTCAAATTGTAAAGCTCAAATTTTAAATCACAAATATCTTATATTCTTTGTTCTTCAGGCATAATATTTTGTTGATTGTCCACATTTTGTCCTGTCTTTAATTCAAATGATGATATCAAAGCAATTTTATCCAATTAGAGAAAATTGCCCTAATTAGAAAGATGGAGCAGAGAAATATCTTAAAATTAATGCAGTAAAATCTGCCCCAATTATCCTTCCCTCCCCACCCCACCAGATACTAAAACTGAGAACAGAGGAGCTCAGTGACTTTTCTTAGAACATGTAGAAATGGCATTTTAATTCTGGAGTTGTAGTTGTGTGTTCTTTATGTGATAAAAATTTCTTTCAGCTGGAAATTAAAATAAAATATTCTTGAATTCATGATAGCAATATGGCTTACTTGTGGGACTCTCTTCAATTTTCAAATGCCACTTTAATTTAATTTCAGTAAAAATCTATACCGATGCTGGAGACTGGTAAATGTTGCATTTTGGTAGCCAAGATTTATATAGACTCTTCTTTCTCATAACTTATGAAAATAGTTGGCCATGGGGACATGGGAAATTTGCATGTCTTGGAGTTTACATGAGAGAAAAATCATGGTTTTAAAATTAATTTTCTGTGGCTGCAAATGAGAGCAATTAGTTGTCAACGTATCAACAGACTGGTGATTTTATATCATAGTTTTTATCAATTTTCAACTTTAGACAATTCCATTCTGTTATTGATGATGGAAATTTTCCCCCTTATCTTAGGAAACTGAGCTGTAAAGATGGGAAGTATTTCATGCTCATCATATATATATATATATATATATATATATATATATATATATATATGCCTTTTTTTAATATAAAGCCAATGAAAAAAGCAAGGTCAACTTTTACAGGCATACAAATTTCCCCTGCATACATAGACTAAACATAAAATATAACAGAATACTGTGTTTTGACTCAAGACCATAGATTAAAGTTTATTGTCAGTATAGGGGCTCGTATAATTGAGGTGAGAATGAAAGATATAAATTAAAGTCAAACACATAGGAATAGAGAAGAGGAAATGGATACAATAAATATTTTGTACCCTTTATTTTAGAGAACTGAGTGACTACAGTTCTTTGAGGTAAATAAAAGAGAAATTTAGACTGACTATAAAGAGTCTGATGTGTGCAACTGGGCAAATACCTTTGAAGGTATGATGGTTAACTGGATAGGCAGTGTGTTCAGATCCCAGCTCCAATTTGAATTAGTTGTGTGAATTCAAGCAAGTAACTTGACCTTTTTGTGTATTAGTTTCTTCATCTTTAAAATGGTAATAATATGAATACCTCACATATGAAGTTGTAGAGTACTTAAATAAGATATTATAAGCATCAGGTTCAGAGTAAATACAGAATAATTTTATCTATTAGTATTGTTCACTGAGACAGAGGGTGTAGGAACAGATTGATAGAAGAAAGGTGATTGAACATTTTCAGAAGTTGAATCAGGGTTGTCTTTGGGACATTCATTTATAAAAGGCTAATAGTATAATGATGTGTATACATTTGGGACTTATCAATAATAACTTATTTTTGAAATGATGGCTATGTATGAAGCCACTGTGACAGATGATACAGAAAGAGATGGTCAAAGTGGCAAAGATGAAGTCCATGAGACACATGATCAGTTAATTAAGAAGAATAACTAGAGCAAGAGGAACAAAAGCAGAGAAAAGCAATGTCATGGAAGTTACAGGAGAAGTTTCAGATGGTAACAATAGTCAACAGAATCAAATATTAAATAAGAGGTAAAATAACTGAAATTTAAATTTGTGTTGGCATTGTCAATATGGAGGTCATTGGCAACTCCTCGAACAGCAGTGTCAGTGTAGTTATCTCTATGAAAGTATATGCTATGTGATGAAAAGGTTTGGAAATAGAGTTAGTGAAGAAAATGAATTTTTTCTTTGAGGGGGCATGACTGAGAAGGCGAAATTGGAGAAAAGTAATAGCTATATAGGATGCAAAGCTTAGAAGGGTTTTGTTTGTTTTTCCTTCTCTTCTTTTCTATTATTTTCAGATGATATATTTGAGCTGTCTTTCAAGTTCTCCTTATAGAGTTATTTTCTTGATACCACAATTGCAGTTTGACAAAACAAAATACTTTGTAGCATATAAGATAAATGACACACTTTTCAACAAAATGTAGAGCATTGCTCTCTCAAAAATTAGTCTGTTTCCATGGGAAATTTGTCTTGATTAAACCACCTGCCAAGTGTATAGTGAATATTTCTTTTCTATTCCAAAAATAATTTGAGCACTTTGTTGAATCCTGGTCACTTTTCTTAAGTGTGTGTGTGTGTGTGTGTGTGTGTGTGTGTGTGTGTGAGAGAGAGAGAGAGAGAGAGAGAGAGAGAGAGAGAGAGAGAGAGAGAGAGAGAGAGAGAGAGAGAGAGAGAGAAAGAAAGAAAGAAAGAAAGAAAGAAAGAAAGAAAGAAAGAAAGAAAGAAAGAAAGAAAGAAAGAAAGAGTGAGTATGTATGTGTATGTGTGGTATGTTCTGCTGCTATTTGATATCTCAGTGGTCAACTCATATTTTATGGTGGACTATTGTATGGTTTGATGCTTAAAGGTGATCAAATTAGTATTCAATAGGCAAAAGGGCCTTAGTATATTTAGCCACCCTTATCAGTCAGAAACATCACTAAATTAAGCATGGTGGGGACACTTTAGTCAACATCTATCTGTCAACAAGCTACCATTTGTGTGCCTCAAATGTCAATGAGAAAAGGATGCAAATAGGCCTTAGAAAGTGAAAATGGCTGTCAAAGTATGTACATGGTTGGACCTCTCCTGCCCTGGTTCTTATCAAAAGAATTAGTGAAATGTGTTTTTGAAATACCTAATACTGGATGTGTTTGGAAGATAAGCACTGTGAGTAACTGTGGGTGTGTTGCCAGCTGCCAAGTTTGAATCTCTAACAGTGAAGCTTATTTTAGATTTACTGGATAGCATTGATAAACCATATCTCATTATGTGATTTAAATGGGCATGCATATATACCTAAGCACAATAGTGTTTTTTTTTCCCCCCAGACAATTGGGATGGAAAATTATTCATGAGCAATTTTCCATCTCAATTGTCTGGAGAAAATAAACTATTATTATTAAGACAGAAGCCATTGATTAGGATGTTCACTACTAAGGAACTCAAGTTTTCACGTTGGGCAATGTAAGATTTGAAATGGAGGAAATGGACCCTTGGGTTGCTCTGAGTTTTCAATGAGAAGAATAGAGACTGGAGGAGATGATGGGGGTCTTTGATGGATGGTATAAGAATAGGTTGACCTGGGATCAGCCTGGATAGAGAGTAGAGTAATAGGAGGTTGCTGAAAGACAGAATTTCATTAGTATGTAAGGTTAGTTTTTGGCTTAACTTGTGGATTGAGGTCAGTTGTTTGCATTATTATATTTTATGATCTTTTATGAAGTCATTACAAATTACTTGTATCTATTATCTGTGCCTTTTGTTAATATAAGTTTAATAATCTGCTTAAAGAGCACAGCATTTAAGTATATATTATAAATATAAAAATATTTTTATAATAAGACATACTAACTTGTGAATCAACTTTTAGAAAGCTAGGGTAGGAATATTTTCATGCTTAAGTTTTTAATACAACCATGATTAAATATTGCATAGGGAAAAGAGCTGGGTTGGGGAAATGAGAAGTTCAAAGTTCTAAAGATTCAAAATTATACTCAGTTGTTATAAATGCTGTATCTGTTAATGATAATATAAAACTGTTTCAGATGTTCATGAATGGAGAGTTAAAGGCACAGATCAAATTTTTAAATATTTTAAATCTTAAAGTTAAGTTCTACAATTTAAATTCCAATGTATTATAGAACATGTTTGATAATGTTGAATGCCCATATAAATATCTAGAGAAAAAAATCTATTTTCTTTTTAAAATCCTAAATATAATCTAGGTAATGTTTCTGTAACATTAGCCTCATTTAAATAAAAGCAGTGATTCTAAGACTGCTTGAGGTTCACTGTAGAAGGGGTGTGAAGTGTAGAATCCTTTAGGAATTGCTACTGGGTTTAAAAAAAAATGTCAGTTACACAGTGGACAATTTATAAAATCTTTTTCATTCCTTCCTATTGCATTTTCTTTCCCTTTATTGAGTACTAGTATATGTGATTTGTAGACATGGGTAGCATATCAGTGTAGTGAGAATAAAAGGCTGAGTCAAACTGCTTGCATTTAAATTCAATCTCTATCATTTACTGACTATGAGGCTGTAGGGCAGGAACTCAATTTTTATTTTTCGTCTCAAGTTCCTCACATGAACAAAAAGGGAGATCAGACGCGGTTTCTACCCAATTGGTTTGCATTTAATCATGCAAAAAAACAAAACAAAGAAACAGAAACAAAAAACCCACAAATGATCAATGTAATGTATGTGAGGTATTTGGCATATAGTAACTACTCAATAAATGTTGTTTTACTTAGGTTCTGAAGAACTTAAGTTTTTTGTAAGTTCAGCAGAAGCTTATTACAATTTCTTGTAAGAGTTTAAAGTTATTCATTAAAGGAGTGTAGAATAAAATAGTTCTGACATAGTTTTCAGTTAGTCCTGAGACAGAACTGTTTTCCACAGAATAGCAATTCCTTCCTTTCAAACCCAGTTATTTTTTGGTAAGCCAATGGAGATGTTGGTATTCACCAATTCAGACACAGTGTGTAATACCAAGTCTCTCTTTTTAGCTACATAATTAAAGCCTATATCTGTATATCTGTATATCATCTATATATCTATATATTTATATGTCTGTATGTCCGCATATCTGCATGTCTATATATATCTATATCTCTTTGTATCTATATCTCTATATCTGTATATATACCTATATATATCTATATATACATATATATCTATCTATTTATACACCTACATATATGAATATATATATAATAAAAGGGTAACAGGCTAATTAGACTGGACATCTGAACAACCTTCTGGATGTCATTGCGGATGTCCTTCCAAAGTTGCCACAACGGGTGCCAAGACAGAGGTGGTTAGGGGCGATCAGACAGGCAGGCAGGTGAACAGTTAGGAGCCAGTGGTCCCAATTTGGGAGAGGGATGTCTGATGGCCAGTTTAGGTCTGACCCTCCCTAAGGGGTTTCAGATTGTGAGAGGGTACAAGCCGGGTTTAGGGACACCCACTCCCACAGTGCACAAATTTCATGCACTGGGCCTCTAAAACACACACACACACACACACACACACACACACACACACACACACACACATATATATATATATATATATATATATATATATATATATATATATATTTGAGAGAGAGAGAGAGAGATTGCTTTACAAAGAATGAATGTTAATAGGTAGCATGAGAACTTTTTAGATAGAGAAAAACATGAAAGTTTGGGTGTTTGTGGAAGCGGCATTTGGATCAGATGTAGGAAATCATTATGAATTATAAATGCTCATTTTATGTGATCAGTAAGTGTAAGAGATTTTTCAGATTTATCTTTGGACCTCAGGATCAAAGGACAATTAAGCAGTTGATGGGATCACTTGATCCTTGTCACCAATTTAATTCTATGTCATTAAATGTTTGACTTTTAAGTCAAATATTTAATTACATGTGATTTTCCTTTGAGCTGTGCTCATTTTAGTAAGAATCCAGGTATTGATGTGCATATTCTCTCTTCTGATACATTAAAGGATTTGATGTACATTGTTTACTACAGCTATAACCTCACCTCAGGTGTTTTATGTTTATGTTAATTTGAAAGTTGCTGACTCTTCTGTAGTACAAAGGTTGCTTGGATGTGGGACAAGGGCTCTATAGATAGTAGGCATATTTTAATAAGTAATGCTTTCTGAATCTCTGAGAAAACATAGCTGCAGACTGAATAGTATAATAATTAAAAATTAAAGTGTTTTTTATGCAAACTAGATTTACATAAACATAAATACAAATTATGTTTTAATAAAATAAATTATCATTTAAGAAACGAAAGTGAAATTTGGGTTAATCAACATGTTAACATTCCATAGCATGAAATTTTATATCAGAGAAAACATTATAAATAATATTTATTCTTTTTTTTAAAATATATTTTATTGATTTTTTACAGAGAGGAAGAGAGAGGGATAGAGAGTTAGAAACATCGATAAGAGAGAATCATCGATTAGCTGCCTCCTGCACACCCCCTACTGGGGATGTGCCCACAACCAAGGTACATGCCCTTGACCTGAATCAAACCCGGGACCTTTCAGTCTGCAGGCTGACGCTCTATCCACTGAGCCAAACCGGTCTCGGCAATAATATTTATTCTTTAAATATTATGGGTTGTGATACTTTTACATCAAGGAATTAATTTAAAAACCTTTTGATGTTATTATTCCTTAGCATCAATGACCCAATTTTATTCATCTCTAACGTATCAATTATTGCCCACTTTTTTCATTTTATCAATTGATTTAGATTTAGCATCACCTAATTGGCAAAAGGTGAATTCAAAATGTGTTTCCCATTTTTTTTCTTTTCAGGGAAATCTTGAGGGGTTTGTTACTTTTCATCCTCCAACCATCAATCATCTTGTGGGCGAAGGCTACACATTGGTAAGTCTCATTCATTCAAATTGTCCTTTTGGAAGTTCAGTTTAATAAAGTTGATGATCATAGTATGTAATAAGCAGAATCAGAGACATCATTGCTTTGCTAATTATACAATTACTTTTTAAAATAAAACTTTATATCTTTAGGATTTTATTCTTATTTTTAATTACTTTACTAAAAGAAGAGTGAAAATAACATTAAAATTATGTGGAGAATGGAAACTAGTATTTTTCTTAAAAATTTAAGGTTGTAGTGGTATTGCTTATAAGTAATTTTTAAGATATTTTATTCATGACCCATAAGCAATAGTGGAATGAGCATCCAGGAAAATGCCTGAAGCTTAAATCAAATAGAAGCTAATAAATTGTATTAGTTCTGGTAATACATACTACTTATTTTGTATATGGAGATTCAATTTTAAAGTTAAATAATTCTTATGCATTTATGCATTTTTATGGCTTTAAATCAAATTTTTTGCTTCAGCTTAGTTTTTTTCTCTGGTATCTGTAAATAGCATTAGTGTATCCTGGTATCATGCTTATGAACAACCTCCCCCTCAATCTCTCTCTCTCTCTCCCTCTCTCTCTCTCTCTCTCTCTCTCTCTCTCTCTCTCTCTCTCTCTCTCTCACACACACACACACACACACACACACACACACCATTACTCATTCATTAGTGCATTCACGTCACCAGTAGTTAATTTGAACTTTCCTAAGCTATAGTTTTTGAAGCACTTCTCACACCCTCACATGCTTTAGTGCTATTATCTTCATATGTTTTTGATGAATATTGCATCATTTAAAAAAATAATATGTGCTCAGCCTTAGCCAGTGTGGCTCAGTTGGTTGGGCATTGACCCATGCACCAAAAAGTTACTGTTTCAATAACTGGTCAGGGCACATGCACAGATTGAAGGCTTAATTCCTGGTAGGTGGTTGCAGGAGGCAGCCTATCAATGTTTGGCTGTCATATCAATACGTGACACATGTAAATATTATTTTATTATTTTTAAAAATATTTTAAAAATTAATATATGTTCAAATATATGTAAATTGTCAATTAAGTAAATTCACTGTTATCCTTATAGATAGAAAAACAATAGTAAAACTTAAAATGTAGATAATGTAAATTTTAAAAGAAACAACAGCCATATATATTAATAAAAGTTATAGTGGAATTTTGGAAACCGTCATTTCAGAAGTCTTTTGTTTTCTCTGATTTCTGTTAACTCTCAGAAGTAGTATTGGATACTCAAAAACTCTTAAGAAAACTCATTTTAATGATTAGATTGAATAGATGTACTTAACTTCATGTGCAAGTCAGCAAGTGTGATTTTAGATAGATAGATAGATAGATAGATAGATAGATAGATAGATAGATGATATACAGATAGATGTGTGTATGGGTATACAAATGTATATATGCATGTGGTTGATGTGTATGGGATTGGTTGGATCAAGAGTTTAAGGTGGTGCCTGGTGATCTTATCTGGACATTCCCCCTCTGGAAAGCATAAGGAGTACAATAACTCTGAGGGATTGTTGTAGCAAACCAAGAAGCCAAATTATTAGAAATGATACCTCGTGTTTAATGGAATACATCCAAAGATATTTTGCCAAGTTGCTATCTTGGCAAAAAAATAGATCCATACCATTTCTGATCACTACATGCTAGGACCACTCAGTCATACATAGGCTTGCCACTTGTTTTCTCAATAGAAGCCTCAGTGGCCAGTCCCAGGTGTGATACTATGAGGAGAAGCGAGGAAGGCTGAAAGGTTTAGTAAAATTTATTTACCCCAAATTGTTTATGTCCGTGTGAACCAATAATCCTATAAGAATTGTTTTTCAGTGTATCAGGTAACTTCCTTTCACTGTTGAGTACAAACAAAAGTTCCCCACCCTTAAGCCTTACAATAGGAGCTTGCATTTAACTGGAGCAAAGCCTCAATTCAGTTCTGAAGCCAGACAGGGAGGTGGTGAGATGCTAAATGACAAATTCAGGACTTTCCAGACAAGCTCACTTTCATTAAATCTTTAATAGAAAAGCCTTTGCAATTGCTGATTCCACTTATTTGAGGCCTCTTCTAATTCAAGAACCTAATACTCACAGCTAAACCAGTTAGGAATCAATTTAAATTCTCTGTTATCCTGGAACCCATTCTCCATCTCTTATTTTTAAAATTCTCCTGTCAAATACCTTGCTGAAATACAGATATACTAGCAGTGCATCTACATCATTCCTTTAATCTGTTAGTCTTTTTAATTTTTTTTTAATAAGGGGAATGAAGTGTTACTTATCTTGCACAACTCAGTGAATTCTTAATTACTCTTATTTATTATGGTTTTCTCTATAGGTCAACCAACTGATAATTCATTTAAATTTAAGGATATTGTGGGGATCAGTTTCTACTTCACCAAGTTATAGCACACAAAATCTAGCTTGTCTTAAAACAACAACAGACATTATTACCTAGCATTAACCTCTCTGCACTTACCGTGTTTCCCCGAAAATAAGACATCCTCCGAAAATAAGACCTACTTACAGGTTTCCTTCTGAGTGAAATATAAGGCATCCCCCTGAAAATAAGGCCCCGCTAGGCTAAACATGAGAGATTTTGTCCACTGATTCTGAAAGAAATGGAGTCACAAGAAATTCACCAGGAAATTCAGGAATTGGATTGTTATGATGGTGTTCCAGAAGATGATGACATGATTGTCATTGAATAAATGAGTAAATTCTTGATACTGTAGGATTCACAGTTTGTCTGGTTTGTGTTGACAACTACCGTACTACCATACTGTATACAGGTAATAAATTTCCTTTATTTTCATTTAACAATAAATGTGTACAGTATTCTTCTTCATGGAAAAATAAGACATCCCCTGAAAATAAGACCTAGCGCATCTTTGGGAGCAAAAATTAATATAAGACACTGTCTTATTTTCGGGGAAACAGGGTAGATCCTAGAACTTGTCCATGATTTTGCTCTAGGCAAAGATAAAAACAAGCAGAGCAATCATTTCTGCTGTTTCATTTTAGGTTAAATATTTCTCTCTCTGTGCTTTGTGTAACCATCTACTTAAATGTTTCTGAGTTGTCTGCTTTAGAAAAAAATAGTTTGGTATCTGTCTAGAACACAGATTTAGGATTTAAGCAGTTTTGTACTCAATAAAATACCACAGAATCTAAATGAGAAAGGCAAGAGACTTTTCTTGGGACCATAGGCACAAGATGCAGTCTACAGGTGACATTTTATTGACTTGTACACTTGAAACCTGAATGATTTTGCAAACCAATATCACCACCAAGTGATTGGTTTGTCTCTTCACTGAATAAGCCATGTGCCATATTCAAGATTCAGGGACCCACTGTTTAAACTTTCAAGATTTTTTTTAATTGGATTTTATCTGATTCGATGAGATTAACCATAGAAACTCTCTTTCTTAATGATCACCAAGCTATTAATATATTTAATTCTTTTCTTTGCTCTATCTAGTCTTACCTTTTATAAGATGTCTCTCATAAGAGTCAATATTAGCCCTATAACCTCAATATGGAAACATAGAAGAATCTCTTTTTAGTCCATAGCTTTCATGGTTGAACTCATCTACTCTTGTTTATATCTAATGACATTCAAAGTGATATGTCCTCTTTGGATCTCATTCCTGAGAATCAAATCAGCATATCTATTTGATAACACAGTAATTCCTCCATCTCTCACATATTAAATTGGAACTCAAAGTGTTTCCCCACAAACACTTTTGGCCTTTATAATCTAGTGAATAGAAGAACCTTTTATCTAGTTTCCCAAAAAGATATCTGGGAAATATGGTAGATCCCTTTCTTACCTTTCCACCTCTCTTATTATATCACTCATGAAGATTTATCAAGTATACCTCTGGACAAAGAGGAAATAGTATAGGAAGAAAGAAAAACTATATATGTAATAGTAAGAACAAACATCAAAGTATTTTATCATGTACTTAATTGTATTGTTACTATAAACTATAATCGAGTTTCATTTTATTTATAATTTTACCCATAAAATATATGCATGCATATTTATAGAACTATTGTATCATTTTCCAATAATCCTGGCAAGTTTAATGTTCCCAAATCTTTATTGTGTGATAATATTACTAAGGAAACAAGTAAACAAATCTTGTACCATATACATAACAAATACATATACAAATGCATATACATATACATAACAAATGCTTTCACATTAGTGATCAAATGTATATATTCTTCTTTAAATCTTTTAAATTTAATAGAAGATATTAAATGCAATGAGTAATAAGCACATTTCAGTGCTCTTGTACATAAACTCAGTATGGCCAAAATATTATTTGATGTTGCATATGGGCATCCCCCTGACATTACTGGGCAGTATTTGTGAACAAGGGGATTGTTGTCCTGACAAGTTGGAGAAGGACATATCTCATCCATCTCTTTCTACCCCCAAATTTAATGCTTATACTTTTAGCTCAACTATTTTGAACATCATAATGAAGATTTCATCTATTTACTCAATGTTCTCTGTATATTACTGGAAAGAAATATTTTGATTGACCTGAGGCTATATCATAACATTTATCACTCATTTTGTGTTCCAACTTCTATTTAGTTATAGTAGTCTTTTCCCCCAAGTGTAAGATTTGCAGTAATCCGACTCTATTCCTATCAATGGCCAGAGTGAACCGAATTAATAGAAGGAATTGCCCCTTTTTATTTATTCTACCAAAGCGGAATCTCCAGAGAAATGCTTCATTGTTGCAGACAACACATTCTCTGGTTTACTGGCTGGCCTTAATGGGATGTTAAAATCGATCGGTGCAATTTCTCTGTCACCTGAGAAGCTCTGTAGGTTTTGTGGTGTATTGCAATTTTATATCCTTCTCATGTCTTTTTAAAAATTTTACATCACCAAACCAGTGTCTTCCTTTGCTTCTGAGACCACAGCTTCCTTTTTCTGAGGAAACAGTTCTTGTAAATGTGCATTCTGCCTGGAATCCAAGCAGACCCACCACAGTGGTTGTGTCAGAGCCCTGAAAGATAATACTGCCTATGGTTAGAACTGTACTGAGAGTGTGAGGAGGCTAAGTCAGCAGGTGTGCTCTAGTATGTGCATTTCATAACAGCGCTGATATATTGAGAAAACAGTGCCCCCTTGTGAAGGCAGCCTTGTTCCTGTGAATGCTATTCTAATGTTTAAGCACAGATGGTGGGATAAAATAAACAAAAACAACTTTACTTTCATTGACTACTCTCTGTTTTAATCACAGTCAGAAGAGTTACTCCTCGGCCTCTTCAGGCTCCTTGACTTTATGGTAGCTTGATCACTTCAGAACTTTAAAACACTATCAGACCCTGGTTGGTTTGCTCAGTGGATAGAGTGTCAGTCTGTGGACTGAAGGGTCTCAGGTTCAATCCAGTCAAGGGCACATGCCTGCATTGTGGGCCCAATCCCTAGTAGGGGGCATGCAAGAGGCAGCCAATCAATGATTCTTTCTTATCATTGATGTTTCTATCTCTCTCCCTCTCCCTTCCTCTCTGAAATCAATTCAAACAAACAAGCACACAAACACCCAACAACACTGTCAGTTCATGTCCATTCCCAGAATTTAAGAATGAAACTTCTCTCCTCACAGCTGCTAAAGACTTTTGCGTTCTGTCACAGCAAATCAGCCCTATCTTTCCTGGGTACAGCCAGAAGGCACAAAGTGGCTTTTGCTTCACACAGATCAGTTAATGAGTAGACAATTATGCCAAGACAGACAAACATCTCTACTCATACTCTCTCAGTAAACTAGCCCAAACTGGAGCTGAGCAGATAAATGAAACAATGCACAACTCCCTAGATGGCCATGGGGGCACTCCCTGCACCCATGCCCCAGAACAGAATTCTCCACCAACATCTTGGTGAGAACCTACCGGAGGAGTTAAGACTGCATCCAGTCCCCCTTCTCATAGCAAATTGGCTAGTCCCATACAAACTAAAGGCAGGGCTAACTCATAATTCCTTCATTCACCTCAAGAGTCCCACATTTATATACCAGACAGAGGTTTTTTTTTTACTTCTAACAAATATTTACCTAGAGTTTAAACAGTCCACCTGATTCCTGATTAATTTGCCTGAGGAAGTCCTTGACTTCTGGGGAGGTGATCAAGCTCCCTCTTTCACTCCCTCAGAATGGGCCTGACCGATAAGGGCCCCTACCTTACAGATTCTGTCGACAGGTCCAGAAGTGTCAGTCCACTCTCTCCAGATTCCAGCCAGGCCCTGGGCTGAGGTCCAGGAGCTCCCGGAGTCCCCGGGTTCAATTCTGCAAATCAGCAGAGTGACACCTCCCAGAGGCCTATCCGGCTCCCCAGAGCCTGGCCCATTCACCGGAGCCCAAAAGGCCAAGCACAGTTGTTCCCCAGCTCAGGGAACCATTAATGTTACAGAAAACCAGAGAAAAAACAAGCAGTAATTAGAGAGATGGAGTTACATTTATTACACTCGGGTTCAGAGGAAAATATCTCTCAAATTGTGGGCCCCAAAATGGAGAAAATTTTCCCTATTTATATGTTTTTTTAAAATATATATTTTATTTATTTTTTTACAGAGAGGAAGGGAGAGGGATAGAGAGAAACATCGATAAGAGAGATACATCAATCAGCTGCCTCCTACACAGCTCCTACTGGGGATGTGCCTAAAACCAAGGTACATGCCCTTGACAGGAATCAAACCTGGGACCTTTCATTCTGAAGGCTGAGCCAAACCAGTTAGGGGGATATTTATATGATTTTACTTTCTTTGTCTCCCAAATATGGGGTGTTTCCAGTCCCCTTTGCAAGTTCTTAAAGAGCCCCTATGTGCTGGGACCAGGAGACTTCAACCAAAGGCCTGACCTGGTGCCAGCACTGATAATTTCATCTTGGGAAGGTTTAATGTCCTCTCTGAAGTGGGAGTAGTCTTGTTTTCCTTACTGTTTAAGCAATCAAGCATCTACAGAAGCCAAATAGCAGGGTTAAAATTTCAAACAGCAGTTTTTATATAAAATGGATGCTTCACAAGGACAGCTTTATATAAAGCCGGTATCAGAGTGGAAGTGGGCATAAAAAGTACTGAGGCATAAAACATGTTAAAGGAACAACCTAATTAAAACCCTATAATCCAAGGGGATTTCTGCTCTATAATAGAGATGTATTGAGAACAAGAAAACAATGAATGAATGGAAGAAATCACTTCTAAAATCAGAATTTGGTATTTGGCTGTAGTTTATGTTATTTTATTCATTCTAGTGGCTAAAATAAAGCTTAGTCAATATAAACCTTAACTGCTGCACAATCTGCATAAGCTGCAATAAATTAGCTTAATGATTTTACCTATGGTTTAAAATTAAATACCCTGCGTGTGAAACCCATGCAGAGTAGTTTAACCTGTGCAATGCACATGCCTGTGGCCTTTCTCCCTTCCAGCTACTTCCTGAAGTAGGTAGCAGTGTTCTTGTCAGGCAGCATCCAGATAGGAAAGGGAAAATAATTCTCTATTGCTTTTATTCAACAAATACTTATCCATTGTCCACCACCCATGCCAATAAATTAGAATGTGGTCTATTAGTAGCATATCAGAACTAAATAAGAGACATGAGACCAAAATTGCCTTAAACAATAAGGGTTTATTATCACACACAGCAACAAGGAAGGAGGTGCACATTGAATTCTGTGACAAAAACCATGGAAGAGATAGGGAAGTTCCTTCTTGTAGTTCTGTCTCCAGTCCACAGACTTTCAATCCCAAGTTCATTCCTTCAAGGATATAAGTTGACTTATCTGTGCATGCCTGATGTTCTAAGCCTGACACCTTCTCTAAAAACCTCCTTGTAGACTCTGTCAAGTGCCACTGATTACATTTGAAAAGCAGCATTGCAAGATAAAACACCTTGTATCTTTATATTCTACTAGAGGCCCCACACACGAAATTTGTGCATGGGAGAGTGGGGGAATCCCTCAGCCCAGCCTGTACCTTCTCGCAATCCATGATGCCTCAGGGGATGTCCAACCATCATTTGGACATCCCTCTCAAAATTTGGGACTGCTGGCTCCTAACCACTTGCATGCTTTCCTGCTTGATTGTCTCTAACCACTCTGCCTGCCTGCCTCATTGTCCCTAACTAGTTGCCTGCCAGCCAGCCTCATCACTCCTAACCACTCTGCCTGCCTCATTTCCCTAACCATTCTGCATCCCCGATCACCCCTAAACACTCTTCCTGCTTGCCCGATTCTACCTGACCACTGGCCTGCCTGCCTGATGGCCCCTAACCGCTCCTGCTTCGGCCCTTGTGGCCGCAACTTTGTCTAGAACAATGTCTGGAAGGTCATTTGGCTGTCCCATCTAATTATCATATTACACTTTTATTATTAGAGTATTATAGATAATGTGAAGTGTGTCTGCGGAACAGCAGCGGCTGCTAGATGAGCAACCAGCAATGTTTGATGCAAGAAGCATAAGCAGATTGCTGTGATTTGCAGAGTTTATAAGAGTGACATTGGTGTGTATAAGTCTAATATGGCTTCACAGAGGGAATAATACTAATACTGGAATATAAAGGATGATTACATTTTCAGATAAAGCAAGTGATTCATATGTGGGTAGGGATGACAAAAATCATAGGCCCTTGTAGTTATACTGACATTTAGTGACTCTCATATATTTCTCAGAATATTGTGGCATTATAAATATGAAAATAACAGATAGTTTCTAAGCTAGAAGGATTGGGCCAAAATTGTTTTTTTCATTTTAAGCAGAGAAAGAAGAAATCCCTCATTAAGTAGGAGCATTTAAAAAAATATTACAGAATGCTCCCTCTTTTAGAGTAGGAAGTATTTAATCTTAAAATAAATCTTTAAATTCTTCAAATCACAAAATTAAGATGATTATAACCTCAATCTTTGCATACATCTAAAACTGAACTCAATATAAAAACATTTAAATTATTGTGAGAAGCATTGCTAAAAATCCTCCACATGCATTAGTTTTAACTAATAGTCATACTCAGAAGGTACTATTGTGTTGTTGTTGTTGTTTTTTTTTTGTTTGTTTGTTTCCTATTCCATTGGTTAGAAATTGCAAAGAAGGTTGTATCAGAAATTGGGCACTTTCAAATTTTTTAATTTCTCATTTAACTCTTACCCTTTAGAAATCATACAGAGATATCTGTGATTTGGAATAAAATTGGCATTGTAGACTAAATTATTTCAAATAGTATCTTTTTTAGGGAATTTGATACTTCAAAATGTGTATAAAGATAAATGTATTTTGTAAAAATAATGCCCCTAACAGTATGATGGCTACCAGAGAGAAAGGAAGGTGGGAGGAGGTGGAGGAGGGCAAAGGGGGCATAAAGGGTGGTGGAAAGAAAGTTGACTTTGGGTGGTGAGTGCAAGATGTAGTAGGGAGAAGAGGTGTTAAAGTTGTAACCCTGAAATGTGTATGGTTTTATTGACCCGTGTAACTCCAACTAAAAAAATTTTTTTTTGTATAAATTATGTTCCCAAAGGAATTTGCATTCTAATCAGGTATACATTGGATATACAATTCTTGAAAAGGTCATTTTCTCAGGCTAGTAGTATTTGTAATAATCATTTTCAAAAACTTAGAAATATAAACAGTTACCTAATATTATAGTTATGTGAGCAACATAAACACTCATTCATTGCTGGTGAGAATGAAAAGTGATGCCAGCCACTTTGTAAGACAGTTTGGCATTTTCTTATAAATATAATCATACTCTTACATGATCCAGCAGTTACGTTTCTCGGTGTTTGCCCAAAGGAGTTGAAAGCTTAAATGAAAGACTTATATCCACACAAAAACCTGTACGAGGATATGTATAGCAGCTTTCTTTATAATTGCCAAAGCCTGAAAGCATCTAGATCTCCCTCAGTGGAGAATGGATAAAGAAACTGTGGTACAGCCAGGCAATAGAATATTTTTTCAGCACACAAAAAACCTCTCTTAAGTCATGAAAAGACATGGTGTAAACTTAAATTCATATTGCTAATGAAAAAAAAAAACATTCTGAGAAGGCTATCTAACTAATCCTGTATGATTTCAACTATATGACACTGCAGCAAAGGCAAAACTTCAGAGACAGTGAAAACATCAGTGGTTTCCTCGGGCTAGGAAGGAGGGAGGAGAGAAGAGGTTGACAATTTTAGGGCAGTGGACATATTTTTTAAATCCTCACCCAAGGATATGTTTGTTTATTTTAGATAGAGAGGAAGGGAGAGAGAGGGGGAGAGGAACATCAATCAGTTGCCTCCTATATGCGTGCCCCAACTGGGGATCTAACCCAAAACCTTGTATGTTCCATGACCTGAAACTTTTTGTTGTATGGGAGGATGTTCCAACTTTTTGTTGTATGGGATGAGCCCCCCAGCCAGGGTTGCTGTTTTGCCTCTTCTCCTCCTCCTCCTCTTCCTCCTCCTTTACCTATTATTCTTCTCCTTCTTCCTCCTTTTTCTTCTCCTATTACTCCTACTATTAAAATAATAATTTTAGCAGATGCCTCATATGAACCACTTAGTGCTTCAGACACTGTACTAGGTGCTTTTCCTTATTATCTTATTTTGTGGATGTAAGAAATGTCTAAGCCTGTAGAGAATTTTTATGAGTATATTTGAGTCAAACTGAGGACATATGCCAGGGAGCAAGATCTCAAATGCTCTGGAGAATAATGGCTTTGCAGCTTCATTGATGCATTGGAAATTAAGGAGGGGATGTAAGGAAAATTACGTGGAAGTGGGAGAGGTAAAGGTGGGAAGTGGATTACAAAATAGTTAACAAGTTAATATGCTTTCTTGAGGATGGTGATGGCTTATTTCAAAGGTGTGTTAACCTAGATGCATAAAAGCAATGTGCTGAGCTTACTTAAGGCAATGATAAACATTTTACTAAAAAGTTATATGCCTGAGGCATGACTAACCATCACGACCTGCCCATTTAGCAATGTATCAGATCAGATCACTCTGAGAGGTTGCTGTTTTTCCTCCACAATTTATAATAATCCTTTGAGATACATATTCTTTTTTTTTTTTTTTTACAATTTTACAATTGAGAACAAGTGATATTTTAAAAAGGTTAACTAAGTTATAAAATGTTTGTCTTCCATTAATTTATTACATGCCACTCTGGTCTCAGAGATCTGTCTTTCTCTCAGTCAGAGCTCCTATGTTTTGTGTGGCTTTTCAAGGCATTTGTCCACTGGGCTAGTCTCTCTTTTCAGTTTTTTCTCCTACATCTCACTTAAAAATTTCCTAATTGCATCCTCCTCTATCTCCTATAAGCAAAATAAGCTTAGTCCTTCCTCAAAATCTTCTATCACCATATATTCTCTTATCTATATGTTCATTTCTCTATCTGCCTATCCAAATCGTAGCTGCCCTTTAGATCAAACTTTATTCCCCTTCTTCTGTGGAACCTTCCTTTTTCTTCCAGAAAGTTCTCTCTTCTGAAAACTTACCACTAAATATTGCTAGAAAAGAGAAGAGAGCCAAAAGCTTACAATTACTGAGTATATGGCATTATTGTAGTGAGATGTTTAATTAGGATATTTGACTCTCGAATCATATGCTTGAGGCAAACACACATTACACAAACAAAGGAAACTTTTCTCTGACTAACCACTGTTAGTGTGAATCTGAGCAATCATCTCACCTTTCTTTGTATCAATTTCTCATCTGTAAAATGAACTAATAGTAGCCTATACCCCATAGAATTTTGGTGAGCATTCAAAGACAATACATGTAAAGTACTTTGCATTATAATGTACATAAATTATACAATGATCCTCATTTTAGGGTTGTGACTAGAATTTACTTTATTTTCTGTGTAAACAATCTAATATCCTTTATATTTAAACTATGTCCTGTGAAACTTCAGAGCTCAATTGTCAGTTGATTGAATTTTTAACAGTCCTCAAATTATTTTTTCTGCATGATTAATTGAGTATAAAATATTTTACATAGATACTTTGATTTTGGGTTACTGTGCATGACTTAGTCCTATTATCATGGTTATCTTCACCACTTAAATATTTATCTAACACAATATAAATTATAACGTGTAAGTCAGAAGCTATTAGAACACATTTTTGTTTCTGACAAATTTAATTAGATGCATTTGCTACCTAAACCAATAAAAAAAACAACAAACAGCTAATTCCGAAAGGTCAATTCTGAATTATTGTTACTCATAATCATTTCCAAAGCCATTAAGCTTATGAAATCCAATTGAAACTGAAAGCCATAAAACTAAATTATAGAAAAACTGCCCCAGTAGGTCCTGAGAGTTCCATACATGTGAGCAAGACACTTGTCTACAGAAATTACTTCAACTGGATTACCTACAATAGGACTGCTCTAGTAACTGTTATGTGGCCATTATCATTTATAGAGGCCATATCACAGACATTTTAATTAATCAACCCCAAACAATCTAATGAGGTGAAGTACTAACTGAAGCAGTTTTTAAATGCCCCCATAAAATGGGTAGCAAGTCTCTTGAATTATAAGGAGAAAATAACACAGACAAATATAGAAATAACTATGTACTTTAATCACACTGGATGTTTTCTGTTACAATAAAGATTAATGTGAAAAAATCATTCAACTATTAGAAAATAAACATGTATCATATTACTCTAATGGAGGATTAAAACTGTATTTATTCCAAATCAAATTTTCTCTCCTTTGTTCCATCCTTTATCAACATATTTCATGTTTTATTTCTCATCTGTAAAGCCAGATTCCTTTTGATATTTATGATTTGTTGAAGCTGTCCCTTTTTAAATGGTATATACTGAAACAATATAGATGGCATATAAATAAAATTTTTATGTTATAACACAATGTATTATTTCTAGAGCAAATAATATTGTATTATACTTCTAGGTCTTTAGAAAATAAAGGTCTAAATACATCAGTAACCCTAAAAATTTAATATAATATAGAATGATTTTTGTGATTGGATTTGGTATACACAGTTAAGAGTTTGCATTGGAAGTGTGAAAAGTTAATGTGGAATTCCTTCTGGAAGACAAGGAAAAGTGAAAAGGCAATGGGTTTTGCAATCCAAACACCTGAATTGAAATTTCAGCCTTGGGAAATTACTTAGCCTCTTTGAGTCTTAATTTTCTTATCTGTGAAGTAGAAACACCATTTTATAATGATGAAGGGATAAATCCTTTGGGGTAATATAGCAACTATCAGATATATGCACATAACAACAAAACACAAAAATGCATAATGCAAAAACTGACAAAATTGAAGGGAAAAATAAACCCTCCAATATTAACAATTAAAGCTGTCAGTATTACATTTCTAATAATTTGAACAACTGGGAAGAAAATCAACAAGGGCATAGAAGATTTGAATTTCAATGTAAACCAACTAGATGAACAATTATCTGTAGAATAATGACATTGAATAATGCCAAAATAGAGACAGTTAGTATTTCCTATACATAGATTAATCAGTTAAATACCAAAAGCAAGCTTTAGATAATGGGTTGTGACCCATGAGTGAGAAGAACTATTCAAAATAAAATGCAAACAAATTAGATGTTGAATACAAACAGCAATTTTTAATTACCAAAAGGAGTATTTGATCACCATAGAACATTTAAAAGCATATAATAACTTAAAGAAGAAAATAGAGATAATACAAACTCTAATGTTAAGGTACTATGTGTTTTTGATGCATGCTTTTCTGTTATATTTTTCTTTAAAAAATTGGACATACTTTTAGAAAATTAGTTTACCCTTAAGAGAATCATGAATATTCTGATAAGTTGAGAAACAACAGAGTTGGAAATTTTCTGTCATGCATTCATAAGGTTTCCATTTATTGAATCATTAATTAAAAATATTGATACCTATTATGTATCAGGCAATTGGGTAGATGTTTTTGGGGTACCAAAAAGAAGATCTTTCAGTACTAAAGGAAGAAAAGAATATAGGTAAGATGTGTATTTAACAAAGAGATTTATTCATCACGCAGAGAAGAGAATAGGTAATGGTGGACAACAATTCTCAAAAACAGAATAATATTTAGTTGCCGATGAAATGAGTTCTACAGCCGAAACCAGTTTGGCTCAGTGGTAGAGTGTCGGTCTGCGGACTGAAAGGTCCCAGATTCGATTCCAATCAAGGGCATGTACCTGGGCTGTGGGCATCCAGTAGGGGATGTGCAAGAGGCAGCTGGTCGATGTTTCTCTCTCATCGACATTTCTAGCTCTCTATATCTCTCCCTTCCTCTCTGTGAAAACCAATAAAATATATTTAAAAAAGAAAAGAAAAAGAAATGAGTTCTACAAATGAAATAATAGAATTGACAAGCAAGATGCCTGGTTCATGACCTGGACTATGGTAGTGCTAGCCTCTTCTGACCTTAAATAAGGCCTTAATTCTCTCTTCCCCAAAAGCTGATTTTCTTCATTATAAGGGAATAGGTTTGGAATTCATGGCCACTGAGGATCCTTCGTCTCGAAATGACACATACCTTTCATGGTAGAATTATTTATTTATTTTTAACGTTGGAAGCTACACTTGCAGAAAATAATCACTGAACCTCTCTGAACAAATGTTTTTCCCTTTCCAAGTGAAAAACTTTGGTGTGCCTATCTTGATATGTACTTCATAGTTCTTTGTGTGTAATTTGTTGTTAAAATTACAGTTTTAGAGAATGGGTCTCTGAATGTATGCAGCTGAGCATTAGCAAATTACTTAATCAGTCTAAGCCATCTTCTAATCAACTGTACTCTATGAATAATAACAATGAGTGTCCCTCGTAGAATTACTGAAAGGTTCAAATGAGATGTATTTAAAACCTCTAGCATTGTGCTGGCACATAGTAGGTCATGGTAAACCACACAAGGGCAGATCGGAACTTCTCTTGCTTTCCTCATTTACCTTTTTTCTAAATCAAACACAGGTTTTAAAAATAAACTATGTGTTATACTACCAAATACAGATTTTTAAAAAATAATATGTATTTTACTTTACTAATTAGTATACCATACATTCTACATGGGTATCTTTGCTTTTTGATTTACTATGTATTTGTAAATTAAGATTGTATAGTTAAGAAGCTACATTATTAAATAAAGTTTAAATGTGATTCTTTAAAATTCTCACTGGTACTATTGAGCAAATTTAGTCTTCTTGGAAATTTTAATATCTTTTATTACTGTTGAAACAGTAGAAACCATAGACAATACTGGACACACATTACAGATGTATATAAAAGGAAAAAGAATCTTCAATAGGACCACACTCTGAACCTCACACTGTATTTAATATAACATTGTGATTTTAGTGTGGCAAGAACAAAGTAGCGGTTATGTGTTGTTTAATTTGACTGTTTAATTACATTGAGGAATATAGAGTTTTTGAAATGTCAGAATTTGAAGTCCTCTGACGATCCACCCTTACTATTATTATATTTTAGGTAACTTATTTGTTTATAACCAAGTGAAGAATATGAAAATATTATCAGAGTTCTATTAGTTTCAATGCGGAAGCTTCATAGTATTTTCTGTGGTCTCCATAATGATAATGGTCTAGAGGTCTAAAAGCTCTTTTTTTGTTTGTTTCATTGCTTTTCCAATATTTCTACATTTATGTGTGTTTGTATGGGAGGGCAGCAGTGGGTCCTTTATGATCACCTCTGGCTGGAAAATCCAGTTACCAGCATATGAACGTCCAGTCCAGCATGCAAATTGCCCATTCCTGTGCTTGCCAGCGAGGTGGAACACCACACTAAGCCAGCCATGGAACTCATCCCTTCCCTCCTTTTCCACCACGAAACCTCTGAACGAACAACTCTCAACTTTTACAGGAGCCACAAGAGCCATTACTGAATATTTGAGAGGCAAAGTGGGCATTACATGAGCATTATAGAATAATTTCAGACACATCATCTATGTATATTCTTGAGAAAATTTATAGGCAATTATATTGCAGTTTTAAAATAATTCAAAATTCATATTCAGTCTCTTTTATTTCTCAGGTGGTCATAATGTTTGAATACTCATTCAAATGCTCTTTTTCCAATGTCTAATTGTGTGAATGTTGGCTAGTATATTTCTTAAGTTGAATTTCTCAGTATAAAGTAAAGATAATAATACAAATGTATTAGGTTGTTCCAAAGATTAAATAAATAGCATGTTTCAAGTACCAAACAAAAGGTTTAAAACTCTCAAGTCCCTCCATGTTAACAGAACTGCATTTATTTATTTTATATGCTATTAGATAATTGATCTTTATAAAGCAAATTTTCACTAAATAAGTTTAAAGCCTTTCTTTATGCTTTATTCTTAGAGACTAGGTTTGGTTTATCAAGTGGTAATTGGAGAAGAAAGCATAAAAATGAAATCAACTATCCATTGTTTTTTACTGATTTGTATTGATTTTTAAGTGTTATTATTTATTACTGGTAGAGAGTTTATGCACATATTTGTTTTCAACCACAATATTTTTTAGCAAGGGCAGGGGCATGAGCCATCTTAATTTTTTTTTAATTTTTATGAATTTGTCATGTAATATTACTGGTTAATTTCAAATTAATCTTTTATCAAATTCCTAATTCTATCCTCTCCAGATTTTTGGTATTACAATAAGAATGTTTTTCACAATACAACTAATTTACTACTTAACTTATAGACTTACTAGGATTTGTGAATCTTTAACTGAAATAAGTAATTATTATTATTAGAAAACATATTTTTCCTTAACATGGCATTAACCTTAAAATATCAACCAAATTTTGGTTAAGTAAATACTGGCTAACAAATAAACTTTGGTTGTAATGCTCAGATTGTATATAGACTTTATTTCTAACCAGTTTTTAATCTGGACAGACAGCTAAGATCTTAAATACCAAATTATATAATGAAAATCTCCATAACTTTATTTGCTATTTTAGCCAAAACATTTTTCATATCTATGGCCATTTAGATGGCTTATTAAGAAAATTTTTGTCTGAGTCATACTTCTCTTGAAAAAGCATTTTAGACATTGAAGAGATGAATACAACTGGAATGGAGCCCTATGACCAGGAGCAACTCATGTGATTATATGTTTCAGCTGTAATACAATACAAATTAATGCCCAAACTGTCCAAACAGATGGCTTTCTATCCCATTTAACTGGTCACCAAGGACAAATAATTCAGAACAATCCTCAGTAGCCTATTCTCACTATTAAAATCATCAGAAAATTGTGTGTTCTTCCTCAATACTGCTTTTGTTCTAATTTGTCATTTTTTTGTTTGTTTATGAGGTTATCTTCCATAGAGATAGAGAAAAAAAATGCATCTATCATTTTTTAAAAATATTTAAACTGCATAATCCATGTCTTCTAATTTTTTTCTGTTTTTCCAAGAAGTTAAGTTAAAAATAATAATAGTACACATAAAGTAAGCTCATGAGCTTGATATTAGTGCATTAAAAGTTTGTGTAGTTTGGGGCAGAAATATGGATGTTAAGGCCACACAAACCTGCATTTGAATCTTAGACTAGGTCTTGTCTGACTTTACTTCTTTAAATAAGTTAAACTCCTTGAACTTCAATATTTAGAAACAAAAATCAGAAATGAATACCTTAGAATAATGTTGACATTAAAAAATAATAGCTGGCATATTTCAGGTATTTATTATATTAAAATTGTTACTATTATAACTAATGTATCAGCAATAATCACTATTTTGGAAAATAATTTAGAAAGAAATAATTACCACTGAAAATTAAAAGGCAACCTTTGACAAAAAAAAATTCCTTTTTTTATTTATTTTATAAGCTATTAGATCAGTCGGTAGAATAGAATACTACCAAAAGAGTATACCTTGATTGTAACAAGTCTTTAAGAAGAATGGTCTGGTATAATATTTTGTGGATAGGATGGAGCTATACTAGATGAATGGTAGAAAATATAGAGGAATTCCTACTTAATTCAGTACTCTGATTATTGGTTTCCTGAAAGGGAAAATAAATAGTGCTTGACATAGAGACTCAAAGTTATCATGATAGAAAAATGAAGATAATACACAACATTCATAATTCTACAGATATTCAATTCCATGTGAAAATTATTACAATTGACTTCATAATTGAAATGGCTTTGTGGTAAACATTACTTTAAAATAATCCTAATATGTATGTTCAAAGAATTACTTATTTACATGGGAAAAAATTATGCAAACATTAAACTTAAAAATTAAATTAAAATGACAATTCCTTTTATTTCTCATCTTGATTTAATGTGGTTTAAGTTTGATATCCTTACCATTTTTTTTCAAATCTTCATACAGCATATGGATTAAGTTCTCCATTCCAATTCTCCTCCCTCTCAGGTATGCAAGGCAGCAAATGATAGCAGCACTTTGACTAGCTCAGCTTGTATTATAGTAGAAATTCCGTGATATCTAATGATGAGAAACCTTTCATATTCCTCATAAAAAATAAATTCAAAACAATGAGCCAATAGACACAATTACTAATTCAGATAAACTTCCTCTGTAGGTATCTCTGTTTCAAAATAAAAAATAAAAAATACATGCCCCAAGAAACATTTCAACTGTGAATCTATTCTCATTACAATTTAGAGTCCACAAACTGAAATGTGTCCATTTGAAAAAAATCTTAAAAAGCTTTAATTGGGCTGTTCATTATTATTATTAGTTTGTTAATTCTCACCTGAAATATTTTCCCATTGATTTTTAGAGAGAGAGGAGGGAGGGAGGAAAGGAGGAAAGGTGAGATGGGAAGGGGGGAGAGAGAAACATCTATGTGAGAGAGAAACATTGATTGGCTGCCTCCTGCACACCCACTACTGGGGATTGAGTCCGCAACCCAGGCATGTGCCCTTACCAGAATCAAACCCCTGACCCTTCAGTCTACAGGCTGGTACTCTATCCACTGAGCCAAACTGGCTAGGGCTTTTGTGTGTGTGTGTTTTTAAATAAATTTGAAAGCAAAACAAAATTAATAATAACTGAGAACTTTAGGGGCAATGCTCTTATGTCCTTGTAAAACAAGGGTTCTGTTAAACTGCTTGTTTGCTGCTTTTCAATACTATATATATATATATATATATATAGATAGATAGATAGATAGATATATATTGATATTGATATATAATTGCTTTAATTATAGAAGTAAATGCGGTCTGAGTCTATAGTTCCATTTAATATATATTTTCTTTATTGTTTTCTATATTAGTTACATTTTCCATATACTGAAAAGTGAAAAAAATATGAACATGTAAGCTCTGCAATTGAAATTTTTTTTTTTTTTCATTTTGGCAGAGGACATAGCCACTAGCTAGAACAATTCTTCAGGTGTGGCTGTGTGGGGTTATTTATTGCCAGCAAAAGTAAGGAAGAAATAGCTTGAGCGTCATAAGTGGGTTTAGAGTGACATTTACTGAAAAGGGACCATCTGATGTAGGGGGAGGAAGAACAGAGAGCACCCGTTTAGTAGAGGTATCAGTGCAGAAAACAATAAGTCTTATTTTTTGGTTTCTATTTTATTTTCCCAAATTTCAAAGGGCAATCTTTCATTTTCTCCTTGATGAAAATAGATAAAAATCCCCCCCCCCTCTCTCTCTCTCCTGGAAGATGCCCCTTTCTCCAATTCCTGACCTTGAGAAGAAAATAAAAGCCTTTCTTTTAGATCTGGGAAAATGAATCTGTGTTTCTTAAAAGAGTTTTAAACATTTTTAAGAGGTTTAATAAAGTAAGATCTACTGCTTTTAGATATGTGAAATAACAGTTCTTGGTATTTAAAATTACCCTGGTAGTATTTGATAAGAAAACAAAACAAAACAAAACACTCAATGTCATTAGGGCTGTAATTAGTAGACAGAGGAAAAAAAAAATATATTTTTTAAGAAATAGGCACACAGGCAATGGTGTATTTGTTACAAAATCAGATTAAGCATGTAAAGACTTAGGTTCTGTAGGTTATTAAAATATAATCCTAAAAATACAGATATTGTATCTAATATAATTGAAAAAATTGTCATGAGTTGACTTATGAAAATCAGTTTAATCTACATATTTAAAGGTCAGGAAACTCAAACTAATAAACTAATAAGTTTAATAAAGACTGGAAAGTTGGGATTCAGAATATACATAGTTGTCAGATCTTGGCTTCTGAGAGATCAAATATTGGACAAGGAAAAACCTAACCATAACTGATATCCCATCTAATAAGGAGGGAATATGCTAATTGATTGACCCACCTCAAAGATGGCTCCACTTGCCTGCCTCTGGAATCCCCCAGTCCCTGTGGCCCCCAGCTGCAGGCAAACCTTAAGACCAGCCCAAGGCGTAGGCAGACCTCAGATGGCTGCTGCCCAGCCGATGCCGGAGGCTCAGGTAACCAGGGCTGGCAGAGGCTTGCGCTGCCAGCAGTGGCAGCAGCAGAGACGTGATGGGGCTTCACCTTTCCCTGATTGCCAGGTCGCCTCCCACCCCTCAAAGCTCCCATACTGTGAGAGGGGGCAGGCCGGGCTAAGGGACACCCCTCCCACCCCCCGCAGTACATGAATTTTTATGCACCAGGCTTCTAGTAATTTCATAAAAGACATTTTTTTTCTAAATAATTTATCAATTTGTACAATGCATCTAAGGCAGATTTGCTTTTTCACCTTGGTAATCAATAGATGATTGTCTATTTGCTAGCAGAATTTAATCATCGTATTTGTGTAATCAATAAAGACAATTTTCTTTTGAAATAAGGTTAAGGATGTATTTAGCTAAAAATCACCCCAAAGTATTCTTTCTATTTAGACACCTGTTGTAAAAACAGGTGATTGTCTAGATGCCTTCCTATTGACACCTCTTAGAAGAAATGCGGAAAGATTGTAATGAAACTGCTGTTACTGCAGATCCCTCAGTTTAATGTGACTCTGGGGGCTCCTTGTATGGTTTCCTTACCAATTATAGTAAATAACATTTCTCTTGTGAAAATGTGAAAAACAAGTTTCCGTGGACCTGTTACCTTTTTTCCAGGGTGATAGCAGTGTACTGAAGAAAAAAAAAATCCTACATAAGAGATAAAATATATTCCATATATTGCTATACCGCTAGACAAGCTGAGTATAAAACATGAAATACTGTTTCATGACATATATGGAATACCAAACCTTAAAGAAACTAAATAAACTATTTTGGGAAATGAATCTTTATGAAGAAATAATAGGTATGATTAATGTTATAAAATCTATTCTCTGAAGTTATTCATTTAATGTTCATATTCAGTATTAATTATTTAAAGCTTAGGTTGGAAGTTCATTATACTTATGATTTCTATTAATAGTTAGCCTACCCAGAGAAAAGGTTGTTCATTTGAATAAAGAGTACAGAGGTCTCTTGAGTTATGTAACTTTCTCACCATTCCCACCATCCCATTGTGTATACATATATCCCTCCCTCTCTTTCTCCCAAACTATTCTCCTGGATTAAAATCTCTTTTGCCTAAAACCCATTTCAGTTATATGCCATTGCTGTTAAATCAACAGGGACACATGTGACTATTTCAGAATTATAGGGGATGTTTTTCATGACAAAATACATAACATTGACCAGATTAACAATTTAAATGTATATACAATATTGTTAACTTCATGTGTGGTGGTGTGCAGCAGATCTCCAGAACTTTTCCAACTTGCATAACTGAAAGTGTATACCCATAGTACAGCAAATCTAGGAAGCATTTCAATCACAAACCAGGAAGGATGCTTTCCCAATAGGTAACATTTTGAAAGTACATGTGTTAACCCGTGTGTGTGTGTGTGTGTGTGTGAATGCTTTATTCCTTAACATAAGATTGGTCTTTTTAAAAATTATACTAAAGTAACATATGTCAACTCAACAATATAGATAATAAAACACATTAAGAAGACAAGAATAAGCTGTCATAGCCCCCACCTGCAGTAAAAACATATTCATCCTTTTTGAGATTATACTTTGAGGCTATTGTGCTTATTATATACATAAAGTCTGTTTACAGCAATAAGAGTACATTATAATTCTAATTTTTATTCTTATATCATATCACTGGCAACTGTTCAAACCCAAATTATTGTTCTACAAAATCAGTTTAAGGACCTGTAATTCAATTTCTTATTGATAGGTATTTAGTCTATATCTATTTATCCAGGTTGTACTGATACTGCCAAACAAAAGCTGGTGTTTACACCTTTTCACAACTTTCTAATTATTTTCTGGATATACATTGTTTGGTTCAGAGATACAGGAAACTTTAAAGCTTCGAAACTGCAAAAATGCTCGGTTATATTTTGTACTGATTTGTATTTCTTAGCAATTTAAGAGAGAGACTGTTTTCCTCAAAAGGGATTAACACTGTATATGTTCATTCTTTGTAATCTCTATCTAATGAACCAACTTTTAGTTAGTAAAATTTTTGAAATTGAAAATTTATAATCTTCAATTATAAGGCTTGGGGTTCCTATTGCTGATCTCCCAATCTCTCCCCCTTGCCCTCACCCAAATTAACTAGTCTTCCCGGGAACAGGGTGAAATATTTGCAGTTATTGTTAGATTTTTTAGTGTGTCCTCTTATACTCTACGTACACATTATTTTTCACTATGGCAAACAATTATATAGCTGGTTCTGTCTATAGGAATTAGGAGAGGGGAAAAAGAGCATGCATTATAAAATATTATTATATTTTCCAAATATATCATTAATTAATAAATAAAATAATTATACGTTTTTCTCATGATCACAAATTAATATAGTAAATAATATGTTGCTAATTTTTCAGATCATTTATTATATTTATACACTGTAGACATAATATTTTTGAAAAATAATTTTTTAACTCTTTTCAATATTTTGGGATGGGAACTGTATCAACCTACATGTAACCTAACTATTAAGCTTGAGAATTGAGTCTACATACTGTCAACATGACTTAGCTGTTTATTCCCAGGAAATTTTTGCTCAGGAAAGATAAAACTATAAATAAATAAAAATCAATGCTTGCTTCAGAAAATACATACAAAAAAATTATGTGACACTGTTTAGATGTAATTCAAGATCTTCACTTTGCTGTGTCTACCAATCTGGAAGTCATATGTCACAGACATTTTATGATTTTAATTAGTCCCTTGACTCAAAAGAGTTACATTAAAGCCACTTGTGCCAAGACCCTGATGATATAAATAGCTCACTTCTGACTTCTACCTCCTTAGACATTGCTAAGATCTTTCTCATAAGGTGGCTTTTTCCCTGACTGTGATGACTTCTAGTAAGGTTAGCTTTTCTATATTAGCAGGTGATAACTTTGGGGAGTTCACCAAGCTCAGGGAACATTGGGAAATCCCACTGAGATCCATTAAGGCTTCCTCTGTACCTTCATCCAACAGTCTTGACTTAGAAATAGCATGCTCCACTGGGATGCTCCTCTCACTGAGTGCTCTCCAAGCAAGTGGGTCTCAGTAGATACAGGCACAGATTTCATTTCTTTGGGCTTCAAGTGTTCAGTTTATTTGACATCCCAGAGAATAGAATGCCTTTATGGAATCTTGGTTTTCTGATCAGATTTGAAATCTCTCATTCATAGCTGAAATTTACCTTGTGACTACAAATACTACTGCTTGTTTTTGTCCTTGGCAATTTATATTGCAAATCTCTAAGGAAAATTCTAGATTAAGGGGGGTGCATATAAACTCATTAAATCTGTCCTCAAAATAAGTTCTGTAAAAAAAAAGTTATGAGCACTTTCCTCAGTTGTCTTTGTAACTGATCTTGTTAGTTTTATCTATCTGCATTTGAGAAATTTGCAGAGCTCTTGATTGGTGATGGACAATCTGTTGGCTAATTTCTGAAGGCACATTTTTGTATGGCCACTGATTTTATATATATTATATATATATTTTATTGATTTTTTTTTTTAACAGAGAGGAAGAGAAAGGGACAGAGAGTTAGAAACATTGATGAGAGAGAATCATCTATCAGCTGCCACTTGCACACCCCCCACTGGGGATGTGCCCGCAACCAAGGTACATGCCCTTGACCAGAATTGAACTCTGGACCTTTCAGTCCACAGATCAACACTCTATCCATTGAGCCAAACTGGTTTCCGCTGGCCACTGATTCCTATGTCTGTTTAAATCATGGTGTGTCATTCACATTTAGGTCTTTAAGCCATAGAACTGTGTTTTATGTTGAGTGTGAAGCAAATATTTAATTTCATTTTTCTTCCATATGTACACACAGTTCTCCAGAACATTTATAGGAAACTGTCCTTTCTCACTGATTTGCAATGCCATTTTTCTCATATATTGTGTCCATATTTGTGTGGTTCATTTTCTTGGCTTTCATATATATATATATATATATATATATATATATATATATATAGTCTATTTGTTTAGCTTAGGACTATCACCATACTGTCCCAATTATTTTATATATAAAATATAAACAATTTGACTAGTATCTATGATGCACACTAACCACTAGGGGGCAGACACTCAATGCATAGGCATGGAAACATGGAACAGACTGAGGAATCTCAGAGGGAAGAGGGGAGGCTGGGAAGAGATTAACCAAAGATTTTATATGCATACTAGAGGCCAGTGCATAGATTAGTGCGCCCTCTCAGGGGATGTCGGACTGCCAGTTTCCATCCAATCCCTGCAGGCCAGGCAGAGGGACCCCAGTGGTGCACTAATCCATGCACAGTACCTTTAGTTTTTATAATAAGCCTTAATATATGTTAATGCATTCTTCTCTTCCTACCTTGTTTTTATTTATAAATGCCTTGACTATTCAGACTCCTTTCACTATTTTATATTAGATACATTAAAGAATAAAATTGTCAAATTTGACCAAAAGAGTAAGAATTTTTTTGGATGGCAATAAATCCATAAAATAATTTGGGAAGAATTAACATTTTTATAATATTTGGTATTCCTATTAAGAACTTGGTATATACTAGTATATTTACTAATGTCTCTCAGTTGTAATTGTCAATAAATAATCCCGTGTAAAATCAAGCTTGCTTGAATACAGGAATGAATGAGTGCATTAATGAATTCCACCTATGCCATTAGCCTCTAAAAGTTCAGATTATTACTCAAATACCCTAGTTTTCACTAGTGCTATTCATATGTTTAAATTCTGCATGGCCTTTAAATTGTAGACCTTTTAGTGTATTTCAATCTTTTGTTGTTGTTTTTAAACAATTGAATGAAAGAATAGTAAGGATAACAATTATTTCATGATTTTTTTTTTCAGTTTATATATGCATTTGTCCACACATGGGTTAAGTGTATGTTTGGGTTCCAGTGTGAAATGTATTTAAAGTAATAGACACCACTAATACAGGGCTTACTCTAGAGCACATGTGTCAAACACAAGGCCCACGGGCCAAATCTGTCCCGCCAGGCCTTGCAATGTGGCCCACACCGCGCTGTCATCACTGCACTCCGCTGCGTTTCCATCACAATGACAGTTTATGACTGTTCAGTAAACCATTCGGCCCGCGATTTAGGCTGGATTTTAGAATTTGGCCCCTTCTCTGATTGAGTTCGACACCCCTACTCTAGAGCAGGCATTAAGTGTTTTGCTTACATTTTATTATTGGTTGCAATGAAAAGTAAAAAATTTACATGTCTTTTGAGGTTTAACTTTAAATAGTTTTACTATCCCATGGTTTTATCTATTTCTCCAAACAAGTGAGGTTCAGGAATGAAGGTTTTGTATGACGTATTAAAAGGATTTACACAGATCTACCAACATGTGGGGCATTCAACAGGTTTTAGACAGTCATGAATGACTGCTGTCCACTATCTCCCTTTGTTTTCTCACTAGACAAGTTTACTTGGTCCAACAACTGCACCGATATCGTCTTTTCTAGAACATTTATTTAGTACATGAATAATCACTAAGCTTGATTTGTGAGGAACCTGAATCTAAAAAATAAAAGCATTGTGAAGAAAAAGTTACAACCAAGAAGTAAGAATATACCCTCCTTAGAATATTAAGGTTTACTCTTTTTTATTTTTAGGATCTTTCCTCTGGGATCCTAAGCAGTCACAAAACCAAAACAACAAACAAAAAACAAAACAAAACAAAACTAATATTAGAAAAAGCCTCTATCTGGTTTTAGATTCTTATAAAACCTCTAAAGTTACAAATGTGAGTGCTGATTTTTTACCTTAAAGGAAAGACTTCCTTAAAAATGTCACTTTTCTATGATTATAATGAAGGCAATTAGTTCATGCCTTTATTCCTATTTATATATTCAGGGTGGGCAAAAATAGGTTAATAATAATCCTATATAATAAAAGGCTAATATGCAAATTGTCCCATTGGGAGTTTGACCAGCTGGGATTTTGACCACTTGCTATGACGTGTGCTGACCACCAGGGGGTGGTGCAGGACAAAGGAAGGCCCTGATCTGCTCTGATCACCAGCCAGACCTAGCGACCCTACCCATGCATGAATTTCTTGCATCAGGCCTCTAGTAATAATATAATAAATACTAGTAATATGTAATGAATACTGTAAGAGACAACTGTAAACCTACCTTTTCCTATTTCTATATATGAATATGAAAGTGATTCTTGCTCTCATTTATTGGCTAATAATGTGTATAGGATCTGTATATAACACCATGTCACACAAAAAAATGCTATTTTAGCTTTAGGATAATGTGTTCCATGGTGATGATCTGGAGGTTGTTTGGACAGTATCATTCTAGTCAGGGGTATGGCCAAACTGGATATAAAGGCTTCTGGCTAGGATCTTCAGAAGCCTTGTCAAGCTTAGGAAGCCAGAGGTTTCCTGGCAGAAATCTGCATTTTGGCAACGTACTATGGATCACAGGAAACCTAAGAGCCATGCTTCACCATATGTTCATCCAGGAAGCTGTCCACCAAGGGGAGGCATGCATTTCAACTGAGCATGCTCAGAAGAAATGATTTGCTAAAGGAAATCATGAGCAAATTATCATCATTAAGTTACTGATAATTCAACATATAAATGTTAGCATCTATTGTGTGTCAAACATGGTTGTATTTTAAAATATATTAGTATTTGAAAACTTGACAAAAATATCTCTTTATGGACCTTATATTCTAGCATGAAAAATAGATTTTAAATAATAGTGAAAATAAGCAAATTAAATATATTAGAAGGTGATGGTTTTTATGAAAGTAAATAGAATAAAGTATTGATGTAGGTCATAAAGACTCCTCTTATTTTTTTCCCTTTGTCCCAGATTCGAACTTCTATTATCCTTTTCTCATTAGGACAAATTTTAATATGCATGTTCCATGTAAATAAGGTAGTATTGTTTTATGTGTTTCTAATTTACATCACTGTTGTTGGTCCTAATTTAGTCAGCTTCTCATAGTTTTAAAATTAAATATGCTTGAATTTTATCTATCTTGCTATATGTATATTCACTTATTTGCTTCTAACTGCTGCATAGTTTTTAATAGCATGCATATGCTGCATTTTATGCATGCACTTCTCTAATAATAGACATCTAACAATTCCCAGTTACATAAATAACAACATGCTGTAGATCCAATTTTCTAAGAACTTTAAAAAGATATATATCTAGGAATGAGATTGCTGGGCATAAAGATATTAAATTTTAGTAAATGGTATGAAATTGCTTTTCAGAATGGTTATACTGATGCATACCCTCACCATTATGCTCTTTCCAATTTGCCACTTCAATGGGTATAAAATGTTTTAAATTAGCATTTTTAAATTTTGAGTTTGAACTTTCAGACCTCCCTTTCTGTGAGTTTCCTATTAATATAATTTGCACAGTCATCTATTGTTTTGTTGTTGTTGTTGATTTAAGAAAATTATTTTTCCTCGCCTGTGTAACTCAGTGGTTAGAGCACATGTGTCAAACACAAGGCCCGCGGGCCAAATCCGTCCCGCAAGGCCTTGCAATGTGGCCCGCACCGCGCTGTCATCACTGCACTCCGCTGCGTTTCCATCACAATGACAGTTTATGACTGTTCAGTAAACCATTTGGCCCGTGATTTAGGCTGGATTTTAGATTTTGGCCCCTTCTCTGATTGAGTTCGACACCCCTAGAGGGTCCGCAGGCACACCAAAGGGTCACAAATTGATTCCTGTTCCAGGCACCTGGTAGTGATGAATGCCTAATGCAGCTAATTTTTCTCTCTCTTCCCCTCCCTCCCTGCCCTTCTCCCTCCTTACTTCCTTTCTTCTTTCCATTCTATCTGAAAAGCAAAGGAAAAGATGTCCTCAGGTGAGGATTAACAAAAAATAAAATAAAATAAAATAATTTGTATATCCTATAATCAATATTTTTTTCTTTTTTTTCTATTATCACTCTTCCTAAAGAGCTTTAAGATATTTTTTCTAACAGCCTTCACTCATGAAATTTTAATAGCACAGACATATTTTACCTGTTTATGTATTTCAAAATATCTGTGTTTTATATATTAAAAAGTATAATATGATTAGTAGTAAAATATTTATTACCTTTCACACAGTATGACCCCAACATGAGAATGCATGTAATAATGTTTTTATTTTAAAAATATCTTAGTTCTATAATCTCTGTTAATTTTTATCCAATTTTTTCATCTGCCTGTCAACCTTTTTAACCAGAATGCTTAATTTTGTAATACTGTACTGATTTTTGATCTTATGATTTATTCTTTTTAGTTCTTATTTAATGTATTTTTACACTTGTGTTTTAAATTTATTTTCTAATTTGTACTTCTATTTGATATATAAATTCTTCTTTCACATTTAGGTTATTAATACAACCAGCATACATTATGCTCATGATCTACTTTTACTTTTCTTAATTCCATAGACAAACTTTCTCAATACTGTTTACCAAGTAACCCAATGGTTGTGCAATATATATATATATATATTTTTTTTTTTTTTTCCATATGTATAAGGATTTATTTCTGAGTTATCTGAGGTTTTCTCCACATTAATCTATCATCTTTTGAATACTGTTTATTTTGTGTGTTTTTTTGTTTTGTTTTTTTTCTTTGTAATAGGTCTTAAAATCTGTTTGGGTAAATATGCACTGTAAGTCAGAGCTTGTAGAGTTATTCATAGAGTATAGCTTATTCCAAGTTTATGTTTTATAGAGGGTTTTTTGAATTCTTAGAGAAATCAGGTTAAATTTTGATGGAGGTGGCTTTGAATTTGCAAATTGATTTGGGATAATTTTTCTACTTATATGTTATGATTCCAACCTTGAATTCTATATATAACTTCATTTACATTTCTAATTAAATATTATCTTTATATTTTCTAAATAGGTAAAATTTAAACAAAATTCAAAAGGAAAAGAAAAAGTATATCCATTAAAATGTTTCCTCCTTCTTTTCTTCCATCCTTATTGGCAACTATCACTATTAGATATTCGTGTTACCTTTTTAAAGGATATGCACTTTAGTTGTAGGATGATACAGTATTTTTAACACCATATTAATATTATTATTGGGTTTGTGTGCCAATTAATTTTTGGAGGATCTTATTTCTGTCAAAGATCAATTAGTAAACATTTTAGTCTTTGGAAACCAGACAGCTTTGTTGCCCTTATACTGGAAAAATAACCAGAGTCATCTTCCATGCGTGAGTGTGGGTGTGTCTGATACAACCTTTCAAACAGCACAGTGTGCCATTTGACTCTCAGGCCTCAGTGTGCCCACCCCTGTTACATGGGTTATTGTTTGAATACACGAAAGATAATGATTTCTGAATATCAATTTTATATTTGGTCACCTCATTGAATACTTTCATTGTTGATAGTACTTTTTTTGCCATTCCCTGCATTTGTCAACCACACAATTATGTGACAGACAAATAACGATAAATTCTCTCCTTTATTACAGTTTTATACCTTAATTTTAGTTAATACCTGCAAATAAACACAAAATATGTGAAATAATAATGTTATTTCAAGCAGTCTTGTGGGATTACTTCTATAGTGTTTTCAGTAAGTGTGATGTTGGCTTTGGGAGTGAGATATAAGTTTATATTTGGAAGTTTAAATCTATTCCTAATTTCTTAGGAGTATTAATAAAGAAGAGCAGATGTAAAATTTGTCAAATATCTTTCCATTATCCATCAAAATAACATGTTTATTTAAATCTTGTAACATGATTAATTACAATAATAAATCCCCTACTATTGAATCATCCTTTCAGTCTTGGAATAAATCCACTTGGAATAGAGATTTATTTTCTTACAATAGTAGCTGGATCCTCTTTGCTAATTTATTCATGATTTTCACACCCATATAGTGGTAAATGATCTGTAATTTATCTGGCATTTTGGCATTAAATGATATTCAAATGATTTTAAATATTGGAAACTTTTCCTCATTGTATCTAGAGAATATTTTAAGTAGCTTTGAGATGATCTGTTGTTTAGTGACTTAATATAATTATTCTCTCAAAGCATTGCCACATGATAATATGTGGACACATTCTGCATTTTGCTTTAATTTTTGTTTGTAACAGTCTTGAACATTTTTCACTATGTTAGTTTCCATGTAATTTATTTATTTATTGTATTGTAAGGCAAATATAATATATATGTGTGTGTATATATATATATATATATATATATTTACACAAATATATATATATTTTTTTCTTTCATTGTTGAAAAGCAAATTATTCCCAAATTCAGTATTTTAAAACTGTAACAAACATTTATTTGTGTATTATTTCGGCAGAGAGGCTTAGCAGGGTGGTTTTGGCATGGAATCTCATGAAGTAGTCAGCATGTCAACCAGGCTGCTGTATCTGAAGCCTTGACTGGGGCTGGAGGATGAACTTCCAAGATAGCTGATTCTTACTTATCGCTGGCAAGCTGGTGAAGACTTTTGGCAGGAGGACACTTCTTCCCTACGTGGTCCTCTTCACAGGATGGTTGGTGTCTTCAGAACATAGCAGCTGGCTTCTTCCCAAATAGATACATGAGAGAACTCTATGGAAATCATTATTTTTTAGAACTTGGTCTCAGAAGTCAAATAACAGCTCCCCATCATAGTCTATTCCTTACAAGTGAATTACTAATTCTGGCTCACATACAAGAGGAAAGAAATTAGTCTTTACTTTCTAACGGGGAATGTTAAAGAAATTGCAGATATATTTAAAACCATTATAGTATACACTCTGTTTTATTTATTTATTTGTTTATTTATTTAATTTTAAATATATATTTTATTGATTCCAGAAAGGAAGAGAGAGGGAGAGAGAAATAGAAACATCAATGATGAGAGATAATCATTGATTGACTGCCTTCTGCATGCCCCCTACTTAGAATCGAGCCAGCAACCCAGACATGTGCCCTTAACTGGAGTTGATCCTAGAACCTTCAGTCTGAAGGCGGACACTTTATCCACTGAGCCAAACCAGCTAGGACTACCTTTAGAAGTTAGCGTACACCACTGGACAGCCGAGGTTTGAGTCTACTCCAGAGCTGATAAGGACCCGAAGAGCAAGTCTCTCACCAGTTTTAGACCAATATTACTTAATACTATGGACAAAGAACACCTTTCACTAAAGGCTTACTCTGTGCCAAACAAGATTATATGACTCAAGGCTACCTTGTGAATTTGTTAGAATCATTATCTCCATTTACTAATAGTAAACTGACGTTTAGGCATAATGAGTAACCTGATCAAGGTAATATGTACCTAATAAGTGTTGGAAACCAGATGACCACAGGCTACAATGCCTTTGTCAAGGGCCTTTCCTGATGACCTCAATGGAGTTATCTCCTTGCTTTGTATTTTAGTAGGTCGATATAATGTAGAGAAATACAACTCAAAGTTTAATGCATGTGTGAATCATGTAGAGAATTTTGTTAAAATGCAGGTTTTGTTTCAGGAGGTTTTCTGCAAGGTCTGAGATTCTGTGTGTCTGACCAGTTCCAGGTGAGACAGTGTTGCTAGTCCTAGGGCCCCACTCTGAGAGGCTCTATGGTTCTTAATTCTGAAGGCACAGAAAAATCACCTAATGATTGGTCCACTTCTGGAATCTGGGGTCGGGGGGGAGAGCCCTGGAACTGAACTCTGTAAAGCTTTCAAATTTTATTCTGGGTAACAGTGAAAGTCAGGAAACTCAGTTAAATTTTTATGTTTCATTTTCCAAATTTTCTTTTACTTTGCCCTAGCCAGTTTGACTCAGTGGATAAAATGTTGGCCTGTGGACTGAAGGGTCCAGGGTTTGATTCCCATTAAGGGCACATGCCTTGGTTGGTAACCTGAAGGGGGCATATAGGAGGCAGCCAATCAGTGATTCTCATCACTGATGTTTCTCTCTCTCTCTCCTCCCTTCCTCTCTTAAATCAATAAAAACAAATATTAAAAAAAATTATTTTACTTCAACTCATTTATGGCCATAGAAGCTCCAAAATTTTAAATGAGGTCAGAAGGAGGAAGTTAGAAGATTTATCTTAAAACTAATCTCAGGAGCTAGTAAAAAATGGAGGATAAGACTAAATTCCTCACTGTGGCTGAGCCAATGGGACAATACACTCTCAACTGTGGGGACAGGGCAGAGTGCGTTAGGAAGGGAGCACGCCGGTGAAGAAGCCTGCCCAGGTGATTGTGATGTAGCTCTCTCTTATTCCTGGCGCATCACAGGTACAGAGAATGAACGATGATTGCTTCTCAACTGTATGTAACATTTTGAGGTATTTCTCCAGTTTTGCTGTTTTCTACCCCCAAACTATAAACATCTCAAAAATGAGCTAGGGAAATCTTCTCAATGCTTCCTACCAAATGAAAAAAAAAAAAAATGTCTCAAGGTCTTATTCGCTGTGTGCTGTGTTAATGAATGAATTTACTTATTCAGCAAATGTTTACTGCACCAACAAATATTTTTTTATGTCAAACAAACAATGTGATAGACAATTAAAGGTGTAAGACACAATCCCTGTCCTGAGAGAGTCCCCAGTCTAGTTAGGGTAGAGTGGGGAGTGAGCATATGCTTTCTCTAAGAATGTATGTAAGTGTTTGAAGAGGTTTTCAAAGGATCCCAGAGGCTCCAAAGAAAAGCACCCAGCCTAGGAAATGTATCCTCAAATTAATTGCATAAGTAGGTATAGGTTCTTAACCCAAGAGATGTGGCTCTATAAGTCAAAATACATCTATGTAACTCTTCTTGTTCAGTGAATTTCATTCACTGTTCACATAGCTTGTAAGACACCTTTTGGTAGCAAAGGAGAATTTTTTTTATTATTTTTTTTGTAAATGTTTCGGCATCATTAAATATAGGCCACCTGTGCATACTTCTGTGGGAACATAAAATGCTTTTAATTGGCAGTTTTATCTTTAAACCCCTTTGGAAGCCTAAATGGTTTTAAAATTATACATGAAGTCTGTGGAGTTGGTACATATTTGCTGCAGATGAAACAAAATAAAGCAAGACAAGCACATCTCTGATATATACTACAGAGCTAATGAGGGCGGCTTCTCCGTTTGCACTTCGGGTTAAAGCTATTGGGCCAGCCCACTTTTTCTAGCCGCCTGGAGCGAAAGCTGCTTCATCATATATTGGAAGTAAATTGTTCCAGGGTCACTATTTCTGAATCCCTATGCTGTAGGAAAATCTATTTATAGAACCTGGGGATCTGTGCTCTCCCTCTCTATAAACATCAGCACAATTTCAGAGATGTGGGGCTCTGTGGTTGCCTCTAAATATTTGGTGGTCGCCCTTTAGTTTTTGTTATATTAAGGTACATTGGCACTTAATGGTTAACTAGAAAAATACCCACCCAAAAAATAAAATAAAAGTTTAAAGAGCCCTTCACTGTACTATGTACCAAGGATATATTTTCACATCAATATATCCTGCCTTAACTCACGGTGAAAAGCTCGCGCTGAAATTGCCACAGACCATACCTAACCTTTGACCCATCGGTGGGTGCTCCACGCTGTGGTCTCTGTGAGCAGGGGAATGAAGCTGCTTCATTTCTGAGCCAGGAAGATCAGGCCTCCAATGATAAGAGTGAGTGAGGGGTTGGGGCGATTTTCTGAGGAATTCAGACCCAGTCAGTCTGTCTCCAGTTGTCAACAAAACACCTAGCAATGCTTACCTTACTGTTCAAAATATTCAACCATGTCGTATGTGAGCTCTTCCCTTCTGATGAGTGTAGCTGCCTGCTAGCCTTATGAGAAGTTTCGCAGTTTCTCTCCATACCAGTTTTGAGGGGGTCCCCTTTTACTCTTTGGACTAGGCCAGTGGCCGGCAAACTGCAGCTCACGAGCCACATGCAGCTCTTTGGCTCCTCGAGTGTGGCTCTTCCACAAAATACCTGGGCGAGTCTATTTTGAAGACGTGGCGTTAGAAGAAGTTTAAGTTTACAAAATTTGGCTCTCGAAAGAAATTTCAAATGTTGAACAGTTGATACTTGGCTCTGTTGACTAATGAGTTTGCAGACCACTGGCCTAGACTGCATTATGACCCCCAAAGGATGCCCATGCCTTAATTCTAGAACCTATGGATATGTTGTCTTACATGGCAAAAGGGTCCTTGCAGATGTGATTAATTACAGGTCTAATGATGGGCAAGTACGTGAGTTCCCAGGTGGGCCCCGTATAATCACTAGGACCGTTGTAGGAGTCGGGGAGGATCGACGTTAGTAGCAGGACTTGAGGGGAAGAAGCCAGAAGCTGGAGTAACAGTTTCCAGAAGCTGAAAAAGGCAAGGAAATGAATGGTCCCTCAGAGCCTCCAGAGCCGTCCCTGCTGACGCTTGGACTTGAACACAGCAAGGCTGATTTGGGGTTTCTTAGCTCCAGCAGTAAGGTAATACAATGATGTTATTGTAAGTCTCTAAGTTGGTGTTAACTTGTTATAGCAGTAATAGGGAGCTAATACAAATGGATAGTGCAATACTCAAGTAATGTGTATTAAATGAAGTGAAAGAATGAATGTTAAGTCAAAAAACTAATATAAAAGTAGCCTGGGAATAGCAATAACTTTCACCATAGCCTCACTGTAACTATCACCGTGATCATGGAAACAGGAAACAAAACTGTCCGAAGGGACTCTCCAAACCTCCCGTTAAGTTCTCAGTTAATCCCTCTTGAGGGGCATAAAAATAGGGGTGAGGTTTCCCTCCTTGCAAAAGAAGTAAGGAACAAATGTACACTCTGAACACTGAATGTTTACTGTTTAATGTGGAACAGAGAAATTGGCAGAAATTGGCAGAAAGTGTCAGCATACCTTTGATCGTTTTCTTGTGGAGACTATCAAAACTCAGAGTCGTGTCTGACTGACAAATTCTACATAATGAAGTAACTTACAGTGTGATTCTGCCTGTTTTCAAAGGCTGCGAATGTGGCTCGTGTTGCTGGAAGAAATGTAGCTCCTTCAGATGAAACAGACTTGTCACGTGAGGGGTTCAGGCGGCTTCTTAAAGCCTATTCCTTTGTTAAGCAGTTTTATTAAAGTGGACGTTCTATTGCATTACTATAGCAACATTTCTAGAGGTATTTTTATTTATAAAATAAAACTCTTTAATGCAAATTAGTAACTGAATTTGTGATCCATCCCAAACTTGCCCTAAAAGCGCTATTTACACTGTTTAAAACTAAGTGCACAAGGCTTAGGATAAAACAAATTTTAAGAAATTAAAATTTATAGGATAAAACTTAAATTTTAAGAAATGTGTTTATTCTCTTCAAGTCATAGATTACCTCTTCTCTCTAAAGCAGTGGTTCTCAACCTTTCAAATGCCGAGACCCTTTAATACAGTTTCTCAAGTTGTGGCGACGCCCAACCATAAAATTATTTCCGTTGCTACTCCATAACTGTAATTTTGCTACTGTTATGAATCATAATGTAAATATCTGTGTTTTCTGACTGTCACGACCCACAGATTGAGAACCACTAGCAGGGTTTCCTAAGGCCATCGGAAAACACAGATATCTACATTACGATTCATAACAGTAGCAAAATTACAGTTGTGAAGTAGCAACAAAAATAATTTTATGGTTGGGGGTCACCACAGCATGAGGAACTATATTAAAGGGACGCAGCATTAAAAAGGTTGAGAGTCACTGCTCTAAATGAGTCAGGACAGCAGCTTGGTGGTGCTATTTGCACAGCCAACAAACCAGTGAAAGAATTCTTATCAAAGCATGCTGAGTGCTTTTCATAGGTAAGAGACCAAAAAGCAGTTTCTCATATATTTTTTTTATAGGATTACATGCAAATTAATTAAACCCTATGCTATCAATGCAACTCTTTGTTTATAAACCTGAAATGATCAGAATGGAGAAGTTTTCATCTATTGCTTTTATGAAAACCTTTTATGGAAAATTCAAAATGCATGCAAAAGTATAGAGTGTGCTATGATATTGCCATTTCTAGGGTGAACACCCTGCAGCTGGTGGTCTGTCTTGTTTCACATAGTATCCCCCTTTCCTAACTACACCCGACACCCTAGACACCTGCTTTCCAGTCTAGACCCATTGGATTTTGTTCAGTCAAATTGCTTCAAACTCTTCAACTAACGTAATGATCAGTCAGGACTAAGAATTCCTTCTTTAAAGAAACTTGTCTTCTCTTGATACTGATTTTTATTCCCCCCCCCCCCCGTTATTTTGTTGTTAACCGCACTATTGTTCTCCATATTATTTAATTTCTTCTTTTGAATACCAAACCTGATAAACTTTTAATTGTGCATGACTTTAGAATAGTCTCATTCTGTGAACCTGGATCGAGTTCCTCATTTTAGGATCTCTGATGATGAAATTATGCAATGGGTTCTAATATATTATTGCCTCTTGGTAAATATTTTATACCTTTTTCCTCTCAACCTCTGCTCCTGCACCATCTCCAACATAGTGCAGCGTCGTTTCTAGTCAGGCAGAGAGAAGATGGAGTTGGTGACCCTTCCCAAATTTGCTCTCTAAGGGGTGAGGGTTTCAAAATTGCAGGAGAAGTAACAAATGTATACTCTAAACACAGGATGTTTACTGTTTAAAGTGGAACAAAGAAATTGGCAAAACTTCTGAAGGTGTCAGCATACCTTTGGTTATTTTTCCTGTGAATCACAGTCTTGTTTTTGACTGACAAATGCTACATAATAGATTAGAGATCTGAAAACTGACCTCCATTATTTTCCTCCTAGGATAATTTCAATTTGGCAAACATTGTATTCTAATTGTTAAGGGCCTTTATTTCTACCCATTTGTCAACTTAATGTCATAATATTACTTCTGTTGATAACAATAGTCAGAGTGCAGTCCATGTATCCTGACAACTCTGAGAGGCGTTATTAACACCTGCAATTTATAGGTAGTAAAACCAAGGCAAAGGGCAGCTAAGGCATCTAAGAGTGTCTAAGCCATGGGCCCCAGGCGCTCTGTCCAGGAAGCTGGAGGGAAGGACACCTCCGCTTTTGGAGCCAGGCGAGCTGGGGTCAAACCCCGATGTTGCTAGTTGGTACCTGAGATTTTGAGTCCCTAGACATTTCTAAGACTCTGTTAAAATATATCTGTAAAATGAGAGTAGCATTGATAAAAATTAATTGTGGGGCATATTAAAGTGCTTTGTACAATGTAATTGAGGAATCATAGCTATTTCTGTTCATTGTCCTTTCTCCTCTGCTTCTATGCCCTCTCTAAAGCATTCATGGATTTTGGGGGGAAATTAGTCTTTTTTCTGTCATGCTTGGAAGCAGTTATCACTAACCCAAGGAGCCTGCAACCCCATCATTCCCCATACACCCTCTCCTCCTCATTCACAACGTTTCTGTAACAGTGTGCACAACACAATTAGAATACAATATACTGAAGTGAATTCAGATACTTAGCAGGGCCTATCTGTTTTTGTTAATGATAATATTCTCTTTATGGAGAGCATTATCTTACAGTTCAGGCTTTAATGGAGAATTACTATTCACATTTAAACCCCCTTAATGCTACACTGGGAGCAAAATCTTTTACTATTAAGGCCCTCCCTTGCTTATACTATACAGGCCTCCTTGAAACAGTTTTAAGTAAAATTTACATTTGAATGACACCTTGATACATGTAGCAGAAGCTGATAAGCACATTTCCCAAACAGATTTACTATGCCAAAAGTCTTTAGATCTAGAAAGTCTGAAGAATAACTGGTGAATTGCGAATTTAGCAAAAGTGTCTGGCTAGATGAACTTGGACAAGTCTGCAGGATATGCTTTTTCTTAATAATCAGGTGTTGAGAATAGATCCCTTCCAGTCTTGCTAAAGGTAGACTTAGGTCCTCACAGCTTTTTCCCAGGTGTGCAAGTAAAATTGTCGATGTAAGGTGGTCTCCCTCTATCTGGTCCACAATCCAAAAGCCATTGGAGTTAATGACATACATTCTTTATGTGTTAATGCCAAAAAAGAATGGAGCACAGGTATATGCAGTTCCCAGGCCTACCTCTTACAAATAGCTTAAAACTGACTTTAGGTGCCAATACTTTGCTCATGATTTAGAAATAGAAGCCCAAGGGGATAGAATGAGAATGTCTTCTTTCTGGATAATTCCACAACTACTAGTCTTTAGGATGTAGAGTAAAACTTAATAGTGCTCAGCAGGGATAGTGATTGTTTTCTTAACAGGAAAAAGGAGAACATCTCGCCTTCATCGTTGATTCCTAATAGACATTTCAGTAAATTCTCTTGATGGAGGTTAGGAGTAGAGTAATCATGGTTTTCTAGAAAAACCTTCAAAAAGGGGTTTGTTTTTTTCAAGTTTGATAGTTCTTTTTTTTGTTTGTTTCATTTCCTAAGTATTTTCAAACTGCAAAACATGCTAAGATTATATTAACATTTCTTTGGGGGGAAAAAAGTTTTATTTCTATTGCTTGTAACTAACTATGTTCAAAAGTGAAACATTTTAAGAATATATCCAACAATAAAGGCTTAGTGTATATAGCAAAAAGATGAGAATTATAGGCATTGTGTTTAAACCAGCAAATATAATATGTATTCCAAAGTCTACTTTAACTAAACTGTATTTCATTTGAAATGTGAGCACATAAACGATTTGCTTTTCTCCCCCTTATACTGGTGATTACAGCAAAAGTATGGTAATAAAAAAAAGTACAGTGCTGCCCCAGATGATGTGGCTTGGTGGTTGAGTGCCGACCTAGGACCAGAAGTCATGGTTGGATTCTTGGTCAGGGCACATGTCCAGGTTGGGGGCTCGATCCCCAGTGTGGGGCAATCAATGGTTCTCTCTCATCATTGATGTTTCTCTTCCTCTCTCACTGACCACCAGGGGACAGCTCCTGCATTAAGCATCTGCCCCCTGGTGGTCATTTTGTGTCATACTGACCAGTCATTCTGGTCATTCTGGTCATTCCATCTTAAAGGTTGCTTAGGTTTTTATATATATAGATAATTAAATATTTTCCTCTTCTGAAAGCTTCTGTTAGTCAAGTTGAACAAATTTAACTGCCTACTTTGCACCCATTCGCTTTTTAGTCATCATATACAATACCTCATTGGATGAGATAATAGTATAAGAATTTAAACTTGAATGGCTCAGAATTATACAACTAATTACCTTCATCGTCAATTACAGTGACTAATTGACACAGCTCTGTTAGCATGACCCATGGTGCCAGCAGGAGCAGCAGGCATGCCCACAAACTCTTAGGAGCTAGCTAATTAGGGAAAGTGTTTTGATTAAAATTATCAGACAGGTTATATTTGGAATGAAGTGAGCCATATGCAGGCCAGGGCCTCTTGCTGGACACTTGAGAGAAACTGAAATATTTTATTTTTGTGGTTATTAAACATATTTTTTCTAGCTCCATATCATACACATGTGAAAAGAATAACATATACATTTATTATATGGAGAAGACTGGCATGTGAGGGTTTATTACTTGCATTTCTCAGTGCCAAGTACCAGATATTTGTTCCACTCACTGTAGGAAAGCAGGTGCAATCCTATATAATAAAATCCTAATATGCAAATCGACCAAATGGCAGAATGACCGGCAGAATGACCGGTCACTATGATGTGCACTGACCACCAGGGGGCAGACGCTCAATGCAGGAGTTGCCCATGGTGGTCAGTGTGCTCCCACAGGGGAGCACTGCTCAGCCAGAAGCCAGGCTCAGCCAGAAGCCAGACTCACTCGCCTCCGTGGCAGTACTAAGGAGCAGCGAGCAGGCAGGTGGTAAGGAGAGAGGGATCCCGGACTGTGAGAGGGATATGACAAGTGGTCATCCCCCAAGGGGTCCTGGACTGTGACAGGGCACAGGCTGGACTGAGGTACACTGCTCCCTCCCCCTCTCCAGTGCATGAATTTCATGCACTGGGCCTCTAGTGTTGCTATAAGCCTATGAGTCAAGAGTCAGAAATATTCAATAAAGAGCATAATTGCCTTGCAAGTAGGTTTACAATAATATGCCTAGACTTGTGAGCCACAGGTTGACTAATGCGTCTTCAAACTACAGCCCGCGGGCCACATGCGGCCCGCAGAGGAGTCTGATCCGGCCCGCCAGGTTCTGTCATCACTGCACTCCGCTGCGTTTCCATCACAATGACAGTTTATGACTGTTCAGTAAACCATTCGGCCCGCGATTTAGGCTGGATTTTAGATTTTGGCCCCTTCTCTGATTGAGTTCGACACCCCTAATCTAAACAGTATACAAAGGGAAGAGGTTCTACAATTACCTGTAAAATATGTATACATATAAGTTTAAAAAGAGTGGAACAATTATTATAATATCCATTACCCCAACCCAGAGGTCCTGTTAATTTATAAAAGATATCATTTCCATATAGAAATAACATAAGAATTATGGGTAATAATTCTGTATTTAGAAATTCTGTGTTTTGGAAATTAGTTTCAAGCAAATAAGCTTGAAATTTTCATTTTAGTGGAATATCCATGTGTTTCTTCATGAAACTAAATGTAAATTATATTTGAAAGTGTGAATAAACTATTTATTCAAATTAGCAAAACACTTCATATAAGTTGTTCTTCCCTGAGTTCTTCCACTGTGATTGTTTTCATTTCAAAACATAAATTGATCCAAGTTCACGTCAGGGCTTCTGATGAGCCTTTTCAACTGCAAAGCTTTTTGATTTTTGTACTTCACTTGGAATATTTCTCACAAAGTCTGCATACTTATGTAAAGAACCTGCCATCTCTTCACATTTCTATACCTCCCCAACTAAATTATGAAAATAAAACAAATGGCAATACTTTCCCTTAATATTCAAAATTATTGGACACTTTTCCTCAAGAGAGTAGAGTATTGTTTATCATCAAATACATAAGCCAGTCACCAAAGAGGAAAGGCTAAAACAGTGGTCGGTAAACTGCAGCTCTCGAGCCATGGTTTGCCGCCGTGTTGACTAATGAGTTTGCCAACCACTGGGCTAAAAGTGCATGACTTCTAACTTACCTCTAATTTTTACTCTTATTGGCCTTTACCTTTTATATTTTTTCACATTTTCTTCAGTCAGTCATTTTTTTCCAATAGCCATTCAACAGGACTAACTATTTCTAGGCATGATGTTAGGCACTAGAAATAGAGTGGAATGAGAGCAGATTGGGAGGAGAAAAGTGACAGGAATAAAGAAGGCATGTCCCTTCTTGGAATGCCCTGTTCTAATGAGCTAAGATAAAAGTAAAATACAGTGAGAGTAGCACTGCTAGAGAAGGAAAGTACAATTTATAAGTAAATTAAAAGAAACAATTGGGTTTTGAGGGATATGACCCCATCTTCATAACTAACTGTGCTTTTGGGATATAACCTCATCTTCATAAAGAAAGCAACTTTGAATTGGGTCTTCAATGATAAGGACAACTATAAATCATTTTAGGATAATTGCTAACCATCTTGGCCATTCCTCATGCTCTAAGCTTTTTTTTTTTTTTTTTTTTTGTCTTTTTTTCTCCATCTGCCATCTCCATCTCCCTCTTGATAAAATCAAGAAGAAAAGAAAAACAATTGTATTTCACAAGCAGGATCTTCTAGAAAGGAAACTCATAGATGTCTTCTGGATTAATAAATGGTCTTCTTCCTCTCATGCTCCCTTGCTTTGCTCTCTGTAGAGGTATATTCCCTCTAAGGGATGACCAATTTAATAAAACAACCCTGACAAGTATGTTATTCAAATCTCTTTATGCACAAAATACTTGTTTATTTGGTGTCACAAATGTTATGGGAAGAAAAGATCTCTTGAACAATGAAGTATTTACTATTGTGTTAACTTAAAGATCTTTAGAACCGAAAGTCAGAATGAAAATCTAACTTGGCCTCTTACTTTCTACATGCCTTAGTATTTTTAATTTTATTGTCATTTCTAGAGAACAGATTAAATGTAACTGGCAAACAATTTGTGCACTTAAATTGTATTCTAAAATACCTTGTTGAAAGTTAATAATGTTTTCCTATAACTCAGAACCATTCACCATACTGAATAAGCCTTTTCTGCATGGAGAGATGCATGATAAAGAGAAGGGTCAACTCCTCAGCTCATCCAAGTCATTTTTTAAATAAAAAAAGATACTTATTTTGTGTTATTTTGGGGCACCTGGGCTAAGAATCTCACTTCGTTTTTTTCAGAAGCAAATAAAATTCTATGCCTGACTTCCAAAGTCAGGATTTCAATACTACATGTAATCATTATTCATTCTGTCATTTGCATTCTTACAGTAGTGATAGTCTTGGCCCATAGTCATGGTTCTGCGCCACAGAACATTTGGCTTCAATTAAAACACATTAAATTGCAGTGGAACACCTATGACTGTCCACTTCTTATTGTATTGTGAAGACCTATGTTCTAGGCAGGAGTTGAGGAAAGCAGGGGGTTAGTGGCTTTAGAGTTAGACATCTACTGCTGCATTGGTGGGTTTGTGTTTTTGTGAGAACCTTCCCAGCCTTTCCACTGGTCAGACTGCATGCCAGGAAGTCAGTTCCATGCAGGAGTTTTGGGGCTTCTGGTTGCAGTGGCTTGGAGACCTCTGTTAGGGAAAAGTGTGTTTTCTTTTTACAGTAAGGGAGTGGCTCATGAAGGTGCAGGAAAAAGATCACAGCAAACCTTATGGGGACTAAAAAGCTGCCTTGGAACCCAGAATTCTTGCTGTACGTTTGTTTTTGTAGATAGTTGGAAGAACAATGTAAAACACCAAACTCACACTGTTTAACTGATAACATTCCACATGCCTCTTAATAATCTAGGTGTTTTCAGTCATACACCTTGCTTTGTTCTCATCAAGTTTAAGTACTATGAATTCTCATCCATTCATCAACTAAGTATGCATGGAACAACCGCTTTCTAGTTATTTTTGCCAAGTGCTAAAAATGATCCAAGCTGAGTAAGTACTTGTGTTTAAATTGCCCACAATCCAGTGAGGCAGCTGAGTGCAGAGTCAAATTCTTAGAAATAGGAGACACGCTGGTGATTGTGTTTGCATAGCAACTTTTGTAAGTTCTTCCCTAGAAGCAGTGTTCAGCTTGAAAGATGAACAAAATGGGAATGTAAGGATCCAAAAGGCTTCTCAAGTTTTAATATGTAGTGGTTCTATTATCACTCAATCCATATTATTTTTAATTTAAAATAAAATTTATTTATTTACAAATGAGTGGGGTTTTTTCTTGTTTTAGTTTGTTTGTTTGTTTGTTTGTTTTGTTTCGTCTTGTTTCCCCATGGATAGGTTGTTATTTCTGTGTGTTCATCATTTTGTGACTGATTTTTTAAATTATTTCCATGTAGTGAGAGAATCTGGTCTGTAGGATTTCAGTCACTGAAGATTTATGAAGACTTCCTTTTTGACAAAAATCTGGGCCAATTTGAATAAAATTGCATATGGTAATTTTATGGACATGTTCTCTAATGTCTGCCCTCAAGTTTGTCTTGATTCTTTTGTTCTGGCATTGTCCTCCAAACTTCATTAAAACACATCTTGTCACCCACCATCTTTACATTGCACGTGCAATGCACACTTTTGTCTCCATCTGGTATGACTTACCAGCGACAGGTCAACATCATTCCCTCTCTGAACCACTGTTTTCGTTCGGATTTTTGAACCCGACTCTAACTTCATGGCCCACTAGCAGCTCCTTTCATTCTATGCTCACTTCTTTTCATCCCCCAATCTCTAACGGTTAGAAATGTCCGAGGCCTCAGTCCTTGGACTTCTTATATTTTCTAACTACACTCACTCCTTTGTCATCTGATTGTGGGGCTTTTTAGTGCCACCTATGTTCTAATAACCTGTTTACGACTTCTGTATCTTCTACCTTCAAATATATCCATGTTCTCACCATATTTTTGCCACCTCCATGGCTTCTACTCTAGTTCAATGCAGTCAAGTGTTTTTTTTAGGTTGTTGCAATAGCCTTTCCTCTGCTTCTGACTTGAACTCCTCCCCTCCCAGTCCCTTTTCGACATTTAGCCAGAGTAGTCCTGTCAGTTTTCTATTCAGTAATTCTATATATATGCTTTCCATCTCATTGGGAGTCAAAGCCATGTGCCCAGCTCCTAGAATAATACTTTTCTTCTTATGACTCTCTGACTTCCTTTCCTAATGCACTTTCATTCAGTCTACCTCCCATCCCTCACACTAAAAACAAAACAAACCAAAACAAACAACAAACAAAGCCACAAAAATCTGGACCACTTGCTATTTTTAAATAATCTTGTCTCCTCAGTAGCTGGTTGCTTGAGAGATGAAGTAGCTCTAATGTCTTTGTTTTCAGGGTGGATGCAGCTCCATGTTTTCTGAGGGGTAATGAGACTTGGGGTAGGCTTGGAGGCTAAGGAAGCCTTGAATACCAAGCTGTATCCACCTATAGTTTTGCCCCGCTAGTTTTTGCAGGGAAGATGTGATGGAGTAGACAGCCACAAGAGGGCACTGTGATACCTCTTTGTGATGAGCTTTTCAATGTAGGCTTGAAAGAAGCTTGGGGACAACAGCTTTAAAAAACCTAAACACAGAGGAATAGTTTGCTGATGTTAATAATTTTACTTTACTTTGGAAATACATAGGATAACAAAGAATGTGTTGTATGTGGAATAAAAAATCACAAAGGATATCAATAGAAATTACACAGGTAAAAGATACACAACATCCCTTAAATGCTATGAAAATATATTAACCCTACCTTATACTTTTGAAACCTCTCATAAAAATGACAACAAGATAAAATTTTTCACCTGTCATGTTTTTAAGAAGCTAAAATTCTGCATATACAAGCAGTCTTACAGATTGTTGGAAGGAGCAATAATTTGGTTTGATTATCAAGGAGGGAATTTGGTAATATATTTGAAAGTTGTAAGTTCATTTACCTTCGACCTCTCTCATTGTCAAAAGAATGCCTCTTACCGATGTACTACTTAGATACTAGGTTACATAAGCAAGGTATTACTGTTGTTTTGTTTTTGTTTTTCATTAAAGCATTTTAATAATAGCTAAAGTTTGAAAATATAAATGTTGGGGGAGTCTTGTTAAATAACTTATGATTATATCAGAACAATATAAAAACAGGCAGTAGAATATAAACAAGATGCTGTTTATTTACTAATATAAAAAGTCCTTTAAATTATTTTAGGTGAATAAAAGCAAGGCCCATAATAATGGATAAAGCATGCCATCTCTCTTTTTACTTATGCTTTAGGAGTAAAGGATAATGTATATATATTTGTCTTGGCAGAGATTTTACCAGGACACAGAGATGCTGGTAAATGTAGTCTTATTGAGGGTGAGAAAGTAAGACTTTGTCCTATATGCCAGATGAAATGCAAATTCATTTCATATTCATAAAATAGATAGATAGATAGACAGACAGACAGACAGACAATTCCATGGGGAAACTTTTTGCTTAGTCCTTGAGAAAATATTGGCAAATCATCTGGTAACTCATTCAAATGCATCGGCTATAGCACATGTGTCAAACACAAGGCCCGCGGGCCAAATTCGTCCCGCCAGGCCTTGCAATGTGGCCCGCACCGCGCTGTCATCACTGCACTCCGCTGCGTTTCCATCACAATGACAGTTATGACTGTTCAGTAAACCATTCGGCCCGCGAATTAGGCTGGATTTTAGATTTTGGCCCCTTCTCTGATTGAGTTCGACACCCCTAGGCTATCGAAAGGGGTTTGTAGTCATAGTTACCAGGTTAGTCTGTAGGTTCCCAGTTGCTTAAAATCAATTAAGAGGAGTCCTGGCAGCTTTGAAATGAATCAGGCAAATTTCCCAGCTGGGCTGTCCCAGGGAAAAGTTGCAGAGGTGCCTGGATTTTCTTTTGGGACCACTTTTTCTTCTTTGGCATCTTGACTTTCCATGACAATCTTATTCCCCACCTGATATTATTTGTCACAGATTGATCCGCCCTTTTGGTGAAGAGGAAACACGTTATTGAGCCTTTTTCTTACTTGGTAATGGAGGTACTCTGGTAATACATACATAGTCATTTCTTCACATAATGGTTATTGAGTATCGACTATGAATCTGGCACCAAACCACCTTCTGAGGATACAAATCTCTGAGACGTAACCTTTTCCTTCTTCAAAGAGCTCGCAGTCCAATAGGAGGATGGCAGAGTGCAATTGCTTTGAAGAGTGATGTGTGCCTTGGAAAACCAAACAGGGGCTTCTCTCCTTTTCCTGAGAGAGGGTCAAGATGGAATTATTTCACATATTAATATTTTAAAATATGAGTAAAAATTCTCTAAGCAAACAGAAGTTGGGATGAGGGAGGGGGCGATTATTCTTAAGCAGAGGGGAAAAACATTTATGGAAGTCAGAGATTTGAAAAAAAAACAACACCACAATAATATGGTCTATTAGAAAAAGTGCTGGAGAGTTTAGTGTGACTAGTGTATGTTTGTTGATTTATGTTTGCATTTTGAAAGGAATTACTGCCATTATTGCAACTATTATTAAGTACTTCTTAGTAATATGTGCTCTAGTACATTATGCTATTTAATCTTAACAATAAAATGGAAGTACTTATTATTATCTCCATGCTGGAGATAATGATACTGAGAAATAGAAAAGTTAATTGATTTGTCCAGAGCAGTGGTCTGCAAACTCATCAGTCTACAGGGCGGCAAACCGCAACTCCTGAGCTGTACATGGCTCTCGAGCCGCAGTTTGCCGACCACTGGTCTAGAGTGACACATGTAGGTAGAGCTAAGACTCAGATTAACATCTGATTTCCAACCCTGTCCTCCAAAGTATGAAGGAGAGTGTTTGCTACATCTGTGCTCCTTTCAGATTCATATTTTACCTTTCTCCGTCCTAATCTCTAACACTGGCCATGAGCCTGATGTAGCTCATCAACAGTCTTCCCTGCACTTGGGATTCCAGTGTGGCTTGTCCCAGAGGGAGTATAGGCAGAAACCCAGAGGAAAAGGAGGAGATTCGAGTGTTAGGTCCTGGACTCCCTTATATCCTGTCATCTGTGCTGCCTGGGACACCAAGCTCCGGCCACTGCTTACCTCTAGGAAGCCTCTCACCCTGTCTGAGACCTAAAGGCACCTCTGCTTCCTGTCCTTGTCCTTACAGGCATAGGGTGATAATGTCTTCATTAGACCTTCCCTTGTGATTTCCCTACCTGCATCCCGCCATTTTGTAAATAGCTTCTTTATTAAACTCTTTTCAATGTATCTTTATTTGAAAGCACTATCTGACTTGAGTTGGCACCGGATCAGCATTTAAGAAATCATCATTGTTATTATCTAAGGGAGAGTGGATGAAAGTTGCGTGCGGCACAGAAATGAAGGGGATAAATTGGATCCCAAAATGATTTGAGAGAGATCTGAACGATAGAAGAGAGCTACAAGGAAAGAACAATATTCTTTAGTATTCATTTTTATATTAATTCCTCACCTAAGGATATTTATTTATTGTTGGCTTTTTGTTGGTTTTGAGAGAGAGAGAAAGAGAGGAGAAAGAGAGAGAAAGAAAGATTGATAAGAGATAGGAACATCAATTGATTGCATCCTGCATGTGCCATGATCAGGAATTGAACCTGCTACCTTTTGGTGTATGGGAGGACAGTCCAACAAACTAAGCCACCAACAAGGGCAAGAAAAATATTCATAAGGTTTGAGTTCTGTAAAGGAGTTCAAGTGAACCTACATTGCGCCTTTCACATTATATTGCACAGAGGAAAACAGACTAAATGATTCACATTTTTATGATAGTTCCTAACTGGCATTAAAACACAGTTAAGGTCTAAGTGTGATGTACATGGAGCACATTACTCATTCATGGAGGTGGGGAGGGGCATTGGTGCCAAGTATCTGATGGTGATTCATCAACACGTGATGAATATCAAGTAGGCATGACAAGAAGTAAGAGCATACCCTGGCAGTTGGCTCATGCAGTGAGGTGTATCAGCCTGCCCATCTCAGTTCTGAGGTTTCAGGGAGGCAGTCAGCCTCAGGCGTTCAGGGAGGCACAGCCTCAGGAAGAATGTCATCCACTAGTAGGATCCCTGCTATGAAAATCAGTCCAGAGTCCAACTCCAGAACCTGGAGAAGGACAGAGGCAAAGGGAGAAGAGGAACTGGTGGACAAAGAACAAGGCTGGCGTATGTCTGCATTCCTTGAGTGGTTGCTTAAACCGCCCCACTGTGCAGCAGACTGGAGCAGGGCTGAGAGCACTGAAGGTCACGTGGCTCCAAAGGTGGGAAGTGAGAGTCCCTAACACAACCCATGCACACAGGCAGCCAGCGGTGAGTTTCTGCCACGCCTACGCTTTCATCACGTGGTCAACATGTCTATTCCCCATTATGTTTCAAAGCAGCAACACGATGGTGCCTTTGAGGAAACTAGGCTATCGTCATGTGTTTCTCTCAAATTGTGGGACATAAAACAGGGCAGGCATAAAACCAGTGGCATTGCATTATTAAATCCTCCTTCCCATGAGATTCCTTTTCATGGTAAAAAAAAAAAAATAGTTGGTGGGAGTTCAGAAAATGAAATATTTTCAACATTAGCTTCTCTCTGGGGTTTAAAAATATATTTAGACTTACAGTCTCTAGGATCCATACATAGAAAGTGACTTCTTACATTAACACATCAATTACTTACACCAAATGGATAAGAAGGATTGCACTGAAATAATAAATAACCTTTTATAAGGAACACTTTAGAGGAGATAAAATATAGATGGTCTCTGAGTTATACAGGTGCTGTATTAATCATTGAGGTGTAAATTATAGAGGTGAAGAGTTTACGCTTCTCTCCTTTGTGTTGAGCATTCTGATAAATGAATGTCTAATGTGACAGGAAAAGATAACATAATGAATATCTTATTATTATGTGCTTGAAGGAACTTGAAAAATAAAATACACCTGACACTGTCTTCTGTTCCAGGGAGAATAAAAGCCAGCAGTCCCTGGCCTGCCGTCCTCCAGTTGAGGGCGTGTGACTGACAGCATGTTGGCACCAGCATTGAGGGCAGCGATGGGCTTCAGCTCCAGGTGAGTTCAGGTCTCCCAGACACAACAGGTGCTGAGAGAACCCCTGCCCACAGAGTTCATGAAGCCTTGCACCCTTTCAAAATCCCGGGCTTCTGCATTTTTTAAAAGATTGTAGCTTTCTTTCAATGCTGTGATGCTTTAAAGTCAATGCACAGTCTCTGCTTTCTGCTTTTGACTTGGAAGTGAGAACAGGTACCTATGACTGGGCCTGCTCTGCCTGAACTACAAGTAGTGTGAAAGCGGAAACAGCACACAGTTATCTGGGGGTAAGGAGGGAAGGCTATGGCTAGAAGGGACCAAAATGAGAACCCAGTGTCATTAGCGTTTTGAAAATATAAATTGTTTCATAGCCTTTTAAATATCTTTTTAAAAAAATACGTTTTTATTGATTTGAGAGAGAGAAAGTACGGGAAGGGGATAGAGAGAAAGAAACATCAATGAAAGAGAAACATTGATCAGCTGCTTCTCGCATGCTACACACTGGGGAAACGAACCCCAAACATGCCTGACCTTTTGGTTTTTGGGTTGACACTCAACCACTGAGCCACACAGGCTGGGATCATAGTCTGTTTTAACAGCAGGCACTGAGAGCTGCTGCTCTTCAGGACCTAAAACTCCGTCACTGAGATACACAATTGGAACAGACACGTAATTTCATAACTCGAAAGCCGCTTTGATTTATGGTTTTTGAAACGATAAGAACCAGAATGGCCAAATATATTCTTTGCTGACAGATTCTAATTGTGATTTTTTTCTTGAGTTTGTACCTCCAGGAATCTGTTGTCAGAATGTATGTATCACTAAGGACATTAATAGGAAACTTCTTGGGCTAACGAGAGTAATGCACTATAGGTTTAGAAAATGAAAGATATGTGATACAACTTTTTTAAAAATCATTTTTTTATACTTTGCAAGACTTACATAGGTCTACATGCATGTCATTGTAACTCACATAGTTTCAAAGATTAATAAAGAAGGTAAGCTCTAATCAAGAAAAATAGGGCAAGTGCTATAAAAAGGTACAAGGAACATGCAATGAGTTTTAGCCTATTTATCAAATACTAGAGGCTTGATGCACAAAATCTGTGCAAGGGTAGGCCTTCCTTCCCCCCGGCTGCCAGCTTCGCAGCCCTGGCCCCAGCCCGCACCTGCCTTGGCCTGGCGCCGCCCATGTCCACTGCCACACAGCGCCGGTTCCCTGGTTCCTCAGAGCTCCCTGATGGATTGCCATGTAGAGGTTGGCCTGGGCCTCCCTCTTTGGGGCAATCGCAGAGCCCCCCAATTGATCACCTGACGGCTGGTGGCCGGGGCCTCCCTTTGAGGAGCCATTGAGGGGCAATGGCGGGGGCCCCTGACTAATCGCATCCCACCGGCCTTGGCTGGTCTGGTGTCAGTGCGTGTCATAGCGTGGTCATCCAGACAGTCGTTCTGTTCGGCCGTTCGGTTGATTTGCATATTACACTTTTATTATATAGATGTTAATCCCTCATTTTGACACAGCAATTCTATATCAAGTGATTTAATGTGAGACAATAATTAGGATGTCTAAACATATTTAAACAAAAGATGTTCCTCATAGCTTGTTTTAATAGCAGTGAAAATGATACTCAACCCAAATATTTAATTTAATTGTATATATACATATTACTATTGATAGTAAATTTCTGTAGAACTATGAAAACAGATGCTTTAGAGTATTTATGACATGGAAAAAGGAATAGGCACATTTTAAAAATATATATATATATATATATTGTTATTGATTTCAGAAAGGAAGGGAAAGAGAGGGAGAGAGAGAAAGAGAGAGACATCAATGATGAATCATTGATCAACTGCCTCCTGCAAGCCTCCCACTGGGGATAGAGCTGGCAATGCAGGCATTTGCTCTGAATTGGAATTGAACAGTGACCTCCTGCTTCATAGATTGACACTCAACCACTGAGCCACACTGGCTGGGCCACATTTCTAAATTTAAAATAGCAGGGTGAAAAGTATCTTTATAGGACAATACTGATGTGTTTATAGAGAAACTAGAAGGAAAGAGATGTATATGATGGTTTTTACTATTCTTACTTTTATCTTACTGTTTTTCCCTGATATTTTCCAATAAATATTTTTACTCTAATCAGAATAAAATAAAAGTTAACTGTGAACATTAAATCATTAATATTTATAAGATAAAAAGATAGACAAATCTATAATAATAAAAGCATAACATGCTAATTAGATCCAACAACCTTCCTGATGAAGCTGGGGCTATAAGGGAAGCCTGGGTCCTGGGTCCCTGTCAGTGGACAGAGAGAAGCCCAGGTCCCAAAGCCAGAGGGAAGCTGGTGCTGGCAGCTGGGGGAAGGAAGGCCTACTCTTGCACAAATTTCGTGCATCGGGCCTCTAGTAAAGTTATAAAATAGAATTGAAGTAACACCCTGTATGTGTGTAACAGTAAAAGCATATTAATGTAGTTTTTATTTATAAAAAATATATATAAAACTTTTAAGTAAATTAGAATTTGGGAGCCGAAACCGGTTTGGCTCAGTAGATAGAGTGTCAGCCTGCTGACTGAAAGGTCCCAGGTTCAATTCCAGTCAAGGGCATGTACCTTGGTTGCGGCCACATCCCCAGTAGGGTGTGTGCAAGAGGTAGCTGATCGATGATTCTCTCTCATCGATGTTTCTAACTCTCTATACCTCTCTCTTCCTCTCTGTAAAAAATCAATAAAATATATATTTTTTTAAATGAGAGTTTGGGAGAGTGGAGATCATGTCTGTTTAGTGAATGTATAAAGGCCCCAAAGAAAGAATGACATTTGAGTAAAGTCTTGAAGACTAAATATACAGAAATGGGCTTTTATTTTAATAGATCATAACCAATGTTGATCTGTTGAAATGGATAAATGTATATATTATACTCACATTGTTCCATTTTTCATTTTGTAGACAGTCAGAGCATAAGTGTTACTCATGGCTGAAACTTGAATATTATTATACTTATTTAGTTTATTATACTTATTATACTTATTATAATAAGTATAATAAGTAATAAGCTAAATCAATTTGATAAACTAAGTGCTATCTTCTATTGTACACTTACTCTTTGTAAATATTGAAGGCAATAAAGAAAATATTCATCAAATCTTTGAAATTACTTATGCATCATTTCCATATAATACTGCAATTCTAAATTTTTCTGACTTCAGTGATACATGAATATGTTGTACATTTATTTATCTAAAAGTCATAGAAGAAATGACTCTTAATTTCTCGGTATCTATCTTCCCTGTCAACTGTGGGCTTCTGAGTCCATTTTTGCCCCTTTTAGTCTTACTATATATTCTTCATAATTCACCTCCTTGCGCTCTCCATCCCAGTATGTACATTATAACTGTGTGAGCTAACATGAAGTGGAAACTAGAAGCATGACAGAAAAAAGTGTACAATGGCAGTTTAGAGGTGTCAGCATACCAACATGGGTGCAGGTGGAGAGAGTTGGGCTTAAATATTTATCCTGTCATGAATGCATTAAGAAGCCCAGAGCATACTATTCTTTTCAAACCTCAGACTTGATTATAAGTTATCCCCATTCTATAAGTCAACTAATACAGATGTCTCATCTATGTTTCTAACTACCCCTCTCTCTTTCTCTCTGTAAAAAAATCAATAAAATATATTTTTTTTAAAAGAAAATGTTTAAGCACTTTGCATTGTGAGTATTGACTGGTGTGCCTGAACATAAATAATAGATACAACTTGCTAAAACACACATGTGTGCGTATATGTGTGTGTAAGCATCTAGAGAGAGACTATTTCTAATAAAAGTGGAAGCAGTTGTTCCTGTAATGAAGTCACTTTTGCTTTTTAGTAACGTATGCTCAGGTACTTGCTGAGAAAGCCGCCTTCTTTTCACTTTAATGCCTGGGGCTTGCCCGTCAAATCAGCACGGGTCAATAGTCTTCCAGTTGTTCCCTCTGCCCTTTGATCACAAAGGGAATTCAACTCAAGACAGTGATCTTGGCGACACCAAACAGCTTCCTTTTATGAAGTCCACTCACAAACTCAATGTGTAATGGAAATTAAGATAGAATACTAAGATAGCCTTGATTCATTGCTCTGAAAACTATTTCTAACCATATAATATTAGTAACACTCGTGACCTGGAATTTAAGCTGCGGCTGTATCACACAACAAAACTAATTTTTAATCATTGAATTTAACAATTGAATTTATATTTACTTGAATTACTATAATGAGGTTATATTGCAAAGTATAATAAAGTACTGGATATTATCAAAGATGAGAATTTGTTCATACAAATCTGTATTCAGTAGTCACTTGAAAAAGTATGCCTAGAATAAATAAAAACATATTTCATGCTGGTTGCACTGAGTTCCAAATAATATGTAGTAAAATCTGGCAGAATTAGATCATCACCAATCCAAACTCCCAGCTGTTTTTGTGTGTGTGTGTGTGTGTGTGTGTTTTTTTTTTTTTTTTGTGTGTGTGTGTGTGTGTGTTGCTATTCTTGATTTACATTTCATTCAAGTGGCATGAAAAGAGACCAGAGTTAAAACAAATAAGTAAATAAATAAATAAAATGAGACTGACTTCAAAATTATGGTATTCAATAACTAAAAGATGCAATCATTCAAAAAATTTTAAGCATTTTTCTACAAACCTGTAGAAATATCCCTGGACCTGTAGGAATATAGATAATAAAATATTTCTACCTTTCAGTAATTGTCATCTATAAGAGGAGATATGCTGGATAGAGAGATGGTGTATTAAATAGTACTGTTAAGGAGTACTGACATAGTACTTTATGCATATAGTAGAGGCTCAGTGCATGAACTTTGTGCACTTGTAGGGGGCATCCCTCATCCAGTCCTGTGCCCTCTTGAAGTCTGGGAGCTCCCAGGGGATGTCAGACTGCAAGAGGGACATCTTTCTAGCAGTACTGGACCCCTCACTCCTTACAGCCTGCATGCTCACTGCTCCTTAGCACAGCCACAGAGGCAGGAAGGCTCCAGCTACTGCTGCTATGCTCACCAGCGTGAGCCTTGCACTTCCTCTGTGGGATTGCACTGACCACCAGTTGGCAGCTCCTGCATTGAGTGTCTGCCCCTTGGTGGTCAAGTCACGTTATAGCAACCTGCCTTTCCACCATTTGATTAATTTGCATATTAGTTTATTATATAGGATGTATATCTCATATGTGTGTGTGTATTATAAGTTTTCTGTCATTTGCCTAAGGTGTTGTGAAAGAGAAGAGATTAATATTGGTGGCCAAATAATCAGTGTTTTTTTTAATTAAAATTATTAAGGCTTTATATATATATATATATATATATATATATATATATATATAATTTTTTTTATTTATTTATTCAGATAACTATTAGTGTTGGATGCCAGAAGATAAGGGAATATCAAGAGCCAATTGTTTTATAGAAGGCAGACAACTTTTCATTTGTGTTAAAACAATGGAAAATGCCCCTTAAAGGAAGTGGAATTTAATGTCAATTAAACAGAAATGATGTGCAGGTTGGGGGTGACATTGTGGATGGAGGAAAAAATATGCATAGAAAAATGACTTTAAATGTGAGTAAACAAGGAAAATAGGAAAGGGCAGTCGTAATGTAAAGGGTGGAGGTTGAGTTTGGTGATCTTGCATATTAGCCCAAGGAGTTTGCTTTTTATGTCATTGTCCCCCTCCACTGACCTGTACACTTCACATTGTGTTGGACCCCAAGAATGTCACCAGTACAAAACTTGTAAATATTTTATTCCAGAGTCAGAGGTATTACTGTTCAATACTGGCATCGGGAGGATACTTTCTCAGGGGAGAGTGGGGTGGTCAGAATGTTTTTGCACTAGCTGTCTCTCATGCGATTTTAATTCAAAATAATCAGTATGCCAAAGGGACATATTGGTGGCTGGGTAAATTCTCTCTTTACTTTATCCAATATGTTCTATTGGTTTTAAATTTTATTTATCCTACTTTTAATTTTTCAATACCATTTTTGTTGATTATTACAGCAGGCTGTTTTTGTCCCACAATCATAACATGTATCCCCATGTTTTTGTTATTCTTTCATTTTCTGTATTTTACCTTAGGTTGCTATTGTGTGTCTTACGACAGGTCTCAGTCATGTTGCAATTTTGATCAAATGACTGATCTTTTGTTCCCGGTTTGCCTGTTATAGTGGGTTGTAGAATAGGAGCCAGGGGGATGTAATTGCCTGATGGTGTTCTTGGAAACCAAGATGGGGGAGGTAGTCTCATGGTCCTTGATGAAGTATGTCAACTTCATGTAATAGCTCTGTCCAAAGTTTGAAGTGTACCAGGTTTAATTTATGAAGAGAAAAGAAAGAAAAAAACATGTAAAATACAGTGTCCGGGGCGGGGAAGTGATGGGAAGGGGAGAGGTAATTGCTAGCTGTGGGGGCCCAGGGAGCAGACACTTTGGAATCTGATGGCCCTTTCCCTGTTCGGGACTGCCCCTCCCCACTGCCTTCTGAAGCTTTTACAATAGTTCTTCCAAGTACTGGGCTGCTTGGATGCTCCTGTGGTGACTGCCTGACTTCTAAGTGTACTGCACCCTGTGGGCACTCAGGCAGTCCCAGCTCAGCTCTGGTGCATCAATGCATCATTTCTCTCTCTCACTCTCCATAGTTCATGGGACATAGTACCCGATTGGGAGGAGGGCTCTGAAACCAGACTGCCGGGCCGTAAGCATAGCTTTATGCTTACTGGGTGTAGGTGATTTGCAAGGTGCTTAATGCTTCTGTGCCTCCACTTCCTCCTCTGTAAAATGGAGATAAGGAGAAGGATGTTACGAACACTGGATGAATTAGAATAGCGCCTGGTGTACCATTGGCTGCTGGTCACCTTTGCTGCTGTTGTCATCTCTCTTTGTTGTCATCCCTCTTCCCCTCGCATCTCTACTTTTAACTCTAAGCCTCTAGAAGTTGACTTTTTAGAAACTTATTTTGCTGTCATTTGCCTGGGGTGTTGGGAAAGGGAAGAAATTAATACAGGTGGCCAAATCATCAGTGTTTTGTTTTGTTTTTTAATCAAAATTATCAAGGCTTTTAATTTTATTCTCATTCCCCCTGCCAATTTCTTTTACTGGACAATGACATTTTTGTGTAATTGATACATTCTCTTTGGGCATACTCTTTAATTTCATCTTAAGAACAAACAATAATACTTTTTCAAACACCAGGTTAATTTCAGGATTTGATTTATCTACATGAAAAAAAATACTCATCTGTTTTCTAAGATAATTTGTTTAGAGGTATATGTGTGAAGTCTCATAACCTCTGCTTATGTCACTGACTATTATTTCGAGACATTGCAATTGGTGTGAGAACGTATGTGCAGGATGATTTAAGGACACATCCAATTAATATTGTAATAAAAACTTTACCAAAAAAATAAGGGGATCTTAGTTTGTTGTGTGTAACCTATTAGGCAATAGAATCCCTATCTCCCTTGTGCAGATATTTGTTATAGAAATTCAGTTATTTAAATATTCATAAAATGAGAGTTGAGAGCAGCACTTTTGAAAAGCAGTTAATAATGAACAGACATCAGGGAGCTGTCATTATTACAGCAAATGCTTTTCAACTCCAGTGACTTCAGTGGTGCAGGAGCAGGCCATCACATTTAATTAAAAGCAGTCAAAAAAAAAAACACGGAGAAATTGAACTGGAGAAAGCTGTCCTTTTGCCAGGAGCTAACAGCACAAGGAAAGCAAGGGAGGGGAGGGAGAGCCTTGAAAGTAATAATGAATTGAGAAGCCCTACTGCCTGCAACTTGTAATGCGCTCTGTCAGATTTTAGTATCAGTTAAACCAGATTAATAGAGCAATTGCCGATTCTCTATCTTAAATCCTTCTCCCTCCTTCCCTTATTATAGGCTCCCATGATGGATGGAAGCCTGAGTGGGTCAAAATTTCAATTCATTTCTCTGCTCAGTCACTTTTTAAATAATCCTGGCATCTAAATTTGCTGGACAGCAGCATTCTCTGTGATATTTTAAAAGCAGAAATAAATTTAGTTATTGACAGGCTTGCAGCCCTTATTTCCAAAGAGGCTTATTTCTTTCTTCTTCAACAGACTGTGGGGGGGGGGGGTGCGGCGCGAATGGGGGGAGATAGCCTCTAGAAGGCAAGCGATTGACATCTCCTTCTACCACTAGGGGCTACCAGAGTGAAGTGAATGCACAAATGTGTGGTAGCTTTAAACACCCGGATTTATGTGAATCTGCGGAAACGGTACCACAAGGACAAAAACAATTTGCCCTCGATCATTTTATTCTTATAACAATGTTCTTTAATGAAGCTAAAGCTTCCCCGCTGTGACCTTATTACGTTTTTCAGCATCAGTGAGAAAGATTCCTTCGGAATTGTAAGAGGGCTCGTGAAACAGCAGGGATATTGAAATAGAGGATCAATTACTTTTTTTGCAGTAATTTTGAACTTGAAATGGCTGTAGCACAGCCAATGTAGACAAGAAGACAAACCGGCTTATTGAAATGCCGTGTACAAATTACACAAATCACAAAAAGCTGAGGTTAACAAACTGTTTTTTTGTTTCCTAATATCTTTCAATGCGATTGCACAGCACTCCTTTTTAGGTTTTGTTCCAGAGGGAGCGAGCAGAAACGGACAATAGAATTTATTTGTCATTGATTTAGATGTGTAAAATGTTAAAAACATATTTAAGAATCTTTCTGGAAGCCACCACATCCCTTCTTATGGGTTAAATCGTACTCATTTTCATCTGAAGAAAGGATCTTGGGGCTAACAGTTATGATGGGAACCTAGAGGTCCAGATGAGGATGGAGACGGAAGAGAGGGTAGGGGTTATAAATGTAGATTATTGTTGTATTTTTGAAATACTTTAATTTGTGAAATGCTTTCATGTCCAGTATGTCCTTCAGTTCAGGTAACAGTCCCAGTAAGGCATGAACTCACACAGACATTGATGTCTTACAAATGCTGCAGCTGAGGGAGACTGAGACTCAGCAGGTTCAATGATTGGCACAGGGGCTTACAATTACCTTACTTGCATCTGGCACCTGCACCTAAATAATTTCTTTCCCTTTAGTTTTCTTTTTAATCTGTTAATTGATTATTTTATTTTATTTTATTTTATTATTTTATTTTAGAGAGAGGAAGTGGGAGAGATATATATAGAGAAACATCAATGAGAGAGAAACATCTATCAGCTGCCTCCTGCACGCCCTCTACTGGGGATTGCGCCCACAACCAGGGCATGTGCCCTGACCAGGCATCAAACCAGTGACCTCCTGGTTCATGGCTGGCTGCTTAATCATTGAGCCACATCAGCCAGGCTCTTTCTCTTTAGCTTTTGTAAGAACTCCCATCTATTAATATGCAAATCATTTAGCTGTAATAACGTCAGTGTTACCAGAGTATATGATTTCCATGTCCATCTGCTGCATTCTGGAAGGACCGTGTATCTGTACTGACATGGGAGGCACATGGGTCAGTGGGCCTTTAGAGAATGGAAACTAATATGTGTACTGCATTCAGTGACCTTCACCACACACGGGACTCCACAACTGTCCAAGGGATGGGAAACTGAGACATCTGCTTAAGTGCTGCCTGAGACACTTCTTTACAAAGGGGGGCATGATTTGAAAGCCACATTCTTCCCTGGGCATGGACTTTTCTGCCTGAAGGGAGGTTGAGGTGGGGCTTGGGCGAGAATGTCAATCACCCTAGCCAGTGAGATTGACTTAGAGAAATTGCTGAGGGTCCAAGCAATAGTCTTCTCCTTAAAAGGAAGAGAAATGAACTTTCACGATTCAGATCACAAGAGACTGACTAAATGGAAATAAAGAGAGTGGAGGAGTAAGAAAAAGGCGCTGAGATCTCAGAGTATGGAGAATGAACAAACTGAGAAATTAGGAACAAAAGATAGCTAAATTTCAAATAAACTTGTTCATATAAATCAAATATCATTGATTTGGATATATTAACTTAAAAAAGCTATTTTCTAATGTTTGATGTGAGTTTATTAAAAGGCTGGTAACATTCTACTTCTCAAGGTAAGATTGTTATCAATATTTCTAGTTGTAATAAAATACAAGTATGGTGTCCATTGGGTTGTGACTATGTGCCAGATACTTTCTAAGAACTCTAAATATATTAAATATCAAATACAATATAAATATATTAAATATCAAGATGAGAGTATATAGCAAGTTTAATTAGCTTGCCCCAGGGGGAGAGGGGGTGAAGAAACCTACAAGGCTTCTAAGTGGTTAAGCTTAAGTATTTAACCCTACTACCTTCACCCTACCACATTTCTGGTCTTTCCCTAAAAATAATAGTGAATCTGTTTTCTCATTAGGACAGTTTTGTTTTTTATTTGCATTTGACAAACCCAAGACTTTATGTGAATTTCACACTAGAATTATATTGCTTGAATATTCCCAGAATATTTTGTGTTGGGACAAAACCCATTATGCTTAGTTTAAAAAAAAATAATTTCTTTATTTTTAAATTTCAGTTGAGATACATTATTATGTGAGTTTCAACTGTACACACCAGTGACCAAACATTCCATAACTTACTAAGTGGCCATCCTATAAATCTCTTACCCATCTGATACCATATGTAGTTATTATTGTAGAATATAGGTGACTATATTCCCTGTGCTGTCCTAGTACTTTACATCCCCCTAACTATACTGTAACAACCAATTAGAACATCTTAATCTCTTCACCTTTTTCACCCATCACTACACCCTGCCTCTCATCTGGCAACCATTAAAATGTTCTCTATATTTATGAATCTGTTTCTTTTCTGCTAGTTCACTTACTTTGTTTTTATAGATTTAATTGTTGATATATATGTATCTATTTCAATTTTATTCATATATTTTATCTTTATTTTCTCTTGTGCTTAAAGACAACACTTTAACATCTTACTTAATAATAGAGAAACATGTAAATTGACCCTACCTCCACTCTTAGGCTTGGGGAGGGGCTGAACCTGCGACCAAATGCAGACCAAGTTAGAGCTGGGTTGCCCAGCTGCAGCCTGGAGACCCAGCACTGACTGCCCAGGTGGTTGAAACCCAGAAAATGAGTCAGGGTCTGATCTGCAGCCTCAGTAGAAGCTGTTGATCAGTGTATGTATCTCTCTTTTTCTCTCCCTCTTTCTGTTCTTAGCCAGCAGCCAGGTTTTTCTTTCTCTCCTGGCCTCTGTGGAGGCTGCTGTTAAGCCCCGCCTCTTTGATCAGGCCCAGAAATAGGCCTGGAGATGCTGATTGGCATAGGAACCAACCAATGAAAACCAAATGCTGAGGCTGCCTAGGAGGCAAATCTTTTGACACTGGCATAGGAACCAACCAATCAGACCAAATTGCTCAGCAGAGGAGGGCAGTTGAGGGCTTCATCATTACTGCAGGAGAGGACAGTTAGGGGTGATCAGGCTGTCAGGCAGAGGCATTTAGGGGCAATCATGCAGGCAGGTGAACAGGAGCCAATAGTCCCAGATTGTGAGAGGGATGTCAGACTGTTAGGGATTGGGCATAAAATGGCAGTTGGACATCATGTAAGGGGTGAGGGTGCAGGCTGTGTTGAGGGAACCCTCCCTCCATGAACAAATTTTGTGCACCAGGCCTCTAGTCCTCTAGTTTCACATAATACTGGTTTGGTGGTGATGAACTCAAATACACACACACACACCCTGTTTCCCCGAAAATAAAGACAGTGTCTTATATTAATTTTTTCTCCCAAACTTGCCCTATGTCTTATTTTCAGGGGATGTCTTATCTTTTCCGTGCACTAGATCTTATTTTTGGAGGATGTCTTATTTTCGGGGAAACACGGTATATATATATAAATTTAATTAATTAATTAATTTTTATTTTATTTATTTATTTGTTTATTTATTTGTGCGTGTGTGTGTGTGTTTGGTCTGGAAAACTCTTTATTTGTTCTTCCATTCTAAATGATAGCTTTTCTAGATAAAGTAATCTTGATTGTTGGTCTTTGTTTTTCATCACTTTGAGTATTTCTTACCACCCCCTTCTGGCCTGCAAAGTTTCTGCTGAGAAATCAACTGGCAGTTACACGTAGGCTCCTTTATAGGTAATTAACTGCTTTTCTCTTGCTGCCTTTAAGATCCTCTCTTTGTCTTTAACCTTTGGCATTTCAATTATGATGTGTCTTGGTGTAGGCCTCTTTGGGTTCTTCTTGTTTGGCATTCTCTGTGCTCCTGAAATTGTATGTCTATATTCTTCATTGAGTTAGCGAATTTTTCTGTCATTATTTTTTCAAACAGGCTTTCAATTTTTTGTTCTCTTTTTTCTCCTTCTGGAACCCCCATGAAGCAAATGTTTGTGTACTTAAAGTTGTATAAGAAGCTCCTTAATACCATTCTCATTTTTATTTATTTTTATTCTTTATGCTGTTCTGATTAGATTTTTTCACTTCCTTATATTCCAAAGTGCTGATTTGATTCTTGGCTTCATCTACTCTAGTGTTGATTCTCTGAAAATTATTCTTCACTTCAGTTAGTATATCCTTCATTTCTGACTGGTTCTTTTTTATGCTGTTGAAATTCTAAATTAATTGAGCATCTTTATAACCAGTGTTTTAAACTGCATTTAGTAGTTTGCTTGGCTGCATTTTGTTGAGTTCTTTTTCTCTGAAGTTTTGTTCTTTTATTTAGGATATGTTTGTCTTCTCATTTTGGAAGCTTCCCTGTTTTTTTTTTGTTTTGTTTTTTTTTCTTCTATGTATTAGGTAGAGCTTCATAGGGTGGCCTAATGTAACAGTCATTCTGCAGGGTCCAGTAGTGCAGCCTCCTCAATCACCCAAGCTGGGCACTCAACATGTGTCCCATGTGTGGGCTGTGTACATTTTCCTCTTGTAGTTGAGCCTTGATTGCTGTTGTCATGTATTTACCCTCAAGGCTGATCAGCTGCAAGATTTGGCTTGGCTCCCTGACTACTGACCTCCAACCACTATGAAGGATAAGCTCTGTAGAACTTATTTCAGTGGGGCTATGATGCCTGCTCAGTCTGCCCCTTGAGTGTGTCACTTGTGGGTAGCGCTTCTAGGTGGTCTGAAGCTGTCCACCAGGTGTGCTGTCTCTGGGACCTCCCAGGAGGTGCTGGCTAAGGTCAGCCACCACCTGTTTTCCGCCACCCAGCTAGAACTACATATTAGTCTGCTGATAGCTGCTACTTGTATTGGGCTTAGAGATGCCCAGGAAAGATCAAGGTGTGAACCACAGCTGGCTACTGCTAGTGCCAGACCTGGGGCCACTTAGAGGTACAGGGTATACTGAAGTCAGCTGCTGCTTGTTTGAGAGATTTTAGGAAATTCTGAAGCATGATGCAGACAGGTTTTTGTATGGAAAAAAAAAATGCTAGAAACAGTGTAGGTGGGCCTGAAAGTTGGGTGACGTGGGGCCTCATGGAATCACCAGAGGTTGGGCAAATAGGTTGATAGAATCTCAGATATGGTACCCCCCTGCCAGCTCTATGGGGAGAGGGTCATTAAATGGGCAATGCCCTCTGCTAGCACTTTTCTCTGCCTCCCACTTCAGCCCTCACCCTGATGTTGGACATTCATTTTCTTCCTGTATTTCTCTAGTACTTTTCAAACTACTGCCCCAGAACTGGAGCTGAGAGGGTGTGAGTTGAATAAGTCTGTGTGCAGGCCCTTTGAGAGGAATTGCCTGGGACTCCAGCAGCCCTTATTCTCACTCAGCCATAAAGCCCACTGTTTTTTACAGCCCAGAAGTTATGGGGACTTCTTTTCCTGGCACTGGAACCCTGGGCTTGGAACTGGTGTGAGGTTTGGACCCTTTGCTCCTCAGAGGGGATTCTGCAGCCAGGATATTCCTCTCAATTTTTATTCACCACAGGAACTTATGGGATCAGTCCATTCTGTGACTCCACCCCCCTTACTAGTCTTAATGTGGCTTCTTCTTTAATTCCTTAGTTTTAGAACTTCTATTCAGCCAGATTTCAGGAAGTTCTGAAGAGTAGTTTTTCTGTAGTTGAGCTGTAATTTTGATGTGGTTGTAGGAGGAGGTGAGTACCTTGTTTACCCATGGCCACCTCGACCAGAAATATGTCTATTTTTTTTTCTCTTCTGAATATAATAGAAAGGAAAAAGCATTAGCATTTTTAATAGTGTGATTATTTTTATTTTTTATGAAATAGAAATAAAACTTTAATAGCACTCTATGATCTTATGTAAGAAATATGATTGCCATGATGATTACAATATAATAAAACCTAATGTCAGTCTACATCTTTCAACATGGATTTGAGTCACAACCATATGCGAGAACATGTGTGTGTTTTTTTTAGCACAATAGAATCTGTTATAAACTATCTTGTTACTGAAAAATGTTTATAGATAAAATGCAGACACACATACATTTGATATTCATTTAATATTTGTGAATTTTCTGCTTTCTAAAATGTATTAGTAACCCCAAAATTGATGTTTATGAAACTTTCATGGTATTTTACAGACATATACCAGGCAGTTAACATTTGAATTGTCACACACTCTTTCCCAGCAGGGGAAGCTCTGCTTCCTTGTTTAAGCTTCATATTTGTAAACAAGTATCCTTTCCATAGTCTACTTACTGCTACCTGGTTTTGTATTTTTGTGGGGTGGCATTTTTTTCTTCCATTTTCATTGTTTATAATAGCCTGCAACCCCGTCAGGTGCCCTGTCTGGGAATTGAACTGTGACCTCCTGGTTCATAGGTCGGTGCTCAACGACTGGACCATGTGGCCAGGCTCAATAAGGTGTCTTTTAATAGAAACACACTGAAAGTAAAGTTATGTATTAGTTGGTTAATGAAAATATTGTGACCGAAGCTGGCAGAACCTAACCTTGTATTTCCTCTAGAAGCAGTCCTTCAGTAGTCACCAAGTTAATATTTCTGGTGACTTTAAAGAGCCTATCTACTTCAGAAAATGTTTATTTTTAAAATTAATTAATTAATTTAATTGATTTCAGAGAGGAAGGGAGAAGGAGAGAAAGATAGAAACACCAATGATGAGAATCATTGATTAGCTGCCTCCTGCATGCCCCACACTGTAGATGAGCCGACAACCTGAGTATGTGCCCTGACCGGGAATCAAACCTTGACCTCCTGGTTCATAAGGTGGGTGCTCTAACCACTGGGCAATGCGGGCCAAGCAATGCTTATTTCTTATTCAAAGCAGAACACCTCATTCCAATTCATTTCAACTCATACTTTCTTCTTATAAATCACCTCTATGATCAAGTCAGAGACTGACTACCTTTATTCACTATAGTATCTTATAAATTTATTTTCTGAAACAAATTGTTGTTCTATCACCTAAAATGATGTGTTGTCTTCAAAATAGTTCCACTTTAGATAATAATTTCTATTATCTGTGCAATAAGAATTGTGGATATATGCTGAATGAGGGGGTCATGTCTCACAAAATTAATTTCCTCATGTATTACCAACATTTTCAAGTTAAAGGAGGAAAAAAAGGGGGAGAAAGTAATTGTTACATAAGGACCTAGAAGAAATGATAGTGAATTAAATTCAGTGTATGTAGAGAAGTTAATACCAGAAAGGAGCAAGAAGACTTTTTTTTTCCTGAGAAAGAAGAAACAGAAAGGGGGAGAGAGATGAAAATGAAGGAAGGGATCAGAAACTATACAAAAAACAAAAACAAAACAAACAAAAAAAAAACAAGCAAACACACACACAAAACAAACAAACAAACAAACAAAAAAGAACACACACACAAAACCTTGAGAGTAGGATACTTACATTAGGTTAGATTTAATAATTATAGTTTTCAAATTACAAAGTACTAGCAGGCAAAGTGATTTGCAAATGCAGTATTTACTGAACATCTTACTAGGCACAGTCTTGCTTAGATTTGGAAATAAAACTAATATGATCTAACACAATCGCAAACCCTCATGAGATTACAATCTCATGCAAGATAAAAGAAATTATACAAACCATTGTACTGCATTACACATTATAGACTATATGCCAATGGCAAGTATAAGTCAACAGCTATAAGGGCTTTTTATTTTTTAAATATATGTTTTATTGATTTTTACAGTGTGGAAGGGAGAGGGATAGAGAGTAACATCCAAGAGACAGAAGCATGGATCAGCTGCCTCCTGCACACCCTTACTGGGGATTGAGCCTGCAACCAAGGTACATGCCCATGACCAGAATCAAATCCAGAAGTCTGTGGGCTGATGCTGTATCCACTGAATCAAACTGGTTAGAGATATAAGGGCTTTTTAAAAATAAAAGGAAACATTGCCTTTTCATTATTATAGCTGGGAAGCTCATAAATGAAAACAGTTCTTTAAAATTAAGAAAACAAAAATGTACTTTCAGAAAGCTAATTCCTCTAAGATGGCTTATTATATATGATAACTTAAAACTCAAGAGTAGGGAAAGGCTTTTGCATCTTTTGTATCATTTGTAATTATATCTGTAATTCTAAAAACTGATGAGCTTTGAGGATTATAATGAAACGGGGGTGGGGGTGGGGGGGAGGGGAGAGGAGATCTGAGCTTTATGACAAACCTAAGGGAAGCGTGCAAGCTGCAAAGGTGGTTTTTCTCTCTTGTAGGTCTGTTCTTTGCAAGTCACCATATTGTCTTTTAATTTAAAATACATTCTTGCAAATCAAATTTACTGGAATTATTTAAAACATGTTCTACTTTTATTAACTCCCTTTAAACATATATGTATATCATTTTGGAAAACATAGAAAATAGAAATAAATAACATACATACACAGGCTTTTAGTATCAGGACTTTGATATCTGTGGATAATATAGATAATTTACATCTGGATGTTTTCTATATACCTGTCAATATGTAAATGTGTGTATCATCATCACCATTGTTTAGTATTATTTTTAATGTTTTGGTGAAACTTACTCAGCATTATTTCACTTAATTGTCTTGTTACCCCCATTTTATGGATGATAAAATCAGGCTTAGGAAGGTGAGATAACTGTTCAAGGTCCTGTGACTGTCCTGGGTGGCAGAGCCCAGAGTTGAGCCCCAGGCAGTCTGAAATCTATGATCACAACACACAACACAGGCTGCCATAGTAGATTGTGAGCCTATGTATGTGTATACTATAGTATATGGAATCGAATGTTCTGAGTAGTTTTATAAAAATCCATTGCATGGATTCCTTGAAATTTTAAACTAGTCCCAATTCTTAAGTATTTTGGTTGTTTCTAATTTTTACGTATTAGACCATAAATTATTGGTTTTTCCACCAGTTTGTAGTTCACACTAACAAAACTGCTTCCTCTTTGGATAAGTGTCCAATAATTTAAAGTTAGTAAAGTTAGATTAATTGGTTCAATTAAGAGACATTAACCATTGCTTATGACCTATCATTCCCTAATATTTTTTCTTTTAGTTTTAACTTTAATTTCATCTTTTCAATGCCAGAATATATAATAGATGGAAATATTCTAAACATCTAGAGGTAGCTTCTGAATCTGCAAAGCAGTGAGAGCAAAGAAGAGAACTAATGATCTGGTTAGGGTTACTGAATCACACAGGGCTGCATCAGCCATGGCTGCCAACGAACATGTATTTCCAAGAGAGGGAATCCAAAATGAATCGCTTCTCATGTTTGCATAGCCCTGGCAATTGTAACGTTGCCACCAGCCATTATTGCCATAGTTCGTTTCCTTCCATCTAATTTGAACATTAGTCAGTCTTTGATGTTATTACTTGCGCTAGATTATTGATATGCTGGTCATGCATAGCTCCCAATTATCTTCAGCTCCTTTCCTTTTGGGCAGAGGTAATTGCATATCCTTTCAAATCCTTCTCAAAAGTTCAGTTGTGAAGGAAACTATGAGTGAAGAAATGCTGCAAGAAATTGATCAATTCCCCTTATATTGCAGCATTTCTTCACTCAGAGTTTCCTTCACAACTGAACTTTTGAGAAGGATTTGGGTTTGTGGGACAGCCTTCTTCTTGCCTCTAATCACTGTCAGTCTATAGTCTGTATATCTCTTTATCACTCTGGCTCCTCTTAGATACATGTGCTTATACTTTAAAATGTTTAGCTGTAGTTGAGGTCTGATATAATAAATAGAAGTATATATTAGCCCTCTGCCATGTATTACCTGATATAATTTTCATTATGATAGTCAACAGAATAATAAGCTATGCTCTTGAAATCCTTACCACATCCTATATATTAAAAAAAAAAAAAAGCCTAATATGCAAATCGACCAAATGGCAGAAACACTGGTGGAATGACTGGTTGCCAGGACAAGCACTGACCACCAAAGGACATATGCTCAACCCAGGAGCTGGTCCCTGCCCACAGGTCCCAGGCCAGCCAAGGAAGGGGCCAATAGCGCCCCTCTCTCCCCGTCGATTGCCCTGCTGGTTGCCTTGCAGAGGGAGGCGACTGATGGCAGGAGTGGTTGCAAGGGGTGGGGTTAGTGAGCAGGTGGCACCAGGCCAGACAAAGCAGGTGCCAGTGGGGGCCCCCAATTGCACTGCCAGTCACCCCACAGATTGGCCCTGATTGCCGGCCAGGCCTAGGGACCCTTCTGGTGCACAAATTTTGTGCACGGGGGGCCTCTAGTATTATTATAAAAATGAACTTAAATATTTCCCACATAACTCAAGGTATACTCTTTGTGAAGACCAAAGGGATTAATCTTTTATTCCTTTGCCAGTGTGTTCTCTGCGATAAACATGGTTTTATGTTCTGGATACCATGTGCCACATAACTGATGTTTCTCTTTTTGAGTAGGCTATCAGGATGCCCCAAACCAAATTTAACAAATAGTTTGGAAAAGCATCCAAGACCTTATGCTATGAGTGGAAGGTATGAACCTCAAATGGTATCTTTTCTACTCCTTCTGTACATTGCTTTGCCTATTTTCCTCCTTCACTCACATTTCTTTCTAGGCAGCCTCAAGTCCCATTGCAAATTAGTGGGATCTGAGTAGCTTTACACATAAAATAATTATCTTAGTATTTGAATGTTGACCATATGAAGTCAACATTTCCATAATGTTAAGTGGATTTCTATCTAGAAGAAAGGAGAGGGAAGAGGAGGATGTTTGTTTAAGCAATAACTCAAAACCAGTAACCATGTCAATAGCAGATGACATGGAAATTAAAAACAGCAGTAATTGTAAAAAGATTTTGCAGTTTGAGGCATATTTGTGGTCCCAAAAAGGGCTATGGGAAGGATGATGAAAGGAGAAGGAAAACATGGTTGATATTTGAAAGCAGAAAGGAGAAATCATGCTGACAATGAAGAAAACAGGGGCTTCCCGTGCCCAGACTCTGAGAAGACCCTGGTAGGGAGAAGATCAGAAACAGTGCTCTCGGTCGCCTTTCTTTTCTTTTTTTCTTTTTTATTAATGTATATTTTATTGATTTTTTTACAGAGAGGAAAGGAGAGAGATAGAGAGCTAGAAACATCGATGAGAGAGAATCATTGATCAGCTGCCTCTTGCACACACCCCCCCCCCACTGGGGATGTGCCCGCAACCAAAGTACATGCCCTTGACCCGAATCGAACCTGGGACCTTTCAGTCCACAGGCTGACACTCTATCCACTGAGCCAAACCGGTTTTGGCGCAGTTGCCTTTCTTGACCTAAAGCCTCCCTGTGTTATCTATCGTTCTGGTTGGACCTGCAGGGATGGCAACAGGGACAAGTGATGCAGAAAGCAAGACGGGCAACAGGATGCAAGTCATTAGTGCGCTGGTAATAAGTTACATTAGACACTTAACATGTTTATTCTGGAACAGACTGGGCAGGGTGTTGGAGAGAAAAGTGTTTGTACTAACCACCTTCTGGTGGCCAGTATGACTCTCTCTTCTTGTTCCTCCTGGAGCTCCCCTTCCCTCATTGTGGAAAGGGGGCCTCAGCAAAGGCAAGAGGGGTGCAGACCTCCACCTCCATCCCGGTAACAGGATGCAGAATGGGCAACCAGCCGAATGCCTCCTCAGCTGCTGAAAGGGGAAGACAGAGAGAGAGCCGGAAGGGGGAATGACCCAAGACTGTCGTCTATGCTTGGCAGCAAAAGCAGTGTGGGATAGAAGGGAAAAAAACAACATTAGTCTTATAAGAGGTTTTAGGGTAATTCTGTCATTTCGTTTTGAATGTCCTTAGTCACGTAACCTCTGCTGACCTCACATTCGTCAGCTGCAGAGAGGGAGAAATGAAACATGAGGCAAGCTTCAAGCACAATGCCCGGCAGAGAATATGACCATTAAAAAATGTCCCTTCATGCCTTGTTAGTCCAGTTTATGACTTGTTAGATCACTAATTTCCTAATTGGCTTGTATTTATGAAAGCACTGCATTTAGAGTGATAATCTTATAGTACCATAATTGTACCCCCTAAGTGGAGTTATAGGGTTAGTACATTTACTTATAAAATTTAGGGAATATGGTCATTTTTTTTTTTTTGTTCATATTCCCAAAACTACATAGATAGGTAGAGTACTTCATATGGTTAACAAGCTTTCTGGGTAGTGACTGAGGAGGAATTGGAACCACTGATTCATTGAAACACAGTTTAGGAGTAAAGAGAGATAACAGGTCCACAGTATAACTTCCTAGGTCTGTCTCTCTCTCATGCTCATCTAACCTTCAAAAGCTGAAAATGGGCTAAGCCCGGCTTTCATAACTGATTTTACTTATTACTTTTAATGTCTTATTATCTGTCTTACTGATTCAACCTCCTCCTTCATCCTCTCCACATTTCTGTTCTGTCTTCTCTTTGGCAGTTTCATCCACCTACCCATTTTCAACACATTATAGATTCATATCTTCTGTCTTTTCTCTTAAACTCCTGTCTTCACTATGAATTCCATCTTCAGAAAATTTCCTTCATGTCCTGTCATCTTTTCAAACTTAAGAGTGAAACATTGAACTCTCAGGTTCTCATCATCTCAAGGAGCTCCTCACTGTACAGGCAAGGGCCTGGCACTGTTGAGGGACAGGATTTGAAGGAACTCATAGGAAAAGGCAGTCACCTGGAGTTGTCAACACACATCCAGACCAGTGGGACATGATTGCCGAGCCCTAAAGCTGAGCACAGTGCAAGGGAAGAATGTGCTTAGCTCTATAAATTGATGGCATTTGCAAAGGCATCTTTAAGGAAAAGTAATTTTGTTATTACATATTTAAAATATATAAACTGTACTATCCTATTTATTTTGTTGTCTTTTAAAAAATACTTATTAATCCCGTGTATATTTTGAAAAAAAAAAATCTCAAGATTAAATAAGAGCCTTGAAGAAAAAAATAAGTTTTCCTCCTTCATTGTACTATAGTTTCCCTTTTTTAATGTTTTGTTTTATGAGCCCACATTTATTCTGGAAACCTTGTCCTGCATTATTTTTGTGTCTCTACTCATGTTTTACCAGAACACTGGCATTTGTGTATGTCTAATTCTGTTTCAGTGTTACAATGAGGGTGCTCAGAGATGGGTGCTGCATTTTCTTCCAGGTGACTGTGCCTCCTGGAACCCGGGTGAAAGAGAGTTTCTGGGGATAGTGAGCTGCCCTGGAAGTGTAGCCTTTCCCCCTCCCTCCCCCCTAAATCCTGATATTATAAGTGAAATAGGCTGGAACAGCAGGAAGCCAAGACAGTGACAGGAGAGAGAACACATTCTCACTTACCAAAGGGGGTGGCTATGGAGTGGAAAGATATAAAAAGGACTGGAGGGTCATTAAGAGTCCAGAGGAAGCTAATTAACTTGTCCTTAATGGTGAATGGCTTTTGCAGAGTGGGCAGCCATAGAGTGATGGGAGGGCAGTAGCAAGCTCCTGAGTTTTAAAAGCAGAGGATCAATACAGGGAAGAAAAGAATACAGCCGAACACAGAAGACTTAGGTTAGCTAGTGATTATAAATTGTCTAAGTAGGGGAAATTGAGAATTTCGCTTTATAGTTACCCTCTCTCAAAATTGTTTATCACATATTGGAAGTAGGGATTAGAAAAAATAGAAATCAATGTATGTTATGTTAACATGACTTAAAAAATAAACAAAAATAAGTTTATCTGCCTTCTTCAGAGCCACAACTGAGGAATGCTAACCTTTTGACCTAAGTAGCCAGTCCCTTGGCTCCACCTGGTGGCATCTATTGTAATACCAGGCAAGGAGCCCCACAAAATACTGTTTCTTTAAGATGTGATTTTCAAACCAAACCTAGTTACTGATGGAAAATGGCAGAGAAAATGGAATAGATTGGGCAGTGGAAGGGGATATCAGCAATGGCAGAGCTTCCCAACATTCTAGGTCTGACGGATGATCACCTTCACCTCTATGAATTCTAACTTGAGAGAAATAAATTGTTCTGGAAAGTTTTCCTAAAAAGGGAACTATTCTCATAATCACAAAGAATATAAGGCATAAGATTTAACGGAGCCCACTTATGTGTTCAATTCCCAGTGCCTGAGACCATACATAATAATATCTTTAGTTTAATTTCTAATTTCCAAATTATGGGAAGCATGTCTGAGAGTGGCATGAAAGTAATGGAAATATCTAGGAACATAGCCATTACATAGTTAAATCTAGAGTTTTCTCAGAACCTAACAAACAGGAGAGTTGGCCAAACGCCCCAAGGCAAGACAGGCAGAAAAGGAAAGTAGCAAGAGAAGCCACAACACCAGAAAGGGCTTCACTGACAGGGTCGGGCGCAGCATTCAGACTGGGCTGAGAAACAAGTGGGACCAGAATGGGTTGGACCAGAATGGGTTGAACATGGACAGACTGCCCTGACATTGAACGTGAGATTTCACAGGCATGAGAAAGGCAGCAGGGTAGTCTGGTCTTTTCAAAGGAGGGTTTGAGAGAATTAAGATCTTAGCAGTGAGGGCCAAGGCATGGCTTCATTTTGAAAAGTTTATGAGAGACCAAAAACCTCTCAAAAACCAACAATGCCCGGGAGGTGTTGCTCAGGTTCAAGCTTTGGCCTGCACAGCAAAGGGTCGAGGGTTCTATTCCTGGGTTGCAGGTTTGACCCCAACCCCACAACCAATCGATATGCCGCTTTCACACTAATGTCTCTCTTTTCTCTCTCTCCCTCTCTTCCATTCTATAAAAAACAAACAAACAAAAAACAATGGAAAAATATCTTTAGGTAAGGATTAACAATAATCTTATTTAATATCAAGCAGTATTCTAGACACTTTCACATAATCTTTACAGAAATCCTCTGGGATATGTAGTGAACTCCCTGTTTTATAGTTAACACCAAAGTCCATAGTGAAACCAGAGTTTAGGAAGGTTCTCAGGATGAATGCTATGTAAATGTTCAAGTATACCTAGTGACACCAGTACATCTAAGGTGCTCAAATGATGTAAATAAAGGAATGTGAAGACAGGTAAATACACCTTCTCTAAACTGAAAGGGAGGTTGACGTTAAAAATTGGAGACTGTGCAGTAAACAAGTGATATATAAATTATATATAAACATTTCAGGAGCAAAGCTGTTGTTTTTCCTATTTAACTTGTCCTTCAATGCATGGGAGTCTATGATAAATTAAGATAAAGGAGATATTCTGGTAATGAATTTTAAACCTCAAAATTTGGAAACAACTTACTCTATGAAAGGGAAAAAAATGGAACTCTGTTTTTCAAAATCTCTGTCACAGAACACAAGCTCTGGAAACTGTTAATAAGCGTTTAACATCTGAAGGCTTGGTAATATAATTTGGGGAGTTTTCTGGTACCTTCTAATGCTTTTAGAGATTCACAGTGGACAGTAGCTTGGTAAAGGCTCTGAGAGGTCCCATAATAACAAATCTGTTTAATCTATCATTGTCCAATCATCTTGTTAACCTTATGGTATTTCCCCCCCCCCCCTTTTTACAACATATATAACATTTATCAGTATTCCTTTACTTTGAGGAATATAATGCTGAGTAAGATACATAACACTAAAATAAAGACTGTTTCTGGAAGGTTCTTTAATTTGATAAAACTTGTTTTCAGTTTTACCCTAAGCTAACCATATTAACAGTCAAATACTACACATATCAAACTTTTTTAAATGAAATTTGAGTTTGTCTAGCAATCAGAACTCAATTCATCATTGATTTTCATTGTCATATACTGTTCATTCTTGTGTTGATGGTCCAGGAAATTTGTTATTCATTGCATACATTTGTGTCATCTTAAAAGATGAGGCAATTAGCAAGCACTTATGATTTTATATATTTAATAATTTTCACAGCAAACCTAAATATTACCCAATGTGTTTGTCTTGATTTATATTTACAAAAGAAGAATGAAAGAAGGAAGACACAAAAAAAAGTGTCAATATTTAAGGAATTATAAAATATATTGGTTATATCTGACTTTTCTATTCTCTGCTACGAGGAAGTTTGATATTAGCAAGATTTAAAAGTCCTGGCATGTTTTCAGTGTTGTTGAATCACATTAGTTTACAAAAGGGAAATAAAATCATTTTTATTTCTAAAGGACAATCTTCCTAAAAGTAAAGGTGTCTGATTCTAGACACTGATAAGACAAGGCATGTTGCTATGAGGAGTGTTATTGTGATCTCAAGCTTAAGTTCATGTGACAAGAACATTGTTTTATGCAACAAAGCACTGAAATCCATGCTAACCCCAGTGAAAGTGTAGAACTTGCAGCATAATCAAAGCTGATGTTTGACCAGGAAGACCTTTTCCTCATAGGAAAAGAGTTGACTCTCAATTTCAGACAAATGTCTTTCTTGAGCTCTAGCTTGCATATTTTCATTTAGCAAACAATCACGGTACTTTATTTTTCTCAATTTCTTTTTTACAAAAATCTGTATTTTTTATTGATAGTATTACAGATGCCTCCCATTTGCCCTCTTCACTCCACTCCTTCCAGCCCCTATCCCCCCCACCCCACCCCCACCCCCAGGATTTCACCCCACTATTGCCTGTGTCCATGGGCTGTGCATATAAGTTATTTGGTTTATCTCTTCTCATCTCCAATCTGCACATTGAGGAATGTGAGTCTGTTCCATGCTTCCATGCTTCCAGTCTTATTTTGTTGGTCAGTTCATTTTGTTCATTAGATTCCACAAACAAGTGAGATTATGTGGTATTTATTTTTCCCAGATTGGATTATTTCATTTAGCGTAATAGTCTTCTATTCCATCCATATTGTCCCAAAAAGTAAATGGGTAAAAGACTTAAATATAAAACAACTCATAAAAATATCTAAGAAAACATAGCAGTAAGATCTCAGACATCTTACATAGCAGGATTTTTGCTGATACATCTCATAGGGCAAGAGAAACAAAGGGAAAAAATAAACAAATAGGATTACATCAAAAGAAAAACCTTTAGTACAGCAAAAGAAACCTCCATTAAAATGAAAAGGGAGCCCAGTGTATGGGAAAAAAATAATTGCCAATGATACATACGATAAGGGGTTAATTTCCAAAATATATAAAGTACTCATATAACTCAACAAAAGGAAGACAAGCTGACTAAAAAATGGGCAGAGGACCTGAGTAGGCATTTCTACAAAGAAGACATACAAATGGCCAAGAGACACATCAAAAAATGCTTAATCACTAATCATCAAACAAATGAAAATGAAAACCACAAAGAGATATCTCCTCACATCTGTCAGAATGGCTACCATCAAAAATAACAAGTGCTGGCAAGGATGTGGAGAAATGGGACCCTAGGATACTGCTGGTGGAATGAGGCTTGGTGTAGCCACTATGAAACACAGTTTGGAGTTTCCTCAAAAAATTAAAAATGGATCTTCCATATGACCCAGCAATTCCACTTCTGGGAAAATAGCCTAAACACCCCAAAACACCAATCAGAAAGAACATTTGCACCCCTATGTTCATAGTGCTATTTACAATAGTTAAGATTTAATAACAGCCTGAGGGCCCACAGTAGGTGAATGGATAAAAAAGCTGTAAATGTGTATGCGTATATGCATAATGCATGGGCACAGACAGTGGGGTGGTGAGAGCTTCTTGGGAGAGAGGATGGTAGAGGTTAATGGGGGAGAAAAGGAGGACCTATATAATATATTCTACATTAAGATTAAAAGTTAAAAAAAAAAAAAAAGCTGTGGAGCATTCACACAATGGAATACTATGCAGCTGTTAATCTCAATTTGAATGGCAGGTTTTCCAGAAGTGCTGACTGCTCAAGTTTAAATTAATTTCAGTGAGAGGAAGGGAAAGGGGGAAGAGAGAGAGAAACATCAATGAAATTTACTGAATTTAAGGGTGTTAATTTTTTTAAAACCTGTAAAGATATTACAGACATCAGCAAGGCTGTAGATTATTGGCATCAAATTTTATTCCTCTTGACTAACCTTAAATTCATAAAAGGACATTGAAAATGAGACAGAGGGCCAAAAACCAGGACTTCAGGCTTAATTAGAGAAGAAAGGAGCCTACTGGGCTGCCTTGTAAAGGAAGAGAGCACACGTGCAGGAGTGAAGATGCCTTTTGAGAGGAGGAAAGGGAAGGGATGGGGCTTAGGGTACTTGGCGCACACTGATTGGTGGTTTCATATAAGGCCCATGATTAGGCACTTAGGTACCTAGGAATTGGGGCTTAGGGTATTTGGCAGGTGCTGATTGGTGGTTCAATGTAGAGTCCATATAAGGTGACTTGTTAGGTACTCAGGAATGTTCACTTTATGTCATACTCCATCCATCAGTTGGGGAAAGGGAGAATCTATCAGACATTAAGGTCTTTCATTCTTTTTTTTTTTTAAGTATGTTTTATTTACCTCAGAAGGAAGGGGAATGGAGAGATAGAAACATCAATGATGAGAGAGAATCATTGATCTGCTGCCTCTTGAACACCTCCAATGTAGATCCAGCCTGCAACCCGGGTATGGGCCCTAACCTGGAATCAGACCTTGAACTCTGGATTCATAGGTTGATACTTAACCACTGATCTATGCCAGCCAGGCAAGATTTTTATTTTTAAGTCTATGCTCGTTTCATAAAATTGACAAGAAAAAACAGATGATCTTTTTTGTGTTGGGTAAAATGATTTAGTCATTTTTGAAGATTGAATGTTCTAAAAGTGCTTGCATTAAACAGTGATGCCATAGGCCCTGGGTGAGTAGCTCAGATGGTCAGAGCATTGTCCCAATACGCTTAGATTGCAGGCTTGATTCGTATTCAGGGCACATGCAAGATTCCACCAATAAGTGCCTGAGTTTCTCTCTCTCCCTTCCTCTCTCATCCTGTCTCTAAAAATCATTATTTCATATAAAATAATGTGCAAATTAATAAGAAAAAGACAAGATAGACAAAAGCCAAAATTAAATATATACAGCAATGCCTAATTGCTCAGGTAATTAAAGAAATGTAAAAGCTGAATCAATGAATTTTAAATTCATTAGAATAGAAAGAGAAAAGAGTTAAATGGCAGTATTTTGTGCAGGTAAAAATGAAGGAAAAAAGTCCTTTCCTGTACTGTTGAGAGGAAGACATATGTTTCAAAACTTTTTTTTTCAAAACCATATATCTTTCAACTTAGTATATTTACTTCTAGGAATGTATTCTAAAAAATGTTTGAACAGGTGTGTAGTATAGGATGTTCATTGCAAATCACTCTGCAGATTTTTTTTAAAGATTGCACATATATAATATACATCTGTATGACGAGAAAGAGGAGGGATTAAAAAATGCCAACACATTACATTAAGTGAAAAAAAATTCAACTGCACTGCCAATTTTAGTAAAAATTTGTGAGTTCACAGAAAACTTTACAATAATAAGTTCATCAGCATTATGCTTATTCTGTACGGAAAGATACTGTTGTTATCTGCATTTAATGATTAGGAAGCTGAGGTGAAAACACAGTAAGTTACCCGCCAAGATGTTCAGATTGTGAACTGCAGAGTCAGGATTTGAACTCAGACAGTAGGTCTCTGAGAGCCAAACTCTTTACCTTGAAATAGAGATGCTAAGGTCTTAGAAATTTTCTTTGCTTAGTAGGATGATTTTTGCCATCTTCATACTGGCAAGATTTTTGCTAAGAAAATGTTAATACTTTTCCTCCCATCTTCTAAGTTCTTCAGGTTGGGCTAACTCGCAAATTGACAGAGACAGATGAACAGGAGGATATAAAAGTTTAATACATGTACATGAAGAACTCACATAGGCATGATAACTCCATGAACATCCCAGTAAGGCAACGCTGGGTATAAGAGACATTTTGGAATGAAAGAGAAGAGGAGACAACAAGGCCTTACATTTCAGAAGTGAGAATGGACAATACACTGAATAGGTGGTAGAGGAAGAACAGGCAGGCCAGTTCTAGGTAGGCAACTCAGACATAAGGGGACACAGATGGTATCTCGCTGTTGGGCTGCCTGAAGCCCCTTTGTTTACCATCCTTAGAAAGGGACAAGCTGAGCGCTCCTTCCTGAAGCAGGTTTCTCTGCCTGAATCTCTTGGGCAGGAAGAGGTGAGGGTCTTGGGGGCAATCTAAGTTTGTTTCTGAGCCTTCTGTGTGTGTGTGTGTGTGTGTGTGTGTGTGTGTGTGTGTGTGTGTTTTGTTGTTGTTTGTTTGTTTTAATAAAGAGCTTAAAATCAATATTCCCTGACAGAGCTTCAGGTTGGCAGAATTATGGTCCCTTTAGTACATATCTTCTATGTTTTCAAAAGGTAGTATACATGTGCATTGCTTTTCTATTAAGAAAAACATTATGGGGCTAATTATGTGTTAGAGGGGGAAATAATTGCACTTATAGGGAAAAACAGATGTTGAGTCAGGTCTAGTGAATAGTGAGTGCCCTGACAAGCAATGTAGAACCGGCAAATAATAATGTCCCAAGGAGGCTTACATTTCTGTGTGTTCGAGCCAATTTAGTCAATTCCTTAATTAGTTCATTAAAGTGTAAATGGACTATAAAGACAAGGAAGGCTGACAATATCAAATTGAGAAATTATAAAAGTAATTTTACATTTGGACATGTTTATGCCAATTAAACTGCTTTGCATTTTATACGACATTTTACAATGGTGTCTAAGGTAGTGCCTAATGTTCAATCCATATGTTTAATACATTGAACAGTAATGCCTTTGGAGTGGAGAGGTAATGGCCTGTATTTAACAAAATACTATGCTGGGTTTTCCCCCGTTGTCATTTTGAATAAGTAAACCAGCTTTTATACAGATATGCAAGCATTTAAAAAAGCCTTTCGATCCTATTTTGCAGCGCTCAGCAATTTTGGTAGTTAGTGAGAAAAGTATTAAAAAATCCTTCAAATTAAAACTCAACCTAAAATACCATTCATCAGCATGTTATTCATCCATAGTGGCATTACATGAGATGAGAAAAATACCCACAAAGCACACAATTGACAAGTATACCAGTTCACGTAGAAATGTGCTGCTTCATTTTTTTTGTGTGTGTGAACAAAATATATGTATCAGCATTCAATCAATTAATATATCCACTCCCTCCTCAAGAATAAAAAGGGAAATTTGAACTCGATAGTTTGCATTTGCTTTTTAATCCTAGGAAATGTGTAAAGAAATCCTTTGTCTACCTTAATGATATTGATAGAATATAATTTTAAGATATGGCCATGTCAATGTTAAAAACAACTTGCTGTACAACAGTTTGACTTAAATTGAGGAACACATCTTGTATCTTTTCTCTATATGGTGAGATTTTGCTTAACTGACTGTAAAACTCCAAAGGCGTATTTTTTTTACCTTGATAGCAGTAATTATCACATCCAGACCGCTTTGCTCTCTTAACTTTAGCATTTCTATCAGTGAGTGTTTACATACATTTCCCAAAGACAAGTCTCATAGATTAATGTTAGTTGGCACATCTCTTTGCCCATCTCCCCTCAATAAACCTGATGTATCAGTTAAGACATCAACACAGAGAAATACAAGCAGTGCCATAAAACACATATTAAATAGCAAATGGATACGAAGTGTACAGTTTTAGAATCTGCCCAGGCAGCTAAACCTTTAAAACCCACTTTCCTTGCCCACGACTTTGCCCCTTCCTTTCCTCTGTGGGCTTCCATCTGAGAGAGAATATAAACCAACACGACAGAGGATGGCACAGACTCTCAGGCTCACAGTGGAAACCTAGTGACCAAGGCTCACTGCTTTCCCAGGACTAGTCCTCACACAGGCCCAGAAATCCTCCTCACCTCCATTTCCTTGGCTCTTCCTATCAGCTATTGGTGTTTGGTCTTCACTGAAGAAGTCTCCGGTAATATGGTGATCACTGCTAGGCTGGCTTGCTTTGGAGCTGTAGCACACACATCACGGTGTCTCCAGACGTGGATTTTGGCCTTGCATAGGAAAGAATTCAAGAAAGAGTTTGAGTTAAAGGAAAAGCAAGTTTGATTCAGGTCAGAGAAAGAGCCTAGTACTTGGGTTCCTGGAGGCAGGATCAGTGTGTAGGCCCAGGAGGGGCTGCTGCTGCCCACTGCTCCCCTGGTTGTAAGTGTGAACAAGGGCTACAGTGAAAGAAGCAACAGTGCACCAGTGGTGTAGGCAAAGTCTTGAATGAGTTGCATTCTGTGGACAGTCAGTTTTTGGGATTTTATGTGTTTCTAAAGGTCTGTTGTTCTTGAAATTAAGTGGCACCACATTCTGTCTCCACCTCTGGTTGGAAGAGGGTCTTGTTTCTCATCTGATCTGTTCCAGAAGAGTCAGGGCATTTGTCCCTCTGGATCCCCCTTCTACTTGTGGTGTCAGTTTTCATTATAATGATTGTATAATGAATTTTGGGATAATTTTCCAGTCAATTATTTCTCCATCTTGGATTTATCTTGTTTTAGCCATTTCTTGTTGTTGACTTGTGTAACCACCGCAAGAATTTCGTGCCATAAACTGTTCCCTTTTGATCATTCATGGAGGTGGGGGCTTTGGTGAGAGCACCGAGTGGCTATCGGTCTGTGATAGCCAGTCCTCCTCCTTCATTCCACTTGTTGGGAGTTTTCCCTAACTGCTTTCTGTCTTGGCCTCAGCAGGAATGCTCCATGTGCTAAATGGCAGAAAGGTATTGAACTTAATTTCTTCCACTGGAATTAACCATGTTCTTCCTCTCACTCTTCATTGACTTTTCCTTTGCTCAGCTGGACACTGCTGACTTTTCATGTTCTTTCTTTTTTATTTTCATTTCTATGAGGTCTGTTCTCTGAGGTCTCCCTCACTGTGTTTCTTTTACCCTAACCTCTATGTGTATATTCTGGCATTATAATCTTATTACATACCATATGGTTCTCAAAAGAGTGTAAGATGTAATAAGTTAGATATGAGATACATTAATCAACCAAATTCTAATAATTACAATTAGAAAAGTTGCAGGGATCATTGTAACTATTGTTCATTAAGCTTTATAGTAATTTATAATTCCATGAAACATGTCATATGTTATTGGTCTGAGTGAAGAAAATGAGTGCTATCTATAGATTGAGTGTTTCTTGGTTTTATTACAAAATCAGAAATGTTTACAGAAAGTACTTAAAATTAACATGGTTTTATGGTTATTGAAGAAGTAGGGGTTCTAATAGTATGTATGACAATCTTTTCTGGAACAGATAAATGATCATAGTTATGGACAGAATGTATCCTCCTAAAATTTATATGTTGAAGCCTTAACCAATGTGGTTACATTTGGAAATGAGGCTGTTAATGTGATAATTAATGTTAGGTGAGGTTATTAAGGTAGGGTTTCAATATGACTGATATTCTTATTAGAATATAAAGAGACACTAGCATCCAGAGCTGTGAGAAAATAAATTTAAGTTGCTTAAGCTGTCCAATCTGTGGTATTTTGTTATGGCATCCCTAGAAAACTAATATAATCACTATAGGCTATTTCTGGAATAATGATTGCATGAGAACTCATAAAGAGATACCAGACTCTAAAACCTCCTGGTAATCATCACCTATGAAATGATTGCACATGACCTAATTAGACTGCATTTGCCACTACAAAAAAACAACCCCAAAGCCTGAGGAGAGTGGAAGGGGCGGCAGATAGTCAAGATATAATTCTTGTCTGGCAAGTGCTTGCTGAACTCTTTCCTTTATTCCTGCACTAGAGGCCCACTGCACAAAATTCATGGAAGGGGAGTGTGTCCCTCAGCCCAGCCTGCACCCTCTCCAATCTGGGACACCTTGAGGGATGTCCGATTGCCTGTTTAGATATGATCTCGGTAGACCCAACTGCCCTTCCCTGCAGGCCTGGTCACCCTCAACTTCCCTCCTCTGCCAGCCTAGTCACCCCTAACTGCCCTTTCCTTCAGGCTTGATCTCTCCCAACTGCCTTCCCTTGTAGGCCTTGTCCCTCCCAGCTGTCCTCCCCTGCTGACCTGTCACTCACAACTGCCCTCCCTTGCAGACATGATCCCTCCCAGCTGCTCTACCCTGCTGGCTATCTGGGGTGGCCATCTTGTGTCCACATGGGGGCGGCCATCTTGGACCACATGGGAGAAGCCATCTTGTGGGTTGGAGTGACAATCAATTTGCATATCAGTCTTTTATTAGATAGGATAGAGACCTGGTGCATAAGTGGGGGCTAGCTGGTTTGTCCTGAAGGGTATCTCAAATCAGGGTGGGGGTTCCCTTCAGGTGTGGGGTAGCCTGGGTGAGGGGCCTGTGGTGGTTTGCAGGCCAGCCACACCCCCCAGTGACCCAAGCAGAGCCCCTGGTATCTGTGATTTATTTATCTTCTATAATTGAAACTTTGTAGCGTTGAGCAGAGGCCAGGGCCTGCCAGGAAGCTTGGCTTCCTCCATTGCCAGGGAAACCCAAGCCTCCTGATCACATCATGGGCCCAGCCATCTTGGTTGGGTTGATTTGCATACTTGCTCCTGATTGGCTTGTGGCTGTGGCTTGTGGGCATAGCGGAAGTCATTTTGCATGTTTCTCTTTTATTTGTGTAGATTATGAACTGACCACATAAGGATGTGTGTGTGTGTGAATGATGTAGAGCAGTGGTTCTCAACCTTTCTAATGCTGCAACCGTTTAATACAGTTCCTCATGTTGTGGTGACCCCCAACCATAAAATTATTTTTGTTGCTACTTCATAACTGTAATTTTACTACTGTTAATGAATCATAATGTAAATATCTATATTTTCCGATGGTCTCAGGCTCTATAGCAGCGATTCTTAACCTGTGGTCATGACAGGTTGAGAACCGCTAGCAGCATCACCTAAGACAATCAAAAAACACAGATATTTACATTATAACTCATAATAGTAGCAAAATTAGAGGCCTGGTGCATGAATTCATGAATGGGTGAGGTCTGGCCAGGCAGAGGGGGCATGGGCAGTTGGTTGGCCTGCCTGCTGGTTGAACTCCTGGTCATGGGGACAATTTGCATATTAGCCTTTAATTATATAGAATATACACTAAGTGGCCAAATTATTATGCGTTCAGAGATCATAATAATCTGGCGACTCAGTGTATATTCCATGAAGCAAATTTTTGAACCAGAAAGAACTCATATAAAATATATTTCCATCTAGATACTTCAAAGATAATAAATTTGATAAATCTCATTTTGAACTGAAATCTGGTAATGTTATGTAACAAAGAAAATGTATCCACATATTCTTTTGAAAAATGGATTCTGGCTTAATTAAAAGTACTGTTTCCCCCCCCTGTCTATGAATTGTCTAGATGGATATACCCTTGGCCTTGAGAAGTGCTGACTACATGATGTTTGAGTTAAAACATCATAAAGGAATTCTCTGTGGAAGTATTTTAATGTAAGATTTGACCCAGATATGTCACAGAAATGTCTGTGACTTATTTCTTTTAAGAAGCATTTCTTTAACATGAACGATGTAACCACCATTACTATATAATAGAACATAAGAGAAATGAAAAGCCTTCACCATTAACATTCTGATGAAGAGTTCAGGTTAATCTGTAAAAAAAGAAATAGAAGTAATGATTATTTGTGTCGTATAATCTATATAAGCAGTGAAAATGACAAATGAGTATAGAGTGAAGTTAGAATTTTTGCAAGAATCTGGAGCTGTCTTTCAAAGGCACATGAAAACACCCTTCTCAGCATGTGCAAAGCAAAAAACAAAAAAAAACAAAAACAAAACAAAAAAACACACAAACAAACAAAAAACTTGAATGAATCCTTCTTTCTTCTCTTGCCTTTATATCTGTCAAGTGATATTGGTTGCACTTCAAAAAGACTCATGTTTGTGTTTTCCTTTTCCTTTCTACTTGAGCCTTATACTCTCCTCCTCATGCCTGCATTACTTAAATAATTTGTCTCCACTAACCTAGGAGTGTGCCTCATGCCCATCCTTTATTTTTCCAGTGTGGATCCTCCTAAAGCTTTCCATCAGGTTGCTCACCTGTACTTAAAGTTAGGAGGGCCTCTACTTCTATGGCATTTGGTTTAAAATGCCCCCTCTGATGATCAAACCTAGCCTAATCTGGTTTCACTTTATCTTTATGGTCCTTTAATTACCAACTCACTTTCATCTCATGAGTTTACACTCATATCCTAAACCCATATGCCCTAGTTCTCACTTTCATCCTTTCTATATCCTTTTCCTTGACGATAATAACATCCACGCTCCTATCTGCTTCTCAATCCATTCTTCTAGTTTTTATTCCCTTCTCCCCCCCAGCATCTTGAATTCTTCTAGTCTGTAGTGGTTGGTAGTCTATTTTAGTAAGGATTATGGAGTTGAAATGTTAATTTTATTTTCTCTTTGTTTTGTTTATGGTATCCTGTATAATAAAAGCCTAATATGCTGAGTGTTCAGTAGTCCAGTTGTACATTCAACTAATCAAAGTGTAATATACTAATAATATGCTAAGGTCACTCAACTGCTCTCTGTGATGTGCACTGACCATTAGGGTGTAGACAGTCAAGCGACCAGTCACTATGACATGCACTGACCAGCAGGGGGCAGATGCTCTGACCAGTAGGTTAGCTTGCAGTTGGGGTCTAACAGATCAGGATTGACCGAGATGGGCCAGACACACCCTGGTGCTCTCCCACAATATCTTCCCAGCTGGCTAACTTCCTGCATCCCTCTCTGGCCTCAGTGGTACACCGGTGGGGTCTCTTGGCCTGGCCTGTGCCCTCTCGCAATCTGAGACCCCTCGGGGGATATCAGAGAGTTGTTTTCAACCTGATTCCAAGGGACCCCACTGGTGCTCAAATTCCTGCACTGGATCTCTAGTGTAATTTATAAAATCTCTGAGAAAGACTGTATACACACACACACACACACACACACACATATTTAAAGAAAAAATATACTAGGATATATATATATATATATATATATATAAATTTATGGTTATCTTTTGTCTTATTATTTTTTTTTAATCCTCACCTGAGGATATTTTTTCCATTGATTTTTAGAGAGTGAAAGGGAGAGAGGGAGGATGGGAAAGAGAGAGAGACATCAATTGGTTGCCTCTTATGTGCACTCTGACTGGAGGCTGGGATTGAACTTGCAACTGAGGCATGTCCCCTTGGCCTAGAATCAAACCTGAGACCCTTCACTCTGTAGGCCAACACTCTGAGCACTGAGAAAAACTGGCCAGGACTATCTTTTGTCTGATTTAACAAATATTTATTTCTATAAATATATGACTGATTTGGCTATAACTAGCATATGAAAATGTGGTGCCAAATTTTTACATGTAACTCTACACTAGGTATATGACATATATGAGAATATAATTATTTGAAGACTTAGATTTAAAATATATTCTTGATAATGCAGTGTTTATATGCTAGCAATTATAACAACTGAGCTGTTATTTGAAATATAATTTACTTGAAATATAATTCTAGTTAAAAATATATACAAATAGACATGGCTTTTAATAATGAAATAAACTGTATTTGGGGTGTCTATATGTTTCCAAAGTAGATGAGGAAGTACGTAAAATATACAACTATAAACACACACACACACACACACACACACACACACACACACAATAGTTTAGCAAAAGCTTTAAAAAATATTCAAGTATGGACTAAATTTTCAGACTTCAGGCACATGAAGGTGAGTTATTCGGGTGATAGGCTTTCATTAGAAAGGAAAACCACTGAGTAGATCACAATGAATATTAAAGACTGCATTGATAATGTATGCCTCACTGATTTGAATATTTAGGAAGATGATTTAAACACACTAAAAATCCATGTTTATGCATGTTGTCCTTTAATGAACTCAATAAAAATGTGTGACAGATTAAAGGCTCTTTCAGCATAAGAATTTAAAGTCCCACTTTGCTATTCTAACAACATATATAATTTCCCACCTATGATTCCCCTGGTTTTGATCTTGGGTGAACAAAACGTTAGTAAAGCTCTATCTACTTTTTTTTTTTTTTCAAATAAATCTAGATATGTCATTTAAATCTTCTCAATTAAAAAATGTTGGTCTTTACTCTCTTTGACTTTTTATACCTATATCATATCTTACGCTTTTCTAATGGTTTGTCTTTTTTCAGAGCATTTTTATATGCATTATTGCAATTAATATTTTTGAAATAATTAAGGAAAGATATATTCATATTATAGATGTAGAAGTTTTGGCTCAGAAAATTGAAGTACTTATGTCTATATACAATGGTGCAGATGAGAGCACAACCCTTAGACTGTGATTCTGCCTTTGAGTTCTCACAATCTGATTGAGGATTCAGAATAATAAATTTTTAAAAAGTAAATTTAATTTATTAAGATAATAGTACACATATTTCAGTTCCAAAACAAGTGTAGAGGAGAGGTGTTTTTGTTTTTTCCCAAGTGTGTGTGTGTGTGTGTGTTTCCCCCCTTTTCAAAATAATCACTTGTATTTAAGCAGCCAATAAATGATGACCTTAGAGAAGTGACCAGTCTCAAGGAGCATCTGGCTTCTAAGAGGTAATCTCATTCAAAGGCTGAGGCCTGAAACATAGACAAGATTTAGAAAAGAAACAGAGACCAAAGTATGACCCAGGCACCCTGTCTCACCCGTCTTCATCTAACATAGTGCAGTGCTTAGTGATCAGAGAGAGAAGGGAGTGTGATGATGAACAGAATGTGCTTCTGAAACCTGCCTCACTGAAATCAGTGCACCTGGAGTCCTGAACTTTGCCAGGAATGAGCCTACCATTTGCTGATGATCCCAGAATTCAAAGCAGGGGCTCTGACTGGAGACTAAGGCTCCATTCCCTCTATGGCCTCATAAACCTTATAGTTGAAGGACAGTTTGCCTGAATGAAGAGCATATAAATTTTCAGAAAAATCAGGGGTTTTGCATATGCACATATGTATTTGAGTTAATGATGTATATAATTATTTTACATTTTTATATAAAATAAGACATCAAATGAGGAAGAAGCAACTAATTTGTTGAATCCAGTCATTTTCTTCCAACGATTAAATGTCTTACCCAGCACACAGATTGCATACATATGAATGAATGCTTATTATTCACTCCATGCTCCCTTGAAATTTGAATCTGTATACTTTTCTAAAAGTTTTTTCTTCTTCTTAAAATATTTATTTTCTGATTTTTTTATAATAAGTCTCACTCTTTTTTCACTTTTTTATTTTATTTTTTTAAAATATATTTTATTGATTTTTTACAGAGAGGAAGGGAGATAGAGAGCTAGAAATGTCAATGAGAGAGAAACATCGACCAGCTGTCTCTTACACACCCCCTACTGGGGATGTGCCCACAACCAAGGTACATGCCCTTGACCGGAATTGAACCAGGATCTTTCAGTCTACCACTGAGGCAAACCGGTTTCGGCTATTTTCTGATTTTCTGATTTTCTGTAACGATAAATTTGTCTTATTTTTTTAAGCTCTTACAAAAGATTCCATGGTAAGATGTTACTACACCCACAAAAATTGCTATTATATTTGTTTAGGGGATGCTGTAGGTGGTACATTTCTGAGCTCTAAATTGTCTCAACTTGCTTAAAGCAGGCTGTATTGAATAATGTTTGAAAATAGTGAAAATATTATGGTTATCAAAGCCAATTAATATGCTTTCATATTAAGTTATAGTCAGACTTAATTTTCTTTAAAAGAGTTCTCATGTCCTATTTTCAGTTCAGCCAGCTTCAGTTGGTTAATGATTATATGTAGAAAAATATTCTAGGCTCAACGAATGCAAATTTTAAGATAGTTGCTGGCCCCTGGAATACTTAAGTATTCCACATGTAAATACTTTATGACTTCACCACTAGAGTTTCTGAGGGAAAAACGTCAGATTCCTGTTCTCTCTTTTATTTAGAACTTGAAGCCCAATACATGAAGATTTGAGCTAGAATGGGCTTTCCTTTCCCTGGCTGCCAGCACAGCCTCTCCACTCCTGCCCAACCCCTTTCTGCTCAGGCCCTGGAGCAGACTCTTTCTGCTCAGGCCCCAGAATTGCCTTTCTGCTGCTCTGGGAGCCACCTCCTTCCGCTCCAGCCCCACCTTCCCATGCTGCCTAGAGGCCCTGAGAGACCAGGGGTGGGGAAGTACGCCTGTGTTGTCACCATAGTGACAGCATAAGTATCTTGCTCCCATCACTAGGCGCCTGTGTATGCAAATTAACCACCATCTTTGTTGGGTTGATTTGCATATCACTCCTGATTGGCTGGTGGCGTAGCAGAGGTATGGTCAATTTACATGTTTGCCTATTATTAGGTAAGATTTATTTGAGTAGTGTGAAGCATTTAACCTGTGCTTATCAATACCCAAAAAGCATGACAGTTTTTTTTAAACATGTAGTATATTTCATTTATAATAAATCATTATTTTACTTCTTGAAGCATCATATTTTTAAAAAATAAAACTATAATGGGAGCCTCATTTTGCAATACATTATTTTCCTTAAGATTTGACCTCGCCAGAACTATGATTATCTGTTCTGTGAATTAGCTTCTAGGCTTTAAGTACTATTCCTGGAGGTTTGAATATTTAAAATCCAATAGCTTTACAGAAAACATTGAAGGATTCTGAAAATCATAAATATATCTGTTATATAATATATAATATATATGTATGTAATTATACATCCAACTAATCCAACTATATATATATATATATATATATATATATATATATATATATATATATAACCGTCCTAAGCAACTGGCTGATAGGTAGCTATGACACACACTGACCACTAGGGGGCAGATGCTCAACTCAGGAGCTGCTGAACTGTGGTGACTTGGCAGCTGCTGGTCTCAGGTGACACACCTGGAACCAGAGAGGAGGGAGCCTAATTCTGAGGTGTGTCACCTGAGAACTGCTCTCTCACAATCCAGGACCCCTCATGAGATATCAGAGAGCCTATTTTAGCCCAATCCCCTCAGACTAGGCAGAGGGGCCCCACCAGTGCATAAATCAGTGCATTGAGCCTCTAGTAATAATATAAACTCACTATCAGCATCTACAGAGATTTTAATCCAATGGGTTTAAGCTGGAGACTGATATATTTCTTTAAAAAGCCTACTTAGTGATTCTGCCCTGTCTGGGTGTCTCAGTTCATTGGACCATTGTCCCATACACCAAAAGGTTGTTGTGGATTTCATTCCTTGTCAGGGCACATAGCAAAGGAAAAACAAACAAACAAAATAAAACACTTAAAAAAAGCCTAAGTGGTTCTAATAAGGATCTCATGACCATACTTGGAGAAAACAGGTCTAGTGAAATAAATTACAGTACATGGTTTCTTAACCAAGGTCTAAGAATTTAGGTTAAAGTATATCAATGCCAGAGATTTGAATTCATTCCTGTAGTTTATATAGAGAGTATATGATACTGAAGAACCACCAAAACTTTAACGTCATAACCACACGCAAGAGCCCTTATGTGGTTCCCATTCTCTAACATCTAAAAATTCCTAGAATTTCTCAAATTGAAATGGAATTCAGACCTAGACAATTATTTAGATTCAAATGAGGTAGTCCTTAGTGAGGTGTCTTTTCCTATAAAGTTAAAAACTATAGTACCTTCAAGGGTCTGAAAAATATCTTTGTGAGACTGGGGAGGTGTGAGTTCAATTTTTATTGGTATTTCAATAATATTATTATATTATATATTTAAGTGTTTTATGAAAACACCCTCTTATTCATAAAATGTGCTATAATGTCATCAAATAAAGAATTCACTATTTTCATCCCCCCCAAAGTAAACAATTAAATTTTTTTTAAATGTCATACATACCTCATTATTTCTATGGCATTTTCTATTATTAATATGACAGATTATTTATTTGTAAGATACTTAAAGACTATAGAATTTTTACACATTTTCATGAAAAAAAATGTGGAGCAATAGAAAAGACATATCTTTACATAGCTTATTTATGTTATTGACAACGATCTTGTAACTTCATTATTTATATCAGGGTTTGGCAAAGTATGCCTGTACAGCAAAGCTTCCTATTGTAAATAAAGTTTTATTGAAAAGCATCCATGCTCACTTGTTGATCTGTTTTCTATGGCTACTCTTACAAAACAACCATGGCAGACTGAATGACTTGCAAAGCCAAGAATGTACTTATAGGCTTTGTAGAGAAAAGTTTGCTGATGTTTAATTTAGACAGCGAAGAGAACATTAGTTACGTATTGTCTACATTACTCAGCACCAGATTTTAAAAAAAGTATGAAGTATTTAATTTTAATATGCCAATTTATAACAATATATATTGAATGTAATATTGTAATCTGTCTTTCAGGCTAAAATAATCTCGATAAGTAGATAAATCAACACCTGTAATTTTAATGGTGCTTATTTCTGTTGTTAGAAATACTGGTCAGAAAGTATCATTTTGATATTTTAAGAAAATTTGAAGAAAAATATACAAATATAAAGTAATTACTACATTGTCAGATAATTTTGGCTTTCTTAAGGAGTCACTGTAGAGTTCAACATTCCCCTAAATATATCATTTATTGCTTTTAAAATATACTAAAAAGTATTGTCTTGGGTATAAAGTTGATGTAGCAAGTCAACAACTAGTCATTTGGAGGCAACAGTAAATGTTTACTTGGAAACTCATTTCTCTATCTGTTTACTTTAGCAACAGTTCTGAAAGAAGTGATTATAGCTATCACGGATCTCTAGGGATGTTGGAAAGTGTGTGTGTGTGTGTGTGTGTGTGTGTGTGTGAAAGAAATAATTTAATTTTGCTGTTTTAATTACTTGTAAGAGTTAAAGGCCTAGGAAGGATAAATGTCAAAAGTATTGCAAAGTGTAGCATGTCCCGAAGACAGAAGAATTGTTCTTGCCAAAATACCATTAATGCCCCATTGAGAAACACTGTAAAATCCAGAGATTATTTATGGGAAATCACAGAAAGCCTTGAGATTACAAATACAAATCTGCTCACGTTCACACATCAATTTTTATTATTGTCACTTAGTAAATGGGTCTGCATTTAATGATTTTTTTAATGTGTTATTAAAAGTGTTTCCCATTAAAACCCAAATAAGTGGCAACTGATGTAAGATCTGCATTATATTTATATTTGGAAATGTACTTAATTATGATAATTGCTTAAATTTCAATTGATGCCCAAAGCAACTACATTTTCTGATGTGTCATTAAAAATATTATTTTGTAATCCGTAAGTCAATTAGCTCCTTAGGCTGATCCTCTTCCAAAATGAATCCCTTAAATCTAATTATTTAGTGGGGGGTCTTTTATAAAGGAAACATAAAGGTTCTGATGAGTTTTATGTTCTGTTGCCAATCATTTCGTATATTTTTTTAATAAGTGTTTACCAAGCCACATGCACTAGAGTAGACTGTTTCCCCACGGCAGTGCCAATGCAATCGAAAGCACCATCTAATAGGAAATAGAGAGGCCTGTTCTAGTTTTTGCTGCTTAAAAAAAATCGCACAGGTGAACAGTTCTTCACCTAAAAATATTATCTTCTGCTGGAAACAATAGTCCCAAAAGGTACAACACTCTCTCTGAATCTTAATCTTTTTCCATATGTCTGTTCTTTTCTTGCTCTGAAAGCTTCCCAAAGTCTCCCTTTTTCTTCTATGAAATATTTGAACTAAGAGATCAAAACCATTTCCACAGACTCCGGTATGTGTGTGTGTACTGATTTGTCTGTTTTAGAGAAAACCTCAGTTCCCTTTATTGTAAAGTAAGGTTCCAAAGAGAACATCAAAGGTGGAAAAATTAATCTGTCTCTTTAAATAAATGGATGGGCCCTAAGCTTTGTAGCCATCTCATTTGCAGCAGGCTAACTGTGACAAACGGACCCTTGAGTTTCCCATCATTCATGTTATAAGTAAGTTTCAGCTTCTACTTAGGTGCCATATAACCTCAAGAAAGACAAGCTTTCCATTATAAGTGAAAAATGACTTTATTCATCACCTCTGTGATAGACTCAATTTTAAAGGTATTTATCATAAGCATAACAAAAAGATAGCAAGTGTATAAATCCATGAGATTTTAAGGAACTACATGTCATGAGTCCTACATTGAAATTTAGCTGCTACAGGTTCTTTACAATATGCAAAAATAAAACATATTCATTCAACTGGAATATTAGAATATAAAGAAGGTCCTGGGCATAGGTATGTTTGCTTTGCCTTCCTCTCATCCCTGCCATTTTGAATTCATTCCCCTTTTCATTGACTGCTACGTAACATTGTTTTAATTTTTTTTTTCCTTCTTCATCTTTCTAGTAATATCCAGAAACCCAAGTATTTATTGGTATCTATTCCTTGAGTTTAGGGCCAAATACATTTTTTGGGGGGGGAAAGAAAGAGGTAGTCATGAGATAAAAGGAAATTTTCTATTCTTGTCACAGGGTTGCCTAAGACCATCGGAAAACATGGATATTTACATTACGAATCAATAACAGTAGCAAAATTACATTTATGAAGTAGCAATGAAAATAATTTTATGGTTGGGGGTCATTACAACATGAGGAACTGTATTAAAGGGTCGCAGCATTAGAAAGGTTGAGAACTACTGCTCTAGAGTAGGGGTGTTTAACACAATCAGAGAAGGGGCCAAAATCTAAAATCCAGCCTAAATCGCGGGTCGAATGGTTTACTGAACAGTCATAAACTGTCATTGTGATGGAAACGCAGCAGAGTGCAGTGATGACAGCGCGGTGCGGGCCACATTGCAAGGCCTGGCGGGACGGATTTGGCCCGTGGGCCTTGTGTTTGACACATGTGCTCTAGAGGGTACACACACACACACACACACACACACACACACACACACACAATCTTGCTAAAATAGCCTTAATTCTCTTGTCGAATTAGGAGGAATTGTTTTCTTCCCGCCTATTGTGTCTTATTTCCCCATCTAAGGAATGTCTAGAGCAGTGTTTCCCAACCGTCTCTCATGATGAGAATCACCTGGTGGAGTTGTTAAAACACAGATTCCTGAATCCCAACTAAGAAGTGCTAAACTAGAATTTTTGGGAACATATAGGTAAAATTGTATACTTCACTAGTGCTCTAAGACAGATTTTATATACAGAGCACTAAGTTAGGTATGCAATTTTATCTATATGTTCTCAAAAATTCTAGTTTAGCACTTCTTAGTTGGGATTCAGGAATCTGTGTTTTAACAACTCCACCAGGCGATTCTCATCATGAGAGAAGGTTGGGAAACACTGGTCTAGAGATGCGTGGACTGAGCTGATATGGCAGCTCCACAAGGCCACTGGGCCCCTGTTGAAGTGAATGCGCCCTCCTTAGCCTGGGTTCTTGTTGTCATGCTCCTTGCCTCATGGCTGCAAAATGGCAACTGTTCTTCTAACTTGCATTCCATGAGGGAAGGAGGGAAAGAACAAAAAATAAAATATATATAGGCATGGGTTAGTGATGTTTTCTACCTTTTATAAGCCGTAGAGGAATCCCTAATCAGCAATTTCTCATTGTTTTGATCTCATTGTATGATACTGTGTCAATGGTTGCAATCACTGCAAAACTTTGTGGGAATCATGTTGAGGTAGGTGCATTGATAGCCTTAACAAAATTTGGGATTTATAAGGATATTAGATAGATAACTCTCAAAGAAAATTGTGCTTCATAGGCCGAAACTGGTTTGGCTCAGTGGATAGAGCATCGGCCTGAGGCCTGAGGGGGTCCCAGGTTCGATTCTGGTCAAGGGCATGTACCTTGGTTGCGGGCACATCCCCAGTAGGGGGCGTGCAAGAGGCAGCTGATCGATGAATCTCTCTCATCGATGTTTCTAACTCTCCCTATTTCTTCCTCTCTGTAAAAAATCAATAAACTATATTTTTTTTAAAAAGAAAGAAAATTGTGCTTTATATTGTGTTGTTTCACCAGAATATTTTCTAAATCAATAGTGTTTAGGACACTGTTTTTGTTACATAAATAAGCAATTTCTGTTTGTATCCATGACAAAGTTCCTATTACCATAATAATTTAAAATACAGAAAATTAGAACTTAGATTATAATACTTATAAAGACAAAACACTTATTTTAAATTTTCTTTAATTGTGACTTGCAAGTCTTAATTATTATTATAACTTGTTCTTCTATTGAGCTTTCCTTGACACTTGATAACTTTGTCTAAGAGTACAAAACAATGACAAGACAATATCAATAGGCACTAATCTACTCCAGTCAGGAGTAATTTACAATGATATATAATATTTTTCTTTACTTTATTTAAATACAGGAGAATAAAATAATGAGATGTAAGCTTTTTAAACAAATTTATATTTTAAATCACATTTATAATATGAAAGTCATTAGCGATCAATATTTTCATTTATTCCATTAAAATTAAATTTCTAAAAGCTTCTGTTCATTTTTTTTTTTTGTATGACTTACCAAGATATTTTTGTTGCATGTACCAGGAAATACCAGTCTTGAAAGCTAATCTATAATAATAAAAGCATAATATGCTAATTAGACTGGACAGCTGCACGACCTTCCAGATGAATCTGGGGCTGCGAGGGCCCAGCCCCTCGCACCAATGTTATGCATCAGGCCTCTGGTAGACTATAGTAGTCATAAAATTTCACAATAGCAGTTGATTTTATAAATGAATTTATTAAAAGATCACACACATTTATATTTATATATACAGCAGGCATATGTAATACATGAATAAAAACCTCTCAGTTACCACCAGTCCTTAATAATATGGATAATCTCTAGAAAAGAAGCAATAGTGTGCAATGCAATAACTTTGGGTCTGTTTCAAAATGTTATTCACTACAATAAATTTCCAAAAAGTGCTGCCTATGTATTGAGATCTATATCTAGATTACTGATAGCTCCCCCCTAGGGGAGCACTAGGTAATTATTTTAAATTATCTCTAAGCAAGGCTTGCAAGGATTAGAGAAAAGCAGAGAGATGGGATGCTAACATTTTTTAAAATTGGAGGAGGCAGGGCAATCAGAAATTTTGGTTGGTGATTTTTATACCTAAAGAACAAAAACCTGGCTATAGCCAGGGAAGAGAGGCCATTCAATTCACAGCAAGGACTGCAGTGTGCGTACACTGCATGGAAGAATAGATTTTAATTTCAGGTACACAATTGATTGAATACTGTGCCTTCCATCTACTAGTTGCATAACTGTGAAAACTTATTTAATATTCCTCAGCCTCAGTATTATTGCAAATTTGGTGTAAGAATTAAAGTGGAAGTCCCTAACAGTGACTGACACATAGTAGGCATTATCAGCACTGTCTACAGTGATTCATGCAGCCTCATAGCTCTAAATGTAATCTGGATGCTATTTGCCAAATGTGTGTCTGTAAACTGAGGCTCTGTCCTGGACTTCACACACTCTACTTCCAGCTCCCTAATCCATGTACCGACTTGGATGTTTGATGAGCCCTTCAAATTTGTCGTGTCCAAAACCAAATTTCAGATCTGATCTCATTCCATGATCTAGTTTTTCCCAACATAAACGATAGCAGCTCTACCCTATTTACTCTGATTAAAACTATCAGAGGTAGTTATGCTGGACTCCCCCCCCCCCCCACTTGTCCACCACAAACGTGACTTTTCAAGTAACTTTATTCATGTACACCCTCCCCCCCTCCCTCCCTCTCCTCAGTATCTTTGATTTAAAGTGTGTACATGTGTGGATAAACTTATTTACATGTAGTTCCTAAGATACAGCCTCTTGAGGATCATATTTGTTCATTGGACCTGTGAATTACAAATGCATAAGATAATCACTGTAGAGAATAGATTCAGACAGAGAAAGCTGGAGACACACAACAATCGCTTGTCTATAGCACTGCTGACACCCAGCTGAGCACATGTTGTCAGTACCTTGATAAGGGCTCATTCCTGCTCTCTCCAGTGGTCCTCTGGCATCTGGTGGCAACATCCCTTGGTCATCACTCTTATGACATAAGGAATGACTAGGATGTGTGATGGAGGAACTTTCTCAGCCTGTTTCCTGACCACGGAGTTCAAAAGTCCACTGGCCTCTTTTCATCGTTACTGTATCCTTCTAATTTCAACTTGAAATCGTTCTTTTTAAAATGTGGTTTTGTGTAATGTATCAATTATATTCCACTCCATCAGACAAAACTTACATCCACAAACCTCCTGGAGGTATAAGCCCTTCTCTATCTTGGGCTGTGCCATGTGGTTTCCTTTTGCAGCCAAAACCAGATAGCCACAATTGTAGGAGCTTAAAACAGCACAGACTTATGGTCTTACAGTTTGGAGGTCAGAAGTTTAAAATGGGCTGTGCCCCTTGTGCAGGCTCCATGGGTAGTTAATTCCCTTGCCTTTTCTAAAGATCACCGCGGGTTTCTTTGTTGGTGGCCCCACATCAATGCAGCCTCTGCTTCCATTGCCCTGGCTTTCTAATTCTGACTCTCTCCCTTCTCTCCTCCTTGTAAGGACTCATCTGCTTTCGTCGGCTTCTCCCAGACAATGTAGGATTCTCTCTTCATCTCAGAACCCTTACCCACATGGAGTCCCGCTGTCATGTAGGTAACACATCCACAGGCCCCCTGTGAGGCTGCTGCAGGAAAACTCCTCTTGGAGCCCAATATGTAACTGAGGGGAATCCCTGACACGTGCCCTGAACATGCTCAGAGATATTGGGTGGTTATGAAGTGTCTACATAGGTTCATCAATTGTAAGAAATATACCACCCTCGCCCTAAGCATTTGGCTCAGAGGATAGAGCATCAGCCTGCGGACTCAAGGTTCCCAGGTTCAATTCCAGTCAAGGGCATGTACCTTGGTTGCAGGCACATCTCCAGTAGGAGGTGTGTAAGAGGCAGCTGATTGATATGTGTCTCTAGTGGATGTTTCTAATTCTCCCTCTCCCTTCCTCTGTAAAAATTCAATAAAATATATGAGGGGGGGGGGAAGAAATATACCACTCTGTGGAGGCAGTTCATAAAACGGAAAGGTATGCATGTGGGGATATATGATTAATTTCTGTATTAGTAGTACCTTCCTCTCCAATTTCTGTGAACCTGATATAGCTCTAAAAATATAAAGTCTTAAAAAAAAAAAAAAAAAAAAACACACAGTAACATAGTAACTTTAAATAATCATAACAAATTTTGGGGAACTAGTCCTTAGTTTTATTGTCTGTGTGAAAATGCCTGTAAGATATAAGATCTTTTCTAGTTGTTTGAGCACAAAAGAAAAAAAAATGAGAGAACTCATGGATATTGACAACAGTGTGGTGATGGCAGGAGTAGAGAGGGATGGGCGGAGGTGGAAGAGGGCATAGAGGGGATAAATGGTGATGGGAAAAGTAAAAGTAACTTAAATTTAATAAAAAAAGGAGAAAGAAATGTATAATCTCACCTTGCCTTGTTCTTACTTAGAGAACACTTTTCTGGCTGAAAAGATTGGTCTGACTCCTTGCTGTTCAATTCAGTAATTTCTAATTTCCATTCAGTAAATGAATATTTAGCTTATCTATTTCCTTTCTTATTTTAGCATAGGCAGCTAGAAGCCAGAAAGTGCCATAACCGCTCTACCCGGAAAGCTACATTAGCCACTACATTTTTAGCAACATTTTGTTATTTTTCATGTTACTGCGGACAACAGCTTTGCTAAACGTTCTGTCACTACTTGGTACGGGCCCCCTTTACTCTAGGTGCCAAGAGCATTTTCTCCCCGGGAGGCCTCCCGGACTTCCATAGCTCCTCAAGGGCCCTTAGCTTCCAGTGCCTTCTAGTTCCAGAGCTTAGGCCTTATGCTTCAGGAGACACGAGGATGTGGCGTGGTTTGGTGGTGGCAAGGGTTTGTAAGCAAGGGAAGTAAGTGGTGAGCTGTTCTCTGACACTCATGGAAGGCTTTAAATCTGACATTTGAAAAGAAGCAGCTTCTTGTCTGAAACACACTGAAGTTGAAAGAATTGATGATACTGTTTTATTGTTTTTGAGGAGTGAGAGGAACATTATAAATAAAAATCCAGCCTGGCCAATATGTCTCAGTTGGCTGAGTGCTGTCCTGTGCACCAGGAGGTCAGTCAGGACGTGTGCTGGGTTGTGGACTTGATCCTCAGTAAGGGTTGTGCTGGAGGCAGCTGATCGATGTTTCTATCTCTTTCTTCCTCTCTCTGAAATAAATAAAAACACATTTAAAAATTAAAAATAGTACTACTGGTTGTAATACTTTAAACAATAAAATAAGATTAAAAATAAGAAAAAAATAATAATAAAACCACCAGAATTCTGGGAGAACACACAAGTTTAAACATAGGAAGACTCTACCTAACCCCTCATCCCATTTTCCAATGTCAGACGTGGTTTCCTCAGTGGAGGCCATAGTCAGTGTTTGCTGGGTGGTGGGAAGTATTGAAGGTCCCAGGTAAGCACCACCTATTGCTTAGATTGGCAGAGGGTCAGCAATATTCTCAGCTCTGAGTACTGAAAATTCTTTAGCTTATTGCATCTATTTAGAAACTATTCTGGATAATATATAGATGTTCCAAATAAATATGCATTGAGGAATAAACAAATAATGAAGCTTCCAGGACTGGAGGAAAAAAATGAACAAATGTCAAATACTTACTGAAAGCGTGGACTATTCAGCTTGGTTTCCCAGGCGCTACTAACTGAATAATTCCATTGAACATTATTTCTGCCGCGTCACATTGGAAATGCACTGTGGTACCGTTCTACTTCAATTGCTTGCTCTCGGGCATTGAAAAGTTTGCCCTGGAAAATGAGAAACCAAGTGATGGGAGGATTTCACAGCATATGGCTGAATGATAAATATATTTATTTTACCGCTGAAAATAAAGGCTGGTGAGGAAGTCAAGAGTCCACGTGAAACAGTGTTTGTATGTCACGGAAATATATTTAGAATTGTTGGTGATTGCCTCATTTATAACAAAGCAGATGCATGGTTCTCTGATTTTGTAGAAGCTGATCTCTTGAAATTCATAAATAATGGAGAACTGGGAAATGTGGTGAGTGAAAAACATGAAATACCTACCGTTAGTACCTGTGATCCTCAGACATCATCTACATTTTCCTGCTCTGTTTAATCTCTTCTTCAGACCTTTTCTCATTTTGTTGTCAGTTTGCACAGATTTCCCCACCCTCTAAAGCCTATTCTGCTAATAATAATAATAATAATAATAATAATATAATAATACCTCTAACTTTCCTCTAGGAATAAAGAAATGTTCGTGTCCATCAGAGAATATGAAATAATTGAATTTGTGCTTATATTTTTTTGCAGCAACAAGGGAAGCTTGAAAAATAAACATATAACTGGTCTGTCTTCCCTGTGTATTATCTGTTAAAGCATAAGCACCTCAAAGGACAGGACTAGGACTTGCTTGGTGGCGTGTGTGCCTGTGTACGCACATGTGTGCAAGGCCTCCAGCTTACATCAGGAGTATAAAGGCATTTAATGCACAGTCTAAACAGCTGGCATACACCACAGTGGGCTCAGAGGTGATGTACAGAAACTGAAATGCCACCAACCAAAACCTAATTCTCATCTTCATAAATTACGCAGTTTAAGTGAGATACCAATTCTACATCTAGAACTTCTGAATTAAAGCCCGTTGTGGAAGGGAATATATGTTGGAACCTTCCTCTCTCTACCCTAAAAAGGTGGGAGTATTCATTTCTCAACAGAAAATAACTTACTTTATCCTTTGGGTATCTCTTAAGCCATTAATTCAAGGTAAGCTCAGTCATTACTTACCAAGCTACTGAAAAATGTCCCAATTTAGGCCCTTTCACCAACTGATAAATTTAGAGAAATGAGAAATTGAATCAAAATGGGAAGAGAGGTGGGGAGAAATGCAGGTAGTAGCAAGACAGATTGGAAGAGTGAGATCTATGTAAGTGTTCAAAATATTTGTCATACAATAAACACTCTATCCTATATAATAAAAACCTAATATGCTAAGTGTCTGGTAATCCATTCAACCAATCAAAGCATAATCTTAGCATAATGATATGCTAAGGCTGCTCAGCCACTCACTATGATGTGCACTGACCACCAAGGAGCAGACAGTCGAGTGGTCAACCAGTTGCTATGATGTGCACTGACCACCAGGGGAAAGACAGTTGAGCAGTTGGCCAGTAGCTATGATGTGCACTGACCATAGGGGGTAGATGCTTAGACTACTAGGTTAGCTTGCTGCTGGGGGTTCGGCCAATCAGGACTGAATAAGATGGGCTAAACATGCCCTGGAGCCCTTCCTAAAGTTGCTTCCTGGCTGGCCAACCTCCCGTGTCCCTTCTTGGCCCCAATTGTGCACCGGCCTGTGCCCTCTCACAATCCTGGACCCCACAGGGGATGTTGAAGGGTTGGTTTCTGCCTGATCTCATGGGCCAGGCTGAAGGACCCTACTGGTGCATCATTTTGTGCACTGGACATCTAGTTGTACATACTATTAAATATACACTTATTAGGCATTATTTACCTTATACAGCTTTGTAGTCTTCTCTCAATACCAAGCTTGTTAAAGGGCATGCAAAGCTCCTTTGTTAAAGGACACTGGGGAGTCCATGGTGGAGCTGGTGGTGGGGCGATGGTTATTGGAGGGGCTCAAAAGGCCAAGAGGTTTCCTTGGTGACTTGACTCCACTTCAGTGATTTTTCATTTTTCCAGCGGGCAAGCTAGTCCACACATGTTCCCATGGTGAATGCAGATGAGTAAGAGTGTGCAAACCCAATCTTTCAGGCACAGGTTAAGTTTTGATTTTCTTCCTTTTGTTAACATCCCATTGGTTAAAGCAAGTTACATGGCCCCTCTGAGATTCCAGTTGCAGGGCTCTGTATTTTCACAGTATGACACGCAGGGAGGGAGGAAGAAAGAGAGTTCATCGGCACAATCCACCTATTACATGTAGTTGTATAAATCCCTGCAGCCACTTTCTATGGCCCAAAGCTTACTCGTGGTTCCAAAAGATCCAGGTGTTTATTGGTGATTCTTTATATAACCATCCCATTTTATCCTCACAGCCTTTTGGATAGATCTGTTCTGTTGACAAAATATGAAGATGGCAAGGCAGAGATATATAACTGGCCTCAATGAGCTTGGACTTAAACCAAATCAAATAAAGCTTTTAATTTTATTAAAAGAGTAAAGAACTGGGAAAGTGGAAATTACTCCTAGTTGGAGACAGGCACAATATTGATTATAAAAGTATCAATAGTTAGACATGTTGGTAGTAGAGATTCTGATGAAATGTAACCACAGAAAAAATCGTTTTAGACTGCACAAAAGTACTAGTGGAAAAGAAAGATTGTTGTTCACTGAAGCTATTTAGATCATATAGAAATCTGTGATTACTTTATTTAAAAATGACCAGAAGATCTATTTTTAGCAGAAAAATAAAAATCAGCAGCAGAGATAAAAACTGTATCAATCTACAAAACTCCGGAGTGTTACTTGATCAACAGAAATTCGTGTTGATTGACTTTAATAGTGACAGCACTAAATTAGCATCAGTTTAAGAAGATCCATCATATATATACACCAGAAAATAATCATCACTGCATCACTATAAAAACACTGCTTAGTACACACAAGCACATATGTGAATACACAACAGAATACTGAAGAATCTAACTAAATTATTCTCAAGGGCACTGAAGCCAATGTAAAGTAGTTTGGGGACTGAAACCTGATAGAGGAAACAGGTAAATATCAGAGAGATCACTTATATGCTAATTTCAATTTGAATATACATTCTAGTTCGTTTTAGAATTATAATCAGTGGAAAAGGTGAAGTAAATGTGACTTTTGAAATTCTGAAATGTAAATCAATTAACATTTGAGAAGCACGTAACTTTCACTTGAATGATAGCAATTAGTCCTTTATAGTCCACCTTTAGGCCCCCTGGGAAAGAAATTCAAGTATTTTCTTCCTTCAAGCATAAATTGTATGGACTGCTTCAAGCTCCCAATAAAATGTGCTTGTCAATATCGACCCACTGTCAGTGATTATTCTTGATCTCCAGGCTGTCTGAAGTAAGCTGAACTAAAAATGGAAGCTGTTCTTCAGTATTAACATGATCATAGCAAACCAAAAGGCAAGGTTCTTCAAAATTCTTATCTCCTGAGATCATCTTATTTCAGATATATTTTATCTCTTTAGACTACCATGCCCTAACTCAGAAAACTTAACACGTTCACTAGGGGAGACAGCCAATTTGTTCCTGGTTTGACAGATGAAGAGTAGAGGACTGGCTGCATTGGCAAAATGGTGTTATGTTGCATCCTTAAATATCTTCTTTTTTCTTTTTATATATATATTTTTTATTGTTGGTAGTATTACATATAGCCTTAAATATCTTAACCTTATTTTTTCTTTAAATTTCAGAATTTATTTATTCTTGGTTAATTAAAAAAAATAATTGACAGCTTCCTCTATGATGAAAGTTATTTTGAATGGAGTGGTGTTAATTGTATAGGTTTCTCAATGGGCAAACTAGGTTGCCCCCTAGGGCATACATGGCTACATCTGGAAATGTTTTTTCCTAACCACAGTTAGGAATGTGGTAAATAAGACACGTAGTATCAGAGATGCTGCTAAACAAACTAGAATGCACTGAATAAGGCCTAATAACACAGAATTATCTGTTCCAATTGTTAATAGTGCCCATGTGAAAAACTTCAGTGTAAACAAAAGAAGAAAAGGCAAATATAGCTGACCTCAATTTCTTCAATCTGCATCCTTTGTCCCTAGGGAGAATGGAGCTTAAGGCTAAATCATAGGTGTGCATTTAGTAAAAAAAAAAAAATGAAATAGTCACTGAGGGACTACAAAAGAGAATAGAAAATATAGAATGAAAAGGTTTGATGAGTAAAATAATCTATTTTGACTGAAGATAGAATAACAAATCAATTATATATGTTGGAACATAGAATAGGGTCCAGAGTGAAGGGGGTAGGGTACAGTTGACATAATAATGAATGAGCCAGGATACTTGCCATTGGTTTAATTGTGAAGGGGAAAATAAAGAGAAAAATAAATGCTTTCTCTTCTTTGTTTCTCCAGTTGTGGAAATGCTAATAATAAGTGTGATAAAAGCCTTGAATATAGAAGAATGCATATTTTGAAGAGGGAAAAAAAAGTAAAGGCAGACAGCATCTAATAATTATGCAAAACATACAGTGCTGTATTTGGTAGATTATAGGAAATGTCATTTTACTCTCCTAACAATACTATTTGAAAATGAGGAAACAAGCCAGACGAAGCTCTGTAATTCATCCAGAGATGGAGCCAGGTTTTAGGATGGCAGAGCATGGTCTCAGAGGTCTACACTTTTCTTCCAATATCCAACATGCAAGCCTGTCTTATATATCAGGTTATTTGTCAACAATTACAGTTTCTACCACATCACTCCTTCTACCTGGATAATGCCTACTCATTCTTTAGGTCTCCGTTTTGACGACTCTCTTTCCTGTAAGCTTTCTCTGCCAGTCTGACTAAAGCACTCCTACCTAGACTTCCCTGTACTTCTGCCACCACGGCTCACATCTCTGTGTTGCAATGACCTGTGTCCACCCATTCGTCTGAAATAAAACTATTTCGATCTCTTGTTCACCTGAGCTCTCAGTGATTATCATAAAACACCATGACTCCCCGAATGGCAAGCTGGAACTCTTCGGGTTCTTGTCTCACAGTTTGTCTCACAGTTTGAAGAATACATTTTGCTGACAAAGGATTTTAAGCAAAAGGAAATGTGTTGTAAGGGAATACAAACTCCTGCATAGGGAAGGGTTCCCAAATATGTAACCCCCCTGGGAAAGGGTCCCCACATGGGAAAAAAAAAAACTGCTCTCTCTTTAAATGGGGAAAAAATTAGTCCAGTTCATCTCTTTGTCTATGGGTTTATACTAGTAAATGCTGGCAGTTTCTTGGTCTGTTCATCCCTTGTTCTAATTGGACCCCTCCTTATTTTATGTCCCCCATGTTTTTCCTCATTGGCCCACTTTCCCCCTTTTTTCTGCATGGTATCAGTTTCAAAGCTCACCCAGTGGCCCCCCTCTTCTTTCCCCCCAATCTTATAATATCATTTTTGTAAACAATCTGGCAGCTTGGAGATGTCGCTGCCCATCATGTTTGCATTCCTCTCCATGGACCCCCTTTTCCTGTCTCTATTATAAAATCCTTCTAATAGCATGTAATATATGCACCTATATGATTAAATAATTACTTTGTTCATGTGCTCTTCCAATGTATTTTAATAATATATAAACATATTTCAGAAAAATACACATTTTGAAAAAAATAATCCTACTCATAAAGGCATTGTGTTTTCTTAGCCAGGTACCCTAAGAAGTGATCAGGATCTCCCAGCAATACCATAATTTACAGGTCACTGTATCTAATCACCAGTAAGGTTATGCTTGAATTTTGGAGAGTATCATATGGGAAAGGCAACCATCTTTCCCTTCTAAGGCTCCTGCTTTTAATATGGATCTGATTCCCTACCTTGGTGATCTAGAGTGTGCCCAATAGAACCTCCAGTAAGTCTTTACCTTCTACATTGGAGCCCAGAGCAGAAAATAGTCGTCTTCTTCCTTTTCCTTTGGGCTTTACTAGCATGTTGACCATGTGAGTAAGTCATGGAGAGGAAAAGAATCTCCACCCCATTACAGTGGTTTCAACATATTTTTTAATGATGCTTGATTTCATCATTAGTCTATATCTCAAATCAAAATTTCTCCTCCAGACTCCAGTGGGGGAAAAAGGGGCTCTAACACTTTGCCTTAAAGTTCCTTCCCTCATCCTCACCATGATATTAAACTGTGGAAGAGCAGGGTATTTATAAAGCTAATATATATTATTTTCCAAAGAGGGTTGCCCTTGGATCATTGTTGGCCTTGCAAGAGAAATGTAAAAGTATCTGAATCCCCAATCTTTTGGAAATTGCATGTGTTGCTAGTTAACCAAGTGTACTACTGTATCCGAAGAATTCCCATGACGAATGTCAAATGATGATACTCTGTACTGTAATTCTGGTGCCTAGTAATTTGCTTTTATTCTACACAATTGTCTAAAAGTAGAGTAGAATACAGCTTGGACAAATCGCTTGAGGAATGTAACTTTAGACCGAAACTTCTCCCAAGGGAGTTAATCCCAAGGGATAAGTAATTTAACTTATTCATACATGCAACCTATTTTTTTTTTGTATCTTAAAATTGGCATGTTTAAAGGATGTTTTTGATATGATACAATTGAGCTAAAAAAACAATATGTGTTGTTTTTTTTAAGTTGACAACTTGACACGAAAACATCCTTAATGGATGACTTGTCATTTATTTTGAATTTCTTGACTTGAATAGTTTGCGCCACCACTAAACATTACAAAGCTTTATGTTATAATATCTCATAATTCTAGTATACAATTTGTCTAAAGCAAATTTAAAAAAGAGTCCCCCCAAATGGCAAATATCCTATATAGTAAAACCCTAATAGGCAAATTGACCAAATGTTGGAATGACCAATGGAATGACTGGTCACTATGGCACACACTGACCACCAGGGGGCAGATGCTCAATGCAGGAGCTGCCCCTAGCTCACAGGCCCTGACTGGCAGTGGAGGCAGGGGGTGGGACAGGTGAGCTGGCGGCACCCAGCTGCCAGCCAAAGTGGGTGCGAGTGGGCACCCATATTGCCCCTCTAGTCACCCCACAGATCAGCCCTACCCATGCATGAATTTCATGCACTGGGCCTCTAGTCTCTATGTATAATAGCCTAAGAGACTGTTTGACTGTTTGAGTGTTCCACTCGTAGCTTTGATGCACACTGATCACCAGGGGGAAGACACTCCATGCACAGGCATGGAAACATGGAAAAGACTGATGAATCTCAGAGGGAAGAGGGAAGGGGGAAGGTGGGAAGATGTTAACCAAAGATCTTATATGCATACTAGAGGTTCTATGCATGGATTCATGCACCAGTGGGCTCCCTTGCATGGCCTACTGGAATTGGGCCAAAACTGGCCCAGTGCATGGATTCATGTACCAGTGGGTCACTCAGTCTTTCCTGTGGGGATTAGGATGAATCCATCACTGGGCCTCCAATATCCCCAAACGGGGTCCCAGATCGCAAGAGTGCACACAGGCCAGGCAGAGGTACCCCACCAGTTCACAATTCCATGCACCTGGCCTCTAGCATATAATAAGATAATATCAAGGGCACGTGCTTTGTGAAAAAACTGTGGCTGCACTAATTCTCATATAATGAGCCTTAAGAAATGCAATGATCTCATATTTGTCTTTTTGTTAAAACTGCAGAGGAGGTGGTTTAGCAAGTGTTTTCACATCATGTGTGCTCTGTTAGATGCTAAAACAAAATTTTAAGAGGCATATTTAAAATAGAATGGTAGGTGCCCTGGGGAAACATTCACAGCTCTGTTTAAATATAAGTGAAACTTCACAGATGCTTGCCAAAATTTCTAAGTGTATGCTGTATGCTTGCTTCTGAAGACCTACTTGAAGAAAGATTTTCCAAGTATTTTTCTAAGACATTTTCAGTGATTGTTTTATGCAATAGGTTTCTTCATTAGGGGGAAAAAAACATTCATTTTAATAAAGCAAATAATCTGATTCCTAAATTTTTATAGCATAGTGAATTCTAAAACTACCTCTACCACCCCCTTCTTGGCCCTCAGGTTCCCAGAATTGAACTAATCATTTGTTTGGTTCTAAACACAGTTATCATTGGTCAATGCATGACCAATCTCTCTACCTTTTTTGCTTCCAACTTTTCTCCCCTTCTCCCCCGCTTCTTTCACTAATGGTAATAAAATGAACCCACAGTGTAAAACAGAATCAGGCTCCAGATTATCCTACATTTAATTGCCAGTCCCTTTTATCCCTTTCTCCATGTCTCCCTCTACTAGAGAAAACCATTATCTTGGATTCTGAATTAATCATTCAGTGTATTTATTTTTTATACTGTTTTATTGATCTTTAATTTTTATCAATTAATATTTATTACATTTGACTAAAAACTTTAGAATTAACTGATAGTGTATACTGTTAGCATTCTGTCTTAAACCTAGGATTTTTCACTTTATAAAAAACTGATATTCTGAAATATTTCAAAATTCTGCCTCTTAGTTGTGTAAAGAACAGATCCATATAACTCATGTTATTAGCGATCACTAGATTTGAGGCTTTGTTCCCAAACTCAAAAGACATTGTTAATCTTTACTAATCTTAATGAGAGTTAGCTAATTCCAGAGTTCTGGTTGTAGAGTGTGTGCAAAGTACAATAAGAAGGTAATAAAGATTAATCTTATATTTGAATCCTACTTAGATTATTAACAAATACTCAACCTTGGTCAAATAATCCAACCTTTTAAAGTACTCATTTGTTTTCACAGCAATTTAAAATATCAATACTTAACTCTACCTTATTAATGTCTCTTGATTTCTCTTATGTTCCTAAAAGCTATATAATTTTAAGAGGTTATTTAGAACCCCAAGTAAATAGATTTCTAGGCAGAAATTTAGAGAATATGGGGGAGGGGGGGACGGGAATGAACCAGAGGATGCAGGATTTAAATAAGAATAGAAATACTTAAAGATTGTTATAGTAAAAAACCTATTGGTGTATAGGTTGATAATTTGCCAATTTTGTTCACTTGGATTATATAATGATTCTCAGGGCCTTTTGTAGCAGAAAGCAAGTCATAGTGCTCTTTATTCAGATGATTTTATTTAAAAAATCAAAATGTAAGGTAATATCTGTACTATAAATCTTGGAATCATAAAATTTTTAACCTGAAATAGTTTAGAATTTTGGGCTGTGAAGTGCACTACCATATGATTTCTCACTAATCACAAATTCTCTGAACACAAAGTATTATGTTTCAGATTTATCTTGTATATCTTCCAAAATTCACAAGAATTTGACAAGTAAATGTGAATTAACTAAAAATTCTGTGCTTAGGGAAACTATTTAGCTCTGGGTAATTAAAAACAATCTAATATTTTCTGGACTCTGGAGTTCTGTGGACATAGTGATTCTTTTTCTGTTGACAAAACTAAAAGAGTTTAAGTGTACATCATGGAGATTATATATATATATATATATATATATATATATATCACTATATATATCTCACTATATATCTCACTATATATATCACTATATATATCACTATATATATATATCTATATATATCTATAATGAAATATTTCTCTCATCTAGTTAATACATCAACACCTCACATATATATTTTGTCCTTTTAATTTGTGGATTATTTTTGTGAGAACTCTTGAGTTACATCTCAGAAAACTTCAATTATACAACTCAGTGTTATCCACCGTAGTCACCATGTTTTACATTATATCTTCAAATCATAATTGCCCTTTAGCAGAAAGTTTGTGCTCTTTGACCAACCTCTCCCTATTCCCTCGACCCCCAGCTCTTGGCAACCACTTTTGTACTCTCTTTCTATGAATTTGACTTTGTAAAAAAATTCCATTGATAAGTGATACCATGCATCTAGCTTATTTCACTTAGCTTAATGAAGGTCCATCTGTCTTATCACAAATCTTAGGATTTCCTTTTTTCTCGTGGCTGAATAACATTCTGTGTGTGCATACAATCTTTTTTTTAAATTTAATTAATTTATTTTTTATTCAGTCTTTGACAGATACTAAAGTTAGTTCCATGTCATGGCTATTGTGAATAGTGCTACAATAAACACAGGAGCACAATTATTTCTTCAATATCCTGTTTTCATTTCTTTTTAAAAAATATCCAAAAGTGGGATTACTGGGTAATTTTGCAGTTTCATTTTTTTTTTTTTTTGGAACTTTCCTACTCATTTCTTGTAATGGCTGTACCAGTTTACATCCTCACCAGCAGAACTTAAAGGTTCACCTGTGTTCTCTCTTGACTTTTGGTATAGCCATTCTACCAGGTGTGACTTGATATCTCCTTGTATTTTTTATTTGCATTTCTCTAATAATTAGTGATGGTGAGAACCTTTTCATATACCAGTGGGCCATTTGTATGTCTTCTTTGGAAAACTGCCTATGCAGTTTCTCTGCCCATTTTTTTATTTTAAAAGTATGTTTTTATTAATTTTTTTGAGAGAGGGATAGGGATAGAAAAATTGAAACTTTGATGAGAGAGAAACATTGATCTGGGGCCTCATGCCTCCCACCCCATACTGTGGATCAAGCCTGCAACCCAGGTATGTACCATGACTGGGAATCAAATTGGCAACCTCTTGGTTTATGGGTCGATGATTAACCACTGAGCCACACCAGCCAGTCTCTGCCAATTTTTTAATATATATTTTTTGTTATTGAGTTGTATGAGCTCTTTATATATTTTGGTTATTAACCCCTGATCAGGCATATGATTTGTCAAGTATATATTTTATTTTGTTAATGGTTTCCTTTGCTATGCAGAAGCATTTTTTTTCCCCCTCAGACATAGTAGGAAGGAGCAGGAGGGACAGAGAGAGAAAAACATTGATTAGTTGTCTCTCAGGTCCAGGGATATAGCTTGCAACCAAGATACATGCCCACAGTCTGTGAACTGATGCTCTATCCACTAAGCCAAACCAGCCAGGGCTAGCTGTGCAGAAGCGTTTTATATTGACATAGTCCCACATGTATGTTTTGCTTCTGTTGTTTTCTCTTTGAGTGTCAAATTTTAAAAGTCATCTCCAAGACCTTTGTCAATCCCTTGTGTTTTCTTCTATGAGTTTTGTGGTTTCAGATCTTATGTTCGAAACTTTGTTCCATTTTGAGTTGTTTATTTGTGTGTGGTATGAGATGCTTTTAAATACTACCTGTCAGAAAGCAACACATATTTGTAAGCTTATATTTTAAACTACAGGGAAAGGAGAATTTGAGGGAATGGGATTGTGTCAATTAGCTCTTCTTTTTTCCTTGAGAATTGGGATAATTCAACCTAAATCCAGCATTCCCTTTCAGTATCTCTGAGGATTTGGTAAAGGAGAGGATCATATTTCACTCCTATTAGTTATTCCTGATTCTATGGACTTCGCATTTGACCTGCGGCCCATTGTTTATTTATTTATTATTTTTTTAAAATATATTTTATTGATTTTTTACAGAGAGGAAGGGAGAGAGATAGAGAGCTAGAAATGTAGATGAGAGAGAAACATCGACCAGCTGCCTCCTGCACACCCCCCACTGGGGATATGCCCACAACCAATGTACATGCCCTTGACTGGAATCAAACCTGGGACCTTTCAGTCCACAGACCGACGCTCTACCACTGAGCCAAACCGGCTTCGGCCCATTGTTTATTTTTATCTGATCCAAATCAATTCTATATTTGTATTTCATAAAACACCATTCCCAAAAGGTTTGTAGTTGTTTTTAGGATAATTTTAGTAATGATTTGAAAACTATAGCTAGGGATTAGAAAAATCAAAGAGTAAATACTTTTGAAATGAATAATGAACAACTTTCCAAAGAGTTTCAACAGCTTCCCTTCAGGATAAAATGCTCAACTCATCCTCAGTTCTATATTATCGCCAGTCCCCTCCCTTATCTTCAGCTTCTTCTCTCATTCACACAGACTACTGGCAGTTCCATTTGGTAGATTCCTATTTTTTTATTGTACACACTAATTTATCCCTCTTTAGTATGAGGCTTGCTTCTTCAGACACTTCCTGAATGTTCCATAAGGGCCAGTCACTTTAAGAGAGAGTGTGTGTGTGTGTGTGTGTGTGTGTGTGTGTGTGTGTGTTTTCTCTTTAATTCAAGATTAAACACACAATGTTTGATATTTTACTATTTTATTTATTTATTTTATTATTATTTTAATATATTTTATTGATTTTTTACAGAGAAGAAGGGAGAGAGATAGAGATCTAGAAACATCAATGAGAGAGAAACATCGACCAGCTTCCTCCTGCACCCCCCCCACCGAGGATGTGCCCGCAACCAATGTACATGCCCCTGACCAGAATCGAACCTGGGACCTTTCAGTCCGCAGACCTACGCTCTACTACTGAGCCAAACCGGTTTCAGCTTTACTGCTATTTTAAAATGAGTAAAATAATACTGATTTTATAAATCTTGAAAAAAATGGTCATATTCCCTTAAAGTCTATATCCTAATTATGATTTCCCCCCATTTACATATAATAACAATGTCGTTACTTATTTATTACATGCTAGCTATTGTTTAATTTTAGTGAATGCTTAAACTATCAAAATAATTTACTATGTTCCAACTTGGTTTTGTTTCGGTAACTCTATTTCCCCATAGTCTCATAAGTTCTGCTTCTGCAAATTGTTTTACCATGGGGATACTCAGAAATACGAGCCTCAGGTTGGAGAGATAATACCATAGTTAAAAAGAACTGAGAATGATTATGCATCCACTTTTCATTATGTACATCATCTGTTTTTAAAACAGCAAAACTATATTTTAATTTGCTTCTCTATTTTTAGATTCCTAAATAACCTTAGGCACGGCATTAATAGAGATTGTAGGATGCAGGAGGGGGACCATATTTCCATTAACTTAAATTAGGTGCCCTCCTCTTTAGATTCTGTAGTAAATTACCCTGAGAGTTCTTGTTACTTCACTTCTTATTAACTTAATTTAAGAAAGAAAAAAAAACATGATCCAGGTTTTAGATAGAGTTTATGACTTTCTGGATAATTACTTTTTTTGTAAGTGGATGGGAAATATATTGACCATGCTTTGTGCTTTAAGGATTATTTTATTCCTTAATTATCTTTTTTATAAAATAGGAAGGAGAGGTACCAATAAGCCATGCACATCTAATGTTTCTGCTATGGAAGGCAGCAAGCACAGAATAAAATGGGCTTTTTGTTTTGTTTTTTAAGGTCAGAACAGTTTATCTTCCCATGTTAAATAGACAATGGTGAATGCTCCCAATACATCCATGGCCAACTTTTCTTTTGTAATATTTCTTTGTTCTGATCTTCCTATTACTGTGATAGGACATTTGGTGAGCTACACTCATTTCATGGAAGGATCTTGTTTTTGTTTTTTGATTTTTTTAATTTGTGAATTCAAGATTAAATACACAATGTTTGATGTTTTACTGCTATTTTTAAATGAGTAAAATAATACTGATTTTCTAAATCTTGAAAAAAATCCAAGATGTTCTAAGTTAAAATCACAGGAGGCAGCCCGAAGAGAGAGAAAGAGATAGAGATGAGAGATGAGAGATGAGAGATGAGAGAGCTGAGAGAGAGAGAGAGAGAGAGAGAGAGAGAGAGAGAGAGAGCCTGTTAATAGTTGTGGATCAACTCAAGCAAAACACTGCTCACATTCCTGTAAATCTGTTGGAATTTAGGATTAATTTCTAGGTGACTGTTTCCATGAATAAAGCCACAGTACACTAGGAGCCTCTGCTATTTATTTACACACAAACTTTCCAGTCTGCTGCTCACAGCTAACCCACAGGAACAGAACCAGCACTGCTTTACCTCCCACCCCAACCCCTTTGTCACTGGCTAATGTAAACCCTCTCGGAACAGCTCATCTTTCTCCCCCTTACTTGATATATAGAAACACTTGCCAGGTTCTGGGATGATGGGCACCTGGACATGCTGCTGGTGTTCAGACGCCTTGCTCCAAGACTGGTCTTTTTTTATTTTATTTTATTTTGTGAGCAATGCCCTGATTAACCCTTTCTTTTAGAAAGACATTTAGCCTGGAAGTTAAATTTTAAAAAAATCTTTATTGTAAGGCACTTAGATGTTAATCATTAAATTCAGTTACTTGACAAATATTTATTAAGCTTATACTTAATATTAAGCAGGTACTTTGCTTGGAGACAATTGAATTTAGCCTGTCTTCTAAATAATTGATACCTATTGCTACTTTTAGTACCTCTGTGTCTCCTGTGTTTTGTTGTTGTTGTTGTTTTCCTGGAAAGTTTTTTTTTTTTTTTTTAGCATGCTCGGGATTTTCCCCCCAAAACCATATGAAGCTGCTGCAGTAAGGATTTCCCCATCCTCCCCACCCTTTGCAAAAAATGCTATGTAGCTTTCACTGGATACTTGTTATGTACTGGGCACTGTTTTATGTTCTTTAAATGTGCCTATTTCAAGTAATCCTGCCAACTTGTGAAGCAATATTATCTGCATCTTATTGTTGAGGGAAATGGAGAACAATGAGGGGAAATTGACCAATGTCACACAGCTAGTAAGCATTGGGGTAGGAATTTACTTTGCAGATTGGCTGACCTCACACTTAATCATTATGCTAAGGGAGACATTTCATTTATTGGAGCATGCTAAGAGCAAGATGAAAATGATGAGTAATAATACTGTGCATAATAATAAAGAGGAGCAATCTTGACTCCAGCATTTACCAGCCCACAGGGCCACTATTGGTCTAGCCAGAAGAACTTAGAATGTAGGAGGAAAATTATATTTATTAGCCCCTGCCCAATTCTAAAAATTTTAACAGAATAGTATTATTACACATTTATAAATTTCATCCAAATTCACTAATTGTTAGCATATTTCAAAATTTGAGTTCTTTCGTACATCTCTCTCTTCTTTCATGTGTTTGTGGATATGGGATATTTTGGCAGAATTAATGTGAAATTAAATTCCAGAGATGAGTACCCATCATCACCAAATTTACAGCAGGCATCCCTTAAGACCAAAGACTTCCTTGTGTATAGCCATAATTGTATCATCATCTCTAAGACTTAATATCAGGAAAATACAAATAATGTTACCAGATATACAGTCCCTATTCAAGTTTCTGTAATTATCACTATACTAAGCTGCCTTTAATTTTTACTTTGAGTGTAGTGTATTATGATCAAAGAATGTTACTGTAAATCTCACCTTTTTGAAAATATTAAAATGTATATGGAACTTCCTAATGTATGGTAAACTTTCTCTGGATATATTAAAATAACCTATATTCAAGTTACAACATTTTCTATGCATGTAGTAAATGTAAATTATAAATTGCCTTAGTTGTTTTCACCATGCTCTTCCTCCTTCTTTGTCTACCAGGTCTATCCAGATTTTAACACAGGATGACATATTGCAATCTACCATTAGCATTCTTTTCATATAAAGGTTTTTTTAATTTTTCAAAAAAATTTGGGGAGATTTTCAAACATACTTTAAATTAAAGAACATCATATAATAAATCTCCATGCACCCCTTTACCTATCTTTAATGACAATCACCATTTTATCAGTCTTGCACATTTTCCAGTTATTTTTTATGAGTAGCATTTTAAAACCAATCTCATCATTTTAACTGAAGATACTTTAATATAAATATCTAACTGTTAGAACATATGTATGTATTCATATATATGTATACACATATACATTTACACATAGTAAAATGCTATTATTAAACAGCGGTTGTTTAATATCATTTAATATCTAGACTCTACTCACTTTCCTGATTATCTAAATTAATTCCTTTATCTTGTCATTTTTTTTCAAATTATGACCCCAACATGGTCTAAACATTGCATAAATCTCTTCATTTAGATTTTTTTATGCGATTTACTTGTACATCATTTTTTTTTTTTTTTGTCATTTGTGGAGTGTCCCACTTTCTATATTTGCTCGCAGACTTTCTCTTGTTGTTTAAGCCATTTCTCATTCACCTCAATTTTTTTTATACTGATAACTACATCTAGAAGTTTGGTTATACTGAGGTTTCACCTTGTTTTTCCAAGAATACTTCATTGGTGGGACATGCACTTGCTATTTCTCACACGGGAGGCATACCACATCTGGTGATTCTGCTTTCAGAGGAGCTATGATGGATCAGTGTGTTCTAGTTGTGTCAGTCTAATCATTATTAATCAAATTTTCCATCAACTTTTCACCTAAAGTTTGATGAGTATTTACTTATTAAGGTATTACATATGTGTCCTTATCTCCTTATTGCCCCCCCATCCCCTTCCACTCAAGCCTTCACCCCCCTATTGTCTGTGCCCATTGGTTAGGCTTATATGCATGCATACTATTCCTTTGATCTCTTCTCCTTACCCTCACCATCCCCTATGTTTCCTCTGAGGTTTGATGGTCTGATTGATGCTCCTTTGTCTCTGGATCCGTTTTTGTTGATCAGTTTATGTTGTTCATTATATTCCATAAATGATTGAGACCATGTGATAGTTATCTTTTTCTCTGCCTTATTTTGCTTAGCATAATGCTCTCCATCCATGCTGTTGAAAATGGTAAGAATTCCTTCTTTTTTACTGCATTGTAATTATTTTAAAATACATTAATGACCGTTGCCTAGCTCCCTTATTTTATTAAGGGTTGCAAAATGATAGTTTTCTAGCAAAAACTACTATCCTTTTACGGTTGAAGAAAATGCAGTGAATATTTTAAAAAGCAATTGCCTGAGTATAAAAATAAGAATTTTCAACTATAGTGTCCATTTTGTCATTATTATTTATTAATAATCCAGTATATAAATTTAGGTTTTTATCCCCAATACTGCAATTTACTTGAAATAAAAAAATGCCAATTTTCAGATGCATACCACATGTATAGCAAGAAAATGAACAACTTTACTCTCTGCTATGCTGATAAATGCACAAAGAAAGCTTTGACCAAGGGCCACTGTGGCATGGAAAACAATTAATACTATTTCTAGTAGTACTAGGAAAGCTTCACAAACATATTTCCAAAATGAGATAGTCAATGTGACATTGATATCTTCTGCCTCACATTTTAATATATGCTTTTGCATGTTTTCCTTCAGGGTGTGAAACAGGAATGTATTTTTCATACTCGTAAACTCCTATTCTTGTAAACCAGGCATAAGGAAGGCAATAGAAAGTAGGGTGCTGAGGGGATATAGCCACTTAGAAAGACCAGTAAAATCTTATTAATATCTTGATATTCTTATAAAAATGTATGGCCCAGCCGGTGTGGTTCAGTGGTTGAGCTTGGACCTGTGAACCAGGAAGTTGCAGTGCAATTCCTGGTCGAGGCATATGTCCAGGTTGTGGTCTCAGTCCCAGGGGCCATTGGGGGTGGGACTAAGCCCATAACCTGGACAGGAGGCAGCTGATGGATGAGTCTCATCATTGATGTTTCAATTTCTCCCTCTCCCTTTCTCTCTGGAGTAAATAAAAATATATTTTAAAAATTATGAACAATAAATAAACCATAAAAACCTATACTGTGCCTGATTTTAACCTAAATAAGGCACATACACCCACTTATTTACAATTAAAGACTTATTCAGGAAAGAAATGCAATTCCTTGAAACTCAATACTAGCTGTTTTTTAGTTGAGGTTTCAAAAATAAGTTGTTAACAGCGATGTCTTCCCTAGCTGACTGTGTAATCCTTTCCTGCATCTGTTTTGCCTTTAGTGACTCCACTGTGGAATAGTAATGACACTCTTCAAAAGCAGATCTTGTGAAATGCCATATGCTATCTGATTCTTAGAATGAGAAATGGTTTTTGCATTGCCAATTATTTGGCTTTCTTTCTGGTGGATGTCACTCACAGACGTGTATATTACTTTATGCAGTCCGTCCCTGCTTCCGAGGAGTTATTTTTAAACAATTGGCAAAATGAAATCTTATTTTAAATGTGCCAGGGGAGTTGGTTATTATTAGGGATCGTGTGATAAACACTTCTTGAAAGTGAAATATTCCAACTTATTTTCCAAGTTGTGGTTTCCTATACCGTTATCTAAAATTGGGTGCAAACATACCGCCTGGAACTGTGAAGACAACGTTGTTTGGGACACGCAGAAGCAGAGGCCTGTTTAAAGGAGAAAGCCAGCTGGCTTTCCCTCTGGTGGCCTCGCATTACCTTGGCGATGGCACTATATTCCAGAGCTTGACCTTGAAACTTGCAGGCTCAGAAATTTGAATCTGTCAGCACTGCAAGACTGGATCTCAGGAGCATGAGCTATGTTCACAGAACTGTTGTAGTAAATCAGAAAACCAACTTCATCATAGCTACGGAGCAATACTGCTTTCATAGGAAGTAGAATATTTATGCAAAAACAAGAAAAGCATTTTCTCCTTCCAGGTGAAAGGCATTATTTGGGAACCTGATCATTATCCTGATTTTATTTTGATGTAATTGTGCTCAGAATATGGCACATTTTTTTCTGCCCTCTCCTCCCCTCAGTCCTGAGAGACATAGCTAATTGAGCAACTTACCCATTCGACTCAGCTTCAGCTTTAGAACCCTTTGCAACCCAGTAGGCTGGGAAGCCACCTCATTTTATTGGGGTTGGCCCAGGATTTGGCCGCTGTTCTTAGGCCACAAGCTCTCTGCTCTCTGTCTCAATTTCCTTCTCTGTTGAGTTGGACTATTTCTTTCTCCTCGTTGGTCCTTTCCTGCTCTACAAGTAACTGCTGGTTGAGCAAATCACTTCACTTTTGGCCTGAGCTCTGACATCTTTAAAATGAGATTGCACTGGCTATTAAAAATACTTTCAGTTACAGAATTCTTCATTTTTATCTGAAACCATGTAATCTAAGGCTTTTGCAGCTCCCCCTCTCCCCCCATGCTTATGATTAAGAAACTGAGACACAGGTCATTGCTAGTCACTGCCTTGTGTGTTCTCACATATTGGTTGGCAGAGGAGTGCCGTAATGAAGAATGCTATCTGTTGGGGGGGGGGGGGGGAGGCGCAAAATGTGGGAGTCCTGGCCATTCTTAATCTATAGATTGACTACTATCCCAAGTATTTGTTTTCCTAGAAAAGTCACTATTTGTCAAGTCCAAGAGCAGAGAAAATGGAAGCAAATTTGAAGTCACATGTACTATTTTCTGTAAAAGTGTTAGTGAAATTGGACATATTTCCATTATATTGGCTAAATACAGACAGAGCATAACCATTCTGCATTATCATATATATTGTCCACATGTGTCTACTAGTAGCAAATGCCTTTTAGCTATCGAGCCTCTAGGGCACTGTGAAATAACCGCACTTCAATGATGAAAAAGGCCTCCCATAAGTGAAATGTGTTCTTTTAATAACTTAGGGCCTGTGCTTCTTTATTCACTAAAACAATTGCACTGGTTGTAGATCACGGTCCCCGGAGTGTCTGGTTACAAGGAAAAATACAAAGTCCTGATTGGTGTTCAGGAGCAAGTCTTTTGACAGAGATAATGGTTCAGTGTAGAGTGGTAATGCATTCTTCATATCGTGGCTTTCTTTTTGTCACTTAGTTCTTTCCTTCCACTTTTTTTTTTTTCTTTTCTTTTTTTCCCCATTTGCTTTAAAGGGAGTGTATTCATCAGCCATGTTCATTTCAAAGATATTCATCTTTTCTTTCTTCACCTCAACTTTCACTCTTGCTCCAGACAGATACCATGTGTGATGAGAATGAATACTGCCATATTTACTTATTAATAAATGTCTGCGTGGCCCATGAAGGATGCTTGCCCTGAAAAAGAACTTTCAGACTTCCCCGCTCAAAATGCAGCCAACCTCTGTCTGCTGCCTGACTGAGCTATGATTTTTATTTTGTATAATATGGGCAGAAAGCAATTTTAATTTCATATATAAATGTAAAACTTCAGCTTCCACTTGCTGTAATATGGACTCCATGATTTTATTTATTTATTATTTTTATCAGCAAAGCTTGCATCCTGTGAGCTTCTGTGATGAAAATCCACTGTCTGAGGGGAGTGACTCTATTAGGCACTGGAAAATGGTTTGAGATAAATAAAAAAGCAATTACCTAAGCCTGGGAAAGAGATACTACACATTTATTCAGGAGGCATTTAACTTATTCGAGGCTCCATTCCAATGAACTGCCATTCCCCTTTCTGTCTCCCTAATGCATGCCGGGCCAAATGGGAAAGAACAGAATGATGTTTCCCACCCTGGTAATGGAAGTCAGAAGTCTGAGGACTAGAGGAAGCTGCCATTAGGGCAAAGATAAAATCATGACGTCCCTCATTCTGCTCTTAGTGTTGGACAAAGCGTTTGAAATTGCGACATAACCAATCACAGTGGCCACTAGGCAGTTGGGTGGGAGCGAAGCACAGTGTCCACAAAGCTGCTGACTAACATGCTTATGGTTTAGAGGCTGGAACCAAAGTCCCTACTTCCAAGGCTTCTAACCAATACTCAGGGATAAAAAATAAAAAAAAAGAAAGAAAGAAAGAAAAAGGAAAAAAAATTAAAAAAGAAGGAATCTGTGGCTTCTTAAACAATTACCACTGCTTCCATTTCCCATTCTTCCATGACCCACTTCACATTTTATTCTAGCTTGTTTCCCTGAATGGCTCTTTTCTTATATGTTTTGGCCCTGGGTCACCCCTTTCTTTTCCATAGTTCACTGATTAATAGAACTTTTTCAGTTTATTGAACCATTTGTAAAGGAATGGGGAATATAGAGCAAATTGAGTGGGGGGAAAAAGAGTGAAGCTTTGCAGAAAAAGTTATTCCTACAGCAATAGTATCAGAATTTTGGACACTCTAACAGATATTCTATAATCACTTTTCAACCAAGACTTTTGAATTTAAGCTTCTCTTTTTCTCTAAATCCTCCTCTTCTTCTCTACATCCTCCTCTTCTTACAATTAATTCCCTCTATGATTGCTGGTTATTGTCATTAATTCCTCTTTATCCCATGAGAGTCTCTCTCTCTCTCTCTCTCTCTCTCTCTCTCTCTCTCTCTCCCTCCCTCCCTCCCTCCCTCCCTCCCTCCCTCCCTCCCTCCCTCCCTCCCTTCCTCCCTCTCTCCCACCCCCCATATTTCTCTTGCCATCCATCATAATAATCTTGGTAAATGAAGATTTCATTCCTTTGTCTATATATGCTGGAAAAATTCTAGTTGTTAGTGTACTTAAGTAGGTTTTGTATCCTCAGACTTCAAGTAGTATTTTCTGTGTGTATTTCTAGCTTCTCCCTTTTGTTTCTCATGATCAGTCACGATGTGGCAAATTACAGAGAAGCTTGCTATTTTAAAATGATCCCTTGCCCTTTCTTTTTCTGGGCATTGCAGTGGGTATCAACTGAAAAGTATTTGATAATTTATTGACACTACAAAGCTTTGTAGAAAAGAAAGTCACATTTCCCTGACTTTCTATGTTTGTTTATTTTGTTTTGTCTTAAGAGCTTTTTTAAATGCATCCATTATAGCTGCTCTAATGTTCATAATTGCATAGTCTCTGCTTCTGTAGAAGAAATAGGGGCTGCCTTGACTTACCTCAGAGCTATCATTACAAAACTGATGACAGTACTATGATCAAGGCCAGTCAAATCTTAAATCAGTTTAATGACTATAAAAAGATCATTAGCAATGGGAAAATCTAGCAAATACTATGTTAGTATTAAATTTATATCTTTTGGCCTGATGTGTGACTATTAGACCAGCAAAAAGAAGAAATATAGCATGTTCCTTCTATTAGTTCTAAAGGTTAGTGCAAAAGTACCCCATGAACCTCTATTGGATAGCATCATTGTTAAAAGGAAGTTAATGCTTGGCCAATGTTGTTCAATGGTTGAGTGTTGACCCAGGAACCAAGAGATCACTGATTTGATTCCTGTTCAGGGCTCGTGCCTAGGTTGCAGGCTGGATCCACAGTAGGGAGTGTGCAGGAGGCAACTGATCAAGAATTTTCTCTCATCATTGGTGTTTCTATCTCTCTCCCTCTCCCTTCCTCTCTCCATAAAGTCAGTAAAATACAATGTAAAAAAATTAATAGTGTGGTAGCTTCTGGGACTTGTATATCAGGCCTAAAGATGCCAAAAGTTACATGCCAGAACACTTGCTGTTTGGCTTCATTTGTCCATATGGGCAACAGATCAGATATGCTGTTTTCATTTTTATTTCTTCTCTGAAGTCTTAAGAAACCATGAAGTTAAATGGATTATATTTTACATAAGCTATTTAAAAAAAAATTAGAACAGTGACCAAAATCAAATAACGTTATGGTGGGTTTATTATTTCTAAAAAGAAATAAAAGTTAGGAAAAATATAGAAAATGCACTAAATCATTTATAATAGCTAAATGTGTAGTAGCAAACTATTTCTGAGAAAATATTACATATTTTACTTTTTTTTCTTTTTGCTTAGAAATCATGGAATATACTTTCTTGATAATCTTTTGATGATTTGCTAGAATAAAAATTTCTAAACTCTCATTCTGTCAAATGTACAAGAACTTTTCAAGACTTTTATTGATCTCAGAACTATGATTACATTATAACCTGAAAAGGGCTTCATAGTTTCAATGATGAGACACGTTTAAAACTTGTTCTTTCTGATATGATGAGGGATTACAGTACAGTAGAGGGTCCAAAGAGTATAGCCTATGTGCCAAATTGGGCCTACCATCTGATTTTGTATGGTCCCAGAGCTTAGAATGACTTTGTAATTGTTTACTGGTTGAAAAGAAATATAATATTTCATGACATGTGAATGTGATTTGAAATTCAAATTTTAATGTCCAGAAGTAGCATTTTATTGGAATGAGCCATCTCATTCATTTCTGTATTGTCTATGGTGCCTTTTGTGCATTAACAAAAGTTGAGTAGTTCATTAGAGCCTATATGGTTCACACAGTCTAATATATTTACAATCTGGCACTTCTCAGAAAAAGAAAAAAATGCCAATCTCTGCTGTAGACACTAGAAGTCTTCTACATAAAAGGCTACATCAAAATTATGAATGGCTTGTGTCATAATGCGATATACCCATGCATTACATATACTTAGGCCGTGTAAAGTAGCATGCTTTATGCTGTAAGGGTGATACCTAGCTAATTTATTCACTTCTGGGTAGTAAAACCTTGTCTGTAGGAATCCATTAGATATTCACCTAATCAACTTAGGTAGGATTCATGCATATGCAATTGAGAAAAATCATTGAACTTCAAAGATTTTATCACATCATCTGAAGAATAGGGAAATAAAAGTATTTACATTGTAACATTTTCATTAAGAATAAATGAAAATCTTACCTTTGTTTTGTACCATGTCTGGTAAATAGTAAATACTCAAAACTTAATAATTACTCTGTTTTAAATTTTAGATAATTATAAGCTCCTCAAAAGGGCTTTTAACATAAATTTATGAAGACAACAAAAGGATTACATGGAAAATTATCAAATCCATATGAAGGAATGATTATTAGGTCTAGTTTTAAAGTAATTATCTTAATTGTATTTGTATATGACTGTATATTATAGCAGCTTTCTGATTTTAATTTTAATTTATTTTCATGTAGAGTTTGTTACAAAAGGAAAATAACACTTCATTTGATCTAAATTTTTCTCTTCTTTCAGTAGTTAATAAATCTTTGCCTGCTACTGTCATTTATTCTAGTTCCTCATTAATGAGAATAATAGCTACCAAAAATTCCTTTTCAGTGCCTTGGCCTCCAGTAATTCAACATTTTAATTTTAGGTATACTCAATCTTTATTATATGCTAAATTCTGTAATCTAATTACACAATTTTATTTTATCCTAAAATAAGCTCATAAAGTAGGTATTGTGGTCATCAATTTACAGGTGAAGTTCCTGAATTTAGACAGTTAACTGATTTTTTTCTAAAATCAAATGACTAGTGGGTGGCATCTAAGATCTATTATATTCTAAAGACGTATCTTTTAAACATTGTGCTGTTTTATATGTAAACCTCCAAAGTTTTTTTTTCTTAAATTGTCCCTTTCCCCACCCATTTCATTATTTGAGTTATGGGTTTTCTGAAATTCACCCTATGACTAAAAAATTGCTAAGCCTTTGTATGTTTCATGTTTTTCATCTGTTCAATTAATGAGCCGAGTGGCAAACCAGGGTAATAGCAATATCAATATTAATATTAGCAATTGCAAAAAATACAACAACAATTTACACTTGCATGTTAACTCCCATACTTTACACGCTATGAGACAGTATTCTTTCCTGCCTTCTTTGGAATCCCAGGACATTGCATATGATTCCACAAAGAATCACTGGAAAGATCAAGGTTGGTTTTCTATAAAGGGGGGTTACAAACAAGCTTCTTATGTTCTTGAAGAATTAAATTCATTGCAAGAGTAACTTTATGTTCTAGACTTAAATCCAAGATGTTTGGAGCATGGAGTGTAAGGGTGGTGTTTGTGGTTTTGGATTATGTGGTTAGTTTATCTCTTTAAAAAATTATATATATATATATATATATATATATATATATATATATATATATATAAATTATTGATTTTAGAGAGGAAAGGAGAGGGATAGAGAGATAGAAACATCCATGATGAGAGACAATCAATAGGCTGCCTCCTGCACACCCCCTCCTGGGGATTGAGCCCACAACCCAGGCATGTGCCCTTGGCTGGAATTGAACCTGGGACCCTTCAGGCCAATGCTCTATCTGCTGAGCCAAACTGGCTAGGATGGTAGTTTTTCTCTTAACAAGAGTTGACCTGCATGGCATATTCTGGTGCTGGGGTTGTTGATCAATGCCACCTGTCTGTGCATTTATTTTCACTTTATATCGATGGCTGTTCTTGATTGATTAGGAGCTGAGTTAGGTGCTGGGCAGATTTCACTACATGATGGACTATGCTCTTCTCCGAGTTTACTATAATATATTGAGCTTTATAAGGTTACGTACTACCCATAGTTTCAGTGTGTTGGTGTGTGCAGAGAAAGCATTTGAAGATTTTGATCTGACTGTTTCAGGCTTGATGATTTTGAGCGGAGTATTAACTGTATTGAAGGGCTGGCTCTTGAGTTAGCTAGTGTTTCTTTCACTGGGAGATTGACATCTGAATATCATGAACTAAAATACTATAATGCCAGTCAAGAGATCAGCAGTCAGACCTGAGACAACTGTGCTTCTCCTTAAAATCTAAAATGATCCATTATGTTAAGCCTCAAGGTTCTTTTCCTTTCCTGTTTATCATTACACACACACACACACACACACACACACACACACACATATATATATATATATATATATATATATATATATATATATATATATATAACACAAAACCCATGGTAGTTATTTAGCATTATAGCCAGACTTCCATATATACATTTAAGAAATAGGAATATATATATTTTATATATTTTTTATTATTTTGAGAAAAAGGGAGAGGGAAAGAGAGAGAGAAGCATCAATGATGAGAGGAAATCGTTGATCGGTTGCCTCTTACACACCCCCTGCTGGGGATTGAGCCCCAGACCCAGGCATGTGCCCTGACCAGAAATAGAACCATGACCTCCTGGTTCACAGGCTGACACTCACCCATTGAGCCACACCAGCTGTCAATTTGAATAACTTTTTGTCTTATTTTAGGAAAATCAGTCCATGTAGAGTCAATCAGTTGCTTTTGTGTCAACATTTTGAAAGAGACCATTGCTTTTCATAATCCTCACAATTTTTTTTAATTTGATGCGTGGTTTTATTGTTTCACATTGTTTTTCCACTACCTTTTTGTTTAATCCTCACCTGGGGATATGCTTTTATTGATTTTATAGAGAGAGGAAGCAGGGAGAGAAGGAGAGAGAGAGAGAAACACTAATTGGTGACCTCCCATACGCACCCTGACCTGGGATTGAATCTTCAACCCAGTTATGTGCCCTGACCCTGAATGAGGATCAAACCTGCAACCTTTTGGTGTCTGACTCCAACCTACAGAGCTATGCGGCAGGGCCTCCTGTCTGTGTTTTATTCCAGAATATCTCCTGATGAAAAATACTGGTGTAGAAGGTACCTGTGCAAGTTGATCCTTTAGGGTCAAATGGAAATCACTGTGATTTGTCCAGAGGGCCAACTCCTTCAATGAAAACAGCTGTTTCTCCATTGCTAATTTTCCCAAAAAGTTCATCAATAACTCCCTTTTTAAGTGACGACTCTCCAAATACATAAACACATCCTGTATTTAGACAAGCTCAGACAGTTTATTTGTATTTTTAATCTCAATTTAGAAAATCCTTAGGATTCTCTAACAAGTAGGATATTAATTAGAAAACACTAAAGTGCCTTTTTCATTAAATGACCTTCAAAGACATATATTCAGAAGCTTACCACTGTAAATTACTTTTTGTACTTGGAAACCTTTAAGATCAAAGAGCTATAATATTGTTTTGTTTTCAGGAAAGAGAAATAAGACCTCCTGGTGTGCTTAGTGGTTAGAGCGTTGGCCTATGAACTGCGGGGTCGCTGCTTTGAAATCTGGTCAAGGGCAGGTACCTGGGTTGTAGGTATACTCCTGGCTCTGGTCTGGGGTGCATGCAGGAGGCAACCAATCTATGTCTCTCTCTCTCACATCAGTATTTCTCTCTCTCATACACACACCCTCCCTTCCTTCCATTGTCTCACAATGGAAAAAATATCCTCGGGTAAGGATTAACAACAAAACAACAACAAAAGAAAGGGAAATGAGGGTGTGCATGTGTCAGCTCTGTCCCTATGAGCCCCACTTTGAAAAACATTGTTCTATTGAAATAAATGAAGCTATAGTAGATATACTTATTTGATGTTATTTGCGTTGTGTGATATATATTCTTCTTAATATATTCAAATCATATATTACTGAATACACAGAAACATGGGTTGAAGCCAAAGCTGTTAAAGTCAGATTGCCAAGCTTTAAGGCCAAGACATTTACTTGTCTAAGCCTCTGTCTTCTCATCACTTGCCTCTTGAATAGCTATGAAAAGTAAATGAGATAAACTATATAGATGGTTATTAATGTTTATTCTATATACAGATAAGCATTTGCCATCACATGTAATATAACTTGGATTCTCCTTTTGAAATGCATGTCTGGCCCTCTGGGAGCATATGGTCAAGTGGTCCTCTGTCTCTATATTTATTTACAATTCAAGCCATGTATGGAGTGATTGGCTGTGGATGCTAAATGCGATGGTATAAGACAAGTGAACAGAAGAGAAAAGGCATTGAAGAATCTTTGTTCTCTGCAGCTACTGCTTCTTCTTTTTAAAAAAAATATATTTTATTGATTTTTTATAGAGAGGAAGAGAGAGGGATAGAGAGTTAGAAACATCAATGAGAGAGAATCATCGATCAGCTGCCTCTTGCACACCCCATACTGGGGTTGTGCCCGCAACCAAGGTACATGGCCTTGATGGGAATCGAACCCGGGACCTTTCAGTCTGCAGACCGACGCTCCATCCACTGAGCCAAACCGGCTTCGGCTGCAGCTACTGCTTCTGAAAGCCATAAAGTAAAATCCACGGTTTAACTCGCCAGGTTAGTGTAGATCAGACTGAGGATAGAGGGAAGACTCTGAATCAGGATGTAGCTTTGCTGAGGCCCTTTTCAAGTGTTCTCCCCCTTCCACTGCTCTCAATTTGGCTTCTCAGCGCCTCTGACTTGTTCACAAGTTCTTCCATCTGAGAGAAGTCCTCAGCGCTGGTTGTGAATCACGTGGGCTGCTGCTACCCTTGTGAGGGCTTTGTTTTCTGGCACTTCTCGCTGGGGGCCAGCTCCAGCGGATGCCGCAGTCTCACGAGGAGCCGCACTTTTAGGAAGTGCGATGTGCATCACCTACAGACAGGTGTCTCAGCTGGCTCGGTGAAGAGGCAAAGCGGTTTCATTCCTCAGCCTGAGGCCTCAGCTCTACAGCCAGCCCTGCCAGCTCTCCCTTGAATGCTCTGAGATAACTTCCCCAGCACCAGATGGTTCTGGTAAGTCCAGGACGATGAGGAGGGTTCCCCGTGCAGGGAAGCAGCCCTGCAAGAAGCTCTGGCCTTGCTGGCCGGCTCTATCCACCACAGGAAGGAGGGGAGAAGGGTGGTCACAGAGGACCTGGCAGCTGTGTGAGAAAAGCCTGGTGTGCGTCTGAAGTAGCCAAATACGTCTGGGTGAAGGTCCTGTTTCGTTACATAAATAACCTGTGGGTTTGGTTTTGTTTTACTATAAAGTGGCAGAGATTTGGGGCAAGGGATACAGAGGGGCACTGGTGAAGAGGGGGGTTGCCTGCCCATTATTGGGGTCAGGGAATGAGGATCTTATTCTCAAGAGTTAATGTCAGAGAAACTGGGGGGGGGGGGGGGGTGAATATCATTATCAGCCATTTGGAGCATTCTTTGAAAAAGAGAGCACCCATTACATAAAATCTCCTGAAGCATCAAAATATTTTACATGCTTGAAGTCCTGCAGATGGTACTGAGAAGTAAAAATACATTGTATTTATTTGCAAAATATCAGAGAGCACATTAGTAATTTGTTGAGGATGGCATATGTGTCCCACGGCCTTGAAAATGACAAAGTAATCACTTCTTGGGTAGAGAGTCAAATGCTGTGTGGTCACTTCATTTATTTCTCTTTAATCATGCATGGAGACAGAGAAATAGGGCTTCCTGAGTTTAACTACTCGGAAAGGACATTGAGGACTGCATTTCGATTTTGGTCTTTTCTGTTTAGAAGCCAAGGTAAAGGCAACTTGGGGAAAAAATTTAATATTTTAAAGCTAAAACTCTTTAGAAGAAGAATCTAATTACTTGGATATCTGAATGTTGTTTTTTTCTGGCAATCTTGGGGCATTTTATACTTTATGGCATGGTAATCTCTCTGCTAGTTTCACACATCAGGGCACTGTGGCACCATCATTTTGCCCCAGATAAAAGCTTTATCATAACTCCCCACTCCCTTTAATTCTCCTATGGGTACAAAATACGGTTTCCTTCAAGATGGCTTTGGCAGTTGTCAGTCAATCTAAAGGAAACTCTCCTTCCTCTGATCCTCCTATTCCATGTCTAGTGCCCAAACTGTGCCAGCCCGAGACCTTTCAGTTTCCTGTTTCCTTTACTCTGGTTTACTCAGGGTTTGGCAGGGTAATGAGATAGGTGGCTTGTTTAAAAATAAGTTTCCAAGTTTTATCCTTAAACTATGAAGTCAGAATCTCTTGACCTGGGATCCATAAATCTGTAAGCTCCCCTGGTAACTCTTCTGCACAACATGCTTTAAGACCTCTATATACTTTATGTCCAAATAATTTTGCTAAAACAAACAAATAAATAAACAACAAAAAAAACTTCATTGACCTGTTAGCAAAAAAATAAAAAAAATAAAAAAATAGTGTAGTTTTAAGGGATTTACTTCTGTAAAGATGAAGTTTCAGGAGAAAACAGTCGTATGTTTTCTGTAACATCCTCCTACTTACCTACCGTCTGATTTCTTACCTTAAACTTTGGATAAACTTGGTGCAAGCTGGGAGCATAGTGGAAGACACTGAGCTTTCTGGTTGTAAAAGCTGTGGGACACCTCTTAGCAATGGTTCATGCACAGGTGTAACGATCATCAATCTGGGGGTGATTTGGGTGAGAACAAAGTGTTTTTAAGTTGAGAAACTATAATGTCTAGGGGGTTATATCATCATCTCTGTAACACTAAGTTAATTTCCAAGTGGCAAATATTAAAAATAGAAAGTTATCTTTTTTTGCCTCGCTATGTAATTTTGGTAACACCAGGAATTAGTTTTCCTCAAGACACAAGTAGGATTAGTTTCCTGTGAGCCTGTCCTGCCGTGTCGCCAGTACTGAAAAGCTTCAGACTGTGGCTTCTGCCTCTCCCTCCCTTGCCCTAAAAATATGAGACGTTCTCCCCCTGCAGATGTGGAACTGAAAGTAGTTCTACAGTTGGCAGCCTAGTTACTTATTTAATTGCAGCCTTCTGCTAGCCATTGCCAGCTCCACATAACCAGCCAGTCCATAATATTGGTTTTATGACATCCCTTGTCTTTGAGTAGGAGTCTAGCTTTTCTTTGATCTAACTGACTTCATGTTCTCTGGTTGAGGCCTTCCACCAAAGCATTCATCGAGTCTGTCTTTCTACCTCAAGTTCATTACTCAAGCGTGGCTCAGTCAAACATGCAATAGAAAATAGGACAGCATTTTTTGCCTAGCTCCAGTGATAGAAAGGCCTTCCTATTTGGATCCTTCAGCCACATTAGAAGGCTTTGGGTGTGGAAACACTCAAATTTAATTTAAATTTAACTCTCACTTCACACACGTTATGAGATTCTGTAATGTGCCGTGAGGGGCACCCTCAGTAGATCAGAAAGTCAACCTCTTTCCCCACTGGTTCTTGTATCCACATTTGACATGGGTCCACCATTGAGTTTTCTTGTGGACAAGAGTTTTTCACTTTGTTTTTTTCTCTTTGAAAATACTGAACTGTGGTAAAGAGGATCACCATTTATAGTTATACTGGAAAGATACAACATTTTAATGGCTTATTAAAAACTAAAATTTAATAACATATAGCTATATTAAGATGTATTATTCCAGCTATAATTTAATACCTGCACTATAGATTTTCTATGATAATAAGCTGGGTTCCATTTATTTTATATATTTTTTAAAATTTATAAATTTAAATCTCACAAATTATTAAACATGTTCTTTTTAATCTGGAATATTGCAGGCACTTACCTCAAGAACAGGTCTTGAGTGTTCTAAAAATTCTGGGTTTTTCCACCAGCAACTTGTATTATGAGTAAATTCTAGTTACGGAGATTTATTTGTTTTGTATATAACATTTAAACTTCATAGATAAATTGTAGATGAAAAATATTTAGAGTTTTAAAATATTTATATAAAAATGTAATAGAATATAACTATAAATGATAGTAATTTGTAGTAGTTCTAAGGGATTCATTTTGTTCATTCTCAGCTATTCTTTCCAATAAGCATATAGTAATATAAATTTATCTTATTTTTTATTTATTGGGTAAATACTTGTTAATAACATATTTTCTAGGCACTTGGCTAGTTATTAGGTCAATAAAGATAGATGTCCCTGGTCTGCCCACTAAGAATATTGATTCCAATGGACAAAATTCTGAATATTTAAAGGATCAAAGGAACATTGTTAAACTGAAGCATACAGCACTAAAACACTGATATTCAAAGACATCTAAATAGGTTTATGTTTCTAATTAAATCATGAAATCCAATAAAGCTCTTTCCTACTGGGTTCTTAAACCCACACATTGAGCCTCATTGTCACAGTCTAACAATGAGATCAGTGGCCAAAATCCTTACTAAATTTCATCCATTGGCTAACACTTGTCAAACATCAGTCACAATCTACCCATGCCTTTATCTATGTTTCTACTCTGATTTTAATGTTACTTTATTTTTTTTTAATATAGTTTATTGAGTTTTTACAGAGAGGAAGAGAGAGGGATAGAGAGTTACAAAAATTGATAAGAGAGAAACATTGATCAGCTGCCTCTTGCACACCACCCTCTGGGGATGTGCCTCCAAACAAGGTACATGCCCTTGACCAGAATCAAACTGGAACCTTTCAGTCTGCAAGCCAAATTGGTTTCAGCAAATGCTACTTTATTTTTGTTGCTCCTTTAGACATATAATCTGTAAAGCAAGCACACTTACTAGTAAATGTATATACATACATATGTACATACTCAAAGATCAATAAATGCTTGTGTATTGCTGTTACTTTATAGAATCAACCCTGCATGAAATAAATTCTGTCAAAATATCCAGGAAAAGGAGCAATTATCAGTTACTGAGTGCTCACTGGACAAATTTGGAACAATTGCAGGCAAAGTACTTACAGAATCATATAAGGCATTTTGGTCCTTATTTTAATGTGTGTTGTTTTTTTTTTTGTTTTTTTTTAATGTAAGTAAACCAAGGCTTTAAGAGTGTAAATACCTTTGCCAAGGTCAGTCACTTTCCTTAGCAATGGAGAAAAGACCTAATTTGAGGAAACAGATACAAAGTGTACTTACCATTTATGTGGTTTTTTTTTTTAAAGTGATACACTGGTACCCTTTGCTGTTAGCTGAGAAAATTCCAAGGTGTAACCACTCTTAATAAATTCTGGAACCATGTCCTCAGAGATGTTAAGATTCTCTCCTTGTCAACAAACAACTTTGACAGGAATTATCTTTTTCTCTTTCTCTCAAAAGAATGGTAAATGTTTTCTGTAAATGGCCAGAGGGGAAAAATAATTAGGCTTTGCAAGCCATAAGGTTTCTGTTGCAACAACTTTCCTCTCCCATCTTAGTGCAAGGTCATTCCTAGATAATATGCAGGCAGGGCTGTGTTCCAGTAAACGTTTATCAAAAACAACAACAGCAACAGGTGTTAGACACCATTTGGCTCACTGGCCAAAGTCGGCTAACCTCCTACAGGACAGGGTAGGGATCTCTGAATAACTGTGATCACATGCACTGTCATTTAAACAGTTCCATGTACATTACCCATATCAATTACTTTATTTACAGGATTTCATAAATACTACTGTTCTAATAGAATTTGTTCAGTATGAAACATGCTCAAAAATATTGACTAAGGACCCAATAAAATATGTAAATAGAAGGTCGATTTTATTTTTTATTTTCAGACAAGAATTTATGGACCAAGTTACCTACATGTGACACTAGAATTTAAATGATACTTTACACTTCATATTGTTGTTTTGGACAGTAACATACCACAGGCTTTCTCTACCACCTTGAAGAACACTGCTCTAGAAATGGCAATGATAGGAAGACTTATTTTTTTGAATAATTTGTTAGCTTTTACATGAAAACACGGTTTCTTTCATAATGGGAGTACATACTGTAACAACAAAACTGCTTTTAGAATTAATATTTATGCCTGGACTCTCTTTTTTGTTTCTAAATTTCCTTCTCTTTCCTTCCTGTCCCATTCCCTTCCCACTTGAGATATCCGCTTTAGTTAATAGCTGTCGATTTTAACATGGATTTAGTTCCTTTTTGTCACCTCAGTAGGTTAAAAGCTATTTGTTAAAGATGGATTACTTGCTGAAGAAGGCATGGATTTGTTCTGAACTCCATTAGTTTTCACTGCGATTCTCATTTGGGGAATTGCTCATTCTACAAACTGAATATCTTAATGTACCAAAGATACCACGTACGCCATTATATCTGCTCAGCAGCAGAGATTCTTGGGCTGGCACTGGCACAAATCAGCAAGCCTTCTTTTGTCCTGAGTCTTATCAAAAGCAGCACCCTTTCAGGCAACTAATGATTGGGCCAGAGGAATATAACTAATTATGCTATTTATTGCATCTATACTAATAAAAGAGAAATATGCAAATTGACCATACCTCTGTGATCCCACCAGCCAATCAAGAGTGAGTATGCAAATTAACCTAACATAGATGGTGGGATAATTTGCATATACAGGTGCTCAGTGGTTGGGAGTGGGGTGGGACACAGCTTGTATTCCACACTGCCCCAGCAGCTCTGGGCCTTGAGCCTCTAGTCAAATAATAATAATAATAATAATAATAATAATAATTAATAATAAATGTGTTGTGCCTCTTAGCTAATGGAAGGGGGGCACACGTGTTCTTCACTTTGAAATGTACTAGCTTGCAGGGCTAAAATCACTGGATCCCCAGAAAGCACTAAAATTGCAACACCTGGCATTTTGTACTAACATATGAGTATCATACTGAAATATCCGAATACCTTCTCCTGGCAACCTTGGTCCTGGGAATATGATGGCATCAAGTAATAGAACAGTTCATATCCTCTAGAATGAATATATAACTAAGGAACTCAGCTAATAATTTGTGAAGTAGCATTGAAAGGCAAGTATAACCATCAAGGAAGGTGGTAAAATTGCATTCCTACTACCAGAAAAACAAACATATCCTGGTGTTTTCTAGGTTGGAGAAATACAAAGTATTCATTAGATTAATACCTATATATAGTGTACTATGTTCAGAGGCTATAGTTTTGGCCCAAGGAAAGAAATGGCATCTGGAACTCTAAGTGTAATTTGCATTGTTAATCAACTAAACATATGTTAACCCATTATCTTTCTTCAAGATCTCTCCATTTCTGCACTGACTGAACTAGAAATTTAAATAAAGATGGAATAGAAATCTCCATTCTATGTTTTAAAATCTTGGATGGATATACCAATCATTAGTTTTCCCAGAGAAATAATACTAATTTATATATATATATATATATATATATATATATATATATATATATATATATATATATATATATATTGTACAGTGGCTTTTAATTGTTTCCCTTCCCCCCCAAAAAAAAAATAGCACTTACTTTTAAAACTAGTGGACTAGCCGAAACCGGTTTGGCTCAGTGGTAGAGCATCAGTCTGCGGACTGAAAGGTCCCAGGTTCGATTCTGGTCAAGGGCGTGTACATTGGTTGTGGGCACATCCCCGGTAGGGGGTGTGCAAGAGGCAGATGTTTCTCTCTCATCGATGTTTCTAGCTCTCTGTCTCTCTCCCTTCCTCTCTGTGAAATATCAGTAGGATATATTTTAAAAATAAATAAATAAAATAAAATAAAAATAAAACTAGTGGACCAGTGAAGTATTTTTGCTGGATCCTCAGTTACCTTTTCCAAATGCATACTTGTGAACTGATAGATTCAACATAGGATGGTTTAGGTCCTAAACTTTAGGAATTTCACTGGACTGGTTTGAAATAAACTAGGGGCCAAATTCCATTTATTACCTGAGTCCTACAAGCTTCACTCTGATTGGCGAAGTCCTGGTGGTCTGTATCAGCAGTTAACATGGCAGGTCGGGATTTTCTCCTTTCCCCACAGCACAGATACTATGATGCTAAATCCCTGCTGGTCCTCTGGGGAAACCTAAAGAATGAGGTACTTTCTATCTCTGTGTTTCTCTCACATGGCCTTACCTTCTCTTCTTTGGAAAGTTCTGTTTGTCAAGGAATTATGTAAAGATTCATGAATCTCTTTCATTTTAGCTGTAGGAAAGCATGCCTCCCTAATGCAGTACTACAGAACAGTATCAGTTAGCACTGTTCCAAACGGTACTTTCTTTTTCCTCCTTTCTCTCCTATAAGAAGGAATGAAGAGATATAGTCCCTATCAGTAGTCATGACCTTATTTTTTCACTGTGAGTTTAAAAAACCCACATAAATATTCCCAAAGCTTTTCAATGAAGATGTGAATTGAAAGTGTAAAACTGAATTTTATTTTTACATTATAATGCCAGGAGTTATAAACTGAAGTTTAAGAAAACATCTTGGAGGTTCCAAATGGAAGCCATTTGGGACTATTAATCAAATGCCATATTTTAATAACTGTGCAAAATGAACAGAGTTTATTACAGGCACTCAGTAAATATTTGCTGAATGAATATGAGTTCTACTAATTATTACTTTTCTTTTGGATACTCATAATTTTCATAAAAGTAATGGAAATTGTAACAAACACCTGATAATAGAATAGCTTTCAAAAAAATGGCTATCTTCAAAATGATAATGATAATACTAATAATTACAATAAGGTAATGTAAATTTCTAGAATTTAATTTCTATGTGGTATGCCAGGAAAGAGAATTAAAGAAAAGGGGGGAAAGGAAAGAAAATTATGATTGTACAATGTAGCTGAAATATACAGTTGTTAACTCAGTACCTCATATAATATTATTGCATATATTAAAAACTTATCAGGTAAATATGGTGGTTAATACATTGTCAAAAAGAGCTAACACACCATAACACACCAACCACTACATTGCCTTCAATATATTAAAACTCATGTATTTCTGACACACAGTTTACAAATCATATTTTAGAGATTTTTCTCTGTTATCATTACTTGGTCACATTAAACCAGAAGAAACTTGATTTTTTTTTAATTTTTTTTTTTTTTTTTTTTTTTTTTTTTTTTTTTTTTTTTTTTAGCAGAGCAAGGCAAATTTCACAGTACTTGTAGTTTTGTATATTTATTACACACTGGATAAATGTGGACTTGTTTTCTTTTAGTTAGCATTGGTCAACTATTACTAAATTAGTAGACATCAAAAAGTTGTTTTTTTAAGTTAGCTATAACAATTATGAAAATGAATAGCACTATATTCTTATGTAAATAAATATTACCAATTTATAGACATATGTGGTATAGAAAATGTTAACTTCAATTTGATCTACTCTGATTTTTAAAAAATATATTTTATTGATTTTTTACAGAGAGTAAGGGAGAGAGATAGTTAGAAACATCAATGAGAGAGAAACATCCATCAGCTGCCTCCTGCACACCTCCTACTGGAGATGTGCCCGCAACGAAAGTACATGCCCTTGAACCTGGGACCTTTCAGTTCGCAGGCCAACGCTCTATCCACTGAGCCAAACCGGTTTTGGCATGATCGTCTCTGATTTTTAATACAATATGCTACATGATATATTTTTTGAGTGCCAGTAAACATAATGAGCTATGCCTTAGATTAATGCAAAATGTTTTAAAATGTTCTTTCCCACTATTGCTCATCCCTTTAAACATAACAATGCAGTAGCAATAAAACATGTCAATACTATTTATTGACTTGGCTCAGATATATTAAAAATAGTAATCCTAATAAATATGCAAATTATATTTTAAATTTATATCTATGTAAAATTATATTATAAAAAACTATCCTATTGCATCTGAAAATAGAACTAATATGTATATAAAAGTGAGCATCATCAAATACATTTTGAGGTTGTCTCCCTTTAAAAGGCTAACCATTTAAGTCATCAATAATTAGGTAATGGTATAAACACTAAATTATGCAGTTTACTGAGTCCTGAGAAGTTGAGTTACTATGAGAAAGGTGTTTTGTTTTTAATTCTTGATTAATTTCTTTTTTTAAATTTATTTTTATTATTAAAAGTACTACAGATGTCCCCCTTTCTCCCTATTGACCCCACCTATTCTATACCTGCCCTCCCCACCACTCCCCCCCGCTCCCCGGCTAGATCTTTACAACATCTGTGTTCATGGGTTAAGCATATAAGTTCTTTAGTTAATCTTTCCCCACTCACTGCATCCACCCCTGCCATCCTTCTGAGATTCTTCAGTCTGTTCCATGCTTCTGTGCCTCTGGATCTATTTTGTTCATCAGTTTATATTGTTCATTAGATTCCACATATGAGTGAGATTATGTGATACTTGTCTTTCTCTAATTGTCTTATTTCAATTAGCATAATACTCTCCAGGTCCCTCCATGCTGTCTCAAAAGATGAGAGATTCTTTTTTTTTTTTTTAACAGCTGCATAGTATTCCATGGTATAAATGTACCACATCTCTTTTTTTTTTTTTTTTATCCACTCATCTACTGATGGGCACTTGGGCTGTTTCCAGATGTTAGTTATTATAAATAGCACTGCTGTGAACATAGGGGTGCATATATTCTTTCTGATTACATTTTGGTATTCTTAGGATATATTCCTTTTTAGTGCACATGGGACATTCTCAAAGACAGATCACAGGTTAGGACACAAAATAAGTCTCTAAACATTCAAGAAGATTTAAATCATATTAAGCATCTTCTCAGACTACAGTGACATGAAATTAGAAATCAACTATATTAAAAACACTCAGAAACATTCAGACACATAGAAGCTAAATAGCATGTTATTAAACAATGAATGGGTTACCAATGAGATCAAGGAAGACATTAAAAAATTCCTGGAAACAAATAAAAATGAACAAACAACAACCTCAAATCTATGGGACACAGGGAAAGCCGTCCTGAGAGGGAAGTTCATAGCACTATAGGCCAATCTCAAAACACAAGAATAAAAATTGAATAAACTATTAAACCTACAACATAATGAATTAGAAAACAAGAAAAGACCGGGGAAAGTAAAAAGAAGGGAATAATAAAGATCAAAGTTGAAATAATGACATAGTGACTAAAAAAAAACAATATAAAGATTAGTGAAACCAAGAGCTGGTTTTTTGATGAACCATTAGCCAGACTCCTTAAGAAACAAAGAGAGAGGACCCAAATAAATAAAATCAGAAACAAAAGAGCTAAATTAACAACTGACACTATAGAAATAAAAATGATTGTAAGAAAACACTATGAATGACTATATGCCAACCAGCTGGACAACATGGATGAAATGGACAAATTCCTAGAAAAAAATACCCTCTTCCAATACTGAACAGGAAGAATCAGAAAAACTGAATAGGCTGATAAGAATTGATGAAACTGAAGCAGTAAAAAAAAAAAAAATAAATAAAAAATGACAACAACAACAGCAACAACAAAACTTCCAGCAAATAAAAGCCTTGGTCTGGACAGCTAGTTCAGATAGACCTGTGGTTGGCAAACTTGCAGCTCTTGAGCCACATTCAGCTCTTTGACCCCTTGATTGTGGATCTCCCACAAAAATACCCTGGCCTGGGCAAGTCTGTTTTGAAGAAGTGGCGTTAGAAGAAGTTTACATTTAAAAAATTTGGCTCACAAAAGAAATTTCAATCCTTGTCCTGTTCAATTTGACTCTGTTGACTAATGAGTTTGCTGACCACTGAGATAGACAATGAAAGGCTAAGGGGAAACACACACGTGTGAACACACCCCTCTTCACTCACGCCATCTACACTCATGAACACTCCTCACATAACGAAGTTAAGTTACACTTGTGAGTTAATTAATTAAAATAGGTTTTAAAATCTATAAACAGAGAAAAGGTACAACATCCATAACAGCAATCTATACATGTAGCAGCAATCGGTGATCATTAGGACTAAATCAGTAAGCTAAGGGGTAGAATCACATAGAATCTGAAAAACGCAATTCTTGATGAACCTTAGTCTAGTATTCACTTGGGGCTTCATCCCTCTTCTGGAGGACTTGACACTGAGAAATTGCTATAATGATATCATTTCTCCTGATTCTCCTGCCAAAATCAGCAGCAGTGAAGTTACTTGTCACATTGAGGAGCAGGGAGAGGCGGAGTCAGTACCCAGGTGGTCCCTACCAGCAGGTCTTCCAGCCTCCCAAAGCCCAGAAAGCTCCCCTGATCTCTGTGTGGAATTGCGTTGTTCAACTGGGTGTTACCCAGCCAAGAATGACTGACACTATCTTAGGACTGCGATGAGAAAATCAGGTACGTGATAGTGAAGCACTTTGCAGTTTAATGAGCATACTGTACTATAATATATCTTTGTCAATTATTGCAAGCAAATAACCAAAAGACACATCTACCAGCTATTTGTGTTTTCATTTCTGGAATAATAAAGTGTGTAGTTATTGCTTTAAAGGCAATCACAATTACAATGTTGTCTTCCAAAATATGGTTTTTTTGTCTCTCCCTCTCTCCCTGTCTACAGGTCTATGTAATGTGTGTGTGTGTGTGTGTGTGTGTGTGTGTGTGAGAGAGAGAGAGAGAGAGAGAGAGAGAGAGAGAGAGAGAGAGAGAGAGAGAGAGAGAGAGAGATTGACAACTTCAATACTAAATAATGTTCCTAGAGCTACTGTATTTAAGAGGGAACATAAAGCATCTAGGATTTTCTGACTTTACTTACCAGCTTGGAAAATGAGCAGGTGAAAGTCATGGCTTAAATGTGCACCTGATAAGAGGGCTGAGCTCTTTGGCCAAGCCTTAGCCCTGGCTGATTGTATGCATTCATAGCTATGCCATGTGTCCTGGGGGATTTAGAACAGTGTACACTATCTACCATGATACTGGACATCCCACCACTTAAAGATTCTTGTTTTTAGGTCTAAATGACACTTTGTCAGTATAAGTCTCCATTAAAAACATATATTCTTTTAAAAAAATCTTTGTCATTCACTACTTCTTGAGCTTTACTAATTTTCCTGAGACTCCAATGGCTAACTTTAGATTTTTTTTTTCTTTTTTAAGTTTTATAACATTGTGTATATTTAAAGTGTACAAAGTAATGGTTTGATGCTACATAGAAAATGGTTATCACAATAGGGGTATTTAATACCAATGTCATCACATATAATCATCTTTTTAATCTTGAAAACAAATTAGGAGATACTCTTCATCAAAGTCATCATGCTGTACATTCAACCCCTAGAACTTATTTGTCTTACAACTGAGTTTGTAACCTTTGGCAAAAATATTCCCATTTCTCTTACCTGACCCAGCAACCTACTGTTCCTGAAAGTGTGAGTGTGTATGTGTATTTGTGTTTCTTTTTAGATCTTTTCTTTTCACATATAAGTGAAATAATACAGAATTTGTCTTTTTCTGCCTTCAATGGCTAACTTTAAATTAGTTTCACCTTAAGGTAGAACCCTGGACATCTTTACATTGATACAGCAATCTGTGTGTTTTCAAGACACCCTTATATAAAGACACTCCCCCCCCCCCATAATCTTCACAAAAGGTTCCATTACTCCTCAATCCATTAATTTAACTTTCTGTGCATAATGAGTGGACTAAAATATTGCAATGTGATTAAACAAAAACAAAATTAACTGTCTTCAACAATTTACTTTCAATTTTTTTAGGGGTACCTTTGAGTAAACAGTGGGCAAATAAACTTGACAGGATGAGAATATATATATATATATTCCTTGCAGGTTTGGCCTCTCAAATCAATTAATTTTTTTGAGTAGTTAGCCAAACTAGCATTAAACAGCTGACTTCCAATTAATTGAAAACATATAAATCGCAGGTTGCTTTTATTGACTATTGTTCATGTTGAAAGTCATTTTTAACCTAACCTATGGGATTGCCATGTGTAATACCTGGTTTGATATTATGTATTCATATTTATGTCCATTTAAAAAACAAGAAATTGGAGTTCATTAAGGAATACTTGATCTGGCCTACATTTGTCAGCCATCATTGCAGTTGCTTTGTTGTTGTAAAATTTAGAAATGAGTGCTAATGTTTATTTTTAAAATTTGTCTACACAGAGGGAATTAATTTAAAATATGTTTTATTTCTATGACTTGTCTCCCTCATAATTCATTTTTGAGCTGGCCTTCAGGCAAAAGCAATGTGAGCTTCCCTGGGGAAGCTCATTTAATTTGATAGTGTTAATTTTTTTTGACAGCTGGTAATTTGCTTATTTACAGCTTCCTGATTAAGTCTTCTAAAGCAGCAGTTATTCATATAAACTAATGGTCTGCAGTTAAATAATCTTATTTCCCATTAATTGTCCCACTAAGAGAAAACAAAGTTTGACTTTTATTACCATTACTATCTTGTGACTTTTCTCATCTATTGATAAAAAGTGATTATTATTTCATGCATAGAGTACCAGAGCCTCTCTTATTTCACAGGTTTCTTTCCCAGTTCACCTTGAAATAGCTGTGCACCTTACAAGCTGTGTCAATAATGATAGTGGTTTAGCCACCTGTGTTATCTTGGGATGAAACATTCTAGAAAAGTTAAACATTGTATTTAGCTGCTTCTGAATATTCAAAAGGCCCCTTCTTTCCTTTTCTTTTTAGTTAGTAAGGCACTTTTGAGAAAAATATTCCTTTAAATATGTTCAGAGGAATGTATTATGTTGTTTAAGTAGTGAGATTTATATAAATGTACCAAAGTACTTTAGCAATTATGATGCATTGGGAAGCACATTTGCCGAAAATCATAAGGCTATTTATTAAATCTGGAATGTGGTTGCTTCAGATGAAAATGTTTCCAATAAAAGATGAATTTTGTTCCTTGTAATGTAGCAATATCTATGAACAAGTCTTTATGAAAGTTGATTTTCAAATTTAAAATGCATTGGTTTAGATGTTTTAACAATTTTTTAAATCATAAAACCTGAAATTTGTCAAGTTCTTTTAGATTGGCCAGGGAAACAAACGTTTTAATTATTTTATAAGATGTAATGATGCTTTTACAAAAATCATCCTTTAAAATGAATTCTATATTAGAAGTACTATCTCAAGAGGCAACATAAGGATGTTAAGTTAAGCATCAGCTTCTACTTACCCCTTTTGACCATAGTTTACCTACCACTTATTGGGTACCAAAGGTAACTAGACTAGTTATTTTATTTGATACACACACACACACACACACACACACACACACACACACACGTCATACATATACTATCTAATAAAAGAGTAATATGCAAATTGACCGTAGAAGATAAATAAATCCCAGATGCCAGTGCCTCTGCTTGGGTCTCTGGGGGTGGGAGGAGGGCTGTGGCTGACCTGCAAACCATAGATAGATAGATAGATAGATAGATAGATAGATAGATAGATAGATAGATAGTTTTTAAGATATAATCCAGGAGAATACAGGAGGGATCTAGTATCATCTCTTATTTTTATTTCATTCTTAAAAATTATTCAATTAAATTAACTGTCTTATTTTGATTTACCATGCTATACCTTTTAACATACATATAGACTCAGGAAATCACCACCACAGTCAGGATACAAACAGTTCTATCATCCTATAAAACCTCCCTCCTTTTATCCCTTTAAAAGTTATCTCCTCTTCCCACTAACCCGCAATGGAGAATTCTTATTTCTGTTTTAATTCCTTCTGCAAGGTATAATTACAATGTCAGTTTGTGGTTTTTGTTTTTTAATCTTGCAGCATTAACTGGGTCTTTCTTATATATTCACCAACCGTAGGTCAGTTGGGTCCTCTTGAAGGAAGGACCATTTAGTTAATTTCTCAGTCTACGTTATGCTAATTAGGATCGGTTTAACTCATGCAGAGGTCAAAGGTAAACCCAAGAGTCATAAACAGCCTCACAGCACTTCTTTCCTGAGTTCACTTTTGGGTTAACTTTTCAGTGTGGCCTGGGTATCCCAGGTGAATTGAATCCCCACTGATTTTCACCAAAATTCTATGCAGGCTCCTCTTCCCATCTTTGCTGCTTTAGGTTGGGGATCCCTGAATAGGATGAGACCTTGTGCTCCTGAGGGTGGGGAGGAGGGAGGGAGTTTTGCAGCCATAATAGTCTTCCAGCTGGCTTCTTAGTCTCCATAGTTGAGTGCAGGCTATTCCTTTATGTGCCTTCATCTTCTTCCCAGTTTCTATGAGGCTTCTTCTGTAAATCTTTGGTTATTATACTTCAGTTCAGCAAGCCTTCAGTTGGTTATTCAGGTTGATTGCTCTATAATTTATCTGTGAATCTGGTTTGGGGTCCAAACAGTTGGGTATAGCTTCCACCTACTCTGTAGCCATCTTAGAATCCTAGTATCATCTCTATTAAGATATATATATATATATATATATATATATATATATATATATACATACATACATATATATATATAATTTATTTTAGAGAGGAAAAGAGAGGGAGAGAGAGATAGAAACATCAATGAGAATCATTGATTGGTTGCCTCCTGCACGCCCCCTACTGGGGATTGAGCCTGTAATCTGGACATTTTCCCTTGGCCAGAATGGAACCTGGGAGCCCTCAGTCTGCAAGCTGAAGCTCTATCCTTTGAGCAAAACCAGTTAGGGCTCATCTCTATTTTAATAGGATAGTAAGAGGGGGTTAAGATACTTGTGCAGCTTTCCTAAAGCCAAAATCTAGTAAGTAGAGCATCCAAGATTATAAAGTGATTTATTTTGCTTCAAGACATCATCTTTCTACAGAGTCCCATGCTCTTCCATCTCAGGGTTGTAAACTATTCCAGCCCAATCTGGACAGACAAGTTGAAGAGGTGGCATGGTAGTCTTTACAAAGTAATAAAACTGTTCATTTTATTCAGGAGTCCAGTGGTGAATCAGGCTAGCTGTTTCATTAGGAAACTCATATATCCATTGGAAAGACAAATAGCCTTATACTAATCCCTTATAATAAAAGGCTAATATGCAAATCAACTGAACAGCAGAATGACCAGTCGCTATAATGCACAGTGACCATCAGGGAGCAGATGCTCAATGCAGGAGCTGTCCCCTGGTGGTCAGTGTGCTCCCACAGGGGGAGTGCCACTCAGCCAGAAGCCAGGCTCAAGACTGGTGAGCAGAGCAGCAGTGACAGGAGCTTCTCCTGCCTCCGTAGCAGTGCTAGCACATGTGTCAAACACAAGGCCCGCGGGCCAAATCCGTCCCGCCAGGCCTTGCAATGTGGCCCGCACCGCGCTGTCATCACTGCACTCTGCTGCGTTTCCATCACAATGACAGTTTATGACTGTTCAGTAAACCATTTGGCCTGCGATTTAGGCTGGATTTTAGATTTTGGCCCCTTCTCTGATTGAGTTCGACACCCCTATGCTAAAGGATGTCTGACTGCTGGCTTAGGGGAGTGGGCCTAAGCTGTCAATAGGACATCCCCTGAGGGCTCCTGGACAGTAAGAGGGTGCAAACCAGGCTGAGGGATCCCTTCTCCTTTCTAGTGCATGAATATCTAGTGTACTATAAATATAGTATAATCATGTGATACAAAGGGATCAATTTTAGAGTAAGATTTCTAAAGTAATAGTTGAAAAACAAATGGGAGCATTAGTAGCTGGGGTTGTAGTTGGAAGTAAAAGTAAATAAGAAATTAAGGATGTCCTCGATTTAAGGAACAACATGAGCTGTCTAGCTAGTGTTCTAGCTTTGGGGATTCTTTGGGAATTCTTTTGTCAGCAATCCTTAGCAGCACTATTTGTTCCCATTGGTTTCTTAAAGACTGAGTGAATGGTGTGTCTGTTGACAAATGATTCCTGATTATTTGATCTCCACAAATATAACTACACTGGCTAATTTAGCAGCAATTTTCCATTGTCAAGTCTATTTTTTAGCTCTTTAGCTGAAAATGTATCCTTCCAATGGTCAACATTACCTTGACCTTCTTTTGCCTCTCCATTCTGTTTACTTTCACAGTTTTATATTTCGAACATGTTGATTCTACATAAATACTCCCATTGTTTATCTGCATCTTGATATGTATTTCATAATTTCCAACTGTCTGAATGTTACATTATACCCTCAATTGTATATGCAACATCAGAGTTACCATGCTCCCTTCTGATTTCCTGTTTCTGATATTGTAATGGCAGTCTTCTTGGTCACACATTAGGAATATGACAGTTTCACATCCATTGCCAATCAATCTTTAATCTGTATTACCTTACATTTGTAACAGTTGTGAAGTTTGAGATAGTTGTGAACAATTACAAGCATAAGATTAGAATCTGACTAAGAGTGGCTTAAAGAGGAATTGATCTATTCTCATGAAAAATAAAGTTAAATGGTTGCCAGTATTGGTTCCCCTAGCAGGAAGTCAGAGCAGAGAATCTATCTACTCACACTATTTTTTCCCCTTTTCTCTGAGATATTTACACAAGCTTCCCAGCATACCTCTCATATTTTCTTATTAAGTAAATCTGAGTATTCTGGTCACTTGTTCTTTAAAATCAGGATTTTCAGATCTTATCTGAATAAAAGTAGGGTTGTGTTAGCAAGAAGAGGTCAGGGAATAGGGCATGTATGTGTACTGTATGTCTTCTATAACACCACCAGCTTGCTTCAAAACTTTAGTGACTTTTCAAATACATCCTTTCATCCTTTGGCTCTATAAATGTATCCCCATCTCATTTTAATCTGTTTCACTGATCTTTTTATACCTAATGACTGTTGTTGTATTGTGTACCTCTCCTAGGGTAAGGATCACAGTTCCCTGTAAGAGTTACTTCTGTGCAAGTCACACAACTATTTATTAAATAAATATATTTTTTAAAAACATATTTTATTGATTATTTTATAGAGAGGAAGGGAAAGAGAGAGCTAGAAACATCGACCAGCTGCCTCTTGCACACCCCCTACCAGGGATGTGCCCGCAACCAATGTACATGCCCTTGACGGGAATCGAACCTGGGACCTTTCAGTCCGCAAATTTGGTTCACTTTAAGGTGTGTTTTTTTGTGTGTGCATTTTTTCTACTTTGTCTTCCTTTATATTTTTCCTTACAGAAATCCATTGATGAAGGTGCTCTAGTTTTCATTCAATAAGAGAGCCCTCCCACCCACCTATCCCCCTTTTTTTTTTTCTAGTTTAAGAGAAGCATTGATGTTCATAAGCAAGAGGCTGATAAATACACACTGGAAAGGTCATTCTTCCTTTTTTAAATAGAGTAATTAGGAACCATGTTAACAACATTGCTTTTTAAGCTGAAAAAGTTAGTATGTTGTTTTCACTGATGATTAGCTTTTGTAGCACAAATAATGAATGCATAAGAGTGTACTCTAAGAAATCTCAACCTTTATGATCCCTGAGTTATAATAGATGAAACTGGTTTTAAATATTCAAATTACACCTTTTTATTTCATGAAAACTAATCTGAAAGTGTTTCTTCAAATAGCAAATTTCTACACTTAACTTGATTTCCACTTAAATGAGCTGGTAGAGAACAAAGTCTATCAAGTCAGACTCTTGAGTTTAAATTCTGTTCACACTCTGTACTAACTCTGCTGTCCCTGTTTTGTCGCTGTTGTTTCCTAGTAAGTAATTTAATGTTCCAACCCTTTATTTATTTTTAAAATATATTTTTATTGATAGCCGAAGGAAAGAAGAGGAAGAGAGAAAGAGAGAAAGAGAGAAGAACATTAATGATGATAGAGAATCACTGATCAGTTGACTTCTGGATGCCCCCCATTAGGGATTGAGCCCATAACCCAGGCATGTGCCCTGACTGGGAATGGAACCTTGACCTCCTGGTTCACAGGTCAACTTTCAACCACTGCACCATGCTGTCCATGCACAGCCCTTTATTAACAATGGATACTACTAATGAGATGTTACTGTACAATTTTTGAGGAAAGAACACTGGGCTAAGTACTTTATGGATGATCTCTTCCAGTCCTAAATGAGCACTGTAAGGTTGTTTATATCATTCCCTGGGGGTTTAGAGATGTTGAGACTATTGCTCAAGGTTATAGAGTAAATGGCAGGATTAGGTAAGCTTGGCCCTAGAGCCTGTGCTCCAAACTGCTATGGTATTTATTCTTCATTAAAGCGGGGATACTTATCCGTAACAGCAAAGTTTTGGTCAATTTAAGTATTACATAATGGCACTATATAAACTATACAATATGTTGTAAATAGAGATATTAGCATTACAATTTTTAAAACACAGTTTGTTCACATATATCATTTAACCTTTAGGACAGCAACGTAAATTATAATACTTATCAATTTATTTATTTTATGTGGTAAATATTTCAAATGCATATGTAAAATGTGGATAAAATGAAAGATGGTTAAAAATTCTATTTTGAATCACCAAATAATTAAAAAGAGTTTATATAAAAAAATACACCCTCCATGACTGGAGTGGCTCAGTGGGTTGAGTGTTGTTCTATACATAGAAAGGATGCTGTTGGTTCAATGCCCTGTAAGGGTACACATACTTGGGTTGCAAAAATGAAAGGCAATCTCTCTTCTCTCTCTCTCTCTCTCTCTCTCTCTCTCTCTCTCTCTCTCTCTCTCTCTCTCTCTCTCTCTCTCTCTCTCTCTTTCTCTCCTTCCTTTTTAAAAAAAATATATTTTATTGATTTTTTACGGAGAGGAGGAGAGAGGGATAGAGAGCTAGAAACATCGATGAGAGAGAAACATCGACCAGCTGCCTCTTGCACACCCCCTACCAGGGATGTGCCCACAACCAACGTACATGCCCTTGACGGGAATCAAACCTGGGACCTTTCAGTCCAGTCCGCAGACCAACACTCTACCACCGAGCCAAACTGGTTTCAGCTCTTTCTCTCCTTCTTTTTCTCTCTCTCTCCCTCTTTCCCCCAATACACAAAAATGTCCCTAAACATACAAATAAATATAAATGATGTCTAAGTCATAGAAAAGAGGTATAATTAAGCAGAGATGGTCCAAATAACAGAATAAGAAACTTTTCACCCCTGAAACCCAAGACACTAAGTTCAGGTTGCATGGCTGAGAAGCAAATTAATGCCTTATATGATGTAGTGAGTTGACTTGAGATTCTAAAGAGCAAACAGACTGGATTTTTTTTTTTGTGTGTGTGTGTGTATGTGTGTTGTTTTTTTAAATATTGTTTTTAAGGCATTACATATGTGCACTTATCCCCTCATTGCCCCCTACCTCAACCCCGCTCATGCATTCACTCCCCTAGTGTCTGTGTCCATTGGTTATGTTTATATGCATGCATACAAGTTCATTGGTTGATCTCTCCCTTCCTCCCTTACTTTCCCTTGGGGGTTTGACAGTCTGATCGAATGCTTCTCTGTCTCTGGATCTGTTTTTGTTCATCAGTTTATGTTGTTCATTATATTCCACAAATATTCCACAGACTGTTTTTTTTTCTACCTCAATATCCATTAATTTGTTGTTCTGTGTTTCTATATTTTAAAAATTACCCAGATTGACTCTATTCTCATTTAAGCTAAACAATAAACTATAGTTCTTTTTTAAAAATATATTTTATTGATTTTTTACAGAGAGGAAGAGCGAGGGATAGAGAGCTAGAAACATCAATGAAAGAGAAACATCAACTAGCTGCCTCCTGCACACCCCTTACTGGTGATGTACCCACAACCAAGGTGCATGCCCTTGACCAGAATCGAACCTGGGACCCCCTAGTCCTCAGGTCGATGCTCTATCCACTGAGCCAAACCGGTTTTGGCATAAACTGAGTTCTTATCATTATGCTCTTTTAATTGAGAGTGCTAAATGCTTGAGTTTTGGACAAAAATGTATTCTGATGGAAATGCCTATATTAAGTCATGCAATGGTCCAGCCAATTTCTTGAGAGCCAGGCAATTAATTTACTAATTGTTAAAGGTTAAAGTCACCAAACAGAGATAAATTAATTGCCTATTAGTAAGTTGAAACGTTTCCTCTGAAAAGTGGAATTGTTAAAATTGTAAACTTAAAATGACTTTTGATTCAACAGTCAATAAAATGGAACTGGATCCTCAGAATCCCAAATGAAAGCACTTTCTAAAATTCAACATAAGTTTTGTTGACTTGCTCTCCAAAAACCACATATCATAGATGCGTTCTTTACTTACTTTGAGAAATTTGACTTTCTACAGGTTATTTTAAATTAACAGCCAAATGGTATACAAGAGCCACAGTGAGATTAGCATGATTTTAAAATCTGAATAGATTATATTATGGAAGCCTTTGACAAAAGAAAAATCCCTTTGAAGTTCAGATACCATACATTTTCATTTATTTGGTATTTTTAATCACCTTCAGCTTGCTTAGACTCGCTACAGCATAGAGAAACCAGGGCTTGCTTAAAGTGGGAACTTCAGCAGAGGACTTAGTGTATGAAAGCCTTTCCTTTCTGTGAATGTATTCTGGGAATTTACCGTTTTAAAAAAAAATCCCTACTTCTATTTGTTACTAAAAAGACCTCTAAAATTCAGAGTTGCTAGATAAAGGAAGTGGTTAATATTTATTCTTGAAAGAAGATGACTTTTAAGTGTCTGATTCTTTATTCTTTTTCACATGGAAAAAAAAAAGTCAAGTGGCTCTTTCATTTATGGGTCTTTCTTATTTAAATGCATTCTAAACTCTTAGTATAGGACCCGGAGATTATGCTTGAGCAGTTGTCAAAAGGAGCTTCTAATTATTTATCTCCTTACACTAGCGACATAAATTGCACATCTCTTAAGAAATGCTCATTACATTTTTGAGGTACTATTGTTTGCAAGCTTAAACTGATTACTGCATGTATCCTTTGGATGACAACTTAAATAGTGAGCATGGTCTTAAAAATATATCCATGGCCCTTTCAACATTTCATAAACTATAAATAAATGCCTAATATCAATGAAGTACCATTCTGTCAGACAAAAAACATGTACACTATTTACTAGTACTACTCACTAGCCTGAGCTACAAAGATTAAACAAGTGGTATCTGCATTTTAGGAACTCGTGTTCCATATATAGGTGGTGGTGTTTCTTCCTTTATCCATCTGGTTTCAGATCATGCATTCTTACTTTGCAGGTCTATATTTTATAGTTATAAGTCATTTCAAGGTGTTTTGAAAATAATTTGACCAAGTGGTGCCTTGCTGGTAGCATTTTCTCTTAACGAATATGCAATTCAAAGTCACTCTACTTCCTTTTTCCCCCAAATGGCTTCAAGTTAGTATATGTTTGGGAAATGTAAAATAAAACTAAATTAAGTGAATTCTTTTTTTTTTTTTTCTAACTGGGGGATATATAAGACATTTTATAGCACAAATGGGCATTCAGATAACCCACAGGGGTGCGTTATGCAGGACTTTCCAAATGTATTTTACTTTTAAAATTGTATTCTGCTTATTTTCACAAAAAAACATGTCTTTAATTAAATTATATGTATAGTAGAGGCCTCATGAACGAAATTTGTGCAAGAGTAGGCCTTCGCAGCTGCGGTGCTGCCTGGATTCTTCTCTTGCAGCTGCAGCAGCTGCCTCAGTCCAGAGGCTGCAGCCCTGGCTTTATCCCGGAAGGATGTCCAGAAAGATGTCCAGTCTAGTGAGCATATTACGCTTTTATTATTATAGATGTATATATGGTATAATTTAGGAAATGTAGACATTTCTAGTGGCTGGTCCCTTTAGGGACTGTTGAGAAAAAAATATTTGCAGACTACATGAGGTTTATCGTTTTACTTTAGAGCAGGTTTGATCCATGCCCTTTTTGTGTTTGTTTATTTTTCTGAATCTTTTTTTCTTTTTGTTGTTGTGAATATCAAATTTCAAAGTGGAAGCCCTTCATCTACTAGTAAACTGTCTCTTGCATAGGGACAACTCAACTTAGATTAGTTCTTTGCTTCATTCTTTGGTTATAGCTATAAAAAATTTTTTTTGTGTGTGTGTGTGTGTGTGTGTTTATCTCTTGATGCTTTTTAGAATGTTATTCTCTCCCCAATTACTTTATAATAAAACACTTTGTCTCATCTAAGCAATGTCTTCCTCTAATGCCCTTTCCCCCTCCCTCCCCTTCCCTTCCCTGCTCTACCCTACCCTTCCCTTTACCTCTCTTTCTTCTAAAACTGCTTATTTTCCTAAGACAGTTGACTTTTTCTTGGTTCTCACATGTGTTTATGGAATATTGAACTGACAACACTTACGTGACTCTTCCTCATTTGCAGTACAGTCTACAGAATCCAGTGTATCATTATTTGAAGTCGTATACTCATTAATTTAAAGGTGCTTCTCTTTATTCTTGGAGGCCTTTGGTCCTGGCTTTTCTGTGTTCCTTTGTACCTTTAGGCATTTAGAAAATTGTGGGCAATGTCAGTATCCTCAAGACTTTCCAATTCTAATGATCTCCATTTGCACTCTATTACATAAATCATTTGATTATTCTGTAATGGCTTTCTATATAAAATCCTTAATTTTTAATTTCAATTTACCATACAAAACGTATTCCTCTACTTAATCCATAAGCATTTAGCAGACTCTTTCAGCATCTATTTTTTAAATGTGTTTGTTTTTATTTTGAAAATAACATATGTTAGAAGAACCATTGTCGTCATTGACTTTGAAAAATTGTGGAGAGAAATAAGTTTTAATTTTGTAGTAATTCCTATAGTTTTTATTAGGTTCCTATTCTTTATGAATTTCTATTTTGTGAATTTAATATGTAAAGATTTCCAACTTAATTTGATTACAAAGTATCTTTCTTTTATTATCTCTTTAACTAAATCTTTATTGTTCAAAGGATTGCATACTAGAGGCCTGGTGCATGAAATTATTGCATTTGGCCGGGGGAGGTGTCCCTCAGCTCTGGCCTGTGCCCTCTCACAGTCCAGGAATCCTTGGGAGATGTCCAACTGATGGCTTAGGCCCACTCCTTGAGCTATTTCCAAGAACTCTTCCCACTTGAGGAGTGGGCCTAAGCCGTCAGTCAGACATCCTTAGTGCTGCCATGGAGATAGGAGAGACTCCTGCCACCACCACTGTGTTCGTCAATGGTAAGTCACGCTTCTGGCTGAGCGGTGCTCCCCCTGTGGAAGTGCACTGGCCACCAGGGGGCAGATTCTGCATTGAGCATCTGTTCCTGGAGATCAGAGCACGTCATAGTGACTGGTCATGCTGCCATTGGGCTGAAACTGGCTCTCTGACATCCCCTGAGGGGTTATGGATTGTGAGAGGGCACAGGCCAGGCTGAGAGACCCCATTGGTGCATCATTGGGGCCAGGGAGGGATGCGAGAGGTTAACCAGCCATGGAGGGACCATGGGAGGGCTCCAGGATGTGTCTAGCTCATCTTGCTCATTTTTTATTGGCTGGACCCCAGCAGCAAGCTAACTTATTAGTCAGTCAGAGTGTCTATCCCTTAGTGGTCAGTGCATGTCATAGCAACTGGTAGTCCAGTTGATTGTATGCCCCTGGTGATCAGTGCATATGATAGCAAGCAGTTGAGCTACCTTACCATATTATTAGCATATTATGCTTTGATTGGTTGAAGGGATGACCAGACACTTAGCATATTAGGCTTTTATTATATAAGATGCCCCCTTTCCCCCCCCATTGACCCCTTCTATTAGTTTGTAACCCATAATACTTTAGTTATATATTGCTCTAATCCAGGCGTCTCCAAACTACGGCCCGCGGGCCACATGCGGCCCACAGAGGAGTCTGATCCGGCCCGCCAGGTTTTTTGGGCAGTGAGCGCAGCCGAGGTGTTACAGTAGGAATTAGTAGTTCATATAGTCCGGCCCTCCATCTCTCTGAGGGACCGTGATCTGGCCCCCACTTTAAAAAGTTTGAGGACGCCTGCGAGTAATCTCTAGATATCTTTTTATTTCTAAGAACTCTTTCCACTTTCTCATCTTGGCTGTCACTGAATCACAAATCATTCATGTTGCCTGCCCCAAGAATTACATTACTCTCTTCTTGTTAACTCTTCTCCATATATGGCTTATTTCAAACATCCACATTTTTTTTTCTTCATTTATGCTTATAGGTTGCCACATGCTAGGGAGACAGTAGCATAACAACATTAATATGTTCCATTGAAATTTATGATTTTCATACTCATTTTGGGCCCTCAATAATACTTGGTAAATTGTTTCTTTATTATATCTCCCTCTCTTGCCCATTCTTTATAACTGATAGCTATTCTATGAGGCTCCAATGATCTTTTGAAATCAAACTTTGCTGACACCTGAAACAGCCATATTGACAAGCTAACAATCCTTATTATCTGCCTACCAGATGCATCAAATCTAAAGACCCCAAACTTTTGATTGTGCTGCTGTTGTTTCTTCAGATACCCACTCCTTCATTTATCCATAGCTAAGCATTCTTTAAGGCCATGGCAGGCTATATTTCTTGGCCATCACAGATATAATGAATGAGTCATCACAGGTGTAAATAATGGGCCCCTAATTTATACTTTCATTTAAAATACTACATTCATACAATTACCACATTGCTTAATAATCATATGTCTTCCTGTCCAACTCCCTTGGTAACTTTGAATACCTTGAAAGCAGGAACTGTGCCATGAACAGTTGTATTTTAATTTAGCATAGTGTCGGGTGGAGAACAGGCGATCAATACATGTCGGTGGAATTAGATTCCATCTCAGCACTTCTTGCCCCTTTGGATTGTTCTCTAGCTCTCTTGATTACTCTTCTGTCTTAGGTAGTGGTAGGTTGCAGTTCATAAAATATTTTCAGCCTCATACATTAAAAGTCAGTTTTATCTTCATAAACTTTGTAGTGATGAAAGTTTTTGTCTTAACATTACTGTTTATTTAACCCTTTATATTAATTTTTGTAAAGTTTACTAAAAATTGGTATTGAATCTGCTGAAAATTCAGTACTAACAAGAAGAAAGAATAAATGTGATATATTTACTATAACATAATTTTGTTCTCAGTTGAATTTGAAATCTTTTCAACATTGAATAAAATTGTTAGTTCTTTTCCTTCTCTGGATTTAGATTTAGGACATGTTATCAGAGTGAATTTTGAGTATAATAATTTCTTTTGATATTTCCAGATAGCAATAAGTGTAACAGCATAGCAAAGCTTTTAGTAAAGGCATATTGACAATCACACCTATGTAATACTATTTATAATGTATACACATACATTATAAATGTATACGTATATGTGTGCATTTTAACACATTTAGTTCAGCTAGTTTCCTACTAATAAATACAAAGTGATGGCTTTGACCTGGGTGAAAGTGTTTTTGTTTGTGGGTATGAAAAATACTCTCTTTTCACTATTGGACCAAAACAGCAGCCCTCATATGGACCCAACAGCACATTTTATAAATAGAGATACTTGCTTTATTCAGAGTAAAGCTGTGGAATAATAGACTCTTTGTTCTATTGATATCTATCCACCACTATGTGATAACAGCAATTTTTGTGAATATAGGGGAGTGGAAAGTGGTTTTGTTATGGCAAAGCAATGACAGGAATCTCAGGTTCTGACAGCTTAGCAAACAGACTGATTATCAACCATGGTGTAGTACAATTCACATAAATGCACACTGTATCCAGCACTTCCAAGGTCATCTCTAAGGCCTCAACACATGGGCCAGATTTGCCATTCAAACTTGGCACATGCTCTTAGAGGTGATGATTGTTCAAAATACCTGTTTGCCCAAGTCTATTAAGCTTAAATATTACATTTTCATGGCCCCTTCTCTGTAAACCCTGTTTAATACGGCAGACGCTTGAGAGCTACTTAGAAACATCATTAAATCCCATCACTAATTACTAATAACAGGACTGAAATTAGCACCTGTCTAAGCTGCTTTAAACTTTGGATTGCACTTAATAAACAGTTGAGAAAATTCGCTGTTGCTCAACATTTACTGGGACCATTTGCATTCTGATTTTCGATGAGCTACCATGATTGATGCTCCCCTGTAGTCATCTGTAAAAGCACAGGACATGAAGACATTGTTCCTTATCTGAATTGGAAGTAATGTATGTAACATCTTACATTTTAAAAATCAGTTTTCAGTATAAGACATCCATTTTTCCTGTATATAAATGATTCTTTGTCTCAAAAACTACTAGGATGAGAATGCTAGTGGAGTGAATAGGGAATTTTGAAGAAAAAGAAAGGTCAGAATGATCACATGAACCCAATTTAAAAAGAGAAAGGCTCTGTAGGTTTTAATGATTCCTTGAAATGCAAAAGCTTTTAAAGACATGAAACACTGGCTTCTCTAGCATGCTCTTTGTGACCTTTGGCCTGTGCTGTTGATGTAGATGCTGGCAGTTGTTTTCTTTTTAAATATGTTTTTATTGATTTTTAGAGAGAGAGGAAGAAAGGGGGAGAAGGGAGAAAGAGATAGACACAGCAGTGGAGAGACACATTGATCAGCTGCCTCCTGCATGCCCTCTACTGGAGATCAAGCCTGCAACCAACCAGGCATGTGCCCTGACCAGTAATCAAATCAGCACCCTCTTGGTGCATGAGTTGAGTCTCAACCATTGAACCACACTGGCCTAGAAGATGCCCTTTTAAAGTGAAAACTGGGCAATTGAATTGGCAAAATGGTTCAATGCTAACTGCAACACCATTAAATTACATCACTAGCTAATAATGACAGGGGTGGTGGATTAGAGAAAGTTTCTTAGCATTCTTCTTGTGCCACATTGAAAAGGTGTGAGAGTAATTATTTTAAAATAATGTAATAGAAAAATGACATGGAGCCAAAACCGGTTTGGCTCAGTGGTAGAGCGTTGGTCTGCGGACTGAAGGGTCCCAGGTTTGATTCAGTCAAGGGCATGTACATTGGTTGCAGGCACATCCCCGGTAGGGGGTGTGCAAGAGGCAGCTGGTTGATGTTTCTCTCTCATCGACGTTTCTAACTCTCTCTCCCTCTCCTTCCACTCTGTAAAAAAATCAATAAAATATATATATTTTTAAATGACATGGAGACTTCTCATTAGCATCAATGGTAAAAAATAACAGGTTAAAGCATTTTGTCTTTGGTTACCATTCATTTTTTTTATACTTAAATCGTAAAACATTATCATTCTCTTTGAGATCTCAAGCCATTGAATGGGAGGCTCTAATCATTCAAATTGTTGTCGTTGATTTAATACAGACTTATTTTTCTAATATTTCAAAGTATATCAAGAAACATTTGAAAATCATTTATAAGCTTACATTTTTTTTTTACAAGACAACCAGAAGATGGCAGCATGGAACTATTTAGAAATTTTATAGCTTATCACTTCTATTAAGGGAACACGTTTCTAGATTTTTGTAAATAATAATCTGATTTTCAATCATAAAATTTCCTCAATATAAAAAACAAAATTAAAAGAAAAGACTGTTACTAAAATCTTCATAATGGCTTGACCAAAGCAGAATTACAAAGGAACAAAAAATAGGATCTTCTTTACTGCAAATAATGTCGAAGAAAGATGAAAGAGATGGTAGAGGGAGAATGTCAAGGCTCTTAAAAATGTGCTTTCAGGACATTTTAAATAAGCTTGATAGATCCCATTATAGGAAAGAGGAGACTCTTAAAATTCCAAATAAGATGGGCCCTGATATTGCAATCACCAATTAATTCCATCTAGGCCATTAGGAAAGAATTAAAGGCCATTATTATAATTACACAGGTTCAAAACAAGTCCTCAAATTTATCATCTTTAAAGTCCATTTCAGCTCTGAAAAACAGATACCTAGAATTCTATGATCTTATGCATCTTTTACAGACCAAATGTTTGCACAGTGTACAAATAACTCCAGTACAACCTTTTTATTATTAAAGGTGCAATCCCATTATAACACAGTTAACTAAAGGCTTTTGTATGACAGAAAATAATATTTTAAATCACAGCAGAGAATCCACATATTTATAGTAATACAGTACATAATAAAAGGACCGTTCAAAAAAACATTTCTTGTATTCCCTGAAAAAAAAAATGTATAACAAGATTTTACTGCAGTAGGAATATTGAGGAAAGGTCCCAGTACATTGTACTATACTACTGAAAATAAAACTCAAAATGTACACCCAGGATTTTTTTTTTAGTAATTTTATAAATGTATGATATGTATTAAATCCTTACTCTTTTCCCCAAATACACCAGGACCTGTTCAAACTGAACTAGTTACATGCTTGTCATGAGAGTAGTTTGGGTTTTTACAGGTATTAGTGTTGTAATAAAAATCTGTTTATTCATTCAAAATGTTTTTATGGCCTATCATAATACCTGGTGCCATTCCAGGCAATCACAAGTACATTACAAGTTTTTTGATAGATCCATTAAACAATCAGAGCAGGAAAATAGAAAATGTAATCACTGAATACATCTTGTTTGAATGTTCATATAGCCATCATAATCAACAACAAAAATAATTGTCCCTATGCATTATTGAAGTCCCTGTCATTTTTCCTTAGTTTGGCATACTGAGTATAGTAGTTGAGCTTATTGTTATACATATTGAACTAGTAATGAATTCACAGGGTGAAAATATCTATGAACAAGGTTCTTCAAGTAGTACATAGCAGAATAACCATCAAAACATAGAGGTGAAGCACTGAAGAACCCACAAGAGGGATGATTTCTCCTCATTTCCTCCTGCAGTGGGCAGCAAAGCCTTGGCTAGGTTTTAAGATTTCTGAGAGCAAAGGAAATAATGAACAACAACGGAGCAAAACAAATGCTGAAACAATGGACAGGTGTTTTCTGGGCTCTTAGGGAACAAAGGTTTGGGGGCAGGAAAACAAATTTGATGACAGTGATGATTAAGATAAATATTTTATAAAATGCTTTACCTTTTCTTTCTCACTTGAAAAAATAAAGTGGTCAATACAATAAGCCATAAAAAAATCAGTTTTTACAGTTGAGCAACTTGAGACTCAGTAAAAGGACAGAATGCTAATGAACAGTAGGTTCAGGATTCTGTACAGATATCCTACCTCTGTGTTGATGATATAGAGGAAAATTGGGAGCAGATCAGAGAGAGATCCAGGCCTAAGACATATTTTGATCCCTGGGAGTTGGGAAATTATTGGAATTATTTTAGATATTGCACAAAAATAAATATTCAGGTTCTTAAACTCTATATTGGAAGGCAAGAATAGAATTGAAGGTCATCCAGGGACTTTATACTATAAGAGTGATTCCAGTAGTAAAGATGATTTATTCACCTTAAATTTGATTCCCATTTGTCTTGATAAATTCCAATTTAAATGAAAATAGTTTAATCCCATAGGTAAGATGTTGGTGTCCCCCCCACCCCCACCCCCACCCAATAAAGCATCTTGGCCTTGGGAACAGAGAAAATAATACAGATGAAATATTTTGAAGCAAACTATTTATAATTTGAGTCTCTTATCATTCTATTAACTTCAACTTGTATGACATCCAGTGCACTGAAAATATCATGGGTGGCTATTTAAAAAAAAAAAAAAAGGAAACTTATCTATAGACTTAGTCACACTACCTTGAGTCTTACCTTGGTTGGATGTCAGAGCTTTCTTCACCAGGGTTAGGGGGCTGGTTCTTGAAATGTTCTAATATATCATTTCTTTTTAGAAAGAATATAGAAACCCATAAAACAGAAAAACTAGTAATGATACAAAGTGGCCTATATTAAACGTTAAATGCATGTCAAGGCAAGGACTGTTATAGCAGCTAGCTAGTCAGCAAGAACATATTAAGTACTTGTAATGTAATAGATACCCTCGTAGGTAATGGAATATATTAATAAACTCAGCAAAGGAATTTGAATACATTTCTGAGAGCATTAGAGAGACATTGAAGCCTTTCCCGCTAAGCCATGACTACAACAGAGGGTTCCTGTACATGTAATTTTTTTTTTCAGTGCAGATGAAGACTATGAAAGAGTTTAATGGTTTTCTAATCACCTTACTCTTTATTGTACATCGACCTCAGGTGGACAAAATGATACTTCTTTAAAATGAGACCAAGTGTGGCCACGTTTTAAAATGTTATAAATGTTTAAAAATATTATAAACTATATGGAGCCCATCTGGTCCACCTGGTGGTGATTTAGTCATTTTATTATAATGATTCCTCCCACTTCATGTTTTTAATGTGTGTGTTTTTGTGTGTGTATGTTTTTGTTGTTTTTTTTGTCTATTGTATAAGATTCATATTATATTTCGTATTTATGGATTTAAAAGAAAATGTTAGTGCCCCTTAATGAAAAAAACCTATTTTTGATACCTTATTCTTTTTATGGCTTTTCAAAATGGAAAGTCTTGCCAGGTACTGTTCTCCTGTATGTTGAGTGAAGAATAGAAGAAAAAAACATGCTTAAGAAGTATAACTTCATTTGTACTTTGTGTTATGAATTTCTGCTAATTATGAGAGAACGTGACCTACATAGATTGTTCAGATTTAAGTTTTCCTACCTTTCTGCCTATCCTTTGAAGCTTTGATCTTTCCCAGGTCTTTGAGCTGACCTTTTGTGTTACAGTTATTTCATCATTTTTCCCTTATATACCTTATTAGGTGTCCCATATTCCTTGCACGTGATATTTTTTTCCAGTCTCCCTACCCCAATTTTTTATTTTTTAATCTGAATCTTAACCCTCTCATTTCCTTACAGAATTTATAGATTTAGGAAAGAGAAGTTAGATAAACTGTGCCAAAAAATAAAATTAACAGAGAAAACTCTGTTACTTAAATTTTGGACAATAAAGAACTTCACTCCTTTGTGCTTAATTGAAATAATTTCTAAATCCTTATATTTATTTGTAAATGCTTATGCCATCATCGTTAGTTAGGCATTTAATAAAAATATAGGAAAGTCACACCATGCCTGGTTCCACTAGACAGCAGCCTAGACTGTTAGTCATTATATATCAAAGGCCCAACCCCAAATCCATAGCAAATCTGGGCTTTTAACTGGCAGCTAAGAAATGGACATTTTAAGCTTGATGATGTGGGATTCCCTATCACCTAGGCATTTACTACTGACAGTGTCATCATTACACACCAATGTTTGTGTTTTGTTTGAAATAAAAGACTTAAATAATTTATGTTTTTTGGAATACAGAAAATAAATATGTGATTAAAAGCACAAAGTTAATAAAATCAATATTAAAATACTAATGTAGTACTACTGCTCAAATGTATTTAAACATTTTAAAAAATATTCCTATTGTTAATACCAGCAAGGAATTATTCACTGTGTTTCTGTGTCTCAGACATTCTATTGTCCTTTTCACATTCTCTTTCAGATATTTAAAGTTCATGTTACAAAATTTTAGTTACATGGTAATTTATTTAATTCCTTTTGTTTATATTACCTCATATCATTATTTACAAATCTAATGATAGCAAAACTTTTCAGGTTCTTGATATATTCTCAGTGATGCTCTTTCTTTAAGAATATAACCATCAAGTTCTTGCGGTGTAACTCAGTTGTTTATAGTGTCCCCTGATGAACCAAGGTTCTTATATGTGCCGACCATCCCTGGTCGGCACATATAAGAAGTAACCAATGAATGCATAAATAAGTGGCACAACAAATCAATGTCCTCTCTCTCTTTCCCCCTCTTCCAATAAATCTACTCAATATATCTAGAAAAAGTAGCCATCAAATGTATGCAGTTGTATCAATCACCTTCAAAATCATTTTTAGATATGATAGTGGTTTAGAGTAGGTATATAAGATTTAATTATCTAAACTATTTTTTCTAGATCTTGATAATATATGCAGGTAGGTACATTGTAATCATCACATATCTTTTTCAGTACATGGTGAGTTGTGGCAATCATAAATACTTGTTTTGAATTTGATGAAATAATAAAATAGACAAGATAATGTTTTGGGATAGGGACATGGAATAATAATAGAAACACAGGCTTAAACAATTAGATCAGTTCATATTATTTTTTAAAAATATATTTTATTGATTTTTGTACAGAGAGGAAGAAAGAGGGATAGAGAGTTAGAAACATCGATGAGAGTCATCAATCAGCTGCCTCTTGCACGCCCCCTACTGGGGATGTGCCCGCAACCAAGGTACATGCCCTGGAAGGGAATCAAACCCTTCAGTCCTCAGGGCAGTGCTCTATCCACTGAGCCAAACCGGTTTTGGCAGTTCATATTATTGATTATGAACAATGAGAGGATAACATATTCTCATCAATTTGGAGTAAAAAACTTGGACAGTGAATAACTATAAAATTCAGCAAAATGGTAGTATTAGAATAATTTGTTAGCTGTAAAGGAAGTTTTTACATAATTACCTATCTAAAGCTTCTTTATAATAGTTTCAAAATTCTTTGTAACATTTTTAGATCTACAGATATGTTGCAAAAGTGGTACAAAGAGTTTACATATATCCATCATTTGACATCCCTTGTTGACACATAATATTTATATTTATAATAAAATTCCTATGTACAATTAGCCCAGCCTACATGGCTCTGTAGTTGAGCATCATCAGCTTATGAACCAGGAGGCCATGGTTTGATTCCTAGTCAGTGCACAAGCCTTGGTTGCAGGCTCAATCCCTAGTGTGGGGCTTGCAAGAGGCATCGGATCAATGATTCTCTCTCATCATTGATGTTTCTATTTCTCTCTCTCTCCCTTCCTCTCTGAAATCAATAAATATATATATATTTTTAAAGTATTTGTACAGAATACAATTAGCGTTGGTACAATGATATTAAGTAACACCCGGTTCTTGTTGAAATGTTACCAGATTTTTCACAAATATATTTTTTTCTGTTCTAGAATCCCAACTAGGGTCCCAGGTTATATTTATGCTAGTAATGTATGTGGACAATAAATAATGACATTGACATTTTCTTCAGCTTTTAAGCTAACACGGCTCCTTTAAAGAACCAATCTTTGTAACTGCTTTGAATGTGTCAGTATGGCTTCTATGTCATTGATCTGCTAATTAACAACTCAAAATAAGACGTGTCATGATGATAAAGTGTCTAACTTAAGAGGTCTCTTTTTAAAGTTTACCATAGTTTTGGAAGGAAATTTGTAAAACAGGAAGGAAAAAAAAAACAAACAAACAAAACAAAACAAAAAAAACTCCAGCACAATGACTTGTATTTCTAGATTATGAGACTATATATATATATATATATATATATATATATATATATATATATATAAAAGTCCTGATGCACAAAATTTGTGCACTGGGTGAGGGGTTGCCCCTCAGCCCGGCCTGCACCCTCTTGCAGTCTAGGAGCCTCTGGAGATGTGGGAGTGGGCCTAAGTGGCAGTCAGACATCCTTAGGGCTGCTGTGGAGGTGGGAGAGGTTCCTGCCACCACCACTGCGCTTGCCAGCGATGAGCCTGGTTTTGGGGGAGCACACTGACCACCAGGGTGCAGCTCCTGTGCTGAGCGTCTGCCCCCTAATGGTCAGTGCACATCATAGTGACTGGTCGTCCCTCCTTTTGGTTTATTTGCATATTAGCCTTTTATTATATAGAATAGTTAATATCATAGAGGAAGAGAAAGGATAGTGAATATCATAGAGGGAGAGAAAGAAACATCAATAAAGAGGAAGAATCATTGATGGTTGCTTCCTGCACACCCCCTACTGGGAATTGAGCCAGAAACCCAGGCATGTGTCCTGAGCTGAAATCTAACATTGGCCTGCCAGTTCATTGGTTCAAGCTCATCCACTAAGCCAAGCCATCTGGGAGAGATTAGAATTTTAAAATGGATCTTTCCTTAAATATAAATTGTAGATTCTATGGTGGAATGTTTACTGATACCAACTAATTCACAAAAAGCTTGAAAGCTTAAATGAAAATGATGCCATTAAAGTTTTCCCCAATACACACTTTAAAATTTTCCCCAGTATATTCTGTAAATTCCAAATATTTCTCTGACCTATGAGTGCTTCAGAGTTGACAAGAATATTTTCTAGATATGCTAGCTTCCTGCTTTCTACAGCTCTACCTAGAATATGATCCTTAAAACGAAACGATTATGTGTCGAAAAATAAGAAATGATACTTTTAAACATATGAACAGCAAATATGACTTTGTACTCTTTTAAGCTCTCTGTGAATTTGTCTGATGATGTATTAATGCAAATGTCTTATTTTGTGACTTCTGCAGTTCTTCAGAATTATCACAGACTCACCAAAAATGTTTTCCCCCATTATTTAAAACTGCTAATGGATTTGCAGCTAACCTCTGGCTTCAGTCTTGCTCAGTTGCCTTCAGTAACACTTGTGTATGCATTAAGCTGATAAGTACTGTGGTTCATTTTACCCTTGAGCAAACCAAGTTTAAGAAAAAACAAAACAAAAAAAACCAAACAGACAAATAATTACCTTAGCTTGAGATGAAGGTGGTGAAAAATCACTTGATTGCTTCCTAATTCTTGGCAAGATATAGTGAAATAAGGCTTTGGGAGGGTGAAGGTGAGGGGCAGAAGGTAGGGGAAACAGCAAAGGGGATGAGATAGCTTTCTTGTGCTCTGTATTGTGGTTCCCTTAGATTCCTCAAACTGCATTATCAGTTGATAAGATTATAATTAAAATATACATATAGGTTTAATTATGGATTTCTTCCCACATAAGCAGCTATTCCTTTTTATCCCCAGTGCCATTGTTTCACATTACATTTTAATTTGTTAGTTCATCAGGCAGCACAGTATACCCTAGCATATAAAGGATTACTCGTCATGACTCAGTAGACTAACAAAGCCCCTGTTAAAAGGGGACGTCTAATGAAAAGAGAGATTCTACTCCTTCTAGGTCAAATTATTAGCTCAGATATTTCATGCAAGAGAGAAATTGAAAATGTATTTTCTCATTGCACTGTATAATATGCTTACTTTAAAAAAACAAACACTTTAAACTGATATATTAAATGCATGTCTTTTAAAATGCACAAGAAAATATTGAGAAAGGTAAACACACAATGTAATATAGAGGTGATATATTTTAGAATTGCACTCTTGAAACCTATATAATGAATATTACTAGCCAATGACACCCTGATAAATTTGACATAAAAAGAATATATATATATATATATATATATATATATATATATATATACAAAATCTAGAACAACTGCACTTTTAGAAATAACCATTAAGAGTTATCATTGCATGAAAGCTTTTAATGTTATTTCATTCTTTTATTTTAAAAGAATGAAAATCATTCCTGATAAACTGGAAAGAATTTAAATAAAAAGGTTAAATATAAATATAAAGGTGTAATGAGTTTCATAACAATTTTATTATTTACCTTTTTGTACTTAAATTTTATGGCTATATTTTGGGATTTTCTACTAAGATATTTCAGACAAAATACAACACAAAATATTTATAATTTGCTTATTAGAAGAATAGCATTAAACAAGGAAAGTTCCAAAGAAGCAGATATACCTACCACAAAATAAAATTTCTTTCATTTTAAGAATTTGCTGAGTATTCAACATATTTAGTATTCAATTTCACAATTTAAATTGAGAATTACTTGTTAAACAGTGGAGTTTTTCCTCACTCTGCAAACATGATAGAACAGTAAATTTAGGAGGTAAAACTCCTGAGTCAACCATTTTTTCCTTATTTTTATCTTCCCCATGAATAACTCAGAGGTGAGTATGCTCATTACAGAGTTCTTCTCCAAACACACTGTGTATTGAATGGGGAGTTCAGCACTTAGGGGTCCAATTTTTATTTTGCACTTCATCTGTGTGAGCAAGTTCCTTAACTTCTCTCAACCTAGATCACGTCATGTGTTAAAGGAGAATTGCAAAAAAATGTGTTTTTTTCCCCCCATTTCTCTCAATTAATATGTGTGTAACATGTCATTTTTGAAAGGTCTGCTATGTTTTTCAAGATGCAAATGTGTTTCTTCAGTCATTGGGCCAATAGGGCTTAGACATTTTTTGAAATGTGAATCTCATCTGCTTTTTAAATTGTAACATCATATATATATATATATATATATATATATATATATATATATATATATGTAACATCATATATGTTTTTACTGAGAAACATGTTCATTTGCATGTGAACACACACACACATTATTTCTGAAGAAATATATCTAAGTTGAGATCTGGCAAAGATCAGAAGTTAATCAATAGACCACAAAATGAAGAAGTACTTTAGGAAAAGGGAGTATGCAAAAATGTATTGGACAGAGGAATAGTCCTTTTGAGAAACGCTAAACGTTCATTAAGGAGAAACTTCAAAAGTTTTAATCTAGTTCTATCATCTGTTTAGCACAGTCTTGGGTTTGTAGCGAGTGGTTGGTACTTTAAGAATATATGTTAACTGATATGTTATGTTCCCATATAGCTACACTCCATAGGACCTTATATAATGCTTCAATTAGGCAACTTATATTGATCAATTTGACCTAATTAATCTACTTTCCTTCCTCCAACCTCACCATTGCCCTTTACTGAAGAATCACAGCTAGCCCTTATTCCTGCTTTTGGAATATCCTTTTTATTTGGGCTTTTCTGACATTTTCTAATATTCAGTGGTATTCTAGATAGTAACTCATCCACAAAACCTGTTTGGCTAATTGTGTTGAAAATGTGCTCATCTTCCCCCCCCCCGCCGCAGCCCCATCCACATGGTACTCTAATTCTCTTTTTTACATTTTATAAGGAACAGTAAGATCATTCTTTAAAATTAACATAAAATATTGACCTTTCTAAAATTATATACTTATCTTTAGGATATATAATTATCCTTTGAAACGTATAACTTCAGCGGTGTGTGTGCACAACACATATGTATGTGCAGATTTGTATATGTGTTGAGGATATATTAGAAGAAATTGGTACCAGACATTAGTGGGATTTCTTTTCTCCTCCAAAATAAGAATTTTAAACTTAAATTAACAATATATATATATATATATATATATATATATATATATATATATATATATGTATATTTTGGTCCCTTTTAATAGAAGAAGGTCTGAAACCTGAAGATAGGAGTGCATCCAGTTTCCCCACTTTCTGTTCCAGTGCTTGTTTTATAATACAGGTTAACCAGGATAGCGTCTCTATTTCAAACGTGAACTTGCTTATGGCAAAGTATGTCATTATACAACTCCTCTTCAGTGGTGCCCAGACAATCATCACAGGGATGCTCAATTTAAAATGTATTTTTAGAGGATGGATAGAAACTTGATTCCCTGAATTTATGCCTTTCAACCCAGAGGATAGGAGAAGGGAGGTACTGACTATTTGGAAAACGTGTGAATAAAATTAGCTGGCTATTATCTAGTTAACAAATAAGCCCGCTGTCTGGTGTGCTATGAAGTGGAAGTGAGCAGTGGTTGGGAAGAGGTTATAAACGGTGCTTTGCAAAGCTATATTGATCTTTCTTTTTGTTTTCAGCTTAAGGATTTGAAAAAAGTCATTTTAAAGATAAGGAAAAGTATGGTGAAAGTCACCATTTCTATTCTAACATGTTATGGCTGATGGAGTTATTCAGCTAGCATGTTCAGTTTTCTGTTGTAGAAAGAGAGGAGAGTATGTTTTGAATATATCTTATTGCACCTGCAAAAATAGCAACCAGTAATGAATTGTTCTATGAAATATATGCATACTTTTTCACCCATTCAACAAATGTTGTCTGAGTGCCTGCTATGTACCAGGCACAGTGCTAGATGTTAGATAAGAAACAACAAGAAGCAAAGTCGCTTCTGTTTAAGAACAAGCAAGTGTCTGGGAAGAGATACACCTAAAAGCAACAACTGAAGTGCAAGGTTATGATACAGGAATGTAAGACATGATAAGAGATACACATACTAGGGTCACACAACTAAGCCCTGGAAGAAGCTGAAAGGGGGAATTGTAGGAGCTGAGTTCTAAGGGACTTTGCCTGAGTAGGAACTTAGCCAGGAGGATAAATAGGGAAAGGGAATTGAAGAAACAAGGAACCGAATGTGAAAAATATGAACATGAGATAGAATATGAAAAACACAGACATAAAAGAGAACACAGCATATTCAGGAAACAGCTAGTCATTTGTTCTGGAGCAGATGGGTGATATGGGTCAATGGTGTGAGATGAGACCGCTAAGCAAGGCAGGAACTACCTGTTTTATAAATGCCAAAGCAAGTGTATGTATTTTCCAAGGTGATGGGAAACTCTTTTAGGATGTAAGAGAATTGCATAAACAGAATCTACTGTTTGGGTAATCTCATTGTAATGGAATGGAAGATTAATTAGATGGGGATAGGATTGAAGACAGGGAGATCAATTAGGAAATTCTAATGTCTTGATGCTGTATGAACCTCCCATCTACCACTCTCCTTCTCAAAGGAATGTTTAGGTATACAATAGATATTAAAGGTGAGTGAATCCTTAATGATAATGCTAATTATTTCATTCTATAATAAAGAAAATGAGGTCAAAACAGGTTAAATGGCTTTTTCAATGCCAGATAATTTTTTACACAACTGCAATTTAGGACCCTGATCTTTTTCAAAAAAATCATGGATTAAAATTGACAAGGAACCAGCCCTTCAGCTTTAGAGAAATATTTTAACTAAAGTATTAATGATGATGTGTCTGTGTTAGCAGTACCATTAAATAAGTGACCTTCATGGACAGAATTCTCTGTGGTTAAAATTAAAAAGACAAAGGAAAATGAGATCTGATCATTACTGTAATTAGCTGATGTTCCAATAAGATGATAGATCCATATATGCCAGTTATTGACTGATGATAATGGAGCATTCAAATCTCCAAACTGATGCTCAAGTCCAGCTCTCAGGAATAATGAGGGGTCTGCTACCTCAATCCTGCCTCCTTGCAAAGTACTAATGCTACATTCCGAATAATGACCTGCAAGCCCAGTGTAATGGCAGCACTCCTCATTAACTCCACTATTATGTTTGCTGTTGCTCTAGGTTCCGAATTTTTGAAGGTCAGACACTTATGAAGTGCTTTCATAAATATGACAGGGAAAGAGGATTACAATGAACCCTTGAGATTTGCTAGATTCACAATATATTTACAAAACTTGAATAAAAATGTTGAGTATGACACAATGTAGTGCTCAGTGTTTACATAGATGTTTTTAAGTCACATTTACAAGAATAATCTGGGCCCTGGCCGGGTGGCTTTGTCAGTACTCCCATATATCAGAAGGTTGTGGGTTTGATCCCCAGTCAGAATCAGGATGTCTACAGGAGGCAACCAATCAATGTTCCTCTCTCACACTGATGTTTTCCCCTCTCCTTCTCCCTTTCCCTCTCCCTCTCCCTTTCCCTCTCTGTTTCCCTTTCCTTGTTCTTTTCCCTTTCTCTAAAATCAATAAACACATATTCTTCATTTCTGAAAGTAAGAATTTGCTAAACTTCCATTTGGTAATCATAGTACAACAAGGCTTTAGACTATTCCATTACAATAAAACAACATCTGTTTTATTGTAATGGAATATCCCTTGTTATAAGGGATAGAGAAAAATATGAAATAGTCTTTGTGTCCTAGGTCGTAAGATATTTTGTGATACCTCTCTTAGAAAATAAAGGAAGACTATCCATTGATCCTCCAAAGGAGAAAGGAAAGTTGTAATTGGATATCAGCACTGTCAATTATTTATAATGTAAAAGAATGAAGCAGTTACCAGGCTGTATGCACAGATTGTAAATGTTGAAATGTTCTTTCTCCCTGCCTCTCCAAGATGGTGAAGGACTAGACCAAAAACACCTTATGACTCATGCCTGCTTCTTGGAATTTTGAGTGTTTTACTGACTTATGAAAAGAGATTATTTATTTTAGGGGGACAGAAAGGGAAAGGAGCTTGGGAAAGTAAATGGAATTCCTGATTATGCGGGTTGAATTTTATACAGTTGAATCCTATTATAGCCTTACCTTTTCGCCTAAAATTTTGAAATTCTCTTAATAGTCCCATGCAATTAAATTGTCTTTGAAAACATGATTACAAATAAAAGTACAATATTTCTCATTTATTATTAAGATAATGCAGGCTCGCCCTGACTGGTTTGGCTCAGTGGATAGAGTGTTGGCCTGCAGACTGAAGGATCCTAGGTTTGATTCCAGTCAAGGGCATGTACCTTGGTTGTGGATACATCCCCAGGTGTGGGTGTGCATGAGGCAGGTGATCTATGTTTCTCTCTCATCAATGTTTCTAGCTCTCTATTACTCTCCCTACCTCTCTATAAAAAATCAATAATATAATAATAAAAAGATACTAGAGGCTCAATGCATGAATTTGTGCCTGGGTGGGGTCCCTTGGCCTGCCAGTGATCAGAGTTGATTGGGGCAATGGAAGGTTGGCTGGCTGGGCCCATCAGGGCAGGCCCTCTGGGGGAGGGGCCATGGGAGGTTGGCTGTGGGAACACAGTGACCACCAGGGGTATCTCCTGCCTTGAGCATCTGGCCCCTGGTGGTCAGTGCACATCATAGTGACCAGTCGACCAATAGTTCCATCATTAGGTCGTTTAGGCTTTTAGATAGATAGATAGATAGATGATAGATAGATAGATAGATAGATAGATAGATAGATAGATAGATAGATTGATTTAGCCTGTTTCCTTTTGGGGGGAGAGAGGCTAGTTCAGATAGTAGTGAAATACATTATCAGAGTACATAAATGTTTAACAGAATCTGTTGATATATCCCTTCAAGAGATTCCCAGAAGTGCAATAACTGGGTGAAAGGGAGCAAATATTTTTAAGAGTTTGATACATGGTGACAAGTTGTTTTCCACTTTATACTACCACCAATAATGAGAACAGATAGCAATTTCATCACACCGGCTCATGACTGTCAACACAAAACATAATAACACAAGGCTTGCTTTATTTAAAAAAGCTAGGATTTTTTTTTTTTTTTTTTTTTATTTTTTCCTGACAAACACCCTCAGATACAGATATAGGCCAGCTGTTCTCGGGAATGAAAATCTTCATCTCAGGTCAGGACAGGCTTTCTTTGAGTGTAAATCTGAAGAAGCAGGAAAAGGAACTATTGTCTACTGATGGACAACCCCTCAAAACCTGGGAACATCAAGAGCATTAGGTATGCAGGAAGTACATGAAAGAGACAGATTAGTATTAAATGAAGCATCGGAGTACACTGAAGATAAAATTTACCTCTTAACGTGGTTGCATAGAGATCTACTCAAACTTTGGAAATTACTGATTATATTAGTGTTTTTATCTGGCATAACAGAGTACCACAGACTGGAGGCTTAAACAACGGAAATTTTTTTCCCCCTCCGGATTCTGACCAAGATGAAAGTGTTTGCAGGGTTAGTTTCTTCTGGGGGCCTCTCTCCATGGCTTGTAGATGAGTCCTCCATTCACAATGAATTAGGATTCACCCTAATGATCTAATTTTAGCTTAATTACTTTTTGTACTTTTTAGCAGCAGGAATATTTAATTATTTTCTCTGTTTTACATCTTGAAAAATCAGTAGACTTACACTGTTTCTGGTCATTTAAACCAACTCAAATGTAATTTCTTTATAAATTAGAATTCAGTTGGCAAAGTTAAGAAGGTTCTTATTTAAAGTTTAGTGAACTTGTGAATTAGAAGACTCTCTTCAAATATAGAAACATTGTGAGGTACCTACAGGCTAGAATTTCAACATATGAATTTTGAAGATGATAGAATTCATCCCATAACACTGATCTATTAAAATTTCTGGTTTCTCCTTAAAATATTATATGCAGTACACTATTAATGATGCCTCTCTTTTTATTCAGTAATTATTATGGCATAAGCACTATTTTTAATGAGAGAAAAATATATTACATACCTTGATTAATCTGAATTTGTTTTGATTCTTTATGTTCACAAGCACATCTGGTTATTTAATAGACAGATGCAAAAATTAAATTTAGTGATAACTGTATTTACTCTCTTAAGTTCAGTTTGCATACTATAAATAACATCCTTCATTCAAATGCAGTATATCTATTGAAGCTCCTCAGACATCACTAAAGAAATGAAAATGGAGTGACAATTTCCTCCAAGATAGGTTGAAAAGTAAGTTGCTTTAGGACTTAACATTTCAATAAGGTTATATGGAGTCACTCTGCCACTATCCTTGTGATCTCCTGACAGATTTGACAGGGGAAAAATGATGTACCCTGGAGAATGGCTTCCATGGTGAACTCTATGGCTTATGCTTACAAATGTGACATATGTGATACATTATTTGCATTTCAGTCAGGAAGTGGATATATCCAATTTTGGCCATTAGAGACATAAGCTATTATATGCTTTACAACATGAATAAGATATAGATAATAAAATTTTAATGCAGTTTCTAAATACGTGCACTTACTCATGAATAAATTAGCAACTTTTACTTAACATCTTTAAAGAAATAGAGATAAGGCATGAAACAAAATTATTGACTTTGTTATATCTCCAGATTGTATAGATATACTGTATAGTCTCTTCATGGTGACTAATAGTTATTAAGATGGGAGAAAAAAACACAAAATCTTGACCTACTTTAAAGCATTCATATTGAGCATATTGGCATATGTCATTGTGATATTCATTTAATTTATTTTAAACTAGATGTCAGATGCACAAAAGTCATGCACAGGGTGGGGGGGGGGGTGTCCCTCAGCTCAGCCTGCACCCTCTCCAATCTGAGACCTCTCAAGATTGGAGGCAGTTGAACATCCCTCTCACAATCCAGGACTGCTGGCTCCAAACTGCTCGCCTACCTGCCTTCCTGATTGCCCCTAACCACTTCTGCCTGCCAGCCTGATTGATGTCTAACTGCTTCCCTGCCAGCCTGTTTGCCCCCAACATCCATCCTCTGCCAGCCTGGTCACCCCTAACTGCCCTCTTCTACAGGGATGATCACCTCCCACTACCCTCTCTTGTAGGCCTGGTCCTCCTCAACTGTTCTAGTTCGGTAATAATATCTCTTATTGTGCTCAAAACACAGGACTGATATGTAGGTCTTGTGGCATTGCATTGCTATTTGACCATTTCCAAGTTTACTCTAAATGGAATCACAACATTCTATACTAATAAAAGGATAAATATGCTAATTAGATTTGGTTGACTGGACATCTTCCAGTCATCCTGCCTTCCTTCCTGACAAAGCCACAGTGCTAGGGCCAAGGCAGAGGTGGTTAGGAGTGATTTGGCCAGCAGGGGAGAGCAATTAGGGGTGATCAGGCAGGCAGGAAGAGGTGTTAGGGGCAATCAGGCAGGCAGGTGAGTGGTTAGGAGCCAGTGGTCCCAGATTGAGAGAGACATTGGGCCTAAACTGTCAGTTGAACCTCCCCTGATGGGTCTCAGATTGGAGAGAGTGCAAGCCAGCCTGAGGGTCCCCCCTCCCCAGTAAATGAATTTTGTGCACTGGACCTCTAGTAACAACATAAACAACCCACTGTGATTCTTTCCCTCCACCTTTTGCCAATACTTTGATTTAGCTGTGGAAATCCAACTATAATAAATGAATGGTTTTAAGGAATCAATTTCCCCCTCACCCAGATTTCTGGCATTTCTAGAAAAGATTCTTGAAGACAATCAACAAATTGAAATATGAAATGTTTTTTTGGTTGAAAAATCCCACTTAATCAATATCAAGGAAACATTCATACTTTACAGACTAAATATTCTGAGCAACATGATCATAAGAGATATTCTCAAAGGAGAAAAATGAGAATAATGCAGTTATGTTTTATGTTAAACAGTAACATTTTATTTATTTTTAAAAATATTATAATTGAATTTGTATATAGATCTGGAGAGTATTATGCTAAATGAACTAAGCCAGTCAGAGAAAAATAAATTGCATTTGATTTCCTTATATGTAGAATTATATGAACAAAATAAGCAAACAAAATAAAAACAAACTCAAAGGTACAGAGAACAGACTGATATCTGTCATAGGGGAAACTATAGGGTATCTGGGTGAAAAAAATATCTGGGTGGGGAAAAAAAGGTGAAGGATTAAGAAGAAAAGTAAAAACAAAACAAAAAAAAAACTTTATAGACAACAATATGGTGATTACCAGAGGGAAAGGGAGATGGAGAGGTAGAGGTAGAAGAGGTTAAAGAGCGGGTAAGTGGTGGTGGTGATGGAAGGAGACTTGACCTGGGGTGGTGAATATACTATTTCCAAGGACTAATTTTAGTTCAAATCACTGCACTATTATATTTTTATGTATTTAATAGAAATGTATATTAGTTTTGCTTAAATAATTGTTACTTGGGTGTAAATTAAAAATATCAAATTTTTATAATGATACTAGAGGCCCCATGCACAAAATTTGTGCACAGGGGATGAAAGGGTTGTCTCTCAGCCCAGCCTGCACTCTCTCCAATCTGGGACCCCTCAAGGGATGTCCGATTGCCCGTTTAGGCCTGATCCCAGTCAGACATCCCTCTCACAATCCAGGACTGCTGGCTCCAAACTGCTCACCTGCCTGCCTTCCTGATTGTCCCTAACCACTTCTGCCTGCCAGCCTAATCACCCCATAACCACTCCCATGCCAGCCTGATTGATGTCTAATTGCTCCCCTGCCAGCCTGTTTGCCCCCAACTTCCATCCTCCGCCGGCCTGGTCACCCCTCACTTCCCTGCAGGGTTGATCATCTCCAACTGCCCTCCCCTGCTGGCCATCTTGTGGTGGTCATTTTGTGACCAAATTGGGGCAGGATCTTTGACCATATGAGGGCAACCATCTTGAAGTGATGGTCAATTTTTATATTATTCTTTTATTAGATAGGATAGAGGCCTGGTGCATGGGTGGGGCCAGCTGGTTTGCCCTGAAGGGTGTCCCAGACCAGGGTGGGGGTTTCCCTTGGGGAATGGGGTGGCCTGGGCGAGGGACCTATGGTGGTTTTCAGGCCAGCCATGTCCCCCGTCCCCCCCGCCTCCCCCCCCCACAACCCAAGGAGAGGCCCTGGTATCTGGAATTCATTTACCTTCTACAATTGAAACTTTGTAGCCTGGAGCAGAGCCGAGCCTCCTGCTTGCTCCATGCTGGCAGATATTTCTGTTGGAATTTATGTATCTTCTACAATTGAAACTTTGTAGCCTGGAGTGAAGGCCTGAGCCGGCCAGGGCTGCAGAAACTTGGCTTCCTCCATTGCCTGGGGCAACCCTAACATCCTGTTCTTCTAACTTCATGGCTGCTGCCATTTTTGTTGGAATTTATTTACCTTCTGTAATTAAAACTTTGTACCTTTGAGTATAGGCCTTGGCCAGCCAGGTTGTGCAAAAAGCTTGTCTTCCTCCATTGTCAAGGAAACCCAAGCCTCCCTCCTGCTCTCTGTGGCTGGAGCCATCTTGGTTGGGGTTAATTAGATAGGATGCTTTCTCTGATTGGCTGGTGGGTGTGGCTGGTGGGCATGGCTTGTCTGTATAGTGGAGTGATGGTTAATTTGCATATTACTCTCTTATTAGATAGGAAAGCAAATAATCTGTAACTTAATATAACTATGATACTTCAAACAGGATAATGTCTGGCTTTGAAGTTATTGCTGTTTATAAGAGTAAAACTAGCCGAAACCAGTTTGGCTCAGTGGATAGAGGATCGGCCTGCGGATTAAAAGGTGCCAGGTTTGATTCCAGTCAAGGGCATGTACCTTGGTTGCAGGCACATCCCCAGTAGGGGGTGTGCAAGAGGCAGCTGATCGATGTTTCTCTCCCTCATCGATGTTTCTAGCTTTCTATCCCTCTCTCTTCCTCATTGTAAAAACTCAATAAAGTATATATTTTTTTAAAAAAAGAGTAAAACTAACAAAAAGGTAATTTACTAAAATATTTTCTGACATTGGAAAACATTTAAGAAAAGGAGTAGAATCCAGCTGATGTGCTCAGTGGTTGAGCATCAATTCATGAACCAAGAGGTGACTAGTTTGATTTCTGGTCAGAGCACATGCCAAGGCTGTGGGCCCAATCCCCTGTAGGGAGAGCGCAGGAGGTAGCCAATTGATGATGTTTCTCTCTCATCAATGTTTTTATCTCTCTATCCCTCTCTTTTCCTATCTCTGTCTCTGAAATCAATAAAAAAAATTAAAATAAGTGGAGTTATAATTACCTATAGGGTTTAGATTGTGTAGTATAAAAAGCTTGATAGCTAGTATCTGGTCAACCTTGGTTTAATACATAGCCACATTAAATATTAGATGGATAATGTCTAAGTAAGTTATAGCAACAAAAATATTATCTGTCAGGACCCTTGACCAAGGTTAGTTCTCTTTTTTCCTAGAAGATTCCTTCTATGTAAAGTAAATTATGTGATCTCATAATTTGGGAGGGCTTGTGAAGAGCTAAGGTAGGAGGATCCCAACCCCTGTGCTAAATCAGACAGGGTTTCTCAACCTTGAATATCATAATTGTTACTGATATTTTGGGCTAGATAATTATTTCTTATTGGGGGAGGGGCTACTATCATGTGAACTGCAGCGTGTTTATCAATATCCTTGGCCTCTATCTCCTAGGTGCCAGTTACAACTCACTCCATTTCTATCAGCCAAATATGTCTACAGAAATTGCTAAGTATCCCCAGGAGTGTGTGTGTGTGGTGATGGAGGGACTCTTAAGGGGGCAGGGGCAATTACTGCTGGCAGAAGACCCTTGAGTTAAAAACATGAAACAATGCAAACAGATCACCACCATAATCCTTTTACTATAACCCCAAGATCTATAAAGTAGCTTCTGACCAGAAAAAAATTTTACCAAGAATATTGCCCACTTTTCAGACTTGAAATTTAGAACTTTTCTTATTGAGGCTATAGGTGTTTTATTGTGCCCTTTCTTTCTTTTCCTTTGTTATTAGTGTTGTTTATTATTTTTATAATAATATTCATTTTCTCAAGTCATTTTTCTCCTAATTCTAGCCTATGCTTAGTTCAATTAAACAAATCTTTAAAAATAAGTCTATCTCCTCCTCCCTTTATTTCTACAACTTGTCTCATTATAAGGGTGTATAGTCCTAAGAGAAAAAAATCAGAGCAAGCAAACTTAATCCTGTGTTTGAAGCCTTGACTATTCATATTGGCTAATGCAATGGAGAGTTTAGAAGCTAGAGATTGATTTCTCTTTTAAGTCCAACTCAGATGTGGTTGATATCATGTCTTTCAGTGATAAATTATAGCTTGGCAGTAGAATAGACTATCTAGATCTTTGTATTTTCTCTTCATCCCATATTCTACTCCCATGAGCATTAGAAAACTGGATTCCTGTTCAGCCTGTGGAAAACTTTTGGTGCCTGCCTTCATTAAATGAGATTGTTGTTGCTCTAGTCTTGCCAGATCACAAATAGAACATAGAATTATGACTATTAAATAACATTGAAAATGCCTCATTCTAACTAAAGTAAATATGAAACTCCTGTCCCTTTTATATTAATTTTTCTGATGACTCTTTTATGAATAAAGTTTGACACCCACGCATGTGTTTCTCAATTACTTTGCACATAATTGTAATTGTGTGAATATAAAATAGAAATATAAGCTAATGTTTTCACACTGGGAAATGAATAATAGAGTAGAAATATCAATTAACTTATTTTTAAATATCCAAATTACTGAATATTAATTTTGAAGAACTATTTTTAATTTTCAAATATAGTTTTTAATAGCTTACATTTATTGGCTGCTTACTATGTTTCAGAAAGGGTTCTAATTAATTTATTTATATTAAAGCATTTAATCTTTACAATGACTTCATTATAAGCGAAAAACTGAGACTCAGAGTTTTTTTAATTTAAATTATTTATTGTTTAAAATATTACATAAGTCTCCTTTGTCCCCCACTGACCTCTCCCTAACCGCTCCCACCTCCCACATATGCCCTTACTCCCCTACTGTCTGTGTCCATTGGTTATGCTCACATGCATGCATACAAGTCTTTTGGTGGACCTCTTACCCGCTGCCCTCTTAATGGCATCCATGTTGGCTAGTAATCCAGGGCTAACATTTAAATCCAGGAAGTATGAAATTTCTAGTTTGGGCCATCACGTAAATAATTTGGCTTCCATTTATAAATGTGTGTAGTGTAGACTCCTTAAGTCAGTGTGTGTGCTTCCACACATGTGTCTGCTCTGCTTTAGTGCACACAGCCCTCAGGTTATGTGGGACTCGACGTATGTCGTTTCATGGTTATATATCCATCTTCCATCTATTTATTTTAAAAAAGTCATTTCGACGAAAATACATAGGTGCTTTATGTTTTTTATTATTTATTTACTACAAGTAAAGGTCAGGAATTAATTTCTCTTTATTTTTACTGTGTCACTTCATTACTGCTGTGTCTGTGCTCCACATGAGTGACTTAGGTGCTTATGGAGGTAGGTTCCCACGTCTGAATTGCGGCAAAAATCGCCATACTTTACCTCACGCTGTAGGGGCGGATCTCTGACGTAACCCAAGGGCCTGCTATAATGGCTGAGGGGAATTCTGGGCCACTCAGCAGCTTGGTTTCCCCCCTTGCCTAGAAATTCTCAAGGCCTGTGGGCACAACAGTGAGAATCCCCAAACTTTTAATTTACTCAGGTGATGTCTGAAGCTAACGTTCTTTGAGATTGTGAGCCTTAAATATGGAAAAAACATTCATTTTTATGTGTACTTCGTGGGTACTCTATCATTCATGGTAAAACGTCTATGCCAAACTATTGGTAGAGATCAGAAAAGAAGTTTATTTCTTCTGATTTTTCCTGGCATCTAGAAATTTCAGTCAGAAAGGATGCCAAAGAATAGGAACAAAGTGAGTGGTTCTTTTATTCTACATTATTGAAGTTTTTGTAATTTGTGTTATCAGATTCGCACTGAGAGTTCTTAGATTTAGAGCTGAGCTTTTATGTCAGTGAACATATTTGGAAATGTGGCACTGCATCTGATAGAATGCTAAATCAGAAAGAAATGACAGAAATACTGGGATTTAGTGATTCTCTATACTTTTATTGGTTTTTAAGGTACTGAAGTTCATTTGAACATGTTTAAATCTATTATCTGCACATACATTCTAGTTTCACTGCCTGAAAATTTGAAATACTATTACTGTGTTAACTTTAATTTGTACTCCACTGCCATGTTTTTGATGAATAAATATCATAAGGCTTTTGTTACCATAAAAATCTATTTAACCTGTTTCTTCATCTTTCTGTTTTGAATCCTAATAATTCATGTAGCATTTTTTAAAATGTTTTTGACTAAAATTGACATTTGAGAATCAGGAACTGAATATGTTTCTAAATTTCTTTATGGGGATGAAAAAGTTCATTTCAGGACATAAAGGAATAGAGCTCATTTGGAGATTCAGGTTGAGAAGTATATCATAGTATTTTCTCCTGTTCTCTATTCCATTAAAAAAAAATGACTTACAGCGGGGAGGGGAGGAGGATCTGGGGGAGATAATAGATCAACCGAAGGACTTGTATACATGCATATAAGTACAACCAATGGACATAAAACTCTGGGGAGGGAGGGGATATGTGGGAGGGAGGGAGGGGGGCAAAAAAATCATTAAAATATGTAAAAAAATAAATAAATTAATTAAAAATAAATAAATAAAATAAATGTTAAAAAAAATGACTTCTACAGAGGGAGGGAGGCAAAGGGATAGAGAAATAGAAATGTTTATGAGAGAGAAATATCATTGATTGGTTACTTCCTGCATGCCCCCTTCTAGGGATGAAATCCACAACCTGGGCAGTGCCCTGACCAGGAATTGAGCTGCCATCTCTTGATTTTTAGGTTGACACTCAATCATTGAGCCACACACACTATCTAGGACTGTCCTTTTTTTCTTAATGAACTTTACCCAATAAGATAAAAGATAGAACATCTGTTTTAAGTTACTGAGCAGATACACATCAGCAATGGTTGAGCTTTAAGCCATATTTTTGTTTCAGTTTTATATATTGGTATTTCTCAATCTATTTACTATACTCAGTGTATTAATAAGCATGTATATTTATTTCTTACATTAGGTTCCTGTCCTGAGACCACAGCAGGATGTGCCTTGGACAAAGGTATGCACTTTTTAAATATATTTGAAAGTTTCTCCATGAGGAAAGTGTAAAAAAATTATGATAATAATTACATTCTGTCACATATGGAGTTATAGTACATATTCATATAAATAATATGCATGCTTACATCTGAATAACATATGATACTAGTGAGAAAACATCAGAACAAAAATCTGACTATCAAAGTATATCCTTGCCTGGGCACAGAAAGCCTTAATTCATACAAGCTATTTTGATACAACCTATTCTCAAATGGTTGATGCATTATTGAACTAGGATATATGTGGATTAAATTGTCTGTCAAGAACTACTTAGGAGCGTCTAGGGTTTGGGTGCCCAAACAGTGAGATTACTTTAAAGTTCTAAATCAATTTTGAAAAAAGGAAACAAACAGAAAATAAGCAAACACAGCTGAGTAAGAAGTATATAAATTCATTACATGAAAGATAAGGGGGTGGCACAATGTCAGTAAAGAGAGTCCTATGATTTCCAAATGGAATTCTATTATATATTTTAAAAAATGTGGACAGAGATCATTATAAAGATCATGACTTATAGTGACCTTGATTTCTAATAGGGAGCTGAAAGAAAATATATATGATGAATAAAAAGTACCTAGTGTCCCCACTATGGTACCCAAACAGTAAACTTACTTTAAAATTATTTAAAATAACAACTGAGTAAAGATCAAAGGAACTAATATCGTAGGGACTATAGTGGAGAAAAATAAAGACTGATGAAATGAACATAGAAACTATCAAAACCAGACTTCTTCTATGGATGAAGTAGCAAGAGAAATAAATGCTTAGCTAACACACAAGGGATTTAAATAAGCCCCAGGATAAGGTTTGATGTCATTTCTCTGGAGGTATTTAAGTATCAAATAGTTTCATAAATATCTGTATAGTTTCTCTAAAGCTGCTCTAGATCATTTAGCCCATTCAGGGTCCTGGTGAGGCAGTATTCTTATTTTTCTTCGTGACACAGTAATTATATATTGAAAGGAAAATTGGGAGTTGGTTTATGGTTATAAGAAAAACATGAACATGTATGCTATCATTAGTAATAATTAGTAATAATTCATGCCTACTCTATTTTATGCAAACATGCTCTTTAGGGAAATATTCTTCTATATAAATAATTATAATTGAAATTATAATTAAAATTATAATTATAAATGAAAACATACCATGTGTTCTGCCATGTTACTCTTATGTGAAAAAATGAAATATTCTATAGGCATATCTTTATGTATACATGGATCATTTTTTGAGATGTTAAAATTGAAACACACTCCCAGATTTTTTCTTGATCCTATTTTTTAATTTCCCTTTTAGTCATTTTCAGTCCCTATTTTGAAACTGGTGTGACTTTAGTGTATCCAAAAAAAAATATGCCAGCTGATGTACACTGGCAGACAGGGAACGGATGGCTCCAGGCATAAATCTCTGTTGTGTCAAGGCTTTAGCATGACATTTGGTAGGAAACTAAATCAAACATAGCACAAGGCAAATAATCCTAGTTTTCCATAGATGTGTAGCTGTAACCTCGAGCCTGCTGTTCTCCCTGATACTTTGAGAAAACAATATTTCTGGCAATGAGCTGAAAACAAGGTGTTCTCATAGTGTGAAGGAGTCAGAGCATCATGGCTTTCAAATTGGACCTTTCTGGGGCTGAAAGGGCCACTCTGTCATTAAGTAGTTTACCTCAAATACAAAGTGAATTTTCTAATAATTATCACAGGGTTTGTGTGGGTCTTAAAATTACGTACTTATCATAGAGTACCTCTTCTATCTGTTATGTACTAAACACAGAAACAATATTATTTTGTTTATTTCCATTTCTATAATGAGTTGGATATTGTACTAACCTTAGTAATCCTCTTGAAAATTATTTGAACAGAAGAGAATGTCTCTAATATATATATGTAAGTTTTGGATTCTTAAGCATAAACAATAACATTTGTGTTTATTTCTAGAGGAATAGGAGTTGTTGCAAACTTCTTAAGTATTTTTATATTAAATTATTTTTTAAGAGTTGCATGTGATACCAAGAATCTTCATGTTGTATGAGAATGTTTGCATGTCTTTCATTTAATTTTAGGTTTTTGTTAGTGTGCTCAAAGATAGAAAACTGCATTGTAAAATGTAGATGGCTTAGAAAAATCACAACTCCATAGGATACCCTAAGTATCTTAATTTAGTTCAGTCCTGTGATTCAGTTTCCTTATTGAGAAAGTATTGTGTGTCATATACCGTATTAAGTGCTAAGGGTACAAAGAAGAAAGACATGTTCTCTGCTGCCAAAAGAATTCTAATCTTAAAATAGAGGAGACATTTGGCAGAGAACTAAATGCCTAAACTCATAATTTTAACACAATGGGGGAACATACTTCAGTGGAGAGGTGCCAATGAAGGAGTCATGTAGAAAAGTCATTTTAATCAATCTGACTTCCTGCTTGACATTTCAGCCTTCCTAAAAGATGATGATGAACTTGGGCAGATATTAGTAAAATAGAGGATAAGGGAGGGAAGAGCTTAAGAATAAACTTAGATAAATCAGTTAGGAACCTATGGTTTGAACTAAAACAGAGATGGTAGCAATAAAGGTATAGTTTTTAAATTGGGAAGTGAAGTCCTCTCACATTGTTTTTGAAGGTGTAAATTTTAAGGTGCATTTAGATTACTTTAAGAAGATTAATATTCATTAATATTATGTTATTATAAATATTTAATATTAATAATTTAATATTAATGATTTAAAATTAATAATAAACCAATTATTAATAACTATGGTGTTTAACATAGTGTTATTTATAACATGATAATGAGAAACAAATAACAGATAAACTATTAACTAAAGTTTAAATATATAGGATTTAAATTATTAAAAATAATTATTTGGGAGAGTATTTAAAGAGATTGTGTATATAAAAAAAACAGGTCAAGCTGTGAAATAATATTATAGTACTATTCCTCTTTTTACATATGCTTTTAAACACATATGTATATAAAACACAGAAATAGGCACATATTCATATGTGCTTTTGTTAGAAATTAGCATTCAAAGATAACACATAGTAAAAGAGTGGAAAAAACACACCTCCTGGATAATTGAAGGTGAGTATGGACAGGACCTATGACTTGCTTCTAACTAGTAGACTGTGGAGAAACAGGGTATAACTCCTGTGATTATGTTATGTCACATGAAATTATAACTGCTAACATAGAAAAAAGGAATAGGAGGATTGGGTTAAAAACTGGTTTTAATTTAAAAGGAAATAAATATTCTTATAATAAATCATTCCTATGACTTTCCAATTGCTTTGGTTTTCGCTGAAATTGTTTGCATTTCCTGCTAAGAAAAACAAATGAACAAAAGCATACACAAACAAACATCAAAATTTATATAAAACATCCATTTTTTTTCAAGTCCAGAAACTTAGTGTTTCCTGGGTACTACTTAAAAAAGACTTCATTTAGGAGAGGCCTGGTGCACAGATTTGTGCATTGGTGGGGTCCCTCCCCTGGCCAGCAATCAGGGCCTCTGGGGCCAGCCGGTAAGGGAAGGGACCACGGGAGGTTGGCCTGCTATGGAAGGTTGGCTATGGGAGCACACTGACCACCAGGGGGCAGTTCCTGCATTGAGCATCTACCCTCTGGTGGTCAGTGTGCATCATAGCGATCAGTTGACCAGTCATTCAGTTGACTGGTTGTAATGGTTGCTTAGGCTTTTATAAATATAGATTTAAATTCTTTATTCTTGGCACTGTTTACAGATGTCCCCCACTTTTCCTTCACCCAATTCCTGCCCCTTGTTCCTTGACTCTCACCATACTATTTTCTTTGTCCATGGGCTATGCATATGTGTTCTTTAGCTTATTTCTTCACTTTCCTCTACCCAGTTCCCCACCTCTCTCCCCTCTGACATTTGTCAGTCTGTTCCATGTATCCATGTCTCAGGCTCTATTTTGTTCATCAGTTGAATTTTTTCCCCCTTAGATTCCACATGTATTAGTGAGATCATATAGTATTTATATTTCTTTGATTAGCTTAGTGTGATGATCTCCAGGTCCATCCATATTGTGCAAAGGGTAAGAGTTCCTTTGTTTTTATAGCTGCATAGCATTCCATTGTGTAAATGTACCAAAACTTTTTCATCCATTTATCTACTAATGGGCAGTTGGGGCTGTTTCCAGATCTTGGCTATTGTAAGTAATGTTGTTATGAACATAGGAGTGTATGTTCTTTCTGATTGCTGTTTCAAGTTTCTTAGAATATATTTCCAGAAGTGGGATCACAGGTGTTTTGAAGAAACTCCTTTCTGTTTTCCATAGTGGCTGCACCAGTCTCAGTCTGCTTTCCCAAGTCTCAGTCTGCTTTCCCAACAACAGTGCACTTGGATTCCCTTTCCTCCAATTTCCTCACCAGCACTTGTTTGTTGATTTATTGACAATAGCCATTTTGATAGTCAAGAGATAATACCTCTTTGTAGTTTTAATTTGCAGCTCTCTGATATTTAGTGATGTTGAACACTTTTTCATCTGTCCCTTGGCCATTTGTATGTCCTCTTTGGAGAAATGCCCATTTAGGGCCTTTACCCATTTTTGAATTGTATTGTTTGTCTTCCTGGTATTGAGTTGTATAAGTTCTAAGAAAGACTTTCTTAAGCCCAGAAGCTGCTGTGATAAAAATTGCAGGATGGTTAATCTGCACACTCCTACATATTTTGTTTTATAATTAAATTTAAACAGTCTTATGCACATATAGATGAGCCACTGTTTGCATATATCTTAACTAAAAAGTAAATATTAAATATTTTCAAATAGAATATAAAAGATGTAATTGGGTAGTTTCCTTTGCATCTTTTTCTATTATGAACAAGTGCTAAGAAAATGATCCTAAAGGGAGTCCTGTCTATGTTACATTGCTTTAATTCCTGTGAAGTTTTGCTGATGTACTAAATAGACCATCCATGTGAATATAATTCTGTAATAAACATGCTTTTTAGAGTTTGAAGAAAATAGTGATTATATAAAGTGTTTTATGAAACCCATTCTTATAGAAATGCTCAAGTTAGCATGGGTTCCATAAAGAAGTAATTTAAAAAATGCTACATCCCATACCCTTATATACCACATTATCCTAAGGGAGATTTAGCATGTTTATCAGTATGATTGAGACATTGAAAATTTCTACAGTAGAAAATTATTAATTTTATTTTATCAATAGGACATTTGGAGACAGTCTAGTTACATGAAGCCAATATTTTGTAACAGTTAAGCGTGTAGTGTCTAGAGTCAGCCTGGCTTAGAGCCCATGCTCCATTTTCTTTTAATTGAGATAAAATCACATAATATAAAATTAACTATTCAAAATGAATATTTCAGCCATGGCCAGTGTGCTCAATGGTTAAAGCATCAGCCTGTGCACTGAATGATCTCAGATTTGATTCCTGGTCAAGGGCATGTACCTGGGTTTCAGGTCTGATCTGTGGCCTGGTTGTGGCATGTGTGAGAGGCAACCAATGATGTCTCTCTCTCACATCAATGATTCTACCTCTTTCCCTCTCTCTCCCTCTCTTTTTCTTCCACTCTCTCTCTGAAAAAAAAAATCAATAGAAAAATGATACTTAGGTAAGCATTAACAGAAATAAATAAAGTGAGCATTTCAGTAGAATTTAGTACTTTAGAAGTATTTACAACCTCTATCTAGTTCCAAAACATTTTATCATCTCAAAAAGAAATCACTTTATTCATTGGATAGTTGCTTCCCATTCCTCCATTCTCCACCTGTCTCACTATTATAAATTGGAAATTCTACTTGCTCTTCTTGAAACTCAGTCTCCTCAGTATTGATATAAAAAATGATTAGCTTTAATATTAGATGGTGGTTGTAACATTTCAGTAAATAACCTATGAAGTCCACTTAGAACATTGTAAGTATTATAGTACATGTTCAGTAAAATGTTAAACCTATTTGGTTGTCTTTTGCATGCAAGGGAAAACTTGTTGAAGAAAGCACTCTCTGAGAAATGCTGGTAGAAGTCAACAGAACAGAATGAGACTGAGAGGAGCCACAGATGTTGGATTAGTTAGATGTGAATGCATCTCATAATGCTGGTGCTCCATGAGACCCATAAGGAACACCCATGCATACCCCTGCCTTTCCATGTAATGTTTGTGGCTGAAATGGTTTCCAGGTAGAAGTTAGGGCAGAGAGAAGTTAGTTTCTAGGAATCCTTTTATCTATCATCTATCTATCTATCTATCTATCTATCTATCTATCTATCAAGAGGTAATATGGGAATTAGCTGGGATGCAGTTCACAGTCATGACCATTCAGGAGGAGGCTGCATGCACAGGTGGGCAGGAGAGGACTGCTGTGTGGTGAGGCAAGCCATGGATGTCGCAGGTCCAAAGAGAGCAGGGTGGAGCAGGCCTGCAGGGAGCAGGGCCTGCCTGCCAGCCTTGGTGGTGACTAGCAGATAGGCCCACAAAGAGCAGAGAACAAGGTCTGCCCACAGGGAACAGGGCCTGACTGCTAGCAGTCCCACTTCTGTGCATGAGCTACAAAGGATACACCTTTCCTGATTGCTCATTGGCTAAGCTCCCTGTATGTTGCCACTCGCCGTGTTCTTGGTAACTTGTGTGATAACAACCCAAGAAAGTGATCTAGGCTCTTTCCACCTCACTCCTGGAGGAAAAAATGAAGGTCATTTGCTGGTGGGCTAAGAAATGTCATATCCTGCCTTAGCTGGTTTGGCTCAGTGGGTAGAGCCTCAGCCTGTGGACTGCAGGGTTCAAGTTCAGATCTGGTCAAGGACATGCACCTAGGTTGCAGGCTCCTCTCTGACTAGGGCCCAGGTCAGGGCTCATGCAGGATGAAACCAATCGAAATGTCCCTCTCACATTGATGTTTTTGTTTTGTTTTTTCATCTTTCGCTCTCTCTTCCACACTCTCTAAAAATCAATGGAAAAATATCCTCAGATGGGGGAAGGAAGGAAGGAAGGAAGGAAGGAAGGAAGGAAGGAAGGAAGGAAGGAAGGTTGGTTTTCAGCAATACTCTCCCCTTCCTTCTATTGAAGGAAGGAAGGGGAGAGGGAGGGAGGGAGGGAGGGAGGGAGGGAGGGAGAGAGGGAGGGAGGGAGGAAGGAAGGAGAGAGGGGGAGAGGGAGGGAGGGAGGGAGGGAGGGAGGGAGGGAGGGAGGGAGGAAGGAAGGAAGGAAGGAAGGAAGGAAGGAAGGAAGGAAGAAGGAAGGAAGAGGAAGGAGAGAGGGAGGGAGGGAGGGAAGAAGGAAGGAAGGAGGAAGGAAGGAAGGAAGGGAGGAAGGAAGGAAGGAAGGAAGGAAGGAAGGAAGGTAGGTCATATCCCTTGAAAGAGATATCTTGAAAATGCCTAAAACAGTTATCATTTTTTCGTGGTGAAGGGACTGGAGTCTGTGTTGATGAAAATACCTAGGCAGCTGTGTTGGCCAGCAGTGGCAGCAGCAGCGGGGTGATGGGGGAAGCACCTTCCCTTATCAGTCCAGTTGCCTCCTGCAGAGGGAGGCCAGACTGCGGCTTAGGCCCACTCCCCCTGCGGAGTGCAACTAAGCCATCAGTAGGACTAAGCAGTCCATAGGACATCCCCTGAGGGCTCCCGGATTGGAGAGGTTGCAGGTCTGGCTGAGGGATGCCCTTCTCCTCCCTCCCCGTGCATGAATTTTATGCACCAAGCATATAGTCTGAAAATAAGAGGAGTATAGTACTTTCAAGAGAGGTGATGTTTTCTTCAAGACAATCAAAGAAGGCAAAATAGATGACAGTACTGTTGACTTAGATGTAATTATTTTCCAGTTGATCCCATAGCTATTCATAATTATGAGATTATTTTTGAAAGTATCATTGACATGGCGAAGCAAATCAGACATTTAAAAATATAAAATTATGAATAAGTACATATTTATATTTGTCTATATGAATACATGTACATTTAATTATAGGTATAATTGGTATAAACAGAACACTATTCCACAGTGAGTGGATGGCTCTAGAAGAATGTTCACCAGAATGAGAGAAGTAATTGCCAGGCTGTGTCAGAACTTTAGGTGTTTTTCATTTGCTTCTGTATTCTCTTCTATGATTTGTTGAAATTTCCATATGACTATGTGTGCTGTCTGACTAGTAGCAACAAAGCACTAAGGCATTTCTATTTAGTGGTGATGCATCGCAACCATACATTAGATATTTTTACCCAATTTTTCTTGATAATAGCTAAAAGAACAAACACTTAAAAACATATCAAAGTGATTGTGAACCTGATATAGGATAGCTTGCCTCCAGGAGCCCACAGAACAACAAAAAAGCAGTTTGTGGAGCCCTTCTTTTCTCTGTAAATACAAATTATTCTTGTGCCAAAGTAACACAGCAAACTGGAGTTATAAACTCCTTCTCTCTTTTTAGTTCAATCTACCCAAATTTTCCCAAAATCTTTTCCCTCTAAACATGATTATTCTATTAACTTCTAATTCCTTTTCAAATTTTACAAATGTAACATGCTCTATAAATTTTATTTTTAATTTTTTAATATATTTTTATCGATATTTTACAGAGAGGAAGAGAGAGGGCTAGAGAGCCAAAAGCATCGATGAGAGAGAAACATCAGCCAGCTGCCTCCTGCACACACCCCACCAGGGATATGCCCGCAACCAATGTACATGCCCTTGACTGGAACCGAACCTGGGACCTTTCAGTCCGCAGACCGATGCTCTATCCATTGAGCCAAACCAGTTTTAGCGATACTCTGAATTTTAAGGGAAAGGAGAGTTTATCATCCCTTACTACACAGGGGAGTCCAATTCTCTGCTCCTGATTTTCTGTAACCTGTACTTTTTTTTTTTTTTTTATTTGTCTCCTGAACCAAATGATGTGAACTCCTGTAGTGGTTCTCAGTCCTCAGTGTCTTGGTAGGAATCATCTGGAGACTTTGTTTAGCATGCAGACATTAGAATCTACCTCAGAATTTATTGATTATGTCTAGATTGAAACCTGGTAATCTACAAATTCCACTGTTTCATTTGATTCATAGATTCCACCTTGAGAAACGCTGGAAACTCAATAGCCCTCAATGTTTAACCTGTTTGAAAACCCATGTTTAAAAAACAAATAATTTCTTCCAATGAATTTATTCTAAAGGCATCTATGATTCTTTTTAGCTCCAATCCTTAAAAATCTGTTTTGTGATTTAGGTAGAAAATGACAGCTTATTCATCCTAATCGTCAGATGGACCATACTCACATGAAGAAATGATGGAACAATCTACTCATTCCACTTCTATATAAAATGGATATATACTCTAACTGCTCATGACAAGCAGAAGAATCAAATATTTCAATTATATTTTAATTGGGATAATGTGATTTCACCATTGCTTATAGTGAATTTAGTACATAGTATGCAAAAACAGTCGGACGATATTATATTTGTATAATATAGTTAGTTTAGGGTTTTTCTTTAAAGCACTTCTGATGTGCTAACATATTTTCCTACAAACATCCCTGAGAAGCAGACAAGAACTGCTATTATTTATCTTCATTTGCAGAGAGATTGAATCACTGAGCTACGTACTAAGTAACTTGAAGAGGGTCGCAGAGTCAATGGCTCAGTCAGAACAAACACTTCATCTTCTAGCTCTTGGTTCAGTAATTTTCTCAACAAATCCTGTTGCATATATCACTTCCTCTAAAAGTTTACAAGTCATTCAATTTTCTGGGAGATTATTCATTATGAGACATATGAGAATTTATGCCCTCTGGAAAGTTGAAAATTGGAAGTAGGAAATCATATTAAAGATAGTCCTTTTCAAAATTACTTTTTCATCCCTTGAATGCTCTTGTCACTATTCCTATCATTATCCATTCATTCAACTGATATTTACTGAGTATTTTAATAGGTCCAGGACTCTGCTAATAAACTGGACATAATCTTTGTCCTCATTTGTGCAGTCTGATAAACAGATACACTGAACACTGGTATCATATAATAATTGCTATATTGCAGATAGGTGGTAGTTGCAAAATGATTCAGGGGGAAAAATCTCTGAGTCTATTTGAAGAAGTCTGGGGAGTCTCCTCAGAAATTAGGAACATAGTGTTAGGTTTGGTAGGAAGGGCAGGATTTTACAAGGATTCATGGTAAGGAAATGGGAGAACAAACCAAGGAAAACCTAAACATGTAATCCTATCCTGTCCAAGATATAAATGGAGATCTGTAGATTTAATATTTAGAGACCTAATAAATACTTTTTTTTTTATGTTGGGGACTATTTGTGCCACATGGGAATCCTCTTTTTTATGAGCCTTGGCATTCTCCATGGAGAACAATATGGATCAGACCCAGATATGAGACCTTTAGCACCAGAAGTTACCACTTTAGAACTGCCAGCCATGTCCATTGAGAAAAACATGTCTCTCTTCCTTATAAAATACATACAGGCTCTCCCAATTGGTAAGATTCCATTATGTTTTATAGGCAAGTAATAGTCCATTGAATATTTTTTTATCCACTAGTCTATTGGATAGGCACTTGGGTTGCTTTCATATCTTGGCTATTGTAAATAATGCTACAACGAACATAGGGGTGCATAGATTATTTTGAATTAGTGTATTGGGTTTCTTTGGATATTGAATCACTGGGTTATAAGGCAGTTCTTTTTTTTTTTTTTTTAAAGAACCCTCTATATTGTTTTCCATAGTGGCTACACCAGTTTGCATTCCCACAAACAGTACATGATGATATTGGACCTTGAGGGTATTATGCTAAATAAAAGAAGTCAGATAGAAAAAGGCAAATGCCATATGATTTCACCTATATGTGAAATCTTAAAATTAAAGTAAAAAAGTTGAAATAGAGTAATAGATATAAAAAACAGACTGTTTGACAGAGGGGCCGGGTGTTGGGGGACTGGGTGTAAAAGGTGACAGGATTAAGAAGTACAAAGTGGCAGTTACTAAGCAGTCATAGGGATGTAAATTACAGCATAGGGACTATAGTCAATAATATTGTAATCACTGTGTATGGTACCAGGTCTATACTAGAAATATCAGGGGAACACTGTGTAAAGTATATGGTTGTCTAACCACAAAGTAATACAAAATATTATTGAATGTCAACTGTAATTAAAAATTAAAATTTTAAAATGTGTACAAGCAAACACAAAACAAAGCTATTCTTTTTAAATAGAAACACTAAACAAAGGAAGCCCTCACTTCCTGGGCTGGCCTTGTATGCTTCAGCCTGAAGGGCATTTTTGCAACCAAGTTAGAAGCCTTCAAACTATAATGGAAACACTGACAGACACTTAACTATATGAGCTCTGCTGAGTACGGCCATAATTCACTTCATAATACAAACTGATATGTTGTCCAGAGGGATCCCTGCATTGAGATTATTGAGTGTCTTTTGAAAAGTTCTGGTTCTGGGCTATGAAACCACAATATGAAACTGAATGGTTCTTTTTTGGATTCTGAACTGGGCCCCTCAATTACAGTCCTGACCCCTTCAGGGCAGACAACATGGAGATGTCCTATAAAGACTGGAAATATAGAATAATAAACCAAAGTGGGGAAAAAAGCAAACAATGAAGAAAAGTTTGCTGGATGAAAAGTCCAATATTTCTTCCCACAAGGTCTCCTTAAAAGCCGAGGCCAGCAGAGGTGAAAGAGGACACCCGGCTTTAACTTAAGTGGGGTTAGCTGTTAAGCTGGTTACAAGTACACTTTGTGTTTGCAAAGTCATGTGACAGGCCAGAGTTCAGCCGTCCCAGTGATCTTGGCGGTCAGAGTGTCCTGTGTGTTTTATAACAAAATGCAAATGACTTCAATCTGAGGTAGCGGCATTTCCGAATACCATTCAGGGCTGTAATGACTTGTCCCAGAAAGGTCCTGCCAGGCCGTGGTTAATGGATCTTCTGAACGATGTAAAAGATGTCTCTAGATGTGTTATAGAGCTTATCAATTCAGTGCAGACATAATTGCCCTCTTCCCCAGGACTGCTCTCTTCCCCACATTCAATGTTTGAAGCTTCTTTATTGAAAAGTTACAAAGTCACTTTCTTCTCTCTGGGTCTGAATTCCCCAACCCTGGTTTTAAGATGCCATGCGCAGTCTTTGGGTTCTGACATTTACAAAAGGGCCGTAGAGTCCTGGAGAATGACCCTCACCACATCTTAAAAGGTACACTTGATTCGCAGCAGGACTTTAGGGCAGAAGGGTCCAAATGTCAACTTTCCCAATGTAAACTATAGAACTTTGAGTCCCTGATAAACTCAGCGGGCCTCGATTTGCTCATCTCTGAAATGAAGGTCACAGATTCCCTCTTCTGTCCTTTCCTGTTGGTCCATGGCACCATCTAAGCCTGCTAATGAATTACTTAAATATCTAAGTCCACATTAAGCCTTGTGGAAAAGCATAACTGGCAAGATTTTCCTCTCAATTACTTGTGCTAATAGGGGCTAAAGTGGCATGGACACTTTAAATTCACAGATAATCCCCAAACTTCAATTTAGCTAAGTGTTCTAACCTCCTTTCCTGCCAAACCATTTACAGAGGATTCAAACAATTTGCAAACACTGGCATGAGATTTATCTCCTTTGTAATTTCATCTCTACGGCCGTACCACCAGGATATTTGGATGTCTAAGTTTACAAAAATAGAAATAAAGAGCAAATCAAGTATAGTAATTACATATATAACTTATTGATGGGTTTTAAAATATCTCAATATTGTTATGATTATGAATAATCATTTATTAAGGGCTTATCTTACATCAGGTGTTTTACAGATCATTTTACTTAAATCTCATAATCTCCTTGTTGACCATGTATTGGTTTCTTAGGGCTGCCATAACCAAGTACCACAAACTGAGGGGCTTAAACCACAGAGATGTATTGTGTCTCAGTTCTGGAGCCTAGAAGTCTGAAGTTTAAGTGTGAGCAGTCCTGGTTCTCTCTGGGGTCTGTAACCCAGGATCACTTCCATGCCTCATTCCTTGTTCCTACTGTTTTAAGGGCAATCTTGGCACACCTTGACTTGTAGCTGCTTCACTCTCATCTTTCCTTCATCTTCATGTGGTGTTCTCTGTCTTTTTAAAAATATACACTGAGTGGCCAGATATTATGACCACCACATCAGTACTTTGTTAGGCCACCACTTGCCTTCAATACTGTGGCGATTCTTTTTGGCATTGACTCCACGAGATGTTGAAAGGTGATGCGAGGAATCTGACACTATGCCTGATGAATAGCACTGTCCAGTTCTGTGAGATTTGATGGTTGTGGAACCAGCTGCCTGATGTCTCTTTTAACTTCATCCCACAAATGCTCAATTGGATTGAGATCTGGTGATTATGGGGGCCACCTAAGCAAGGTAAAGTCTCCCTCATGTTTTTGAAACCATGCCTGCATAATACAAGCACCGTGGCATGGCACATTGTCTTATTGGAAGAAACCATTTCCATTGGGATACGCCATCAACATGATAGGATGAACTTGATCAGCAATGATACTTAGGTATGTTGTGCTATTCAGACTTTGTTCCACATGAATTAGAGGATCCAAGACATACCAGGAAAACATGCCCCAAACCATAACACTACCCCACTAGCTTGAAGGGTTGTATTCATGCATGTGGGGTTCATGCTTTCATGCTGTTTCCGTGAAATTCTCACTCTGCCATCTGCATGTTGCTACTGGAATTGTGATTCATCGGACCATCTGACTTTTTTCCAATGCTCAACTGTCCAATCCTTGTGTTCCTATGCAAATTGGAGGCATTTTATCTTGGTAACTGCAGACAGCAAAGGTGTTCAAACAGGCCTTCGGCTTCCATATCCCATATAATGCAGTGCACGGCTAATTTGCATACATGCGTCAGATGGTCATAATAATCTGGCAACTCAGTGTATGTATTGTTACTTATTTCATTGCAAAACGGAGAGGGGGAGAGAGGGAGGGAGGGAGGGAGGGAGGGAAAGAGAGAGAGAGAGAGAAAGAGAGAGAGAGAGAGAGAGAGAGAGAGAGAGAGAGAGAGAGAGAGAGAGAGAGAGAGAGAGAGAGAGAGAGAGAGAAACATCAGTGATGAAAGATAATCATTGATTGGCTGCCTCCTGCACACCACCTATTGGGGATCGGTTCCCACAACTCAGGCATGTGGTTTTTCCTGAGCAGGATGAAAGGATGATTTCTTTTCTGGGTTCTTGTCCAGATGGCTTTGAAGAATGAAGCTATGGACAAAAGGTGGTACATGAAAAGGTGGAAATTTATTGGAAGAATGTACAGACTCTCATGTAGAAAGGGAGTCCAAAGCAGTTGACCCACTAAGCTCCTAAGGTTTATAAAGGCTGCCATTCTTTGTTTCTTCATAATGCCTTCCAATTGGAAGAATATTAGCTTCAAAGCTCAAACCCCATGTGGTGCTCCCTCTTTTACTCCCCCTTCAGTGGTAGAATTCTCTGTGAACATATTTTTTCCTCCTCCTCCCTTTTATCAGCGTTTCTCTATCTGTGAAAGTTTGTTTCCTCTTTCTCCCCATACCCTGTGGCTTTTCCCTATCTTCTGTGAATGGATGTCTTCCTCTCCCCTTAGCCTGTGGCACCTCTTTTTTTTTTTTTTTCCATTCTGTGAATATATGCCTTTTGGCAGCTCCAAGCCCTTATCTAGGCAGTGCTCCCCCATAGACCCCCTAATTCCTAAAACTTCCTAAACTTGCCTACTTCTAAAATTACTTTTAACTGGATTTAAACTGTGACCTCCTGGTTCATAGGTCAAGCTCAATTACTGAGCCACACTGGCCAGGCTAACATGGTATTCTCTCCAGCAGGATACTAGTCATACCAGATTAGGAACCCATCCTACTTCAGTAAGATCTCATTTTCACTTGGTGACCTCTGTTTAATACTCTATTTTCAAATAAGGCTACACTAGGACTTAGGACTTCAAATATATCCACATTTGCTGAGACACAATTCAATCCATAACAGGCAAGTATTCTTACTTTATAATGGGTTTAATAAAATTACATGTCAAATTACTCTTCCTAAGGCCACAAAACCAGTCATTGGTGGAGCTGAAGTTCACATTCACATTTGATGACTTTATTGTTTAGAAAATAATCTTGGTACTTATTCCTCTGGGACTTTAAAAATAGTCTTTTTTGGTTACTTTGGTGGTGTAGAGAGAATTAAGTAGCACTAAGCAGCACCCAAGTTTTATAGATGGCACCAGAACTAATGGTAAATCTGCACTTGTCAGAACCAATTCTTTAAGACAGTTCTCCAGGCCTGTGCAGGGATTAAAAGAAAAACACAAAGCAAAAAGACTGCACCCCAGGTGATCTTGGAGGATCTCTATATACATAATAACCCTGAGCATCCTTGTAAAAAAAGTTTTAAATATTAACTATTGACTAAATGGGGAATGAGTACATAGTATCCAGGAGCATTTTTCTATGTGTGTGTGTTTATATTTCATGTGGCATGGATGGAACAATGAACATTCCACAGATATTTTAGTAGTTGCATTGGGAGATCAAAATTAACTGACATGGTATTTCTGTTTTCCCCCAATTATACTTTAATGTCCTTAAACAATCAGTGTTTGTGAAACTGACTGGCTGCCCATTAATGTGGATTTGCCTGAGCACATTGGGTTAATATCCTATATTGAAATGGATAAGTCAGAAAGTTGGGCCTGTGAAGCAAGCAGGTGGATTTCAAGAACTGGGGGAGAGAATACCTGAATTTAGAGGTTGGGGTAAATAGGAAAGTTTCCATTAGCCCCTTGAGGCCCCAGAGCCCTTAGATTCCTGCTACAAATACTTCCTAGTATTCCAAAAATTTATCAAAATGACACTTCACTTCAAAATACCTTGGCAATGGTTGGACATGTTTCAAGATTTGTTGGACATGTTTTAAGATTCCTGATATTTGTATAAATGGAAACTTTCATTATTAATAAACATATTTTAAAAAGGCAAAACTCTCTCTAGGTGTTTTGGCTGAGTGGATAGAACATTGACCTATGGAATGAAGGGTCCCGGGTTTGATTCCAGTCAAGGGCATGTACCTTGGTTACAGTCTCCTGCCTAGCCTAGACTCAGGTCAGGGCTCATGCAGGAGGCAGCCAGTCGATGTATGTCCCTTACATCAATGTTTCTCTATATTTTTTCCTCTCTCTTACACTCTCTCTAAAATCAATAGAAAAATATCCTGGAATGAGGATTTGAACAAACAAACAAATATTTTAAAAAATAATAAAATCCAAACCTCTATGGGAAGCTAACGGGTATTAGCTATTCACACATTTAATGTGAATCATTTATGTTCACCCCTTGATTTAAAGAACACTGAGATCACTGACAGTAAAATAGGTGGACATATTGATGCAAGATGAGTAAAAGGAAGGGATAAGTACTTTAGAAATGTTTCCACAGCAAAAAAAATAATCTTTGGTACAGGCACCTTGGGTAAATATTCTGTACTGAAACGGATAAGTCAGAAAGTTGGGCCTTTGAAGCAAGCAGATGGGTTTGCCTGTGTGTGAGCCAGAGTGGCCATTTTCCTTTGTGTAAGTGCTATAGAGTATAAGTTTACTCTGTTTATTTCCAATTATATTTTTCTTTTGCTTTTCAACTGAATAAAATCAAACATAATGTGTGGGGTTGTTTTTTTTTTTTGAGCAGCATTCACATTATTTCATCTATGAACATTTCAATAATAGCTATGTGGAATAGATAATTGTTAGAATAAATTTAAACATCTAAAATTTTCAGCACTGATTGCACTTAGGATGTGTGTTGGGGAATTGAAGAAAAGAATTGACATAATAGCAAACACTTTGCAAATTGTGTTAGTAATAGTTGGTAAAACCAGGGTAATGGTTAAGAGAAACAGATTTACATCAATCATTCAGTAGTTGATTTTTCATCATTGTTACCATTTAAAATACTCATTTCCAAAATTCCATGGCTATTTCTTATAAAGTACTTTGTATGTCGTTTTAGACACATCCATCAGCATCTGAGCAATCCTTATCATTCTTATATAGTAAGTAAGAAAAGATTGCTGGAATTTGAAGTGACTTGAGGTGAATCCAACTTTAAGTGAATCCTGCTTCCCTCTATTTTTTTTAATGGGCAATAGAGGCAGGAGGGGTTAGTAAACAGAGCTGTTCTAATATTAATAACTATACTCCTAACTTTTGCCTTACGAGATTTCCAAATGAGCTATCAGACTTAATATAAATCCCTTCCTGAGGCCTTCCTTCCTCAAAAAAATAATTTAGCACCTTCAAAGATGATTTATTATTAAAAAGGTATACCTCCTTCACTGACCCTGGGGTGCATACACTCTGGATTGTATACAGAATATCATCTTGTTATAGAGTCTTAAAAGGAATTGAGACTGTTAAACAATGATCGATCTGATAAAAACCAGCCCATATTTTATTATATTTACTGCTGTTAGGGTTTAGGGGATCAATAAATAATGCCCTGTTCTTCCCCTCCTGAGCTTGGAATCAACTCAGAATTAAGACCCCAGGAGAGAGACAAATACAGGACCTATGGCTAGTTTAATTCTGAAGATGATTGGAAAATGTGGTTTTCAGTGTTTCAGCGAACAGGATTAATACCCAACTACTGAGTTAAGCAGACTTTCCAACTTAGTCATTGGCACATCTGGACAACCAGAGGGCTCCCCAAAAGGACCAAGTTGACCCCTCTAAGGTTATCACATGGCAACTGTGAACTTGATTGCGATATAAGACCAAGAGAAAAGAGCCCACAGGGGGCTGAGCTAGACGTGCTCAGTGTCGGAAGAGGGGCAGAAGGACAGGTGGCTGCTCAAATGGACACTCTCACGAAAAAAAAAAGGCATCAGGAAGAAAGAAGATTCTACCCATCATCCTTCATCTAATGGTCCCCTTTCCCTGGGCTTTCTCACACAAGCTGAATTCTCCCATCTCAAGTTATTAGCAGGTTTATTGTGAGTTACAGATTAAAATCTAAGTATACAGACAGTGTAGTGCCTTTGATATAAAAAGCCTGAAATATGTACAGGATAGTTATTTCATTGTCAAATTCTGAGAGATTGACCCAAATCCCTAATTAAATCACCTTTCTCTGTGAAACTCCTAACAAATCAAAACTCCAAATTCTGAAATTACAGTCCAAAATCGCAGGTTTCGATCAGCCATTCCTCCTCCAGTAGTAACTCCTCTGATTCCTGAGTAGTGCAAGTGACTTCAGTGTCTTGTCAGTCACTAAACCTGGTTTTAGTTCTTCAGCTTTTCAGAAGTCCTCTCCCCACTAAGGTAACTACCATTCTGATTTTCTGTGTAGTTTTTATTTACTTATGAGATGTATCCCTAACAGTATATTACTCAGTTTTACCTGTTTTTGAACTTGAAATAAATTGTCATGTTAGACCTAATCCTCTGTCTGCTTTCTTTTGCTGGTTCTGGATTATCTATGTTAGTGTATGTGACTGTAGTTTGTGATAGCACATGCTACCATTTATTGATCACTTCTATGGATTATTACTTATTTTTAATCTTGTTATCAATAACAACTTTTCTTCATTGACATTTTTCTTAACACTTATGCAAATATTTAACAGTGCACGCTGAATAATATCCATGCAAATATTGACTTATCTCCTTTTAGTAAGGTATTTTACTTTTTAAAAAGAACAGTGAGCTAAAAGAACACAAAATTATTATAATAGTAGCTTTACAAGCAATAAGTTTAGAAAATAGCAACCTCATAGGTGATGGCCAGAAACCAGAAATTCAGTGGTAACTGGTGGAAGAATGGCATCCCAGGAAAATCTTGCTGGCATCAAGATTGCAAAAATGCCATTCAGGTCGAAACTGGTTTGGCTCAGTGGATAGAGCGTCTGCCTGCAGACTGAAGGGTCTCAGGTTTGATTCCAGTCAAGAGCATGTACCTTGGTTGTGGGCACATCCCCAGTTGGGGATATGCAGGAGGCAGCTGATTGATGTTTCTCTCTCATCAATGTTTCTAACTATCTCCCTTACTCTCTGTAAAATGTCAATAAAATATATTTTATAAAATGCCATTCAGTCCATGTGGATCACCTGAAGTTCAACACCTGTGAACTGCAAGATCTCTTCTATCATAAGCTTAAGCATGGGGCAATATTGACTATGTCTTGAGGAAACTTGCCTGAAAATAAAACTCTTTTTCAGAATAGTATTTGAAACTTTCTGGTCATCTAGCTAAATTTAGAAACTTATTAAGATAGCTGACGCAATCACCAGTTGTAAACTGTGGTACCTTTTTCTCCAAATAGTATATTCAGAACATTGTAATGTTCATTTCTCACTTGAGCCCTGGGTCCCTAGAGTCCCAATGCTGTAAATGGATGTTGATTCTGTCTATGGCATGTCTCTCACACTCTCTTGTCAGCAGGCATATCAAGTTCTGTGGTGCCCAAACTGCTACCACTAACTCTTGATATCAGATACTTAAATTTACTAAAATTTTGGGGGAAGGGTTCATCCTTCAATCTTTCGTGTGTTTCATCTGAAAAATCTATTTGATCTGAAGCTGTTGATAGTCCTGAAGCATGTGACCCCAATGGTCTGATGAAGCCCAATACCTCTGCCAGGAACTACTCTCCAGAGTGTCTCTTCTTCTTTCTAAGCCTTGAAAAAAATGTCTAATCCTTTAGAGACACTAGAAACTGTTATGACTCTAATATCCTTCTCTGTAGCCATGCAGATGCCATAACTGTTTACTTTTTTTTTTTTCTATTACAGGTTCCTAGGATGTTCAGCTGAGTTTTTAACTGTTCAACCTGTCCACTTTTTCTAACACATATATGGCTGGTACTTTTTGCAGGTTCAGAATATTGTGTTTCTTTTTTCTTCTACTTTCCTTTGTGGTCCAGGCATTTGTTTTGGGAGTATACTTCTTGAGTTTTGCCTTTGGGCATTTAAAAAATAAATGAGAACTGCATCTCTCAAAAGGAAGTACTTGCAAACACACCTTGTTTAACTTCATCTTCTGAAGTTGAATAATTCTGTCCAAGAGGCACATCCTAAAGCACATGACTCAGACCTAGACAGGAGATGTTACTGCCTGCTGGGTTCTTGTTTACTATGTTACATCTTTTCTGTGCCTTCTCTTATCCCATCTTTCATCCAACCTCTTACGAAGAATCCCCAATGGCTAAGCAACACTTGTACCTCAGTCTATTATAAATTTATGCCAATTTAGTGAACCCCAATTCATGAAACTTTCATGTTATAAAATTATAAGTATTCTACACCGATCTTCTGGTGTTTTCTTCTCAATTCTGTCTAGATTTTCAAATGTGATGTGGTCTAATGATTGATGTCTTAAAAAGGTAGTTACCCAATAGTGCTAATTATTGCTTCTACCTGAAAATCTACTCTCAATAGATCTAATATATATATATATATATATAACACCTCCCTTCTTTTGTTAGATTTCTTTGGGTATAAGTAAACTTCTAATCTAATAATAATTAACCCCCCCCCCCATAAAACCCTTTCAAAGATATATTTGTTTTGGGCATGTCTTCTCTTTAATTTCAGATAATTTAGCTTACCTTTCAAGACCTCAGTCTATCTCTTAAGAAAAATCTCTGTCTTCATCTAGGTCAGGCTGTCTTCCTTTTTTTTTTTTTTCTAGTCTTATTGTGATGGTCAGACTGAAGTACATTTTTAAAAGCACTGTGGAGTTTTTTTGGGGTTTCCTAAGCAAACTTAGTATCTTAAAACATAGCATTAATACACATTTTTTGTTGTTGTTTTAATTGTCAAAGTTTACTTAGTTTTCTTTTTATCTCAACCAAAGATGATGGCATATTTTCTTTATATTAAAGGGTCTCCATTTCTTTTCCATGTGTTTACTTAAGCCCACTATATTGTGATTGAATTTTTTTTCCTGCCTTTGGTTAGCAAATTTAAAGTTATTTTATACCTAAGACTAAGTGACGGAATGGTTTGAGCTTAGGTATAATCCATATGAATAAATAAGTTTTCTGGACTATAGTTTCTTTCCGTGAATGCAGTTCAGAAGAACAAAACCTGGAGAACTGTTCTAGTATTTAGTTATCTCACCACACCCATGCAAGGTACAAGAACAGAGTGAACATTAGGAATTGAAAAAGTCCCATATGGCTAGAGGACAAAGGTGAAGAAGAAATTGAGCCCAGAAAAAAAATAGGCAAAGGGCCAAAGCATACAAAGATATGTAGACAGTTAGCATTATGAACAATATCAGACAACCTGCTCTTGAGTTCAGAATCTTTCAAAAGTTTATTCAGGAGGGTGAAAGAGCAACAATCTTCTTAGAGAATTTGTGCTATGTAAACAAGTAAAAATTATGGCAAGGAATCACTCATTTTTTCTGGTCTTGTGGGGCAATAGGAAGAATATACTCTAGTTTAAGGGATACCCCTTTTCACTGGGCTGTGTTACTTCATCTCGCCATCTGTGCGTATTCTCCAGGGCAGTATATAAGTTTTATTCAGATTGTCAGAGGAGCTAGATCCACCCAACATAATTTGCATGGTAATGGTGATCAAATATAAAAAAAATTGAATAGAGTGGTATTTTACAAATTTTGATTTCCTTAGGTGAATAATTTTAGTGGAAGAAAGAGAAAGAATTTTTTTCTGCTCTACTCATCACTTTAGGTGGTTCTAAAGTTTTCACTTTAGTTCTAGGAAGCAACTTATGTTAAAAAAATGTAATCAGAACTACTGACTTTATCATGAAAAATAAGTTTATAATTAGTAGAGCACTTGGCAAAATTTGTTTTATTTTTACAATGCATCCCAAGTTAAAATATCTAAAATTTATTTTGAGACTATCTTGGTTAATTCTAATGTATAATTTTAAAGAATTATTTTCTATGTTAAATGCACTTTACAAATTCACTTTCATTGGACATTAAAGATGTTTTAATTGAAACTATTTTACGTGACTTTTGGATAGCTTATTATTTTGGAAATCAGTTCTAAAAAATGCTTTTTCTTGATTTCTGATCATCCTATATAATAAAGAGGTGATATGCAAACTGACCATTACACCAAAACACAAGATGGCCACCCATGTGGACAAAGATGGCTGCCACAAGATGGCCATCAGGGGAGGGCAGTTGGGGGTGTTTGGGCCAATAGAGGTGAGCAGTTAGGGGCAATAGGGCCAGCAGGGGAGGGCAACCAGGCTGGAAGGGGAGGGCAGTTAGGAGTGACTAGGCCAGCAGGAGAGGGCAGTTGAGGGCAACTAGGCCTGCAGGGGAGTATATAATAGTTGGGGCGACCAGGCTGGCAGAGGAGGTCACTTTAGAGGCAATCAGGCCATCAGAGGAAGAGTTAAGCATCAATCAGGCTGGTAGAGGAATGATTAAGGGGTAATCAGGCTGGCAGGCAGAAGCAATTAGGGGCAATCAGTCAGGCAGACAGGTTGGGAGCCAGCAATCCTGGTTTGTAAAAGGGATGTGAGACATCTCTTAAGGGGTCCCATATTGGTGGGGGTGCAGGCTAGGCTGAGGGACACCCCTCCCCCCCGCATGAATTTTGTGTACTGGGCCTCTAGTATTTAGATAGTGTTCCAGGCCTACATTAGAATGCATGCAAATATATATATATATATATACACACACACATACATATACACACACACACACACACACACACACACACACACACACACGGGATCCCTGGCATGTGACCTAACCAGAAATTGAACCTTGACCTCTGGTTCATAGGTCTATGCTCAACCACTTTATCAATGAATCAGTTCTTGGTTTCATTGAATTTTTATAATTTTTTTTAAAAATTCTATTTTATTTATTTCTGTTCTGATCTTTATTTTCTTCCTTCTACTCATATTGGCCTTTATTTGTTGTTCTTTTCTTAGATCCTTTATGTGTAAAGTTGGATTGTTTATTTGAATTTTTTCTTGGTTCTTGAGGTAGACCTATATTGCTATGGATCTTCCGCTTAGGACTGCTTTTCTCTGAGTCCCACAGATTTTGTGTTGTTTTCTTTTCGCTTTCATTTATCTCAAGGCATCTTTTGATTTCTTCCTTGATCTCATTGTTAACTCATTTATAGTTTAGTCACATATTATTTTGTCTCCATATGTTTGTGTGCTCTCTAGTTGTTTCTTGTTACTAACTTCTAGTTTCATATTGCTGTGATCAAAGGAGATACTTGACAGGATTTCCATCTTAAAATTGTTGAGACTTATTTTGTGTCCTAACATGTGGCCTAGCCTAGAAATTGTTCCACGTGCAATGGAAAGAATGTATAGTAGGCTGCTTTGGGTGAAATACTCTGAAAATATTAATTGAATCTATCTGGTCTATTGTGTCATACAGAAACCTGAGGCCTTTATCTGTTGGCATGTGGGGATCCCTGCACCCTGTGTGCACCTGTGGGACTTGGGCAGGGCCTGCACACTGTTCTCCTAAAGGAGGGGCCTTTCCCCATCTCCCCAGGGGATCCCCTGGGGCCCCTGCTGCCTCACTTTGTCCCCAGGGCTGGTTGTCACCAGACCAGAAGCCTGCCAGTCTGTTGGTAACAGTGTTCTCCCCCCAGTATTGACAGTGCGTGTTTCCTCATCAGGGAAGGGGGAATCTCTGACATGCAGAGGACTCTATACTGCCTCTCATGTTGGAAGTGCATGTGTTTTCCCTTTGTTCTTGTAGACAATAGAAGCTTTGGAGAATTTTCTGCACAGAGGGATGTTACACATTTCTCTGACCTTGGGTTATGAAGAATGCTTTGTAGCTTGTGATTTGTCTTTCCAGATTTCTGTAATTTTCTCCTTTTTTGGGGTTGGGGGGCTCAGGAAGAGCCAGCTGTTGCCTGACAAGCTTCTGGCCCTGAGGTCACACTTAGCACAGAGGCCTCTACCCCAAGATGATGCACACATTTACTAATAGGGCTGCTTTTCTTACATCTGATCTCTAAACCACCTGGGATTTTCCTTTTAAATAGCAAAGTGCTATGTCAGATAAAAACAAAGAAAAATACTTGAGCAGACACAAAAAGACAACTATGATAAGATTTCATTTATAGGGAATGTCAAAAATAGATAAAGGAGTAGAGACAGAAAGCAGATTAGGAGTTTCCAGGGGCAGGAGGAGTAGGGAGAGAGTATTTTTGATGAAGGATTCATTTTGGGGTGATTGGAAATTCTGCAACCAGACAGTGTCGATGTTAGCACAGCATCAGGATTACTTCATGCTCAGGAATGGCATCATTTAAGACACAAACGATAAGTTCTACTGATTACTTAAATGTAATCCTGCATAATGAAGGTAATATGCACATTTACCAAAATGCGAAGGACCATGACCTGTACTGATCACCAGGGGGCAGACGCTCAATGCAGGAGCTGCTCCCTGGTGGTCAGTGTGCTCCCATAGGGAGCGCCACTCAGCCACAAGCCAGGCTTAAGACTGGCAAGCGCAGCAGTAGTGGTAGGATCTCCCAGCTCCATGGCAGCACGCTAAGGATATCCAACTGCAACTTAGGCCTGCTCCCCTGGTTCTTCATTCAGCAGTGGTGGTGGGGCCTCAGTTTCCTCTGGGGCTGGCCCTGGCTCTACAGCCACAACTGGAGAGGCTGCTGGAGGTGGCAGGAGATCTGGAGGAGGACATGCCTCCAGCTCTGCATTCTGCTCCTCTAGTTGGACTTCAGGTGTGACAGGAGGAGCTGCCTCTGCCTCCTGGGCTGGCACAGGAGTTGGGAAAGGAGAAAAGATCACCCAAGTGCCTGCATTTCTACTTGCCCTCCAAAGACAGCCCAGGAACCTCCACAGGTTGCCCGCCCAGGCAGGCAGTCCAGCCACATGCGTGGTCTGAGGTTGATCTTTGCTCTTGGCCAGCATCTGGGAATGCTCTCTGTGTGTCTGGCACCAATCTCTCCACATAAACTCATATGCACCTTGCCCACCCATTCCACCCCTACTTCCCCCACCTTCCAAACATTTGGACTCTGCCTCCTTGGGATCCAGGTCATCAGGCCCAGTACGTTTAATATAAGCACCATGCTCAATTATGCAGTTGAAAATTTTGAGCTGCCTGTCTACTCTGTCCTGCTTCGGGGTTGGAGGCTGTCTTGTTACACCCACCAGCCCCAGTTCCCCAGACCCCCAGGTGGCCACACTCACTTCAGGCCTGCTCTGGCCCTTGGTGATGTGGCTCACCGGCCCCTCACTGCTGGACATGGGGCTCGGGTCTTCCTTCACCAGCTGCTGCTTCTCCTTGACCTGGGTTGAGCTCTGCAATGACAGTGACTAGCAGCTGGTCAGTAGAACTAAGCCCTGGCCCTAGACATTGCTGCTTCGGCCCCTGGACCTTCTGCTCCTAGATCAGGCCCAGCCCTATGTCTGCACAGACCTCCACCCAGGGGAATTGAGATTCATTTCCAGGACTCAGGATAGACCTCTGCAGAGGGTGCCACCCACAGTCCACCCAGCCAGATTTGACCTGGGGTGCGAACATGACAGGCCCACCTGGGTTTTGACCACTCCTCAACCTATTCCTGCTCCAGGCCCACCCCATGTGCACCTCTTTACACACACATACACAGACACACACACACACAACTCCTCACCCCCCTTCCCCACACCCATTCCCTGTTCAGGTGGGATCAGAGCTATGGCCTGGCCTGAATAAAATCTCCCCAAGCTTCCCTATTTATTTATTTATTTATTTATTTATTTATTTATTTATTTTGCCAATTTTCCCTCTTATGTTTTTGAGACATATTCTATAAATGTTGATTTTCCTCTAAGTATTCATTATTGGTCATCACTTTGGTGTCTTTTTCTTCCATACTTCAACATTCACTAAAACACTGATATATCTCAAATCTGTATCTTCAGTTTAAAATGTTCTCCTGAATTTTAGGTGGAGAACTATTCAACTAGAAAACATGTGGGATTCTATAACACAATTCATTTAAAATTTTACTGCTGATATTTGTCTATCACCTCCTTAGATTTTTTCATTTTAATTAAGGGCATCATCATTGTACTCCATAATAACATCTGCTTAGTCTTCATATAGCTAACAAATTACCAAAGTTTTGCCATGATAAAGACTTTAAAACTGTTCTAAAATTGTCTTCAAATACTGGTAATAACTTTCTACCAGACTCCAAACTCTAGCTACACAGAATGTATTGCTATTCATGTTGTTGCATATGGCATTTTTCTTGTTTGGAATATGTATTCACCCAAGTTAAAGTTTTCTTTGTCTTCTCCTAGAAGAGCTGGCTACTTCCATAGTGAGATATCTAGCCTGTATATATACTTAAACATGCATTTCTATCACTAATGTTATTTGATCTTGTATTGAAAAAAGTCTATGTAAATGCTGGTACATTTCTATTCATTTCAAATAAAATCAAGTTAGAAACAAAAGTAGTATTAGAGATAAAATGTAACTACTTCTTAAGATAATAGTTTCTATTGAACAGAAAGACGTAAACATCTATATTAGTATATATTTATTAATGTAGCCCAATATGAACAAATGAAATGATGGAGCTAAAAGAGAAAAACAAAACAAACAACAAACTCAAAATCATAGTGGAAGATTATAACACATATATTCCAATATCTGGAAAAAACAACCACATGATTAACACATCGAGTATAATTTATTTGTATAAAGCAATGAACATAATTGCAGAATATATGTATATTTTCAAGTTCACTTTTTTTCAATTTTTCAATTTAGAAAAATTGACCAGATGCTGAGTCATAAAACAAGTTTCAATATATTGTAGAGTAATGAGTACTTTGTACACAAATTAATTTGGACTAGAAAATGAACAGCTATTAGGAAAATTAAAATTGACATTTTTTGAATATTTCTTCAGTTAAAATATATTTAGAAATGAATAAAAGCTAAAATACTTTGTAACAAAACTAAAGCCAATGTTAGAGTGAAGTATATTGTAAATATACGTATAGGAAAAGAATGAGGCAGATATTCAGTTATTAGCATCCATCTCAGAAACTTGGTATAAACAACACATTTAATTAAAAAAAAAAATGCCCTAGCTGGTTTGGCTCAGTGGATGGAGCGTTGGCCTGCGGACTAAAGGGTCCTGTGTTTGATTCTGGTGAAAGGCACATGCCTGGGTTGTGTTGTAGATTCAGTCCCCAGTAGGAGGAGTGCAAGAGGCAGCCAATCAATGATCTCTCTCATTATTGATGTGTCTCTCTCTCTCTCTCTCTCTCTCTCTCTCTCTCTCTCTCTCTCCCCCCCCCCCTTCTCTCTTCCCCTGCATTTCTCTCTGAAATCAGTAAAAAAAAAAATTATATTGTATATTATACCAAGCATACAATAAAGAGAATCAAGAAAGCCAAAATTAGTTCCTTGGAGCAACTAATCAAATAGGAAGCTATTGATGTGCCTGACCAAATAAAATAGAGAGTTGTCAATAATAATACCAGAAATAAAAAATTAAGCCTATAAAAATCTAGAAGATAGTAAAAGGATATCAAGAGGATGTTGAAAATTAGATTTTAAAAGCTAAAATTTTGAACAAAATACATTTCTAGTAAAATATAACTTAAAACTGATGAGAAAGAATAAGATAATCTAAATAATCATGTATCTATTTAAGTCATTAATAATAAAAATATATAAGTTAAACTCTTTGTAAATATAAATAGAAAGAATATTGCTCATTATAATAAATAACATTTAACAAACACCTACAACACATATTGGACTTAATAGTGCAGTTTCCCTTTTAGATCAATTGAAGGATGCCTAGTTTTACCACATCTATTCACTCCTGCGAATATATGTACTAGTATATGTAATATATTAATATATATTATCAAGTTTGCTCAATATTAAACCAATAGAAATATCTTATATTGCTTTTATAAATGATAAATAGAAAAAAGAAAGTCTGTTCAATGTCATAAAAATATAAAATAGAACTGAATCCATTGAAAGATGTAAAACCTGTACATAGAGAATTTTACTACATTATTGAAATAAGTAAATAAAAAATAGAATAAAAAGACAGCACATGAAATAGGAGAGAATGTTTGAAAATAATATGTATTATATGGAATTAATATCCAGATTATACAATAAATAGTAAGGATTCAACAATAGAAAAGACAACCCAAAGAAAAAGTGGATGAAGGACTTGAATAGACATTTCTCCAGGTAAAATATACGAATTGACAAAAATCACACAAAAAATTCTTCAACATCATTGGTCATTAATAAATGCAAACCAAAAACACAATGAGAAACAAACTCATAGAACAAATTTATCTTCACCAGGTGGAAGGGGTGTTGCAGGGGATGATTAGAAAAGGTAAAGGGATTAAGAAGCACAAATCGACAGTTATAAAAATAGTCAAGATAATACAAAGTACAACACAGGGATTATGTCAATAATCCTGTATAATAAAGAGATAATATGAAAATTGACCTCAAGCACTTGTGTCACAAGACTGCAGCCTTCATGTTGTCAGAAGATGGCTACCACAAGATGGCCACCACCATTTCATCACAAGATGGCCACTCCCACGTCGTCACAAGATGGTCGCCCCCATGTTGTCATAAGATGGCTGCCCCCACATTGTCACAAATTGGGTGGCAAGGGAGGGCAGTTTGGGGAGCAGTTAGGTATCCATCAGGCCAGCATGGGAGCAGATAGGTGGCTATCAGGCTGGCAGGCAAGTTGTTAGGAGCCAGCAGTTCCAGTTTGTGAGAGGGATGCCCAACTAAACCAGCAGTCTGGAGGTCCCAAGTTGGAGAGGGTGCAGGCTGGGTTGAAGGATAACCTCCCCACATCCCCCCAGAGCACAAATTTCATGCATGGGCCTCTAGTATTACAGTAACTATGTATGGTGTCAGATGGGTCCTTGTCTTTCCTGGGTGGTCACTTTATAAGTTATATAAATGTCTAATCACTGTGTTGTACATCTGCACCTAATATAACATTTCCTGTAAAGTGTAATTAATTTATTTAAATTTAAAAATGAAATTACACTCTCTGGCTGTAATCATCATAGCTTTTTCTAAAAAAAAAAAAAAAAAAAGGCAAATAAGTACTGATGAGGATGTGAAGAAATTATAACTCTCATGTATTGCTGGTAGGAATGTAAAATGGTATACTCACTATGGTATTTATTCAAACAATTAAATATAGAATTATCATATCACCTAGAAATTTACTCTTAAATATACACCCCAAAGGACTGAAAACATATTTTCCCATAAAAAAATTATCAGCATCATTGTTTATAATAGTTAAAAATTTCAAACAATAAAAAGCCCCATGATAATAATAATTAGATCAATAAAATATGCTTTATTCAGCTATAAAAAGGGACCTACTGTTACCTTCTACAACATAGATTGACCTTCAAACATGCTAAGTTAAACAAGCTAGACACAAACTCCATAAACTGTATGATTTCATTTTAATGAAATGTCCCAAGTGGATATATCCATAACCAGGGAAAGAGTTGATCAAAGATAATAGGATGTATTGCTAACAATAACCTGTGATATTAGTAATGTTCTAGAATTAGTGGTAATATTTATACAAAATTGTGAACATACTATAAAGCACTAAATTTTATAATTTAAAACAGTGATATTTATTTTATATGAAAATATATATTTTTTAAAAAGGTCAAATTCTTTATGAAGGAAAGGGTAAGATAGAAGGACCTGCTCTATCATGTACCAAGGTATTTTATGAAGTTACTTAATGTAAGATAGTGTGATATAGACAGAGAGTTAAATAAAATACATTGACATCTAGAAACAGAGCCAAGCATCCATCGGTACTTATTTTATGACAATTCTATCATTGTAGATCAGTGAGCAAAGTTGAGATAATTTCAATAAATTTTGTTGAGTCAATTTGGATAATAAATTATAACCGAATTCACACAGAGCAAAACATAAATTTCAAGTAGTTTTATTAGATGTGATAGGCAAACACATAATAACATAACAAAGTTTTTAGAAGAAAATAGAGAAGAATATATATGACCATTTGTATAGCAAAAAGAACACAAAATTAAAGAGGTGGTTAAATTTGACCATAGTGAAATTAAAAATAAATTTGCAGCAAAAGGCACAGTAAGCAAGTACATGTTTTAGCTATGGAGTGGGAAGTATCCTACCTAATACAGAGTTATATGCAAATTAACTATCACTCCGCTATACCTACTAGTCATACCCACCAGCTAATCAGAGCAAGTATGCAAATAAACCCAACCAAGATGGCTACAGCCACAGAGAGCACCAGGGAGGCTTCAGTTTCCCAGGCAATGGAGGAAGCCAAGCATTTTCCCTGCCCTTGCCAGCCTAAGCCTCCACTCAAGGCTACAAAGTTTCAATTAGAGTAAACAAATCCAAACAGAATGGTGGCAGCCAGGGAGCTGGGAAGAGCAGGAGGCTAGGGTTGCCCCCAACAATGGAAGAAGCAAAGCTTTCTGCACATCCGACTCATTAATAAGGAAATATAAATTAAAAAGTATAATTATATTACACTGCACAGTAAATTGATGACTACAATTAAGGAGGGTAAAAATATTTTCTGGTGAATTTGTCCAACAATGACAATTCTCATACCATATGAAAAATATCTGCTAAAATAGGACTTAGGCACATTATTTAACCTAGCAATTTTCTCTCAGAAAATATCCAACCAAAGTTGGATAAAAGGATAGCAGAATTATTTATAATTGCAAAAAGGTAGAAATAATTCATATATCTGTCAATAGAGGATTGAATGTATAAATTGTGTAATATTCATTCAGTGGATTATTACAGAATAGTGAAGATTAATTATAGTTATAAACCACAAGACAGATGAATCTTACAAATATAATATTAAGGAAAAGAAACTAGATGCAGGAAAAAAAAATGAAAAAAAGTATATAATTCCAATTACGTAAGTTCAAAGGTAAGATAAAAGAAGGATGACCAAAAAAAGTATTTCATGAAAACATAGACAAATATATTTAACTGGAGGCTTGGTGCACGAATTCATGCACCAGCGGGGTTCCTTGGCCTGGCCTGCAATATTGGACCAAAACTGGCTCTCCGACACACCTCAAGGGATGCAGGCCAGGCTAAGGGACCCAACTGGTGCATGATGGATCAGAGTCGAGGAGGTCAACCAGTTAGGGAAGGGCCAAGGGAGGGCTCCATGGCATGTCCGGGCTGTCTCGCTCATTCCTGATTAGCTGGACCCTAGCAGCAAGCTAACCTACCAGTTGGAGCATCTGTCTCCTGGTAGTCAGTGCACATCATAGTGACTGGTTGAATGTCTGCCCCTGGTGGTCTGTGCATGTCATAGCAAGGGGTTGAGCAGCCTTAGCATATCAATAGCATATTATGCTTTGATTGGTTGAATGGATGACTGGACAACTGGACATTTACCATATTAGACTTTTATTATATAAGATGACATTATATTATATCTTCAGAGTTGTCATTCTCTGGCGATACATAGTCAGTACACCACACTAAAGTATGATGAATGTGTGGCATTAATGCTGCATTTACACAGATCCCTGAACATGTGTTGCTTCAGATGGTTTGTATTTTTATTTGAACTTGTACTTTAGCATAACACACATAGAGTAATCAAGTGGATTCAAACTTTGCATGTATATATGTTTATTTCTATGCTGTGTGCCTATACAATGTGTATATATGTTTATTTCTATGCTGTTTGCCTATACAATGTGTACACACACACACACAGATATACACATTGTATGTGCTCTGTATATGTGTGAACAAACTGTGGACTTCCATACGTTAATCATGTTTTTCTAGTTTTTTATGTAAGTGGTGATTACATATACACATTCACTTTTAGTCAATTTATTAAACTATATACATTTGTACTTTTGTAAGTTTTTTGTCTGGTTTATAACTCATAACAGAACAAGTAACTCAAATTATGAAATGAAAATATATAAGACATTCTCTATGGCTCTGATGAGCAGTACTAAGATCCAGAGACAGTAAAACACCCACTTACACTATTGGACACAGGCTAGGGAATTCAAAGAGCTCTATCTTAATACAACAAATTCATTATTTGCTCTTCTCAACTGAATTGCTTGTCTTCTGAAATAATTCAAGACCCTAGAGCAGGGGTGTCAAACTCAATCAGAGAAGGGGCCAAAATCTAAAATCCAGCCTAAATCGCGGGCCGAATGGTTTACTAAACAGTCATAAACTGTCATTGTGATGGAAACGCAGCAGAGTGCAGTGATGACAGCGCGGTGCGGGCCACATTGCAAGGCCTGGCGGGACGAATTTGGCCCGAGGGCCTTGTGTTTGACACAAGTGCCCTAGAGAAATAACTTTTATGATTCATTCTGGGAAATTATGTACCAAATAGAGGCACAGTGCATAAAATTTGTGTACTCGGGGGAGTCCCTCAGCACAGCCTGTGCCCTCTTGCAGGCTGGGAACCCTTGGGTGATGTCTGACTGCCATGGAGGCGGAAGAGGCTTCTGCCACCACAGCTGTGCTCTCTAGCCATGAGCCCATCTTCTGGCTGAGCAGCACACCCCCTGTGGGAGTGCACTGACCACCAGGGGACAGATCCTGAATTGAGCATCTGCCCCCTGGTAGTCAGTGTGCATCATAGTGACTGGTCGTTCCGCCATTCAGTCAATTTGCATATTATATAGGATTAGTGGTCAACCATAAGGTATATAATTTTTCCCAGAAACCTAATTTAAATGCTCAGAGAATAAGGGGCAGACACATTTATATGCACAGACAAGCACACACCCAGGGTCGACTCCTTTTCACATTTATTGTATTATCCATTCACTTTCAAGGAATGCAAGGTATTTTAATATCCAAATGATATGTAGTTTGAAACTTTATTCCCAAGGCAAAAAAGAAAAGGTGATTAGCATAAGTTTAAAAAAAATGTCTTTTATTTTATAATAACAAATGCTAGAAGTTCAATATTTCTGCTCAAACACAGAGGCAGGAAGGCAAATTTACAAAAGGCCGGGCAGTGTTTGCTGTTGCCTTTACACAAGACAACATTGATAAAACCTTTGCATCCCATACTAGGTGCTGAGTTTTCTCTAAGGGGACATGTGCAGTTCAGATATTGCCTTTCATCTGAACTTTAAATAACTTTTAAAAATAGAGTCTGCATTTTAATATAATTTGTAAATTAAAACTCTTTTATTTTTGGCATTATAATGTCTTCCATGAATTTACTTTTAAAAAAATGAATCAAAGCAAAATCTAATTGTTGTCTAAAAGCCTGCAAAGGCAGAAAAATACAAAAAAAGGTTTTAAAAATAAAGCTTTGGTTTGCTTTTCCCATAAGAGAATTAAACATATGTAATAAATATTTGAGAATTTTAAGCACATCTCTACTAATAAAAGGGTAATATGCTAATTAGAGCAGACATCCTCTGGATGACCTTCTGGATGTTCTTCTGGACAAAGCCATGATAGCAGGGCTGAGACAGAGGCAGTTAGGGGTGATAAGGCCAGCAGAAGAATGCAGATAGGGGGATCAGGTCGGCAGGGGAGAGCAGTTAGGGGTATCAGGCTGGCAGAGGGGAGCAGTTAGGGGGATCAGGCTGGCAGGGGAAGAGTAGTTAGGGGGATCAGGCCAGCATGCTGAGGCAATTAAGGGCAATAAGAGAGGAAGGGAGAGGTTATTAGGGGTGATCTGGCAGGCAGGAGAGTAGTTAGGAGCATCAGGCAGGCAGGCAGAGTGATTAGAGGTGATCAGGCAGGCAGGCAGGTGAGAAGTTAGGAGGCAATGGTCCCGGGTTATCTGACTGCCGGTTTAGGCCTGATCTCTGGGATCGGGCCTACACCTGCAGTCAGACATTCCCCCAGGGGTCCTGGATTGGAGAGGGTGCAGGCCGGGCTGAGAGAAACCATCTCCCCATGCATGAATTTCGTGCACTGTGCCTCTAGTTTAATAATAATAGTCTTTGTTCTTTCAGGTATTTAAATATTTAAAATGTTCCCAGCCTATGTGACTCAGTTCTTTGGGCATCATCCTGTGTACCAGGACATCACAGTTCAATTCCTGGTCAGGGCACAAACTCTGGTTGCCTGTTTCAGCTCCAGTAGGGGTTTGCAGAGTGCAGCAGATAGATGATGTATCTCTGTCATCATGTTTCTATCTTCCTCTCCCTTTCTCTCTTTCTCAAAATCAGTAAAAACACATTTTCAAAATATTTAAAATGAATATATGGTCACCTGAATAATTACAAACTTATTTTCAGGAGCAAGGCTATATGTATGTTTTAATGACACAATATGAGATTAAATAAACACTTCAATTTAAAAATTTAAAAAGAATATTGTAAAGCATTTTCATCAGTGTGCAATACTTATAAACGTAATAATAATATAGAAATTAAAAATTTTATTGTATATATATATATTTTTTTTTTTTAAAAAAAAAAAAGGAAACTAAAACAATTTGTTTTCTCTGCCTTCCTTATTTTATTTATTTATTTATTTATTTTTAGGCTTGGACTCCTGGATCGTCTGGTGACTTCGAAAATCTGGTAAGAAACATTTTTCTGTAGTATTGCAAGTATTTTTGTTTCTTTTGCCATGAATCTCAGGAGGATGGCTTCTTATTTCAGGCTTAATCCTTTTTTTCTTAACTTTTACCTCATTTCCATCATTTTAGGATGAATCTCATTAGACCATTTGAAGGGGTCAATTTCATCTTAACCCATGTGGGGTAATCTGATAAATCCAAATGGTAGTAGATTTAACTGCATGGGTCAGGAGGGGTAGGACTTACTGCTTCAGGGGGAAAAAAAATTACTGAAAGTGTCTGAGATAAGAAGAAGATTATTCAGGTAGCATGTAGAAAGTATTTGAGAAATTTTCTTTTAAGACTTATCAAATTCAATAGCAAGATAAAAAAAAAAAACACAGAAGAGCTGAGTATGGTAACTGGATTTAAAAAAAAAAAGATTTTTATTCCTGCATTATTGATATTATTTTGTACCTTTTATAGAATTAGGAACACACTGAAGGCACTGCTCTTTGCCACATGAAAACTTAAAATTCTGAGTCTTTGCCTGGTACACATTTTATGGGCATAAGAAAAATATAGTGTTTAATGTTTTTAAAGGATGATTGAGGTAGAAATCTTTCTATTTAGTTGTATTTTTCCAATTAACAGCTTTTGTATTCATTGGAGATGCCATCCAGACCCCTCTTTTTTTCTCTCACATATTTTTTTTTTCAGGAGAAACAATTGCTTTTTATTTTTCTATTATTTTAATATACATTTTTATTGGTAATAGTATAGATGTAATATTGCTCACATTCAAGTTCTTATACTGGAATCTTATTATTTTCTGAACCTATGTAAAATTATAAAATATATTTTATCTTATTTAATTTTCTAAAGAATACTCTTGCTTGGATTCTTAGTGTTGTGTAATCTGGGATTCCCCAATCTTCTTAATTTCTAGGTCACCCTTCCTAGATTACCCAGCCAAGAGTAATATGAAATTTCAACTTGATAGATTGCAGGAATATGGCCTTAAACACCATTCTTCACTACTAACTGGTAATGGCTGTGTTAGAACGTGAGGGCTGTGAGAGTTCTGATTGGACATTGCCTCTCACTCCCAAATGTTTCTCAGGTTTTCTCAACTAATACCTTCTGGTCATTTTATTATAACTTTTCTGTGCTACTTCAGTCCATTCCATGAGTACAAACCAAGAAAACCCAAAACTGATCAGGATGTTCAGTTCTTTCTTTTCACAGCTCCCACTGCCACTGTTTCTGCTTTTGTAACTAGTCATTTTCTCTATCTGTCCATATACCCACCTCCTTTCTGTTCACTCTTCAAGGCCAAGTCCAACTCCCATTTTCTCCTGGAAGTCTTCATTGCTTTAAATATTGTAGTTTGATTTCTTTTCTCTCTTAATTCTTCATTTTCAGCATCATGAAGCACTTTGCCTTATAGTCCCTATTCCATGTTCCAAGGTTTTTGTGTTGTGTGTATTTTTTTCTACTCGGCAGTTTTGCAAGCTTGTTAATGAGATAATCATGTCATCTTGTGCTGATTTAAGCAACGTATCTAATATATTGTTCTGTATTTAGTAGTTTCCCTAATTTTTTTTTATTTTCCCACTTTTGTCTTTATTGATTAAGGTATTACAAATGTGTCCTTATCCCCCATTGTCCTCCCCACCCCCCACTCATGTTCTCACCCCCCTGGTGTCTATGTCCGTTGGTTAGGCTTATATGCATACATGCAAGACCTTTTGTTGATCTCTTCCCCTTACTTCCACCCTCCCTTGCCTTCCCTTTGAGGTTTGAGTATTTGATTGATGATTCTTGTCTCTAGATTTATTTTTGTTCATCAGTTTATGTTGATCATATTTTTAATTGAGTAACTTATTTAGGATCTCAACTGCACTTCCAAAGACTGAACCTAAAATTTTATTTCTACTATTGTTTTCTTCTGTATATGTATATCTAGAATTGTGTGTACAATTATTTTTAAAGGAAATGTTGACATGAACATGGAAGGTGATTAATAGTACCTTCTGAAACAAATTCTGAGTTACATGACACACTATAACACTGTCTTTTTAGAGTTTAATATAGAGAAAATAAAATAAATATAAAATTCAAACCACGACAGTATTGAAGCACAAATGATAATCTTTAAACTATCCTATATAATAAAAAGCTAATATGCTAATTAGACCAGACAGCAGAATGGCCTTCCCAAACAAACAGTGGGTGGGGCCTTGGGGACACGAGGCAACTAGGCTGTGAGGGCTGAGCCTCTTCCACAATTTTTGTGCACTGGGCCTCTAGTCCTATATAATAAAACCCTAATATGCAAATCGATCAGACTGAGGAATGACCGGTTGCTGTGATGCTCACTGACCACCAGGGGCAGATAATGCAGGAGCTGCCCCCTGGTGATCAGTGCACTCCCACATGGACGTGCCACTCAGCCATAAGCTGGGCTCTGGGCTGGTGAGCGCAGCGGCCTGCCTTCTCAGCAGGGCTAAGGATGTCCAACTGCAGTCAGACATCCCCCAGGGTCTCCCGGACTGAGAAGGGATGTAAGCTGAGCTGGAGACCCCTCCCTTCCCCAAGTGCATGAATGTCATGCACTGGGCCTCTAGTTAATGATATACAAATTAAAATTTGCTCTACTTTATTATCATATAATTCTCAGGCTGAGCTATATTTACTTTAGAACTAAATGCCAGCAATAAAAATTTACTTTAATATGAAGTTAACATTTCCCACATTGAAGTTAAAATTATTACAAAAACCTTATTGCAGCCTGTTCAACTTCTATAAGATAATGTGTTTAATATTTACGATTCACTGAATTTTATATCTATGTGTGAAATTTCAACGACCTGTTCTAATTCATAAATTTCATTTTCTGCACCTGGAGTTGGGCCTTTTAAGAGGTCAAAATAATAACATATATACAGTTAAATATAGTTGAAGAGAGTGCATATTTTTAAACATTCACTAGGTGCTCTGCTTGGGGATTTTTCTGTGTAGTCTCATTTTAACCTTTCAATCATACTTTGAGGTGCACATTTTGGTTACCTCTTTAAGCGGAGCTGACTAAGGGTCTAAGAAGTTAATTAGTTCATCTACATCCACTTAGATAATCATGATGCTGAGATTTTAATCTTATTCCTAAGACCCCAAAGACCCCACTGAGATGTCTTCCTAAAGAAAACTTACTTACCTCAGTGAGCTTATAATAAAAGCCAGTTCTGAAGGTATTGGAGTACTAACCCTAATCTCCAGTCCTTAAAAATTTGATCCATAGTGATTAAAATGAGATTTAATCTTTGTACCTACAGCTATTTTAGATGAAAAGCCTGCTATTATCACTGTTAGTATGCTACCATGATATACATTGTCATTATGTGAACATAAATCATATATTCAGAGACCAAAGAAAGTAATCATACTCTAATCAATTCATTTATTCATTTAGTTTCTTAAAAGTTACTAAGTAACTTTTTGTGTGTGAGCACTCTGACACAGGTTGGGTAATAAAAATGACATTCAAGGACATTTTATGTGTTCAACATAATTGTGACTTTTTTTTTTTTTAAGTTGCTATTGATTAAAATCCTGAGTTTTTGTTGTTTCCCTTTCCCTTGATGGGATAGCAGTTTACTGTAAAACATAAAAATAATGTGAGAAACATTGTTAGTGTACATTAATATCTGGGTTTCCTTTCACTCTTGACCATAAGAGAGGTTATGTTTTCCCTCCACCTTACCATTGATGGGGTCATGGGGTTACTTCTGGCCAAGGAAAAATGGAAGTGAAGTATATCACTTCTGAGCCAAGGAGGTGAAAATCTTCCATGTGCTTTTGTTGGAAATAATATTTCCTATGATGCCATGGTCTGTGTATAGCAATACTAACTGGTGCCAGGTGGGTGACAGTATGCCTTGCTGACAACAGCTCCCATTGCACAATTTCAAGAGCACTGGCTGACATTTTCTTTCTTTTTAAAAAAATATATTTTATTGATTTTTCACAGAGAGGGATAGAGAGTTAGAAACATGAATGAAAGAGAATCATTGATCGGTTGCCTCTTACACATCCCCTACTGGGGATGTGCCCACAACCAAGGTACATATCCTTGACTGGAATCGAACCTGGACCTTTCAGTCCACAGACCGGCGCTCTATCCACTGAGCCAAACCAGTTTTGGCAGGCTATTTTCAGAGGACGTTTTTCTTTATTGCCCCAAATGTGGTCATTGATGCTGGGTTCATTATACTCTAATCATCCCATGAAAGAGATAGTGAAGAAAAAACAAACATAATCACTACTAACTCTTATTTTACTCCTTTAACTTATAGAAACTGTGGATTAGAAAAGTGATTGATACAACCATGTATTGAAAATTGTAAGGTCCCTCAGATGTCATTGATATAATTAGCTATGCTATCTCAAGAGGAAATCATCCTGAATCCCTGAGTCACCTGATGAAAGAGAGATGCTGTGGCAATTCTCCCCTTCCACAGACAACTTATAAGAACAAGAAGTACATTTTTTTGTCTTAAGCTAATGAGTTGACTTTTTTGGGGTGTGGGGGAGTGTCTTGTTACTGCAGCATAACACCTTGCCCAAACTAATCAAATGGTTTTTGGGGAAATGGGCATTGTAGTGTTTGAATCATTCTGAAATCTGGAGTCATGTTTCCAAATGAATATGTTGGCAACAATCCTATCTAATAAAAGAGTAATATGCAAATTGAACATCACACCAAGATACAAAATAGCCTCCCCCATGTGGTCAAATATGGCTGCCCCCCTGTGTATACAAGATGGCTGCCACAAGATGGCCTGCAGGGAAGAAGTTAGGGGTGACCAGGCCAGCAGTGGAGGGCAGTTGGGGGTGACCAAGCCGGCAGAGGAGGGCAATTGGGGGAGACCAGGCCAGCAAGGGAGGGCAGTTGGGAACTAGCAGTCCTGGATTATGAGAGGGATGTCCTACTGCACGTTTAGGCCCAATCCCATTAGGCCCATGAGGATGGGACCTAAACGGGTGGTAGGACATCCCTTAAGGCACATGTGTCAAACACAAGGCCCTCGGGCCAAATCCGTCCCGCCAGGCCTTGCAATGTGGCCCCGCACCGCGCTGTCATCACTGCACTCTGCTGCGTTTCCATAACAATGACAGTTTATGACTGTTCAGTAAACCATTCGGCCCGCAATTTAGGCTGGATTTTAGATTTTGGCCCCTTCTCTGATTGAGTTCGACACCCCTACGGGGGTCCCAGATTGGAGAGGTTGCAGGCTTGGCTGAGGGACACCCTCACACCCCGTGCAGGAATTCTGTGCACCAGATACCTAGTATATTTTATATTTATGTATTTATTGCTGTGAAATAGTTTTCTCTTAACTGTCACCTAATAGTCTGATGTACTTGGCATAGCAGGCAACAAATGGGCTCCCAAATAAAAGCTTTGGGAAAATCTGTACTAAAATTTTAATAAAAATCAGCTATTACTCACTTACCAAATACCTTTAGATGATGCAAAGGCCATGAAGTAGGGAAAATACAAGGCATTTAAATATAAAATGGCATACTTACCAGTTGAGAAATGAACAGCATTTCTAAAATTGTACTTTTGCTCTTTTTCACTGAACTAGCATCAGGCAATAGTTTATATTAAAGATCATAAAACAATCATTTTTTTCCTAACTTAAAACGAGCCCCTATGTCTTAGTTTATTTTATTTTGGTGTGTTGCTCAGAATAATCTAACTCTTTAGTTTTTGGAACGACCTGAAACAATAACCCTCCCTATGCCTGATTCCTTTTTTGCCTTTTGCAGTGGAAGTCTTTGCATGCTGTCCCATACTCCGTTTACTTTTAAAGATATGTACTAAATTAAGTCCCACCAACATGCCAGATAACATCATTTCTACAACCACTAATTAATTAAGCATACCCCCCTTTTCTTCACACACGGGACTAGAGATCAAAAACAATTATATACAATTACTAGGAACTGCAAAGACTTAAATATGCTACTACAGAAGAGGGCACAACAAATTATGCCTCATGAAGTATTTCATGTCAATCATTAATAGTCTCTAAAGTAGTTGTGGAACATTAAAATCTACCTCCATAATATTTATTCAACTTTTGGGAGTCAGAGTCATTACATCAGGAATTTAACCGAACTTGAGTGCTACATCCCTTCAACAATTTCCATTAACCTTGTATTTGTTGTTCTCATCTAATTTCACTTACAGGATAGAGTTCAGAGAGCCTTCTTAAGGCAACGCATTCCATTTTGGGAGACTACTAGTTTTTAAATATATTCCTTTGGAAATGAGCAACATTATTTTATATTAGTAGTTTGCTCCTCAGGCTTACTGGCATAGGATTTGCATATTTGCTAATAACAATCCATTGTCGGACTCTAATAGCATCGATATTTGGACTACATGGAAAAGTGTCTTTTAAAGTGAAAAGTTAAATTACGTTTTTATTTAAGCTGTTCTCATCTTATATAGAATAATAATAAATGCTTTTATGAAAATAATTTAAATAGGGATTCTATTAAATCTGACATTATAAATCTTGGCAGTCATATATTGACAGAACATTTTGTGGTTAATTAAGTACGTCACTTCCTGCTTGATTTCTTTCTTGCTGTCCTAAGTCAAGCAGTACTTTTCCAGGTGTTCACCAAAAAAGTGATACTACCCTAATAGTTTTTTTTTTTTTTTTAATTTTCTGCGCTTTAAATATATTTTATTGATTTTTCACAGAGAGGAAGAGAGAGGGGTAGAGAGCCAGAAACGTCAATGAGAGAGAGTCATCAATCAGCTGCCTCTTGCACACCCCCCACTGGGGATGTGCCCACAACCAAGGTACATGCCCTTGACCGGAATTGAACCCGGGACCCTTCAGTTTGCAGGCCGCGCTCTATCCACTGAGCCAAACCGGTCCCGGCCCTAATAGTTGTTTTAAAAAAATAATTTTAAAACTCCCTATTTATTACTCATTGTGTGTTATTCTACATTACTTCCTCTATTTGGGTATGTGGATGTCTAAGCTTATTCTTCAACAATGTCATGTGATACCAGGAAAACTGACTTGCAGTTGATGCCCTGTCTTCTTCTTTTCCCTTTGTTTTGGAGAAAGATCACTCCCACCTTGGGGAGTGCTTCCCCAGTCGAAAAGCACTCCTGCAATACAAACTCTAGAATAAAACAAAGGTTATATATTTTGAAAAGTTTCCCATAAACATATGAAGACATAGGAAAATGTCTTTCCATGTATCATTTCTGTTTCCTAGTGGATGCTGAATCGGTTTCCTTTTTTATGTTAATGGGAGATATGTAGTGGTAAATGTCTTTCATAGTTCCAAAATTAAAGGAGTAACAGGGAACCACAAAAAGGGAATGAAATGACTGAGGTTGAAGAAAGGCAATATTACACAATATATTTAGTTTTTTAGAAAAATAATTTATAAATTTTGTCAGTGACCTTATATGCTTTTGTTTATCATCATCCTCATACAGAAATATTGATTCACTATCAAATACATTTTGCCTATTTTACTTTTTTATTGATTATTGATGTGAGCACCTTTTCAAAAACCTGTTGGCCAGCTATATATCTTCTATGGAAAAAAATGGACAGATCTATTATCCATTTTTTTAATCAGATTGTTGTTATTGTTGTGGGTTGTTTTATTTTTGTTTTTTCCTTTTGAATAGTATGAGTTCTTTATATATTTTGGATATGAACTCATCAGCTAGATGGTTTGCAAATATATTCTACCATTTACTAGATTGCCTTTTCATTTTTGTTGATGGTATATGCCCTGACTGGGAATCAAACCCATCACCTTAGAGTGTATGGGATGAAGTTCCAAACAACTGAGTCACATCAGCCAAGGCAAGGCTAGTGACATTTATGGTGCATCTTATCTCAAGTTCCTCACTGATCAGAACCATGATCTCCTTTCCTCACACTAAATTTCCTTGTATGTTTTTTATTATTCTGTCTTAAGAACATACAAGATACAGTTGTCTTGAAAACTTTGTCCTTAAACAAAGAATATTAATGTACCCTTTGTGTCTGAGCCTATCTGGCAGAAATTGGGTTCATAGCTATGAGAATTTTATTTCTAAAGAAGCAAATATAAACATTACTCAATGGGTCACTTTCCAAGAAGAATAATATTTTCCATTTATAACTATTTTATTTAGAAGTTTGTACTTGGCTCAATGAGTTGAATATTAGGATTGTTTTTCATGGATTCAAACAAGTTAAGGTGAACAAGCAGATAGTGGCTAATTTCATCAGTGAGTGTTTTTATTAAGTGTATTGTATATTCCTTATGCACCATAGGCTTCCTCTTTTCAGTTTTTTCAATCACTCTACCAATCATATAACCTTCTGCTGAAAACAATAAACACCATAAGAGAATGCTTTATGCAAGTTTTTAAAAAACTAGATCAGGCAATAGGCTACTTTCAGTGCCTGAGTTTTAGGTCTTTATGGACTGTCAACTGTTATTGGCTTTTCAGTTCTCAGGTGGAGAAAAGAAATTTGCATTTGACGTCCAACTGGACAAAAAAAAAATAGCTTTTGTCAGCCCAATTGGTATCCATTGCAGTGTTTGAGAGTGTATGTATGCCAAAAATGGCATTGCATTAATACAGAATAATAATGCTATCCAGCAGAGGTGTGCTGTCAATCATTCCGATAGTTTGGAATGCCTTTCTTGACAAGCTGAGGAGGAACCTTTCGAGGTGGGTAGTATTTTTCCTTTGCTACAGGTTTAATTTGTTTTTTGACTGAAAGAGAGCATGTAATAGCAAATAATGATGCTGTTGTTTTCTTTTATAGTCCAGAAGGCTATTCTTTTCATGTTAAATCAAAATCAGAGAAAATATTCAAGGGATATTATTTTATTTTACTATATTATTTTGTATTTGGTTTTGAATGCCATAGAAACTCAGAATTAAGTTCTGCAGGTTAAAAGTTAATGAAAAGCTTGTTTGAATTTTATGTTTTGCTAAACTAGCATAAAATCTCAAAACACTAATGCTTGATTGAATCTGAAAGAAAAAATCTGGTATATTCATGTATCAAAATGGACAGTATTTGTACGAAGGGAACTGCTACTGGTTTATTTTACAAGAGAACAACTCTTTATTAGTTGGATATAGCTGTTTAATTTGGAAATATTGCCATTACTCTGAAGCAGACCTAGTTATTTAGGAAGCAAGAATATACCCCACTTGTAACAGGAGGAGAACTGTTTGAGTAGACCTGAGTTTCTCAACCTCCACACCTTGACATTTAAAATTGTTCTATGTATTATAGGATGTTTAGTACCATCCCTGGCTTCTATCTACTACATGTAATAGCAACCCACCAGTTCCATATACTGAGAATAAAGGATTTCTACGGAAGTTGTATCCATTCTACTTCAGTGATTCTCAACAAATGGAAATTTTAGCATCCATGTACAAATGGAAATGCCTACAGACAAATAAGAAAATGAGTAGTCTAAATTACTATATTTTTTTAATCAATATTGGTGAAAGTATTATAGATAGCCCCCATTGTCTCCTCCATCCAGTTCTTGCCCAGCCCCAGGCCTTTGCCACCCTATTGTCTGTGTCCATAGCTTATACATATATGCATATAAGGTCTTTTGTTAAACCCTTCCTGCCCCTCTCCTTTCCCTCTGAGATTCATCAGTCTGTTCCATATGTTTACATGCCTCTGGTTCTATTTTATTCATCAGTTTATTTTTATCTTTTATTTTTTTATTGCTAGATTTTTATATTTATCTACTGAAAGCTATAAAGTAGACAGAAACAAAATGCTTGCATTATATCAATATGCATTATAATATTCATATATATTAATTATATATAGTTACATATTTAACACATATATATATATTAACTACTATAGCTTTTTATATATCAACTGATCAATCTTATCACACACACAACACACCCACACAAACATATATCTTCAGGTAGGTATCAATTCTTGATAATAATTTAAGCAACTTTTTTGATATTCTCAGATTAAAATGGTATTGTTTTGTTTAACCAAAATAAAGGATTATAAAATAAAATAGGATTCAGTTATAGCTTTCATTTTGTAAATAAAACTTTCAAGTTTTCTTGTGAGACCTTTAACAATAAAAACAAAACAATGCAAACCCATGGACACAGAAAATAGGGTGGTGAAGGCATGGGGTGGGGGTTTGGGAGGGGTTGGGAGAGGTCAGTGGGGGAGAAGGGGATAAATGTAATAGTTTCAACAATAAATATTTAAAACAAAACAGAATAAAACAATACAAAAGCCTCATTAAAATTGACAATGCAAAATCTTTGAATGTAGTCAAAATGATCTGAAATAAAGAAGCATCCTTTAAATTCACTCTGAGTTGCTTCTCAATTCATAGGAATAAAGTACTTGAATCAAGTAATTCACTTTACTAAGAATTGAATTATGTTATTGTAGGCCTAAGTCTTCAGTATGTTTTTAATCACTCTTCCAATTATAATCAGCTCTTGGTGTATGGAATGAACTGAAGAGTTAATTTTGGAGTTCTGGGTGTTTTGCTCTTCTGCTTCTGATTATTTAAATAAACTAAGTTACTTAACCTCAGTTAAGATGAATTTCCAAAAGGAAAATATGAACTAACATGCCTTCCTATTTATTTTATACATTTGAAAAAACAAATATATTTAACTCTAAGCACTGAATTTATCTACAGATTCTGACATTTCCTACTTACTAAAATGGCATTCATAGTGGCGATACTAGGAACCTATTCTACACTTTTTTTTTTTTTTTAAGAAAATGTAACAAAATATACCGAGTACCTTATACTTGCTGGATGACATCAAAACAATTGCTCTCTCCTGAATTACCATGTCCCCACTTTAGAAAAACAACAGTCTATTACTTGAATTCAATAATTAGGTTTCTGGAGCAAGAACATCCCTACATATATTAAACATGGGGATATCAACTATGTAGACAAAATGTCTCTAAATCTCCAAAGTATGATTAAATGACTATGCTCTCTAATAAAATAGTAATATGTAAATCAACCATCACTCCACTAAACCCACAAGCCTTGTCCACAAAGCCACAAACATAAGCCAATCAGGAGTGAATATGCAAATTAACCCCAACCAAGAGGGCTGTAGCCATTAAGAGCAGGAGGGAGGCTTGAGTGGTGGTTTGCAGGAGGCCCTGGTATCTGAGATTTATTTATCTTCTACAATTGAAACTTTGTAGCATGGAGCAGAGCCAAGTCTTCTGCTCCCTTGCAGCAGCAGCCATTTCTACTGGAATTTATTTATCTCCTATAATTGAAACTTTGTAGCCTGGAGTGGAGGCCTGGGCAGTCCAGAAAGCTTGGCTTTCTCCATTACCAGGGGCAACCCTAGCCTCCTGCTTCTCTAGCTCTGTGGCTGCTGTCATTTCCATAGGCATTTATTTCGCTTCTATCATTGAAACTTTGTAGCCTGAAGTGGAGGCTTGGGCCAGCCAGGGTGTGCAGAAAGCTTGGCTTCCTCCATTGCCGTGGAAACCCAAGCCTCTTTCCACCAAACATGGCTGCCTCCCTCTTTGTCTCCTCTGGTATTGCTGGCAGAAAACACTATAGGTTTTAAAGTGATTTAAATTTAGCACAATATCTTACCATCAACTTTCTCAGGAATGGCACAAGTTGATAAAAACATCAAATCGAAAAAAACATTCTACACATAAAAAAGAAAAGAACTTTTTTGATATTTTTATACATTAATTGTATATTATAAGACTATTCAAATTGGTTGAATTATATTTTAATATTATAAGTTCTTATAATGTCTAAAATATATTTAATATAAAATATTTTATTAACAGAGAAAAAATGATAGTTTAATTATCATACACTATTAATATTTTATGTACTTCTAAAGACTTTGGAAAGCAAAGACCTTAAGTACTTGAGAAAACAGTTGCTATTTTAGGTAGAAGGAGTTATCTCATTCTTGGCAAATGTAAAATAAAATAGAAAAACACTGTGCTATATTAATGCCATTTGTGAGTGTTTTAACAATAAAATAAAATTGATTTTTTTCAATATAATTATGTTAAAACCACCAGAATTGAGAATGAAGAAACCCTTATGAAATATTACCTGTCATATGAAATTCTGTAAATGTTTACTGAATAATACTTGACCTAAGATGCAGCCAAATATGTAAGATGAATTTCTAGATGCCTATGATGTCCTTTTTGTAGCATTAAAAATTGCTTACATTTATTCCATTAAAAGAGAGTGGGAGATGCATATATAAAACATGTATCTCCAATTCATTTATCTATTGCTATTTAACAAACTACCCAAAGCTTGGTGACCTAGCTCAACACCCATTTTATGTTATCTCATAAATGTTGAGGTCAAGAATTTGGACAAGGCCCGGTTGGCAGATGCTTCTGTTCCCTGTGGTATCAACATTGTCACTCAGTGGTGTTCCCCTGAGAGGTGACCCGTCTGGAGTGCACAAGATGGTTTCATTTATAAAGGCTTGTGCTTTGGTGCAGGTGTGGCTATTAGATTGGAATTAATGGGGGCTGTTAACAAAGTAGCTTTATGTGGACTTTCTATCCTATGGTGATGTCAGACAGTCAGACTTCATGCATGGTGGATCAAAGCTCCCAAAGAAAGAGATCCAGCATAGCCTGTTTGCCCAGTGATTGAGCGATGACCCAAGAACCAAGAGGTATTGGTTTGATTCCAAACTTGGGCATATGCTCAGGTTGTAGGCTCCATCCCCAGTAGAGGCCATGGAAGGGTCAGCCAGTCAATGATGTTCCTCTCTCATCAATGTTTCTTTTTCTCTATCCCTCTCCCTTCCTCTCTCTCTCTAAAAATCAATAAAAACACTTTTTTTCCCCAAGAAAAAGAAAGTGATCCAAGAGACCCTGGCAGAAGCTGCATTGAGTTCTTGCAAGTCTCATAATATCACTTTCATTTCATTGTTTTATTCAAATAAATGACTAATTTCTAGTCCAAACGTGAGAGAAATTATAGTCAAACTTTATTAACTGTAGAATTATAAAATAATTGGCATTCATCATTCTTCCATCCTCTGTAGGCATCACAAACCAGATTCTCTCCCAATGTATTTTGTTTGTTTGTTTGTTTGTTTTTACTCTTTAGGGTTGTCTTAGCTATAGACTCAGGACACTCAGAATAATGACTTAAATATCAAGTGGATTTAATTTTTTATCTGATTATGAATAAACAGCGGTAAAGAGGCAAGAATATTTCTTAGTTAGCTGCAGTAAACCAGAATACTACTTGATCACCTGAATCATAGCTACTAATCTGTAAAAATGTGTGAAGATGTGTCAGACTCAGGCCAGAAGGGGACCCAGTGAAAGTGGGGTTGCAATATAACGCCTAGGACCTAGGTAATTCATGCCAACATCTTAAAAGGCTGTCTGATTTCAGTCATCTTGTAGAACTGTTCAAGAAAAACTAAACTTGAGGAATTTGTCAACCAGAGAAAAGCAATGCATTTTATATATTTGAAATATTGATTTAAATATGATATATATTTTTGTTCACTACAGAGTCATCTCACAAGGAGGGGAAAAACACTGCAACCTCAGATTAAATGAGCAGCTGGTATAAGGACTCTGATTTGATCATGTTGCTTTTCTAGACAGACTAATGGTTTCGATTTATGGTTATCACACCATGTACTTCATGGTGTGGTGCTTCTAGTGCTAATTAATGGGTCATTCTGAACTGCTGGAACTTTAATTGTCACTCTCATTTCAATGAATGCAAAACATAGGACTGTTGGCAGATAGAAGCCCCAATGTTGTGACCTTTCCATGGTGCTTAGTTGAGCAAAAGAAAACTCAGATTTTTCCAACGAAGCATTTCCCAAAATGGGATATCTTAAGTTTCTGATATTGGGAGAAAAAACCAACAACACTCTAACAGAGATTATTCCCTTTAGAGTTCTAATTTAACTTAACTCTTAGTTAAGAGATCATAGACACTTAGATCCCTATGTCCTGAGGATGTGACAGTGGAGAGTCCAATTTTATAGTTCAGTCATCACATTCCTACGAAGGAAAAGGAGCCAGAAGGAACTGCTGATTAAGCACTAATCAAGTTATTATTGAAAGATAAATAAATGGTGACTAATATTCCAGGAACAAATAGCACTAATCAAGCTCCTGAAAATACCCATCAAATTTTGCTGCTAACCTGTTCTGATCTACTTTACTATTATACATTCATTTTTGAAAGTGACAGATTTAAAAGTCTTCACTTCTAATAGAAAAGTAAGCTATCAGTAGACATGCAACATGTTTTTCCTTAGTCCTTTAATTCAATGAAGGTGTCTATATTTCTTGATTTGGATATTATTAAGATTTATTTTTTAAAATGTCTTGAAATATTACCAGACCTAAACCAAGCTTAAAACATATACTTAAGTCCTGGTCTGTGTGGCTCAGTTGGTTGGAGCATTGTCATTGTCCAATACACTGAAAGGTCATATATTCGATACCTGGTAGGGGCACATAGCCACGTTGCAGATTTCACCCCTGGTTGGGTTGGGTATGGGAGGTAACTGATCAATGTTTCTCTCTCACATTGATATTTCTCTCTCCTCCCTTTCTCTTTCTCTAAAATCAATAAAAACACATCTTTGGGTGAAGGATTAAAAAATATATACACACTTAAATATAGTATATTTAATTATATCAGAGGAGTTACACACTTAAAATCATATAAAAAATGAAATGTGAAAAAAAAGTTTTCTCTAAAGTTTAATATCTTTATTTTTAATTTTAAATCCACTAAACTTTTATTGAATTTACATTTGCAAGCCTCTTCTTGTTTTAAATAGACGTTTATACCGTATGTATGTGTGCATATGCAAGGATTATATTTGCTTTATTCCAAAGAAGTGGGGTCTACCTAGTATAAACATAAAAATAACCACATATTTAAGGATTTTTGTATACTTATAAGCTAGAAACTAATTTCATTTTTACATTTTCTCTTTAGTTGGTAGGAATTATAATCAATATGATTTAATATCAAATACAGTTGGGATTATATACCTAAATTTATGTTTTTATATACTTTTGAAAAACTCATTTCTAAAAAAATGAAACTAAAAGGGTTTTGCTGAAAAATAGTAAGTGGCTATTCTTAAGTTTCCACTGTAGTTCAAGGACACAGACTGCAAGTTACCAAATTAAATATAATGCTTACCAACACCATGAATTATAGTCTGTTATTTTAGAGAAGAAACTGATACACAGAGTTTAAATAACATGCCCAGGATTAATAGCTATTAAATGACAAAGAAAAGATTACAATCTCAGTAGTGTGACTTTAAGTACTTGATTATAACCACCCACTTAGGATGCTCTAAAAATGATAGCACTTCTGAAATTTCTGAAGTAAAACAAGTAACTCAACCCAGAGAAACAAGAAATTCACAAATATTGGTCTAAAAAACACATAAAATAATTTATAGGAGATGTATCTATTGTTAAAGTCTTAATATGCATCTGCTGAATTGTTAAAAGTGTAAGTTTCTGCCCACCTACTCTGCCTCATTGCAAATGTTTTTACTCAATAGCCAGCTAAAAAATAAGCAACTATGCCAACTAAAAGGATCTCTTTGAGTTGAACTGAGTGGCAAAGATAAATCTAAGCTGACACCATGGGGAATAATTCATCTGATATTATTAGGAGTGAACTAATCTGGCAATTTAACATCGGATTTTCAAAAAGCCTTTAGTCAAATGTTTTAGGAATGAATATCTGCCCAACAATGATAGGATCCAAGTGACGGAGATTGGTAACATGTCACATAGTATAGTGTCCGGGTGATTAGTACAGCAAAAGGTATTGAATCATGTTAGATTACTTGGAGGCTTAGTATATAATTATTCTTGCTATTTGAGAGAATACTTGATTCTTGAGTGATAGAAAACACTGTGGCTTTTACTGGTTAATTCTGCAGTCCAACATGATCTGTCTTGTTGAACTAGGAGTAAGTAGTCTCTTGAATAATGATTGTGGAATCTGACCTTTATTGCTGGTGGGATTGTGAAAACAGCTTTCTGGAAGTCTGTACTAGTAAAATCTCCTTTACACTACAAATAAGAAGCTCTTATTGTCATTTTCAGAGCATGTTTTCTCTGTCCAAGAACATTAATGTTGATCATTCTTACTTCTGCCAGCATAGTTGGCTGCCGTCATATAATTACCATTAAAATTGAGATAGTCTGTATCTTAAAACCCAAAGATGCTCTTATGAGTATAAATATTAATGTGTTAAAATAAGTAATCACCTTTGAATTTTCGATCATCTCTTTTTTATGATTTTATGCAGATAAGATGATATATTACATAATTATATCTCATGCTATGATCTTCAAAAAAAAACACGCTAGGTGCATGCTTAGCTTGTGCTTTATGTGCTTTTTTATTGTTCATTATAGATTCCTCCTCTCGTGTGATTATTAAAATCCAAGGCTGAAATACAGCAGGCAAATAAATCTTGTTTCCTTGGAGTTTATAAGCTGTTTTTTCCCCCTCAAGTGTTTGCTCTTAATCTTATAGGTAGAAAAACAGAGAAGAACAATATATCAGTTTTTATCTATATATCATTGTAAAGATTTCCCAATCAGAGAAAATGTTCATTATTGAAACGTATTAGCTCTTTTTATTTTTTCAAAGCTAAACCAAGGCTGTTGTTGTTTTTTAGGTGCATTGTTGTTCTTGGGTTGCTCCGATAAGTAGGAGAACAGCATGTATTTTGTTTCTTTGTTTTTTTGTTATTTTTCTTTTACTGTTGTCTGTCCTCACTAGTCTGTTTTAATAGGGGCTGGTGTTGTCCCTAAATGCCAGAATACATTCCACTTACTTAATGGAGTTCTGTGTTGCCTATAGCCTGCACATCTAGGCTTCCAAAGGAAACCCATCTATTCTTGACTTTTTTCTTGTTCCCCTTCAACTGGGAGGCTCTAATACTTCATGTTCAAGCTCTTAATTAGCAACAACTCATTTAACTTGTTGACTATAACTTGTATAATTTCAGTGACTACCCCATCTTTCTACCAAATAGCGGAGATGAATAACTGTTTTCAAAAGGGACCTAGGACCTTAGCCTGAAAAATTTGTCATTCAGAGCATATATTTTTTTTTTTTTCATAGCTCCTGTCTTAAAGGAATGTTTGATTTGACCCTCTGTTCCTAATGTGTCTATGTTGATTTGACTGTAAATGGTAATTAGGCTGTCACTGATGTCGGTCAATATCTTGCTCATTAGGTTTGCTTTTTGATTTTCCTGGTGGCCTTCTCCACCACCATCAACTATTGTTCCAGACCAATCTCTCCCCAGAGGCAGAAGGTCCAGGGTCTTTACTAGACTAAGCAAATGGAAACTGATAGGCAGTATTCATGCAAAACATCCCTAGGTTATGTGCTTGGACCAAGACTTCTGAAGACATTTTGAGAGCTGGAGAGGGAAGTTCATGCTGGAGGAAAGCATAGATGTGCAGCTCCCAGACTGTGTCTTTGCTCCTGACTACATCCTGGCATCCTCCATCAGCACTTCTCTCTCCCCAAACACTCCCAGGTGTCACCTCCAAATCCCTTTACCTCATTCCCGCCCTTCTTCTCTTGCCCTGGTTCTCTGTAAGGTTCACATTTGCTGGAAACTAATTGTCTCACTAATTAGAAAGGTGTGGACAAGGAACCCAGAAGGCTGGTCAACCTTGAAATTCTAAAAGGTCAGAGCCATCCACTCCCTATCTAATTGAGACAATGGTAACTGAGGCAACTTCCCCACCAAATAATCAAGTAAATCCTTACTGATAAGATAATCTGCTTGTTACTGGAATTGCATACCTAAGGGCAATGGATGTATCCCAAATAGGAATAAAAGGGAAGGTAAGGCCAAAGCAAGGCTTAATCCTCCTACTAAAGGTAGGCTCCCACCTGGTCCCCAATATTCCCAAATTAATTCTTTTCTAGTCTCTTTTTATTCCTGTGCGGCCTTCTCCAGAACCCGAACCCTGAACCTGAACTCTGAACTATGCGGGACATGAAAGGGGTTCCCACACACATTTACCCTCACCAGTATATTGATCTATCACACAAAAAAAATGAAACAATAGCAATGATCAAACAAAAGGATAAAAACACACAATCTATGCCTTGCAAACCTCTTTACTACAGATCCTGACAGCAGTTGATAAAAAATGTAAGCACTCTCAATATGATGTAAAGAGGATCACAAGGGAAATCATTAGAAAAAAGAAAGTGTATCATTAGGGGTTTGGGAAAGAGGATCATGCATCTATCTGACCAGAGAATTCAGGCTTCAGAAGCCTTAAAAGATCACCTAATCCTAACCCTGTCATCCTCTAAGTTTACAGTTTTGCCTCAATCCAGTGCAAACTTCAGTGAGGGTGGCATGCTAGCAACCTCACTTGCAAAGCACATTTTTTATTAAGATCAGTGTCAGGTTTGTGGTAAGCCATCACTTTGCTACTATCCAGGGGCTGGCGCGATAGAGCCTCTGCAAATTATGTATTTGGTAGTTTAACAAGGTTGTCATGCCCATCAATTGTCAGAGACAGAGAATGGGTAACGATGAGGAAGAAAGTTCAAGGTGGTGTCTTTGCTGAGCTCTGGAGTGCTAATAATTGGAAGTAGACATAAATACAGCCTCCCCTATATAAACATGAATGCTATCACTGCATTATTACTTTCTTACTGTCAACAGCATCTGTGTCCTGAGCAGGGTCCCTCTTGCTGGTTTTGATATGCCAATTATTTTCTGTTTGTAAGTCAACAACCAGCTAGGAAATCAACCCTCTGGTGATCCCCTTTTAATTAAAGCAACTGCTAAACTCAACATTCCCTTTTCTGTTATCCAAATTGCTTACTGTATAGGGATAGCATGGAACAGATTAATTTTCTTCAAGGAGATAAAGGATGCAAAGAGAGGGGAAGTAATCCCTCCTAACCTCATATGGTATTTGCTTCTGTTCAGATGGTCTGATTAAAAGAGATATATAAGTGAAAAGAAAAAAAAAAGTCACACAGGAGGCAGTCAGGGCCAACATGTGGTGGCATGCTGGGTGTAGACAATATTGCTTTCAGTGGGGTTATGTGTCAACATCATAACTTTGTACACCATTTATTATACTACTCAAACATTACATGGGGGCAGTGTTTGCCCAGGATGTTAAAAGACTAGAACAATAGATCATAAAAGGAAAAAAAAAATAAAGAGAACCATATTCAGTCAAATAGTTAATGTCTTAAACTTTGAGATAATGGTTCAGTACAACATATGAACATATAGGAGGTGAAGAAAACAATCTGTTAAGGAAATAGGACTTCACACCCAAGAATAACACTATAGAAATAATAACATATTTCAGTTTAATACTCTTTGAAAATATAAATGTCTTTATTACATTAAGATTCAAGGAAATACTAGTAGAAAAGTGAGCTTTGATTGGTATTTCTGTTTTTAGAATATATATTTGGCTCTCTAAAATGTATTTATTTTGAAACATCTATTATGAATTTGGAAACAATAATAAAGTAGTGGTACAGTGCTGCTCTGTGGCATTTTATCAGGTCACAATAAAAGAGCTAAATGAGATCAGCATATGAGGCATTCAGAAAGATTTATGTGGTCAATTTTAAGAGATGATCCTTTATTGTTTGATAGAATCTCCTATTAAAATTTTTGGTAGCAAAGTCTCCATTATACAAACAGTACATTTTATATTTTTAAAATACAAAATATGCTATGTCTGTTTTCAAAATTCTCTTTCATATTTTTAATAATTGTGATGGGCTTATGTCATGAATTATATTCTCATTTTTTTAAAACTTTGTGATGTAAAAAAAAAACTGGGATCCACTTCTGTAAAGCCAGCACAAATCCACCTTTGTGTTGTGACTCTCATTTTGTTGAAATGATGACAACAGAGATCACAGGATAAGGGACATACAGAGATGGCTGTACCACTCCATGACTGACATGCCCATCTCAATAATCTCAGGCTTTGCAATGCATCATGGAGAAGGCGAACATCCAGTCACATGCAAACACCAGGCTAAATAATTTTGGATAACTTTGTTACTTTTACTACAATGAGGTTTGAAAGAGCAGTATCTTAAGAGTTATCTCAATAGAAACACCAAATCAATAGGTATAATTTTATTAGAATACAATAATATATAATAGGAAATTATTATGCTGCACAAGAACATAGTGATACCCCAAATATACACACATATCTACACAGCTGTGCAGCTACTACATGTAGACTGTGCTAATCATAATTTATTTTCCACACAAAAACTTATGAAAGACACATTATTAAAGACATATTCATGTTTTTTAGATGACAGTACTGAGGTTCAAAGTAAGTAATTTTCCAAAAGTAGTTAATACCTTTATGTGTGGAAGAGCCCATACTCAGATAAAGGATTTTCAGGCAGCTTTCCTTACTCTCTTTCTATTGTGGCATGCTATTTAGTGGTTCTCAACTTTTCTAATGCTGTGACCCTTTAGTACAGCTCCTCATGTGGTGACCCCCAACAATAAAATTATTTCCGTTGCTACTTCATAATTGTAATTTTGCTATTGTTATGAATTTTAATGTAAATATCTGTTTTCCAATGGTCTTAGTCAACCCTGCTAGTGGTTGTGACCCACAGGTTGAGAATACTGCTGCAGAGCTTAAGACCATCAGAGAACACAGATGTTTACATTATAATTCATTAACAATAGCAAAATTACAGTTATGAAGTAGCAACAAAAATAATTTTATGGTTGGGGGGCACCACAGCATGAGGAACTGTATTAAAGGGTCATAGCATTAGAAAGATTGAGAGCCACTGCTATAGGTCATGGTATGCTGATTTATATATTATCTGTTAAACTTGGTTTGTTGATTATGTAGATATTCTTCTTAAAGTATTTGAAATTTCTTAACTCTTACATAACATTGCAGGCATTCAATAAAGACAGAATTACATTTTAGGTCTGTGAAATAGCTTAAGAATCAGTTACTCTTAGTTTTACTCTTACCATCACAGTAATAATTTTCCACCTCTTCCTACCCCACCAATATAGCTGTCAGAGCTTAAGCTTGAAGGACTGAAGCATTCTAAGGTCCAAACAAGTGAAAAGAAAGTTATATATTCATGTGAACTCCTATATTCTGTGGACCGTTTTGCCTGCAAGAAGCAAGACAGTGTACCATGATATTAATGCTCACAAAAGAGGAAAAAAGACCCACACTCCTGCAACTTACCCATATGGGGAGTGTAGATGGTCTATGTATTATAGTCTACCAGGGAGTCAGTCAGCTCAAGCAACAAAATGCTTTCTTTAAACTACACTTTATTTTCTCCTCTTCTTGTACCAGTTACACCCAAATAATTATGGATTTGCATCCCTCCCTCCTCTTGATCCCAGGAAGAGATGGTGGATGTAAATCAATATAACTGGGCATCTAGGCTTTCAAATATTTTATTAGTAACTGGGGGTCCAATGAAGGAAATCAGTGCTCTCAGGGGAGGGGGAGTCCATCAGCCTGGCCCTTGTTCTCTCACAGTCCAGGAGCCCTTGGGGGGCTCTCTCCTGTGAGCCTGGCTTCTGGGTGAACAGTGCTCCCATATTGGAGTGCAAGGTCATTCTTCCATTTGGACAATTTGTATATTAGCCTTTTATTCTATAGGATAACCATTCAGCTCTTCAGAATAATTCTTTCTAACACTTTACATACCTTTGCCTTTATTTGTTTAAATTTAGTTTATTTAAGAGCATAATTTATACAGATGTGTGTTAATTGCTCTTGATCTATTTGCTTTTGAAGACTTCAAATGATTGTTAGGTTTATAAATTACCAAAAAAATTTATAAATTACACTTTCCATTTTAGCCAGTTATTTTTACTTTGATTAGTGTTTACGGTTAATGTAACAGAAAATTTTAATAATGAATAATAATTGACCACATTATTGTGGGTGAAGTTTTAATACATTATAAGCCACTTTTATAATAATAAGTCCTACAGTTAATGATAGCTTTCAACCAGACTATCAACTTAGATTAAAAATATTTAGCTAATAGCAAGAAAATTAATGTAGTGCATTTATCAAATATTATGAAGAAAATGTGAAATAAAAATATGTAAATAAACATAGAAACTAAAGCCTTATAACAAAAGAACTAGTTTACCTCTTTATATAATTTATACAAATATGTGGTAAAATAGCTTTCTAATTATTATTGAATTCATTACTTTTTGAATTAATTATAAAATTATCTTTTAATAAAAGCTCACCAAATGATTCTAATCAGACTATTTGTATCATAAACTTTTTAACCTATACTATAAATTTGTAAAAATAAATTGGTATTCTATAATTTCTGGTCTTGATGTACAAATGATGCGAAAAAGAGCCTTAATGTTTATTTTCTGATTGCCACAGCAATATATTTAAATGTGAATTAGATACTTTAGACTTTAGAGTGTCAGCTGTGAAACATTCCAAGCCTGTAATATCATAAAGTTATTTATCTTTTTGTAGATTGCAGAAGATAACAGATTTCTATCATTTTAAGTGAAAAAATAGTTGTGATGAAAAATTACCTTGGTAGGACTGCATGAAATAAAATATCTTTGTAAGATTGAGAAGCTATGAGGAGGCATATAACTATCAAATGTAAGTGAATCTTAGCAGTATTCATTGTTTCCATGATAAGATATTAATCTTGGGAAATTTTGAAAGGAAATATAATTTCAAAAATATTGTTTTAACAGAAATAAAAGATTATTTTACACCTCAAATCAAGAGATGTATTCAGACATTCTTGTGACAGTTTGCATATCTTATATCAATTTTATTTTTTTAGTAAACACACTATTTTACTCTCAAAGGTATGTTTATTCTCAAAGGTATCGAGAAGATTCTTAATTTCTAGGATTATTGGTAAAAAAAAAAAAGTGTTTTTACACCTTAATTTTGTTTTTAATCAAAACATCTTTATGTCACTGAAGTACGATGGAATTGGCAGATCAGGCCCTCCAATTTTAGTTATTTTTCATTCCTTTTTTTTTTTTCTTTTCTAGGAATGGTACTCTGTTAATGGTATAAGGTTGGAGAATCTAGGACACCAAACCAGTTTGACCTGGCTTAAATTTGTTGAGAGCCTATTTTGTAAAAGTTTCTTCCCACAGTTGAAATTTGCAGATGCCATCCTGTGATGTTTAAAACATTCCTGTGTAAATTGTTACTTAATCATAGAAGAATGATCCATTTGATTATAATTTTCAGGCAGTTTGATTTGTAGATGGAGTATACCGTATTTTTCGGACCATAAGACGCACCGGACCATAAGACGCACCAGTTTTTAGAGAAGGGAAATGAAGAAAAAAAGATTCTGAAACAAATAGTGTCCTAAAATATTTTATGTGCATTAAAACCCAACATCACAGTCATAAACACATGTAATCAACCCTGTAAAGTAAACAGCAGCATTTAGAACCATTTTAGAGTCGGGCAAGCACACAGAGACCACACAGAGCCGGGCAAGTAAAAAAACTTTTTTTTTAAAGTATATGTGTAGGCTATATTTGGACCATAAGATGCAGGGACTTTTTCCCTCCACTTCTGGGGGAACAAAAGTGCGTCTTATGGTCCAAAAAATACGGTATTTCTGTCATGTGGAACTTGGTCTCTATTTTGCTTTTTTGACTGTTCAGTAGATAGTTTTTATTTATTGACTATGTATTCATCATTTAGCTTTTATTGTATAGGTGTGAATTTATCTGTATGTTGCAGGATTCCTAGATCAGTGGTGCCCACTTTTATGTATAGCAAAGTGTTAATATGTGGGGCGGAGAAGAGAGGAGTAAAGTGAGAAAGGGAGAGAATGAGTCATGTTTGTGTTTTCTTTTGATTTTTTTTTTTAATCAGACAATTTTCCCCTTTGGTTTCTTTCCTTTTTTAACATTTACTGGTCAAAGGACATATCTTCCTTCTACAACTTTGACTCTCCAATAAACTTTAAAGCCTACCTCTTTATAATATATTTACACACACACACACACACACACACACACACACACACACACACGAGGCCCTGAGCATGAAATAATTCCCTCAGCCCAGTCTGCACCCTCTTGCAGTATAGGAGCCCTCAGGGGATGTCTAAATGACATAGGCCTGCTCCCCATGGAGTGGGACTAAGCTGTAGGTCAGATATCCTTAGTTTTTCTGCAGAGGCGGGAGAAGCTCCTGCCAACAGCACTGCTTTTGCCAGCTGTGAGCCTGGCTCAGGGCTTCTGGCTGAGCTGGCTCCCCCTGTGGTAGTGCACTGACCACCAGGGTACAGCTCCTGCATTGAGTGTCTGCCCCCTGGTGCTCTGTGCATGTCATAGGGACCAGTAGTTCCACCATTTAATCGATTTGCATATTAGGGTTTTATTATATAACAGTGAACAAAACTTGTGCATGGTGGAGGTGGTGTCCCTCAGCCCAACCTGCACGCTCTCCAATCTAGGACCTCTGAGGGGATGTCCTACTGTCAGTATAGGCCTGATCCTGACAGTTGGACATCTGTCTCCCAATCCACGACCATGGCTCCTAACCACTCACCTGCCTACCTGCCTGATCACCCCTAACCACTCTACCTGTCAGTCTGCTTGCCCCCAACAGCCTGATCACCCCCAACTTCCCTTCCCTCCTGGTCTGATTGCCCCTAACTGCCTCTACCTAAGCCCCATCACCATGGCTTTGTCTGGAATGACATCCGAAAGGTCTCCCAAAAGGTCTCCTGGTCTAATTAGCATGTTACCATTTTATTAGTATAGATTATTAATATAGGTATTCGTGTGTGTGTGTGTGTGTGTGTGTGTGTGTGTATTTCAGAAAGAAAGGGAGAGGAGGGGAGAGAGAAACATCAATGATGAGAGAGACTCATCCATTGGCTGCCTCCTGCAAGCCCTACACTAGAGATCAAGCCTACAACTGGGTATGTACCCTGAATGGGAAACAAACCATGATCTCCTGGTTCACAGGTAGACACTCAACCACTGAGCCATGCCAGCCAGACAGTTATGCATGTTTTAATTCTCTCTTTCCTTACATGAACCTGTTATTCTGGGGCAGTGATTCTCAACCTTTCTAATGCTGCGACCCTTTAATATAATTCCTCATGTTGTGGTGACCCCCAACCATAAAATTATTTTCGTTGCTACTTCATAACTGTAATTTTTCTACTGTTAATGAATCGTAATGTAAATATCTGTCTTTTCTGATGGTCTTAGGCTCTACAGCAGCGGTTCTCAACCCGTGGTGGAGACCTACAGGTGGAGAACTGCTAGCAGGGTTGCCCAAGACCATTGGAAAACACAGATATTTACATTATGATTCATTAACAGTAGCAAAATGTAAATAATGTAAATATCTGTGTTTTCCAATGGTCTTAGGCTTGACAGCATTTCTCAACCTGTGGTCCAAACCCACAGGTTGAAAACCTCTAGCAGGGTTGCCTAAGACCATCAAAAACACATAAATTTACATTATGATTCCTAACAGTGGCAAATTTACAATTATGAAGTAGCAACAAAAATAATTTTGTGGTTGGGGGTAAGCACAACATGAGGAATTGTATTAAAGGGCCACAGCATTAAAAGGTTGAGAACCACTGTTTTGGGGTTGGGAGAGAAGTAGTGTGAGGGTGGTATCTTTACTCAGGGTGACTTTCTCTTTCTGGCATTGGTTTTAGTGCAATTTTAGCTCTGCTTGGACCACCTCTTCTCTCTTAGCCCACAGTTTTCTCACTGCACTTGATCATCACAAAATCTTCCGGAAGAAGTGTGAAAGGTCATTTACTATAACTTACGGTAGTGTTTTATTGTTTATATATGCAGTTGTTTTAAAGTTGGGGACTTACCTAGTTATGATAAGAGCATTTTTATTTTTGGAGTTGATTGTTTTCTTATTGTACTGTACTATTATTTTGGAGGATATGTAAGAGGATGTGAACCTGAATAGCCATCATGGTTGCCGAATAATACCTTTAACATTTCCTCATTAACTGTGGTATTTACTATGATTTTCAGAAGATATCATTAAGGTATCTAATTAGAAACATAAAAGATTGTTCTTTATATTCTAACCTTGCTAGGGAATTTTAAGGATGGAATATTGAACTACAAGTGAAATGCTTTTTATGGCATATTGTGAAATAATAGCCTGCTTTTTATTATTTAATCTGTTCATGTGATAAATGATATTTGTAGTTCTTTAATGTAGAAGAACCCTTGCAATAAGGTGATAAATTAAACTTGGCCATTATGTCTTATCACTTTTATTTATTGTAGGGTTTGATTGAGTAATATTTTGTTTGGAATGCTTGCATCAATGATCATAAGTAAAATTGGATATAATTTTCTCCTCACATACTGTTCTATTTTATATATTAAGATTATATTACTTTATCAGAATGAGTTGTGAAGTTATCTCTCTCTTTTCAATATCTGGAAGAATCTGTTTATGTTGATAGAACTCACTAATTCAATTTTTTTTTTTTACTTGCCTACCTTGTTTTATTTAAAGTAAAATACAAAACTTTTTCCATTTATCCTTAGGCAAATTTTATGTTATATCACTTTAAGACTTTTACTACTCAGTCTACATTTTCAAATTACCAGAATAAATTGTGTAGCTTTATTTTTTTAAATTTATATTTTAAACTATGTTGGATCTCTATTTGTGTCCTTCAAAAAGTCACTATTATTGGGTATTTGTTCATTCTCTTTTTAATACTAATAACCAATTTTTGTAATTTTCTACTATTTTTTATTATATTTGTGAAGAACTAACATTGATTTCTTTTGTATTATCATTATTTTCTACTTGATTATGTTTTAAGAGGCTATCCTAGTATTCTTTCTGCACTCTAAATTGAGCATTAACTAATTATTTTCCAGTAATTTCCCCTCATTATAAGCATTTAAGGCTCTACTTTACTATGAGAATTCTTTTACTGCATTCAATAGATTTTGATACCAAGTTATTTCTTATTCAATCCAAAATATGTTTAAATGGGTTCTTAAGAAGTCCTGAAATATCTTGAAGTAATTATTTTCAAAATATAGAGAGATTTTCTATTTGTTTATCTTCCAAAATTGACTTTAAGTGTGGCGCAGTGTGGTTGTCAAAATTCTCAAATTTTATACTTGTTTTATGAAGCAGAGAATGGTCAATTTTTACAAACGCTGAATATAATTTTGATATGAGAAGTTTTGTTTTTCCTAGTCTTGTATACAGGATTCTACAATACATAGTCCGTATGTCCCCAAATGAAGTTTGTTATTGTATTTTTCAAACCTTCTATAGCTTACTTATTAAAAAAAAATATATTTTACTGACTTTTTTAGAGAGAGTGAATGGGAGAGAGAGAGAGAGGGAGGGAGGGAGGGAGGGAGGGAGGAAGGGAGGGAGAGAGAGAGAGAGAGAGAGAGAGAGAGAGAGAGAGAGAAAGAAAGAAAGAAATGAGAGTGCAACGTTGATTGGCTGCCTCCTGCATGCAGATCTTTTGGTAACACAGGATGACACCCAACCAACTGAGCAACATTGGCCAGGGCTATGGCTTAAGTCTCTTTATTGCCTTTTGAACAACTGAGAGTTGAAATAAGTGAGTTCATATTCCTCACTAATATGGTAAATTTGCCAGTCCTCATTCTAGCCATCAGTGCCATAAAGCATATTGTTTCATTATATAGGTATCAAAGCCTTTTCATTGTATGCATACATATTTAGAATGTACCCTCTTAGTAAGTTGAATCTTTTAATATAATGATACTTTCTGTATTGAAAAGTCACTTAATCTTTTAAGTTTATTCTGTCTAATATTAATGTAGCACTTTGAGGTCTATATTTGTCTGGATCATGTGTGGATATCCCTTAGTATCAATCTTTCTCTGTGCTTATAATGTATGTAATTTTCTCAAATAGCATGTCTATTTTATCTAGGGGTTCATATGTTTTAATCTTTCCCTGTGGCCTACTGGTAGAAATCTATTCTCCAGAAATGATTTGTTTGTTTCTTCTAGGAGCCAAAGGACACTATAGACACAGATCCCTTTAGTCTGTTGAAGAGTCTTGAGCTTACCTGCAAGTCTTAGATTTTCATTCTCATACAAACTTAATTTGACTTCCATATACTCCTAGTAACACTGGTACCAAAATTCATCCTCAAAATAACCCTCCTTTTTTGTTTGTGTGCTATCACAGTTGCAACTATGGTTTCTCATCATGAATATAGAGGTTTATTTTTATAACATTGAAAATGTGGTAACATTATGTAAACCCAGCAATGCAATAAGTATAGGTTATATGCAGGGTTTTTTTTTTTTAATATAGTTTATTGATTTTTTAAAGAGAGGAAGAGAGAGGGATAGAGAGTTAGAAACATCAATGAGAGAGAAGCTTGCCTCTTGCACACTCCCTACTGGGGATGTGCCTGCAACCAAGGTACGTGCCCTTGACTGGAATCAAACCTGGGACCTTTCAGTCCCCAGGCCACACCCTGTCCATTGAGCCAAACCAGTTTCAGCTATATGCAGTTTTTAATTGTTTCCAGTGGAAGAAACCCTCAGTGATTCCAGCATGCCATTCTCCTCAAAGCAGAATTTCTATCTGATAGTAAGTTTAATTATGCCAACTTTCATTAACTATTCTTGAATATAAAGACCTAAGCCACCAGCTGACTGCTGACTGGTAGCTATGACATGCGTTGACCACAAGGGGGCAGATGCTCAATGCAGAAGCTGCCAAGCTACAGTGACTTGGCAGCTGTGGTTCTAGAGTGATGCACGCACATGGAACCAGAGAGGAGAGTGCCTGGCTCCAGGGTGAACCACCCAAGAACTACCCTCTCGAAATCCAGGACCCCATGGGGGATGTTGGAGAGCCTGTTTCAACCCAATCCCTGCAGGCCAGGCTGCAGGACCCCACTGGTGCATGAATACATGTCCTGGTCCTCTAGCCCATTGGCTTCCCACTTTGAGCCTGGCTCCCCACCGGGCCTCTAGCCCATTGCAGAAGTCATGGGTCTGGTCCTTACAGAAACTTTTCTACTCCATCAGCTAAATGATGAGATGTGCAGGACGTACTGGTTGTGGGACCCATCCGCTTAATATTAATTTCCAATGGAGACAGTGACATCCCTTTCACAATCTGGGATCTTTGGCTTCTAATCACCCACCTGCCTGCCTGACCTAACCACTCTGCCTGCTTACCTAATCCCCCTAACTTCCCTCCCCTGCCAGCCTGATCCCCCTAACTGCCCTCTCCTGATGGCCTGGTCACCCCTAACTACCCTCCCTGCTAGCCTGATCCCCCTATTAACTTTTTAAAAATATTATCCCCTTTACACACAATTGTATTTGACTTCCTTATTGGCTTCTCCCTGTCACACAATTTTTCTTTCTCCTTTATGTAACACTTTTTCCTTTTGACTCATCATTTATAAACTTTTTTCCCCTCCTTATTTTTTACTTCTGTTCCATCATTCTTCTTCCTGTCTTTCTCCTACCCACCTTCCTTCCCCGCATTCCTTCTTTCCTTTATCTTTACTCCCACCCTCTCTCCCTTTTTCCTTCTTTCCCACCTTAATTTTTTTCTTCACTTCCTCCCTCAAACCTGCTTTGCTTCCTCCCCCATTTCTTCCTTCTTCCCATTCTCCTTTTAAGTTCTACTGGCTCCCCTTTAAAACTTTTCTTCCCTCTCTCTTTCTCTCTCATTTTACCTTTCCCATACATTCTCCTCTACTTACTATCATACAACTGTTTTAATATCTATCTACCTGCCTAATTACTCACTATCATTTTTTTTTTCTTTTCTGACTCCTACTTTTAAAATCCCCAGGACATAGCTATACTTGATTTTCATTATAGCTCCGACAGGTCACTCATACATCCTCTTTCCTTCTTTAATTCTGTTCTCTACTGACTCCTTGATAAAGTTTTTCCCTCCCTTCTTCCCCACCTTCCCCCCTCCTCCCTCATTCTTTTACTCTTTTTACAGGCTAATTAAAAATTCTATGCTTTTCGTCCTTAGTATTGGCTGCTTTCTCTATGGGACCAGTAGCTGCCTCTGTTTGGACACTCAGGCTCCTCTTGCACCAGTTTTGAGGGGCTGAGCAATGATACAGCTGTATCTTGCCTACTGTGGACCGTGTCTCCCCCCTCCTAGTAGGGGGAGGGTACAGCCAGCTGGAACCAGCATCCATTGCAGGGACCACTGCGTTAAGTGCATGTGTGTGTGCATTCATGTGTGCACAGGGCTTTTCTCTGGTTGAGTGCTGAAGGAGGGGGGAGGGGAGTGCGGGACCACCCTGTGTGCCTGTGGCGGTGGGATCCCCCTATTGTTTAACTGGTGGCCCTTCCAGGTCCGGTGCCTCACCTCAACGTCCACTCTCTGTCATTGTGCCTGGGCCCTTCCTTCATGTTGGGTCCACACCCTCTTGGTTTGCATGCACGGCCCTTTCCAGGGGTCACCACAGATGTGCACACCCCTGATTGACATCTGCTGACCATGCTCCTAGAACTGGCCTTCTGCTGTGTGGGTGTCACCCCTCAGCCTCCACCACTTCAGGGGGGAATTGGTGGTGTTTCCAGGCAAGGTGCTCTTGGACAGGGCGTGGTGTCACAGGGGTGTTTGTGGAGCACATGCATCCAGGAGAGAAAGGGGACCCTGGAAAAGGAGGGCAAGGAGTGAGCCTCACACAAGTCCCCCTGCTGCATGCGCAGTCTCCTGCTGGTCTGTCAATGTGCAAATTGGTTGTTACTAAGACACCATTAGGATAAATTTGCATACTACCTCTTTATTATACAGATATGCATTACCTATGAACATGCAAGTTAACTTCTCTGTAATTCTGTTCCTCATCTATAAAATTAGAATAGCAATAGTGTATTTTTATGCAATTGTTTTGAGTGATAAATGAATTAATATTTAATAAAGTATTTTAAATATATATATATATATATATATATATATATATATATATATATATATATATATATATATATAAATTGATTTCAGGGGGAAAGGAGAGGGAGAGAGAGATAGAAACATCAATGATGAGAGAGAATTATTGACCAGCTGCCTCTTGCATGGTCCCACCCAGGATCGAGCCTGTAACCTGGGCATGTGCCCTAGATTGGAATCTAATTTGGAACCCTTCAGTTGACCCTTCTGCAGGCCAACACTCTATCCACTGAGCCAAACCAGCGAGGGCAATAAGTATTTAAATAGCAGCAGGAATTACAAAAATAAATATCTAAATGTAGAGAAAATCATTATAAGAATTCACCTATACTAGTGTAATTAATTTTGAATTTAAAAAATATTTTCCTCTTTGTAAATTATCAATATTTCCCAACTTATTAAGATAAAGTCTTTAATCTAGAATTTACTAATAACTATGCTCATTTGGATTTATTATAGCTAGTCTCAAAATTATATCATGTATAATATAGAATCCTGTAGAATATATCTGTTTTCTATTATTTACATATTGAAATAAATAATATTCTTCTTACTTTATCTTCTATTCCTGTTAATAACAGCATCTCCTTCCCAATAGTGATCAGTTCATGTGATTCATTCTTCGCAGCAGTTACACAGGCTGTAAAGGTTGTCTCACCTTCTCAAATGTATCCCTGACAAGTCCTGATGGTTTAATGTACTGTGACAGTTTTTATTCTTCCCATCAAATCTCATAAAAACTCCCTAATCATAGTCTCCTTTGGTTTGGATGGTTGGTGCAGGCATATTTGTAGCAACTGTGAGTCTCTTCTCAGCTACTCTGGTCTTGCTGCTTTTAGTTCTTCTACATTAAACACACCTTTTATGATGCCTTACATTCTTTTTAGTTCAACACAAATTATTCCCAATTCTCTCAAATATTACTCTAATTTGCTGCCAGATGATTATAGCTGTTAGTTCTCTCTATCTAATGAAAGTTGAAAATAAGTTAAAACAAATAAGAGGGCCAATGGAATACTTATTAAGGTCAATGATGAATGGATTAAAAAATACTGCAGTTGATAATGTCATTGGATTATAAGTTTTATCTTAATGGACACATGGCCATTATAATATGTATATCCAATGTTTGATTGTTGATGATGACTTTAATATTCATATACATGACCTTCAAAATTCTTACCATAAATTTTTACCAATATTTGCTTCCTATTTGAGAGGACAAATTTTCATTATAAAAATGATATGGAAGAACACTGATGCTAATTTAAATTAGTCAAGTTTCTATGAAAATTTAGATTTTAACTCGTACAAACATACAATTAAAAATTTTAGATCCAGAGAAATTGAAACATGGAACAGACTGAGGAATCTCAGAGGGAATGGGGATGCTTGGGAAAAGATTAACCAAAGAATGTATATGCATACATACATAAACGTGGGCAGAGACAGTAGTGCAGTAGGCACAGGGTGGAGGGCATGGAGTGAAGGAGGTCAAAGCAGGGGAAAAGAGGGGCATCTGTAATACTTTCAGCAATAAAGATAAAAGCCCTAGCTGGCTTGGCTCAGTGGATAGACTCGAGTGTCAGCCTGCAGACTGAAAGGTCCGAGGTTCAATTCTGGGTAAGGGTACACACCTGGGTTGCGGGCTCCAATCCCAGTAGGGGTGTGCAGGAGGCAGTGAATCAATGATTCTCTCTCCTCATCGATGTTTCTCTCTCTCTCGCCCTCTCCCTTCCTCCATGAAATCAATAAAAAAATATTTTTAAAAAGATAAATAAAAAATCTTTATAGATTTTTAAATGTTCAGCTAAGGCACAGTTAATTTTCAGATAGTTCAATAAATTTGATATTTAACAAATTTAAAAACTCTCAGTTTTCAGTACTTAAACACACATTAGAATTACCTGTATTTGGAAAATTAGTTTAAAATGGCACCTTAAAAATAGTGTTCATTCCTTTTAAAGCATTCATAGATGGTTTTAAGAACTCTGATGCATCACTTTGATCTTTTGGCTCTCCCTTTTATACTGTCAGTTCCTTACTTAATGTTAGAAAGTAGATACTGGTGTTTGGTCCCCAACTAGTTGCATACCAGTCAGGTACACTGGGTACTATCAACTGTACTAAAAGGACCCCTATTTATTGTGTTCCTTGTTCATTTCAGAAGCTGTGGAAGTTAAAATCACCACTTATTGCCATTATTGAAATCAGGAAAAAGAATAAATCTGATACTAACTTGTTACTTCACTATTATTTTGTGTTAAAGCTGTTAATTAGGACTTAATTTAAAAGAAATATGTGGATCAAGATCTCATTTAAACTTACTTTTTTAAACAAATTGTATCCACCCACTTACTGCTGGGCACTTAGGCTATTTCCAAATCATAGCTATTATAAATAGCACTGCTAGCAAATTTGCAAACTTACTTTTAGTATTGGTCCCCAAAAAGGTATTACTACCCATCCACCTTTAGAAATTTGTATAAGGTGGGAGATCAGAATGAAGTGAAGGCAGTTTATAGGAAACATTATTGACTCGTGTCTGGATTTATAAAATCCTATATATCTAAGAGGAAATGAAAATCAGTTAGCTCAACTAATTTAAGAGCTTAAAAATAACAAGTAAATAGGTACAAATACCTTCAGAGTATCATTAACAAATGGCAGAGGCAAGTTTATGGTTTAAATGATTAGTACAACTGAATTCCTCTTTATGCTGAATGAACAAATCTATTAAGAGCAAAGAAGATAAGAGTTAGTTTATAATTTCAGAGGGGAAAAAGAAGCCAATCAAAACTTAATTGGATCCATTTGGAAGAAAAAAGATAAACAATGTACTAAAAAGGCAATAGTAATTAAGAAGGCATTTAAGGATCAATACAATAAACTGTAATATTGTATGTGCCAGAGTAACCAAATCAGACTTAATTTAGTCTTTGAATATAGTAATTAGCAAAAATTTTCACAAATAAGCAAAATCCTTTGGAACTTTTATTATTATTATTATTATTATTTTTAATTTCTAGAGAGGAAATGTGAAGTCTTGCTGAAGACCAATCAGGAAATAAACTGTCAGGTCCAGATGGTTATTAAATAGTGCCTCATAAGGAATAAAAGAAAGAATGGAATTTATTTTCTTGTATCAGTCTTCTTCTAATCACTTCTTGTTTTAAGAGCTTCTTCTGCTTGCCATGAGTGAGACCTGAGGTCTTATTATTCAGATGCTATATGGGAATCATTTTGTTTTAGCTTTTACAAAGCAAGCTATTATTTGAGTTTGAGGATTTATGATTCTTGCTCTGATTTTGAACTGCAATATGACCAATAGTCTGACCTTTTCACAAGAATTGTGTTCACTGCAGATTGTTCTAATAATCAATAGACCATAAATCCTTATATAGAAACTAGAGGCCTAGTGCATAAAATTCGTGTAATCAGGGGGCAGCCTAAGCCCGGCCTGGGCCCTTTTGCAGTCCAGAAGCCCTCAAAGGATGTCTGACTGATGGCTTAGGCCTGCTCCCTGTGGGCCTAAGCCATCAGTTGGACATCCTTAGCTCTGTCTTGGAGGCATGAGAGGCTCCCGCCACTGCAGCTATGCTTGCCAGCCATGAGCCTGGCTCAGGGCTTCTGGCTGAGCAGTGCTCCCCCTGTGGGAGTGCACTGACCACCAGGGGGGCAGCTCCTGCATTGAGCATCTGCCCCCTGGTGATCAGTGTGCGTCTTAGCAATGGGACATTCTGATGTTCGGTTGATTTGCATATTAGCCTTTTATTATATAGGATAATTGCAAGGGTTTTATTTCTAAGGAGATGTTTTACAAAGCAGGTCCCCCCAACTTCTTGCAACAAAGTCACGTAGGACATGGGATGCTTGACCAATGCAGATTACTACTTCCCTTCCAATGCCATGGACTTCTGAATAACTATTAATATTTCTGGCTGACATACTGGAAATCTACATTTTGATGTTGAATTTACTGCATTTACATTAGTTAATAAAATTATTTAGGTTTAAAGTGTACAACTCTCTAATACATTTTCTGTATGTTGTAATGTGTGTTCACAGCCCTATATATGTCAATTTCTGGAAAGCTACATTTTGATGAGCAACACAAATGATTTACAGACATACTAAGATTTGACAGCCAGCTTTCTAGTCACTTGTCAGGATTTTTCAGCTATTCCAATTGGCTGATTTTTCACTTATTGCTTCTAGGTGATTGGCCTTCACTCTCAGCACTTGTATCATAATGAAAATTTATATATTTTTTTATATTAAGTGAAAATAGTATATTTTGTCTGTTCATTAAAAATGGTCCACACTGATGTGATCTTATTTAGTAACTATTTTGAAAGTATATATTGCTCAAACAACAGATTGAAGAGAAATATTAATGAACTAGAGGCCCGGTGCACAAAATTTGTGCACGGGGAAGGGGTATCCCTCAGCCCAGCCTGCACCCTCTCCAATTTGGGACCCCTCGAGGGATATCAGGCTTAAATGGGCATTGAGATCCCTCTCACAATCCAGGACTACTGGCTCCTAAATGCTCGCCTTCCTGCCTTCCTGATTGCCCCTAACTGCTTCTACCTGCCACCCTGATCACCCCCTAACCACTCCCTTGCCAGTTTGACTGATGCCTAACTGCTCCCCAACCAGCCTGATTGCCCCTAACTCCCTCCCATACCAGCCTGGTCACCCCTAACTGCTCTCCCTGTTGATTTGGTCCCCCCTTTCAACTTCCCTCCTCCACAGGCCAGGGTCCCCCTAAATTACTCTCCCCCACAGGCCCAGTCACCCCCAACTTCCCTCCTCTGCCAGCCTGTTCACCCATAACTGCCCTCCCCTGCATGCTTGATTGCCCCCAACTGCCCTCCCTTGCAGGCCTGGGTCCCCCTAAACTGCCCTTCCCTGCAAGTCTGGTCGCCCCCAACTTCCTTCCCCTGAAGGCCTGGTCACTCCCAACTGCCCTCCCTTGCAGGCTTGGTCCCTCAGAACTGCTCTCCCCTACTGGCCATCTTCTGGTGGCCATCTTGTGTCCACATGGAGGCAGCCAGCTTGTGTGTTGCAGTGATAGTCAATTTGCATATTACTTTTATTAGATAGGATACTCTATATTTATGTCTCATCAGTAAGTCTATTGACCATTTATGGTTAAGTAACCCATTTTAAGGGGTCTTATCTACTCCTAGAAAGTTGGCTATTCCTCTTTTTTGAGTCAGAATACCATTTTCTAAAGAGTTAACTTTCTGTATAATTCTTCCTCCCTTTCCCCTTTCATCCCTTTCTCTTATCCACTTTCTCTCTCTCCCTCTCTTCCCTGACAATGTCCTTGTCTTTCTCTCTGTTGAATATATGCACATATGAAGAGAACTACACTTTCATTATTTGCACATTTATAAGAATTTGAGTGTGAAAACTGATAATCAAATATAAAATGTTTTAATGAATTGAAATAAATTCAATTTTAAAATATAATTTTCTGCACAAAGACTGATGGGAAATGCTTTTGTGTTTACACAGTTTTTGTAATTCTCCAGTTTTAGGAAGCTAAAGGTTACTAGTTCAGAAAAACTTTGCGGGATAGATGGTTTCTCATTAATATACAGCAAAGGTAGAATGTACTTGTTCACTGGTTTTTAATCAGTTTATGACATGGACTGCAAGGCTCTTTCAAAAGGAGATTCTGCTTGACTAATAATACATTAGCAGTAATCCAGTGATCTGTCCATGCATTAAGGATACAATTTACTTTTCTACTGATCAGTTCTTTGCCTAGTAAAACGAATTGTCTAGCTTTTGATGAAACTGTCTAACAAAAGAGCTTTGTGGATAAAATTGGCAGACCTTATAGGGTTCTATTTAGTTTGAATGCTTAAATTAGAAACCCTTGTATTCAGATTAAAATGAGAAAAGAGCTGATCTAATTGCATGTCCAAGCATATATGTCAAGTCTGGTTTCTCATTAGCATTGAATTCAAATGTGGTTCATAAATGTAGTTAATATATGAGAAAACAAGAAATTATTCAAGCCTAAATATATATAAAAAAGTAGGTTCTTCTTACTCTGTCCTTTAGAAAAAACATTCTTATATTTGTGTATCAATAATTGTGCTTTAATAGCAATTATCAAGCTTATACATGATTATCACTGACAATCGTTTTTGAATATATTAACATTTGGGACATATCTTTTAATTTTTTTAAAATTTTGAACACAGGCTGTATAGGGGACTCTTTACAAATAATTCACTGCTTTTCTTCTCCTTAGATTCACCCAGCTTGCCTTTTCTTACTTGTGTGTGTAAAAATGTTTCTATACATATACATATACATATACATATACATAGACATGGTTTATATAAAATAAATTATTGGTTAACATACTCTAAAGTGATGCGATTAAAAGTCTCTTTGGCACCCTAGCTGGTTTGGCTCAATGGATAGAGCGTCAGCCTGCAGACTGAAGGGTCCCAGGTACGATTTTGGCCAAGGGCACATGCCTGGGTTGCAGGCTTGATCTCCAGTAGAGAGCATGCAGGAGGCAGCCAATCAGTGATTCTCTCTCATCATTGATGTTTCCCTCTCTCTCTCTCTCTCTCTCTCTCTCTCTCTCTCTCTCTCTCTCTCTCTCTCTCTCTCTCTCTCTCCCTTCCTCTCTAAAATCAATTAAATATATTAAAAAAATATACTGGCCAGGTGGCTCAGTTGGTAGGAGGGTCAGCCCATACACCAAAACGTTTTGGGTTTGATTCTCATCAGGTCACATACCTAGGTTGCTGGTTTAATCCCCAGTTGTGGGGTGCACGGAAGGAAACCTATCAATATTTCTCTCTTATATCATGTTTCTTTCTCTGTCACTCTCTTCCTCCTTTTCTTCTCTCTCTAAAATTAATAAACATATCCTTGGGTGAGGATTTCTTTAAAGGTGGTCTTTCACAGATATGCATAATATAATATTTGTATATGATGAATTTCTGTAAGTAAGATTCTAAAACTTTATATTTAAAATTACCCAACATCTTATGCTCTGGTTTCTCTTCAGACCGCATAAATCTTTTGCCTTTTAAAATTACCCAACACCAGCTATTACACTAATAATAAAATTGATTACTTTTGCACTTTAAACTTTGCTTTTTTTAAATTTCTTTATTGATTATGGGTGTCACATTGTCCTTATCCCCCCATTCCTATCCCAAACTCCTCCCCATGTATGCCCACCTCTGTTTTCCATGACGTCTGGTTAGGCTTATATGCATGCACACAAGTCCTTTGGTTGATCTCTCCCCTTTGCCCCCACCCTCCCCTACCTTACCTTTGAGGCCTGACAGTCTGATCGTTGCTTCTCTGACTCCAGGTCTGTTTCTGTTCATCAATTTATGTTGTTCATTATTTCCCCTAGATGCATTAGATCATGTGATACAAGGAATTCCCTTATAAGGACCAAAACTGAGATAGCCATAATGGTTATGCTGGGAGGCAAATGAATTAGTTTGTAGTGAGTTCCCTTCTGTGCCAACAGTTCTTTTGAGTCCCCATTTCAATGTCAAACAGTTTCTTCTGGGTACATGTCAGCCATGGTATCTTTTAATCTCTAAAGTATGAATTCAAGCCACTGTTACAACTGTTATCTTTCTGTCTGTCTATCTATCTATCTATCTATCTATCATCTATCTATTTACAGTTTTGTGAAACATTTATTGTTATGTCACTTTAACCAATAAAAAAAAAAATCAAATTCAGTCTTAGTGATCACTGAGCCTGAAAGAGGAAAAAGAGATTCAAATGTATAATATCCAGGTTTTTTAATTAAGCAAATAGGTTGGATGTGACATTTTTAAAATACTAGGCAAGATTGAAGTAGGAGTTGTTAGGGTTGGGGGTGTTATTCTATCTGGCTTTTGTTTGAGCTGCCTATGAGAAGACAGATAAATAACCCAATGCATGCTCATTTCTATCAATCTGGGCTGAATTTCTATTTAAAAATTATCTTATTAAGATGATGTTACTTTTCCTCTTACATCAAATTATATAATTTTTTACTAAACATTTACTACAAAATCAAGTTTGTTAATACATCTAATAATCAAGTTTGTTAATAAATCTATTCATGTGTAGTTATTTGTAATGATTCTATTTTATTTATTATTCAGCATATTGTCTGATCCTATTTAAAAATAAGTATTGCCATTTCATAGCATTGCTGAGTTTTGCACAGAGATGGGGAGAAGTGGACTAATGTTATCAACCCACTCCAATGTTTAATTTCAGTTCTGAGCTTTTAACTCTCATGATATTGTTATAATACCCACATGCATGTAAAGCCCATGAGTTAGCTTCTATTTTTAATACCAAATTTAACTATTTACATATCTCCAAACGAGATAAGTATTGCAGTATGTGAGTTCAGATACAAAATAATGTTTCAATAAGCTCATAAATAAAGGGAAAAAAGTAAATTCAGTTATTACCTTGGTCAAACTAGATGATACTTATTGATCATATGGTAATGGAAATAAACATAACTAAACTCTTTGCTCTGAAGCACTCTACAGATTAGCTAGGAATAAGACATGTGCAATAAACTATGAAACAAGGTAGGTTAACATGAGCGTTATTCAAAAGGCTCTAAATCCAAGTGGTTTTAAATGCCTTAGCATCATCCTCATCCCTGGTTTAATTTATATATTCTAAAAAAGGACAAATCTTCAGTAGCTGTATGTGGTATAGTCATTCTGTGGATTTTTTTGTCTCTTAGAAATCTTACTTTGTATGGTGCACATTTTCTTTACATAAAGGATCTGTTGATGTGATGATTGAAATTGTTTTTTTAGCTTTTCATGCTGATACTCTTCAGACATTTTAACAGAGGAAGAAAACACTCTTGCTCTAAGTGGGATGCAATAGCAATGTATGCCATAGCAAAACTCGGCTCTCATATTCTTGTTTGTTGTTTTTGCCATACGTTATTGCTTATTTATAGTGCAGAATGTTTTACGGAGAAGCCTATCGCTGTTGTAGCAGTAATGTGTTGCAAATAAAATGGTCATGATGACACTCCTTAGGGGAAATGCAATCGCAGCTTTCTAATTTAACTCCCTAAGGTATATATTGGAATGGTTTTCTTTTTCTACTACATATAAAGTTGAATGTCACTCTCATAATAATTAGATGAAAGATTTGTTATGATTCTCTATATAGAAGGTTCAGTAATAACATATGTAAGTACTAGAACTGAGACCTTGCTTTCCCAGGCTTCTTTATAACCATATGAAGAGTGAAGAGTGCTATACTATAGTTCTTTACTCCCAAATGAAGAATGCCATCCTGTATTTTTTTATTATGTGGAATGGTAATATTTGACTACTTTTGTAAAATTTGGCATTGATATACTTTAAATTGGATCAATAATTATACTTATATGTATATCATATGTATGGTGTGTGTATGTGTGTTCATGTGTGTATAGCTAACTAGCATTATATATAATAGTTTTGGTATTTATATTTATATAATATTATGAATATTTATGTATGAATAATATGGGTAATTATACATGTATTCACTTATTTTTACTAAGCTGAAACAAACACTCAAATCTCCTCATTCTCACAGGTCATCTTCTTTTGCACTTCTCCCCTTTGCTCCCTTCCTTGTCTCCCCTTCCTCTTTGTATCTTTTACTACCCACTCTTCTATTTTCTCTTAGGTGACTGAAATGGAAATCCTATCTTATCACTAGTCTTCTCTAGACCCTATGGTATGCCTCGTATGTTGTGGAAGAGCCTAGATTAATAGTGACAAACAAGTTAGATGTGGTTTCTTTGACTTTTGAAGTGTGCAGTGCTAGAATGGGAAGTGTAAATGAATAAGGCCACATACATGTATTCTATGTAGGTAGAATATGTCATAAATACTACACAATGTCTTTTGACAACATAGCTTAGTGGAATTATTAAATGGTAGCCATTATTTATCCATAGAAAATAAAATAGTTTAAAGATTAAAGCATTAAAAAGATACAGTTTGGCCTGATTAATGGTTGAGCATGGTTAATGGTTGAGCATAGACCTATGAACCAAGAGGTCACAGTTCAATTCCCAGTTAGGGCATATGCCTCAGTTATGGGCTTGAGGCAGGGATCAATGATTCTCTCTCATCATTGATGTTTATATCTCTTTCTTCCTCTCCCTTTTTCTCTGAAAAAAAATATATATATATTAAAACATAATTTAAAAAAATTAATGATGTTTTTATAAAGAGTCATGGAAATAGAAAAGATGAGCCAGCTTGGATGTGTGGGCTCAGGAAATAAGTTATAGAGGCAAAAGAAGGGCCCTTGGAGCTTAGTAGAGAGGAAGGCAAAGGCAGCATGCCTGGAGGGGGAGCCAAGAGGGAAGGTTAAAGGAAGGGGCTTGCTCCAGAGATAGAAGAGGGGAAGGTTCTGTGGGAACACACTGAAAACCATATTTAATTTTTAAAAATTTTTCTTCAATTACAGTTGACATACAATATCATATTACTTTCAGATGTACAACATAGTTATTAGACATTTATATAACTTATGTAATGATCACCCCAATAAATCTAATCCCCATCTGACACCACGCATAGTTATTAGAACATTGACTATATATTCTGTATTCTGTATTTTTACATCTCCATGATTATTTTGTAACTATCAACTTGCACTTCCTTTTCACCCCAAACCCTCTCTCATCTGTTAACCATCAAAATGTTCTTTGTATCTATGAGTTTATTTTTGTTTTATTTGTTTATTTTGTTCTTTAGATTCCACATATAAGTGAAATAACATTTCACTCAATCATAATGTCCACCAGGTCTATCCATGTTGTTGCAAATGGTAAGATTTCATTTTTTATGGCTGAGTGCTATTTCATTTATATACCGTATTTTCCGGCGTATAAGACGACCCCCTAATTTTACAGTTAAAACATAGGTTAAGCCTATATTCGCTGTATAAGACTACCCCCCACTTCCGAGGCAACACCAGTTGTTTTTTTAATAGACCGCCTCTCTGACTCTGGCCAATCTGAGCAGGCTTTTTACTATAATAGAACACAGTGTAGCTTTGGGTGCAGAATATGTACACTGTGTTCTAGTAAAAAGCCTGCTCAGATTGGCCAGAGTCAGAGAGGCGGTCTATTAAAAAAACAACTGGTGTTGCCTCGGAAGTGGGGGGTAGTCTTATACAGCGAATATAGGCCTAAACCTATGTTTTAACTGTAAAATTAGGGGGTCGTCTTATACGCAGGAAAATACGGTGTGTGTGTGTGTGTGTGTGTGTGTGTGTGTGTGTACTATTTCTTTATCCAACTATCTGCTGATGGGCACCTAGGTCGTATCTGCTGATGGGCACCTAGGTCGCTTCCATAATAATGCTCTAATGAACATAGGGATATGTATGCCTTTTCAAATTAGTGTTTTGGGTTTGAAAAGAGTGAGATAAGACAATATAAATGGAATATAATTTCTCAAAATATACAGATAACATAACTCATTAGAAAGGCTGAATTTTAAAACACTACATTTTTTGTAACTGAACAATATTTTATAGGATTACTTTTAATTATTACTTATGTAAAATTAGCTCTTAACTAGAAAATGGTGTGTGTAGAAGTGAAAAAGAGACAAGTCCCTCTTGATTCTTTACAAAGCATCTGAGTAGCCTCCCATAGAAAATACTGCATATAGCATTAGTGGCCCTAAAAACAGTGGGGTACTCTCTGGCTAGAAAGCTCTGTTCTGCTCCTAGAAGATCTGCTCTGCTACTCTAAGCTCTGTGCCAGTTGACTTTGTGCTGTGCTGGTCTGCTCTGCTCCATTCTGCCAGTCTTCTCTGGTCTGCACTGGTCTCCTCTGCTCTTCTCCAAGGAGACATCTCTGTCAGTTCATCGCAGCCAGGAAGTCACTCTTCAGTCTTTGGTGGAAAGGGAAAATGTGCTCTCAGAGTCAGAGGAGAATTGGCTTACATGGACACAAATCCCTGTCCCTGATCCCTGATTAGTGTTTTCATGCAAATGAGGACTCCAAATTCTTGCAGTCTGATTGGTCCAAAAGGCACTGCCCTGATTGGCCAAAATAGACACTATGGTTGGTGGAACTGTGCAACTCTATTTAGATGAGGAATGCCTAATCCTGTTGGTTGAAATAGGATTCAAGGAACTCCTTTATAAGGGATGACTCAGATAGTATTGATAGAAATACAATGTGGGCTAGCATTTCAGTGTAGAGGCAGATGGGTTAGTTAATAAAGGCTTTTCTTTGAACTGCAGTTTGTGTAGGAGGTCTCTTTGGAGAAATAGCTTCTAGGCACTGTTGTTTATTTTAAAATTTGAGCCCAGTTAGCCACCAGGAGCCTTTCTTAGTAGGTGTCTTCTTTCTCTCATTCATACATACTGGGAAATTATTTAACCTATTAGGTTTTATCTTTTTCTTTTAAAAGTAGACAGCTTTATTTCTTTTGGGAAAGTCACTTGGTTATTCTTTATTATCAAAATTGGACACTGGATAATTACCTGAATAAAATATAATTTCCCTATGAAATTACACAAAAATTCTTTAAAATCCTTGGTTACTGAAAGGCACTATCTAATCATGACATGTGATAGCAAGGTAATGAGTCCCAACATTAATGAAAGCAGAACTTTCCAAATCTTATAACAGAAAGGAGGGAAAAGCTTATGAGACAATTGAGCTGAAAAAAAAGTTTGTTCATTTTCTACATATATTAATAATATATGTGGGACTGTGACCAAGCACTGGAAACCACTTTATTAGATGCTTGAATATCTGAAGTCCAAGAACTTGTGTATTTTTAAAAGATCAGATAAAGTGTTAATTTTTTTGAATGTATATATAAATGTATTGCTACTATGAGTTTCTGAAAGCATATATATATTAGAGTTACATGTTCATCTTGGCTTCTCTTTTACCTACAATCCACATCCCAATCACAACTCACATCTGGTGTTTGTAGAATAATATAAATTAAACTATATTCGCTATAGATCTTAAACTAAGATTTCACTGTTCACACTATTTTTACTGATTCAACCAGGCCACCATTATCTCATGGTTGGATACTGAAACAACCTTTTAACCTGTGTCATTGCTGAACTTTCACTTGTATTATTCTTGTCTTCCTGTCGTCTGTTCCTCACGGAGACAACATGATCCTTTTAACATATAAATTAAACCATGTCACTCCTCCATTCTATACCCTTCAGTAGCTTCCAATGTGACTTAAAATAAATTCCCAAAACATATGATCTTATGCCAGGTACTTCTGTAAGCTCTCTGCTACTATTCTCTCTTTGACCATTTATGAAAGTTTTTGAAGGTCAAAAATGTTGTTAGCATATAACAAATGTACCAAACAAATGAAAGGTGAATACTCATCAATTAATGTAAGAGGAAATATACATATTTTTTAATAAACATTGGGGCCAGATTCTTTCATTGCCTGGCCATGGATATCCTAACTTGGTTGGATAGGTTGTTTCCTTTAAATAATGCTGAAGTTACCATCCTATATAATAAAAGGCTAATATGTAAACTGACCAAACGGTGGAACAATCGGTCGCTATGATGTGCACTGACCAACAGGGGTCAGATGCTCAATGCACGAGGTACCCCCTGGTGGGCACTGCACTCCCATAGGGGTAGTGCTGCTCAGTCAGAAGTCAGGCTCACATCTGGTGAGAGCAGCAGTAGTGGTGGGAGCCTCTCCCACCTCAATGGCAGCACTAAGGTCCCCTTAGAGGGATATCTACCAAGGGGACCCAGATTGTGAGAGTGCACAGGCCGGGCTGAGGGCCCCCTCCCCTCAGTGCACAAATGTCATGCACCAGGCCTCTAGTCATTAAGTGAAAAGATGTTCATATCTGTAACATTTAGGAGAATTTTGATCTTGTGAAAAATATTGCTGGAATGCTTCTGGAAGGAAATAGTTTGGCAAGGTTCAAAAGGAAATTAAGCATGAAAGTCAGTGGTTCCACTTGCCTAGATTCAATATGTATGGGCAATCAGGTCCCATCCTCTCCTTAGGTTAGGGACAAATGCTCCACTATATTATGTTGCCTTGCCCAATTTAGCACTTTATGGAGGGTTTGTGGAATTTCCTTACTCTAAAGCATACTGTGTCAACCACTATTGAAGGAAAGATGACAGCCCATTGGTTTGTTGCAGTGTGGAAACCTATGGTCTTTGGTCAATGTTTGCTCTATATGTCTTTCATGGGGTATTATTATAATAAAAAATTCTGCCAATAACAAGACAAGAATAAAGTTACCAGTAACATACAAACTTATTTATCTTATAGAGAGCATAATTTATAATCATAGATATTGTATCTCATTTTTTAAAATATATTGATTTTTTACAGAGAAGAAGAGAGAGGGATAGAGAATAAAAAACATCAATGAGAGAGAATCACCGATCAGCTGCCTCTTGCACACCTCCTACTGGGGATGTGCTCGCAACCAAGGTACATGCCCTTGACCAAAATTGAACCTGGGACCTTTCAGTCCGCAGGCCAAAGTTCTATCCACTGAGCCAAACAGGTTTTGGCTGTTTCTCATTTTTAATTATACTGTTAATTTTTTTTTTATTTTACTTTTTGACATTCTATAGCCACAAGATTAGATATTTTGTTCACTCACTTACTGGGTCTGGTGGTAATAAAATATTTAGTTTTGTAAGAAACTGCTGAAGTGTTTTCTAAAGTGGCTGTAACATTTTCACTCTCACCAACAATGAATGAGAATTGCTGTATATCTTCTTTGGTTGAGGTGTCTGTTCATGAATTTGCCTATTTTTTAATCAGGTTGCTCATTTTCTTATTATTGAGTTTTACCAGTTCTTTGTATATTTTGGATAATAGTCTGTTATCAGGTGTATATTTTGAAAGTACCTTTCTCCCTGTCTATGGCTTGTCTTCTTATTCTCTTAATCATAATCTTTTCATAACAATGTGGCTGCTATAATTTCCATTTAAAGACAAGAAAATTAACTTAGAGAGGTTTAGAATAATTATAATCCCTACTTCAGAGGGCTCTAAGCAAACATGTTGGATAACTAGAATATACATTTAGGCTTTATTTAAAAAAAATAAAACAAAACAAAAAAAATCTAGTTAGCTATTTGTGACAAAGGTCATTCTTAAATACATCATGCCTAAATGTATCCTCTGTATGTAAAGTAAGTTGTATGAAATTAAGGATTTTTTAACATCATTACTATGACCAATTTTTTCACCTTAACCTTTTATTATAGAAATGTCTTCATGGTAAGTGTTTGTTGAAGAGGATACATCATTTATTATGTAATTAGCAAACAAGCCTGGTGTGTATATGTGCATGCTACATATTTGTATATGTGTAGATCACTGTTGACATTGTGCCTGGTTTTAACCAGCCTCATAATCAGATTATTTTAACCTGCTAAGGATGAAGAAAGGTTAGTTAACCAAACTTGGGGATGGAAAACTTTGGTATGAATAGTATTTGTTATCTTTAATGAATGAACTTCACAATTTATTATGAATGTTCATGATTTCTTGGTTAATTATGTGGTTTAAATAGAATTTATAATAGCCTAGAGGCCCAGTGCATGAATTTGTGCATGAGTGGGGTCCCTAGGCCTTGCCCATGATCAGGGCCATTGGTGCAGGGCTGATTGGGGCATTCTGGCTGTGAGGAGGGACCACAGGAGGTTGGCCGGCCAGGGGGAGGGATGGGACATGGGAGATTGACCACTGGCCCCAAGGAGGGAGCCAGACCTTGGCACCCCTAGGAAAGAGGCCATGTCTGCTTACACCCATCCCTGACTCCCTGTCTCAGCCTGGGGCCTTCAGGCCCCAGGGGTTCGGGAGAGCAGGCGACAGTCACTGGGTCTGGCGTGGAGAAATGGATGCCAACGCTGCACCACCACATAGTTTCCTGCCTTCCCCTCCTCTTCCTCTTGCCACCGCACTTCTGAGCATCTGCCCCCTGGTGGTCAGTGTGTGTCATAGCTACTGGTCTACCGGTCATTTCAGTTGTTTGGTTGTAATGGTCACTTAAGCTTTTATATATATATAGATAGATAGATAAATAATTATCAGTTAAATATAGTGTTATTTTAAATTAATAGTGCTTAATATATCTATGTGTATATGCATATATATATGTATATATATGTGTGTGTGTGTGTGTATATATATATATATATATATATATATATATATATATATAATTTGCATGAATATACTTAACCACATCAGTATAGATATAATTTATATATTCTCATATTAAAATCATTATTTAATTCAAGGATTAAATTTTTTGAAGAGTATTAATCATGTCACTACTTACAAAATTATAAATGCCACATATTAGTATTCTTACTCTTATTGAAAATATTAATGTGAAGGGACAATAGGGTTATTAAGAATCTTTCATTGCTATTACCTACCTAGTTACATGATATCACTAAGAAGCATTATAATAGAACCTGGGGTTGGATAAAAAGTACATTCTTTTGTAAGAGTGAATTATCAGGACCTAGTCCATTATTTTCAGCTGAAGTCTTTGATCTAAAACAGTGGCCTTATAAGATTTCAACTTTGTAATCCTAAACTCCCTTTCATCATGTTCTAAGTGAGGTCTGTAATATCTTAGCTGCATCAAAGCAAAAATAAAAAGTTGATATACTGTATAATAAAAATTACCAAAAACACCATTTAAATAAGTCTCCTATTGAAAATAATAATATATTTCAAGAGTTTTGTAAAGGAGTTAGAATTTAAGTCCAATTTGTCTTTATTACTTTAGGTATCATTGTCCTTAGTTAATAGTCCATTAACTGTGCTATCAACTTTGGAAAAACTGCCCTAGTTTTACTATGTGGAGTTGTTATTTCATAGAAATTGATAGTCATATTGGTCTAGAAATGTTCAATATAAGTTTTTCCATTTGTATATGGGTAACTGTATTAGACATGTAAGTCCTTAATCTACATGGGTTTGGTTACATAAACTAATACAGTGTTCTCTAATAAAATCAAAGACACATAGTTATAGAATAAAATACAAACTATTACCTTTTTAAGATAAGGCCTTCATCTTAAATCTGGAATTTATACTCTGACAGTAGTGCTCATAGGATAATCAAGTAAATACTTTTGTAATTATGTTAACATGTGAATGTAATACATTACCCTCACACTTCAAGGTGGCATCCCTTCAATGAGTACAAAATGAATGACTCTAATTATGATAATTTTGGATATGATGACAGATAATGTGAGAAACATTTTGTTCTCTAAGGCTGTGATATGATTTAGTCTCACTAAAACTAGGGTAGATATAGATTTTATTTTTCTCTTTTTTTAAAATATGGACTATCAATCTTTTCTCTTTATGGTTTCTTAAAACTCTTTTCCACTTTAGTATTATATAATTAACCAGATGCCCGGTGCACAAAATTTATGCACAGGGGTGTGTGTCCCTCAACCTAGCCTGCACCCTCTCTAATCTGGGAACCCTCTAAGGATGTCCAACTGCCCATTTAGGCCCACTGGGATCAGGCCTAAATGGGCAGTTGGACATCCCCCTCATAATCCAGGACTGCTGGCTCCCAATCACTCACCTACCTACCTGCCTGATTGTCGTCCCAACTGCTTCTGCCTGCCTGCCTGATTGCCCTTAACCACTCCCCTGCCAGCCTGATTGAAATCTAACTGCTCCCCTGCCAGCCCAATTGCCCCTAACTGCCCTCCACTGCTGGCCTGCAGGCCTGGGTCCCCCCCAACTGTTCTTCCCTGCAGGCCTGGTTGCCCCCAACTGCCCTCTCTTGTAGGCCTGGCCCCTCACAACTGCCCTTTCCTGCTGGCCTGATTGCCCACAACCGCCCTCCCCACTCTGCCACCTTGTGTCCACATGGGGGCAGCCACCTTGTGTGTTGGAGTGATGGTCAATTTGCATATTACTTCTTTATTATATGGGATTATTTAGATTTTCTTTACATACATTTGTAGGTAAATGAGTGTCGTTGAACTTCAACAGTCTATAATCACTGTTACCATTATGATTTTTCTCTAATATTTTCTGTTTTACAGATATAGTGCATTATGTTTAGCTCAAAGTGAAATACATAGTGTGAGAAGGAATTTCTCTGTTCTAGAAGAACTTTGGGTGATATAGTGGAAATATACAATATTGGAATTTTTGAAATATTCTACTAATATATAAAACCAATCAGATCATAAATGGATAGTCTTCTGGAAAGTAACTGATATATGGCTATCTGGTGTATAGCTACAATTTCACTATATATAAGTCCTGACTACCACTTCAGCCATGGCTGGTTTATTTCCTCACAAACTGTTGCCCAATTCCCCTGGCTCATGTTAGGGACTTGGGCCACCCAGACCTAATCAGCTAGGCCCCTCTGCTTAATAGATCTCCCTGTGATATTTCTTCGTTGTGAACCTGTTCTTTTGCTTTTAGTTTTCACTGTTGTTACCATAGCTTTGCTTACTTAGTAGCTATCTTGAACCACATTTCCCTGAGCGATTTCACATTTCTGTTTCCCACTTACAGATTATTTGAGAGTTTGGGCTCCTTTTTTAGTTAGTTTGAATTTTTATTAAAAAGTTTAGAAATAGAGAAAAGTTAAACTTGGTATAGCAAATATAGCTTTATATTTTGAGTTTGGTTTATACATAAAGAAACATAAAATGGGCCTCATTAATCAATATTGGATTCAACTCCGACTGGTACTATTAGAAAAGTTTCTACACTACCCAAAGGTGGTAAAGTCTAAGTGCTTTCTAAAGTTTTGTTCTTCCTCTAAGTGTGTACACTTCAGTATTTCACCCAATAATTGCTCTCTGTAAGAGATTTTTACATAGACTCACATACATCTAAAGGAAATTTTTTATAATAAATATTTATTAAACATATATATTAGTATATATTAAAAATAAATATATAGCTCAAAATTATTTCAGACTCAACATATTGACAATTAGGATAAAAAACATACAATTTTCATAACTAGAAGGACAAAGAAGATAGGAAAAAATACTTAAAGAGGCTAACGGACCACCATATTCTTAAAATATTTGTAAAAACTTATTATGAAATATATTTTGTGCTGAAACAAAGGAAGTGCTGTGCAGAGGTCACAGAATGAATCTAGGAGCCCTGAGAACTGAGATATGTATCAGAGAAACTTTTCAACTTAGGGTTTTAGGAGCCTTTCATGTGAACTTCCTGTAGAAATTTCCCTGGGGAAGTGGGAGACATGATTTTAAATACAGGGTTTGCCCAAGTGGTGGAGACTAATAGGAAATGTTTCATATAAAGCAAACCCTAAAGGTCTACTCTCACAATGAGGGTAAACAAGAAATGAGCCCTTTGCTCAAAGAGTCCCTGCAAGGAAACATGCATGTATTGACCTTGGCATTGGGTGAAGGGGAAGACATGTCTCCAACTGAGAATTCATAACCACAAGCCAAATGTCATTCACATTATGCCTATATGGAAAAATAATTTAAAGTGGCCTCCTATTGATGGTATGCGTATAAGACTAGCAAAAGTAAGCTTTAAATATTCTATGAGCACTGCATATTTAACTTAAGCTTAAGAATAAGTAAGCAGAATCTAACAGAGTAGATCTCAAAAAACAGGAAAATAACACCCACAAACAGACACTTAAGTAAGTCATAAGAAAAATAAAAAGAGAAGATCTAAATAGCAGCCAGAAGAAACAAGCAACATTTATTCAAATGACTGATATTCTATTGTATTAAATGATCTTTAAAAACTATTTTATCATAGAAATTGGAGGACAGTGGAAGGGTATCTTACTGGGCTCAGCAAAACAGACACATACACACACACACAAACACAAAAAAAATTGTCAACCTAGAAATATGTCCTAATAGTATCCAGTAAACATTTCTTTCAGGAACAGGGGCAAAATAAACATAAACAAAAATTAAGCCTACCCCCAACTGAGCCTTTGTAAGTGAAACTTTAAATATGCAGTTTAGGTAGAATATCCCAGATGGAAGAGCTAACATGAAAAACATCTTGGTAAATAAAGATATTTGTAAATATTGTATGTAAATGTAAATAAACATGTACTATATTCTAAGCATATATAAAACAACAAGAGCAGCAACAATAACAATGCTTCACTTATGGGGAAGGAAGCACTGTAAATAAAAAGTCTGTACAAAATATAAATGTAATTTTGATGGAAAGTAGTTGGCATTAAAATTATCTATTTTCTTTATGTTCACAAAAGGTAAAGCTATGAGTATTAAATTAGCAAAGATTAACATTAAGAGACTAGAGGCCCAGGATTGGGCCTAAACAGGCAGTTAGACATCCCTCTCACAATCCAGGACTGCTGGCTCCCAATTGCTCACCTGCCTGCCTTCCTAATTGCCCCTAACCGCTTCTGCCATGCCAGTCTGATTGATGTCTAACTGCTCCCCTGACAGCCTGTTTGCCCCCAACTTCCTTCCTCTGCCGGCCTGGTCACCCCTAACTGCCATCTCCTGCAAGGTTTATTACCCCCAACTGCCCTCCTTTGCAGGTCTGGTCCTGCCAACTGCCCTCCACTGCTGGCCATCTTGTGGTGGCCATCTTGTGTCCACATGGGGGCAGAATCTTTGTCCACATAGGGATAGCTATCTTCTGTGTTGGAGTGATGGTCAGTCTTCATATTACTCTTTTATTAGATAGGATGGAGGCCTGGTGCATGGGTGGGGGCCAGCTGGCTTGCCCTGAAGAGTGACCCCAATCAGGATGGAGGTTTCCTTGGGGCATGGGGTAGCCTAGGTGAGGGACCTGCGGTGGTTTGCAGGCTGGCCAAGCCCCCCAGCAACCCAAATGGAGGCCTTGTTATCTGGAATTTATTTACCTTCTACCATTGAAATTTTATAGCCTGGAGCTGAGTCAAGTCTTCTGCTTGCTCTGCGGCTGCCACCATTTCTGTTTGGATTTGTTTACCTTCTATCATTGAAACTTTGCAGCCTTGAGTGGAGGCTTAGGCCAGCAAGAGCAGGTGGAAAGCTTGGCTTCTTCCATTGCCTGGGAAACCCAAGCCTCCCTCCTGCTCTCTGTGGCTGCAGCCATCTTGGTTGGGGTTGATTTGCATAGTCACCCTGAGTGGCTGGTGGGCATGACTGGTGGATATAGCAGATGTATGGTCAATTTGCATATTACTCTTTTAAGATTAGACATTGAAAATAAAGTTTTAAATATATAGAGGGTAAAATGAAAAATTAAAGAAAATATCAATAAGAAGGCAAGAAAGGGGGGAAATCCATATGGGTCTAGTTTTAAAGTTTATACTTTTTATAGCAATGCTTAAAGATATCCAAAACCCTAGAATATATTATGCCTAACATTCTTAAGCTAAAATACTGATATTTCATTTAAGCAAGAAAGAGCATATAAGAAACCTGATAGTTTTTACAATCCTATATAATAGGGGTGTCGAACTCAATCAGAGAAGGGGCCAAAATCTAAAATCCAGCCTAAATCGTTGGCCGAATGGTTTACTGAACAGTCATAAACTGTCATTGTGATGGAAACGCAGCAGAGTGCAGTGATGACAGCGAGGTGCGGGCCACATTGCAAGGCCTGGCGGGACGGATTTGGCCCGCGGGCCTTGTGTTTGACACATGTGCAAAGATGTAATATGCAAATTGACCCTGACACCCTCACAAGATGGCTGTCTATGACCAGGCCAGCAGGCAGGTTAGTGAGGGATGACCAAATGACTGAACAACAGACTGCATGGGGCGACCAGGCTGGTGCGGGAGGGGGGGGGGGGCAGTTGGGGTAACCAGGCCAGCATGAGGAGGGCAGTAAGAGGCAACTAGGCCAGCAGGGGAAGGGTAATTGGGGGTGACCAGGCTAGCAGACAGGTGAGCAATTAGGATCCAAATTAGGATCCAGCAGTCCAGGATTGTGATAAGGATGTCTGACTGCCAGTTTAGGCCTTATGATTGGGCCTAAACTGGTAGTTGGTCATCCCCCAAGGGGTCCCAGGTTGGAGAGGGTGCAGGCTGGGCTATGAGCCCCCCACCCCCAACCCCGTGCATTAATTTCATGCACAAGGCCTCTAGTGTAAAAAATAAAACCAATGCCTAATTAACCTCCCCAATTTTTTTCCCAATGAGTTTAATATGAATTAGGTGTTATCAAATTTTATATTTTTTCAGATCTAGAGCACCCCTTAGAAATAAATATTATCTCATTTTATAGAGGAGTAAATTGAAGTTCAATGAAGTAACTGGTCCAAGTTCCAACGGTAGAAAAGTCAAGATTCAAACCCTTCAGAGCAAGTTATATTCATTACTTTGCCACTGTAAATACATGAGAGAAGAGGTTCTTTTAACTGGCTTGCAAATCTTTATTCAGGCAAAGTAATTTGAAAAGTTCTGAGAGGAGAAACACCTAAGCAAAGAGGCAGAGATTGTGCTGACATCATGATGAGCATACTGGATATTTAATTTCTGCCATATGAAGTCAGCTAGTACAGCAGTCCTGACAAACCAAAGCTTTGTTGTTCCAGATTGCCTCTCTTTTCCTACCAGCTCCAGCCATTTCTCACCGTGTGAATCCTTCCCCTTTCTACATAAGGTAGACCCAAATTCAAGAAGGTTGAAAACCGCTCCAGCTATTCACACTTTCTCTATACCAAGGAAATCTATATAATCATTTTATGAATAAAAGTAATTGTCAATATCAAGTAATTATATATCTTGAGTAAAGTGAAATATTTATATAGAAAACAATCTTTGAGGGACCAATATTTTGAAAAACCATACCTTGGCAATGCATAAGCTTCTTGTTAAAATGGATGACTTTGGCAGAATTGCTAAATAGTAGAATTTATACAATGAAAATAGTTGTAGAGTATTGAAATGAGTATGCATTTCACTGATACAATTTTTTAGCAGACAATGGTTAAAATGAAGGCAATATTGGTTCCACGATAAAAACATCCATTTTAGAAAACTAGCACTTAATGTGTTTGGAAACTCATGATATGGGTTTGGGGAAAAGCAACTTTATATTTTACTTAAAAGGGACTATTATCTAAGAACAATCATTTAAAGCTTCTGATTTGGCAGTGATCCAACGGTATGATAGACAAAGGAAGTCAGGCTTTTCAAGCTTTTTAATTTAGAAAAATAGATTTTGTTCATTTTCTTCTCCTTTCAATTTTCTATAATATGTTTAAAAGAGAGGATAGGATTAATGTTATAAGGCGAGAAGGCAAAGATCAGCTATCACATCCATCAACCACAGTTGCCTAGAGCACCTTCTGCTTCCTTTATGAAGAAAAATATTTTCTTGCATTCAACCCACTCATTCTAGAATCATCTCCACCGTAACAGGTACAGATGAAAAGCTGCTTTCTTAACAGGTATGGAGTTACAAATCCAATTTGACTTTAGTGATTGTTGTTGTTTTTAATGTAAGTCAACAAAGCCCAGAGCTTTCTGTGTGACTGGTTCTGATTAAATATAAGCCCATGATTTTACAAGTTGCACTTTATCATCAAGATGCCATTAGAATCCTCATGGTATGATTTCCCTGTGTAAAAATCCTCAGAATTCTGTCATACAGGGGTCTGCAAAAGGCATTCTAGACTACGTGGTCTGAGAAATGCCTGCCTCAGGATTCCCTGAGGAATTAGTTTAAAATTGCAAATTTCTTAGCTTCCTCCAAAACCTACCAACTCAAATCCCTCTTTTGTGGGAACCCATGTTTTAACAAGCTTCTCTAATTCTTATTAATACAGAAATTTGAGAACCTGCATTCTAAAGGTTTGAAGAGAGTTGAAGGCAGCTTATTCTATGCACAAGATAATGAACTTTGAAGTCTCCAAGGCTCAGATTTTGTCCTAGAGCAGAGATTTTCAACCCTTTTCATCTCATGGCACACCTAAACTAATGACTAAAATTCTGTAGCACCAAAACATGCATTACAGTTTTTGCAGATCTGACAAAAAAAGTAGGTACAATTTTTATTTCATTCACACCGGATGATTACTATTGTGTATGTTGTTGGCTGTTGTCATTTTTTAATTTGACAGTCTAAGGGCAAAGAGGTCAGTGTCCATGATTAAATTAGTCAGATATTGCATGTTTTAAGAAATTTTGCAGCACCTTAGTTGAAAATCACTGTCCTAGAGCAAATTACAGTTTGCTCTGATGGCCAACTAGCAATGTGACCCTTGGTGCATGCTTGAGCTCTCTGAGGCCCAGTCATCTCATGTGTAAAATGGAGGTAATAATACATGTCTTGCAAGATTGTACCGAGGATTCAGGCTGCAAATACTATATAGAGATAGTGCCTTGAGTTGTTTATGAATTAAATGTGGTGCTTATTATCTACTTCTGTATGTGATTTCTTTAGAATCTATGCTTATCATAGTAGTGATATAACCTATTCTCTCTATTGTCACACAGCTTCGTATCATTTCTAGTTAATAAAGGTGCTCTCAGTTCTTAGGGTTAAAAACGAATATCTTTCCCACGTTGCCTGCTCATAGTCTCATTTGAAGAAAGATTTATGCAAACGTAATGGTCTTTTTTTTTTTTTTTAAACACTAGGAAGGATTTGAGCCTATCCTGTCACTAAGACAACTAATTACACGATTACATGCTGCAATTACAATTAAAGATTTTCAGCTGATAAAAGGCATGTTCACTGCATTCTCATTACCTGGTATTTCCTTGCCAACACTCAGGAGTATCATGAGTTTGATGAAACAAAAACAACTCAAGGAGCTATATTTGCTCAGCAACATCAACAGAATTGTTCAGGGAGCCCATTGCAATTCCCTTCTGCCCCATTGCATTTCCCACCAAGCTATTTAAAGCTACAGTGCTCGTTATTACCTCAAAGAACATGTTGGCTGCCAAAACCATTAGTAAATTCTGCTGATCTAGCATTGTCTGTGTGAAGCCTCTCATCCTGTTAGGCACATAGAACTTCCTTCCTTCCTTCCTTCCTTCCTTCCTTCCTTCCTTCCTTCCTTCCTTCCTTCCTTCCTTCCTTCCTTCCTTCCTTTCTCTTTCTTTTCTTTTCTTTTTTTTTCTTTTTTGGCAGTAAGCCAGTTGTATTTGGTCTTAAGCTGACTCAGACCAAATCAGTTAATTCAAATCACTTTGCGCCACCAGTGCCTGACATAGAATGCACTTGCCCTAAGTATCCATTATTTACAGCAGCCTCTTAGCAATAGCAGAATCAGACAGATGGCCCAGGGCCAAAGGACCTCCCCTTAAGATTTGCTCCTTTTTGACTTATTGATGCCTCAGATCACCCCTCAGTTTCCCAGAGCCATAAATGTCATCAAGACCAATCACCATTTTGATGCTTGGTCCATTTTCAACCATCCCTTTCAAGTAACTGCCTAATGCTGGACTGAGAACTTTTCAATATTTAGGAGCTAGATACCTCATGAGGACTCACCTTTTGTATGAATATGTTTAATGATTTTAAAAGTCCTTCTTCGTTGTATCAATTATGACAAGTTCTGATTCTGCTTCAAGTAAGAGAAAACCTGATCTAAACTGTCTCCAGCGAAACAGTGATTTATTGCTTCGACTAAATGAAAAGTGCAAAGGCTGCAGGCATGGCAGAATATAGAGATTAAAAACAATGTCATGGGGCTGTTATTCCTCTCTCCTGGTCTCAGTTCTGCCTCATTGCTTACAGACAGGCCTTCTACCCTGAATCCATAGAGAAGCTGTACATGCCCTAGAAGCTCACATTAGCTCAGCTTCAAAAACCGTAGGAAACAGTGCCAGCCATTGTTTGAGCATTGCTAGTAAAGTTCATATTAAATTTCATTGGTTACATTTAGGTGGCATGCACCTCATTAAACCAATCATTCTGGAGAAATAGCAAGCTGTGATTTATTTTGACAAACACCACGTAACTTCCTTTGGACCAACGTTTGATTATCCTTCCTTCACCATGAAGACTGAGTGTTGAGACAGGTCTGTAAGAAGAAATCAAGGTTCAGTTACCAAGAAAAGAGCAAACAAATAACAGAAATAAATGTTTTTGTCCTTATAGTCAAATTACCTTCTTAAAGGTTCCTATCATTAAGCGATAATTGATTACTCACATTCTTCAGAACAAAACCATTCCTCTTTGTGCAACCCATCAGTTCTTTTTGTAATATATATATATATATATATATATATATATATATATATATATATATATATATTATTTTTGAGAGGAAGGGAATGGGATAGAGAGAGAAACATCAATGATGAGAGGATTTTCTGCCTCCTGCACACCCCCCACTGGGGGTCAAGCCCACAACCAGGAATGTGACTTTGACCGGAATCGAACTTGGGACCCTTCAGTCTGCAGGCTGATGCTTTATTGACTGAGCCAAACCAGCTAGGACAGCAACCTGTTGATTCCTAAAGAAACAATGATGTGCTTTTGCCAAGCAGTAATAAATTTAGGATGAGTGTTAATGCAATGGGATCCTTTAAGTTTTAATGCAAATTTAAATAGAATAAACAAGAATTTGGTATATAGAACAATGGATCTAATGTTTGGAAGCATACAGAATTAGTTGATAGAGTATTGAAAAAGTAAAATGCCCATGTATAAATCACACCTGATTTATCACCCCAAGATTTGGAAGGATTTTTTACAATATTCCTCCTTCATAATTCTATTTATGAAACACTGATTACTATAGAATGAGAGAAATTACATATGTGCTATTCTCTATCTGGCCAGAGACTAGCAAAGCAATTTTGCCCTAGTGTACTAAATGTCATATTTCTGAGTGACAAGATAAATACAGCCTATTCATAGGGAAATGAACATGATGAAACTGTGCCTTTTGAGAAATGAAAGTAACTGACCACATGGATAAGAATAGACAGAAGCTAGCCAGGCTGGTGTGGTTTAGTGGTTAAGTAAGCATCACCCAACAAACCAGGAGGTGCCAGTTCATTGCAGGGCACATGCCCTAGATGTGGTCTTGATCCCCACTAGGGGGTATGCAGGACTAAGCCAATCAATGATTCTCTCTCATCATTGATGTTTCTATCTCTCCCTCTCCCCTTCTCTCTGAAATCAATAAAAATATATTTTAAAAAAGAATATGAGGGCATGCAACAGAGGGTAGAGAAGACTGGGGTAAAGTCAATGGGTAAGAAAAAAGATATATATATATATATATATATATATATATATATATATATATATATATATATATATACTATTACATGTAATACTTTAAACAATAAACAAAAGAATAGACAGAAGCTAGAAAGGGAAAAAAAGTATCCTAAGAGTTGTTTCAGAAAACTTTTGTATCTATCCATTCTTTCAAAAACTTATTTAATGAATAAAAATAATTTTCTAGGCTCTGAGCTGGATGCTTGGATTGGAATGATGAATAAAAACAGTCATGGAGTCTGCTCTCATGGACCTTGCAGAACCCGAAGTGGTTTAATAATTAGGAAATTATTAACTCCTAAAACTTTTACTATAGATGTAGAAAGGATTTGAGTTTAAATAATTAAATGACTCAGTGACATCATTAAGTAGCCAGAATCTTTATATCTCTCTATTCAGCCACATTTGGTGTTGGCTTCCTCCTCAAGCTTGTTACAATTTGTCTACTGTACTTTCAGAGACTATTTCCTCAAAATCTCCAGAGGGAAAAAGAAAAACTTCTCTCCTTTTGTCTCCATCACAAAAGTGAAGACACATTTCCCAGAAGGCAAACAGATATTCTTGCATCCATCATTGAGAAACAGAGAAGGAATTTTTATGATTGCCCTAGACTATTTTTAGATTATATGGATGTTGAGAATCAACCAAATTGTCTGCTACATACATTAATCTATAAATTGTTGAGACAAATAAAAAAAAATTACAAATGTGAAGGTGTCCTATACTATCTTAGAAAGCCTTTGCAAGGAAAATGTGATGTCTAGATTGTCCTAAGAAAGCTTAAGCTGAGACCAAGAAAGAAAAGAATGTTTCAGTGAGTACGGAGAAGACAGAAAGTGTTTCATGCAGAGAGAACATGTGAAACACGTACTGTGGCTGGACAATGAAGAGCCATAGACCACTGACGAGTCACGGAAATATCACTCCTTCCAGAAGTGGGACATGGAAATGAATAAGGGAAGAAAAATGATATTTTTTTTTCCAGGTGAAAGATGATAATACTTTGACTTGGGTTTTGGTGATGAAAATGTAGAGAAATGGACTCGTGTGTCTTTAGAAGTCAAAGCTGACTTGAGATGTATTGGATCTGGTTTGGAGAGTTTTCAGAGGGCAAGGAAATAGATGATGTGACAATGACTTCTGAGTTTGGGATTTGCTGAGGTAACTTGTAGTCAAGGGAAGTGGGCCATGTAGATTGACTGTAGAGTAAGAAGTGATAAAGTATAAGAAAAGAAGTAGCACCAAGGCTGACAGGATACAGAAGTACTTCATCAATGCTTCTTAAATCTGCCAGTGATTCCAAAGCCTGCAGAATGCATTCTCTGAAAACACAGCCAAGCAGCTCATCACTGTCCCCAGAATACAGTGAATTTGGGTAAATAATCTCTCTTGGCCCAAATGAAAATATTAAGTGTCTACACAGGAGCTGTTTCCATGTAAAGCACATGGCCTTATAATTAGGTGTGGGGATATTCAGTAGAGGAAACATGAGCTACCCTGAGGCACTCAGCCAAAAAAAAAAAAAAAAAAGGCATCTTTTAAAATTTTTGTTGTTGTTGTTAATCCTCACCGGAGGATATTTTTTACATTACTTCTTAGAGAGAGTGGAAAGGAGGGGGAAAGACACAGAGAAACATGGATTCGGATTTGAGAGACACATCAATTGGTTGCCTCCCATATGTGCCTGACCAGGGCGGGGGATCAAGTAGGTATGTGCACTTGACCAGAATGGAACCAGTGATCCTTTAATCCATGGGCTGACACTCTATCCATGGATAGACCTAAAGGGGAAATCTTTTTAGTAGGCTACATGCTATTTCATCATTAGTAAGAATCTTCCATTAGCAAATTGCTAGAAGGCATTTTGTAACACAGAGTAGTTCCTCAATATAGTTTGAAAGAATAAATCCTTCAAATATATCATTAAAAAATTACTTTCATTTTCTGTTGATTATCTACAATCTTGAGGAAAGAAAACACTGTATTCCAATTTCCCTGGCTACAGATGCCATACGTAGCTAAAGGTAGATAAGCACTGTTTAGCTGGTCTAATCCATCCTTAAAAAAAGTAGTAAGAGTGTGTTCTTTGTTCAGACACTATATATCATTCTCTCAGTATATTGTTAAACATCAAATGCTATGTAATCCATCTATTCATCTGTTTAGCATTTCCTCACTTCATTTTAAATCTTCTCTTTTTATTCTACAGCGTTACATAATCTTACCTCTTAACTGGTTATCTCACAATGTAGGTAACATTCAAAATAGCACAAGTACTCAACATGAAAGTAACTTGTAATCCACTCTGTGGGAACTGGTGCTTAGAGTTCCCATTAACACAGTGGGAAGATATTCACTGCACTCTACACCTATTCAAATAAGGGTATATATGCAGTATGTGCAGAAATCTACTCTAACATAAAATACGATTTTTGAGGTTTTAAAATTGACTCCTTTTCAGATTATATCTTTTGACTAGATAAGGCCTATTGCTGTGAAAGATATTTTATTATGTTTTATACTTTGGTGGTTGTATTATGAAACATGAATTCTATCTGGGAAAGATGATTAAGAATTTATTTCCTTTCTCCTATGGGAAAGCAATTGTGTGAATTTAAATAATTAGCAAATTGATTATTCAAACAGTCGCAGCACACACACACTTATTTGATGTCATTAATTATCACAATTAATATTTGCATTACCGTTGTTTTCATCCTTTGCTTAAGCTCCCTAGTGGCTCAGATATTTCTAGCATTGAAATTATTACCAATCACACCCCCTCCTCATCTCTTTTTCAAGAAGATAAAGGTATGTTAAGACATCAAAACAAGGTTAACTAATGAGCTTTAGAATTTTTCAAAATAAAAGTAGAGTATCTTCTCTCTATGCTGGAGCCATATTGAATTTTAGACATTTTTTCTTTTCATTTTATCTTGTCAAACCCTAACATTCAATGTTCTAAGAGAAACCATTCGGGGGCAGTTTGGGGCTTCCAATATAGCAAACAATTTTTGTACCTGGGAATATTGTTACATTTGCTCAACAAGAATTTAGTGAGCAACTCTACACCAATCATTATTCTTATCACCAGAGACTGGGAGTGAACCTCTAGAAAAAACCTACTAAAATAACCTTTATTTTCCATTAGTTTCCCTCATATTCTTTCTAGTCAGCATCTCTCCAAATTCATTGTCCATACCCTAGCTCCTTTGTCTTATCATATCCCCATAATTTATTGTGTCCTTGTTAAAATATATATATACCTTTTTTGGGCCCCACAGCTTCTTTTGGTCTATATGTACCTTGTAGACTCCCAGATAGAAGTGTTAAATGAAATGTGTGTAGTTTTTCTCCTGTCATTATGTTTTATATCAGCTTAATTTTTCAGCCCGGCCACAGAACCAAGAAGTACAAAAGGAATATTTTTTCTTCCATCCAAATAGATGAGATCTATGGAATGTAGCTCAAACTTCCCTGTGAAGTCTGAGATTGCATTGCTTGCCCATTGACTATAACCTTTCTTTCTATTTTTATCTTTTCTCCTATACCTTTGAGCCAGTTTATATTCCCAAGGACTCCCTCTGTTCCTTGGCTCTTCTTCCCTCTCTAAGAAATGTTTTCCTTCCTTTAAACCTAACAATTTCTTCTCACTCATCACACGTTGGTCAAAATCACATCTTCTGGGAAGCCTTCCACAACCTTTTTATCTCCCATAGTGACACATTTACGTCTTCATCTGTCTCTGTACCTATATATCTGCCCCCATTATAGTTTAGTAGATATCCCTGTGAGCCTCCTGGTGAAATCCTTGAGGTCAGGGCTTATATCCTGCACAGCGGTTGGAGAGCGCCGGTCATAACAAGATGCATGTCCAAGCCAAAAATGAGGCAAGCCAGCATTTTTTTTTTTTTTTGTCAGAATTTAATTTGTTCCTCGTATCTTTTGGGGAGGAAGGATTGACTTGCCATGTTTGGAGAAATGCACATTACTGTTATAACAAGCTCTATTTCTTTTATAATCTTCAGTTTTTATATCATTTTGATGAGCTGCTTGCAGAGTAGTTCCACTGACAGCATTGGACAGTTACTGCAGTGTCATAATTTATTCTTCCCAGTTGCTTATAGTTTCCAATAATTAAAAATTTGGTTTTAACTGCCCAGCTGGATCCTGGCTGTTTGTTTTTTTGTGGTGTGAATGAGGCACTTTTTTTTCTTATTGTAGAATGGTGTTCCCTACTAATTTTAGATTATAGTGTTTATGCTTCGCTGTGTCTAGTGTCATCAACACAGTCAGAAGAAGATGCACTTAGAATACAAAGATGAAGACTTGCTCCTTTGGCTCTGTTGCCTGGCACTGCTTCTGTCTGCATTGGGTTAGGGATGAGGCTGAATCTACATGGCTTGCACTTAATTTCATGATATAAGTCTAACCCTGCTAAATGCTACAGACTATTTTAAAAAATAAGGGGGAAAAAACTATAATTGAAATAAGGAATGCTGCATAGATAGCTTAGCCCAGGGAAACTGTTGCATTCTGCCTTGAAATCAAATGAATCATACTTAACATTGCAAAGAATAACTTGTGCAACTTCTCTACATGCAATAGAGACAAGCCTAGTAGAACCATTAAGATTATTCTATGATGAGAAGAATATGTCTCCTTCAGCTATGTCTTGCTGCATGTTAATTTTCATGGATTTGTAGAATTTTATACCTGTGAGAAAAATTGGGAATTTTAGTCTATCTAAACTTTACTCTTTTTTAATGAATGAGGTGTCTTGTATAAGACCACATAGCTAAGGAGTAGCGGAACTGGGAATTAAACCCTTGCCCAGGTGATCACAAATGATCCATGCTTCATCTTTTGCAGCATGTTTTTATTGTTTTTAAATGATGGCAAAGTCATATCTGCTTCTTTATAGTCTGTTGCCACTGTCACTAAAAATATCCTACATAATAAAAGCCTATTATGCTAAGAGTCTGGTAGTCTAGTCATCAGTTCAACCAATCAAAGCATAATATGCAAATTATATGCTAAGGTCACTCAACCACTATCTATGACATGCACTGACCACCAGGGGCCAGATGCTCTAATCAGTAGGTTAGCTTGCTGCTGGGTCCAGCTAATCAGGCCAGACATGCTCTGGAGCCCTTCCACAGTCATTCCCCAGCTGTCCAACCACCCATGTGTCTCCCCATCCCCTATCATGCACTGGCCCTCTTGCAATCTGGAACCTCCCCAGGTGATGTCAGAGAGCTGATTTTGGCCTTATTCCTCAGCCCAGGCCGAGGGATCTCACTGGTGCATAGATTTGTGCACAGAGATTCTAATAGAAAATAAAAATAATTATATAGTATATATCTATGTCTACTCCTATATTTTACTCTTTAATAATTTATTTTCAAATTATTCTGCTTTAATTCCTTATTTTTAACCCAGAAGTATTTATTGAACACTATATATATATATATATATATATATATATATATATATATATATATATATATTTTAGACTATGAAGATAAAATTGTGCAAAGTCTCATTCCTGACCTTAAAAAGTATACAGTCTTATTGAAGACACTAGACATATATGAAAATAAGCAAAATAAAATGCAACATGTGAATATTATAAAACAGGTTTACTGAAAAGTCTCTGCTGTCTGGAGTATGACAGTGAAGTGTCTATTTTCCAGTCACTGTCTTCCTCTCAGGTTTTATATACTGACTTCCTCTTTTTCAACAGGTTTTTTTTTTTTAAATGGCATTTTCCTCAGATTTCATAAATAGTTAGTCACTTTGGGTAAATAAAAGTGTTTATTTTAATGTTTGAGCCTCAAATTTCATGGTCCATTCATGTCTTCTTTCCTCCCCTTTCTCATGGCAGACCAGTGTTCAATATTCCATGTCTTACAGCAGAAGGTCTGGAGAAAGTGGGTGTGGGCTGCATCTTAGACACCTTTGTTCCTTGCCTTCTCTCCTCTGTTAAATGAGTAGCGGGGGTTGGGAGGAGGGAGATACAGGAAAAGAACAAGCACCTTAGGAAATGGTTAAGGATAAACCCTTCTCCTTCACTATCCTAAACGAATGCAACAGCAAGTTATTATGACCCAAATGAAAATGGACACTTCCAACCTGTCCCCCTGAAAGGATCCCACCTCCACTCAGTTCCCTGCAGAATTATGAGTCCTCTAAGAAACCAGCCACAGCTTCTGTGTCTGGCTGACCTGCTGGTGGCACCTCCCCAGATGCTTGGTTTCTTCTGGAAAGATGGGTGCCCCTGATTCAAGCCTCCCCCTAGAATAAATAACTCGCAGATTCAGGGACACACAGGAGCAGTCTTCCTCGCTTTCCCAGAATTAGAAACTAAAGTCAAGCAGCAGCCTTGCTTACCCTCTTCCTACAGGCCCCTCACTCTGTAAGGCCCCAGGCATTTTCATTTTCTTTGTGCTTCTGCTGCATGAGGACACAAGACCACTGCCCAAGTACGCATCTCCTGAGGAGCAGAAGGCTATCTTCTTGTAATTTGGGGAATTGGGTTGAATGATTGTCTCAAAGTACCCTCCTTCCAATACTATGAATTTTGGAAGCAGCCCATTTTTTCCCCTCAAAAGGAATTTTTCTCTTTCCTTTAGTCTCTCTTTCAGCTGGCATAGGGAGGGGACTAGGGATAGGGCATGTGCAGGATAGAGATATGTGTGCTAGAGCCAGTTCCCTCCTCTGTCACCTCCTGGTAAGCCTTTTGGAAAGTTGGCTGCCCAGAATCAGGGACTCTTGGAACATAAAATGTAAATTATTCTGTCATTTTAATTTTTCATCTATAGATATCCACTGAAAGTATAAAAGTCTCTGGAAATCCCAATCAACAACATCCTAGTACTAGGGCAGTAATAAAGATGCAAAGGAAGTTCTTTCAAAAAAATTTTTAAGAGGATGTTTCCATTTAAAAGAACTAAAGAAACCACTCTGAATTACTAAAGGAAGTGACATTTAAGGCAGTTCACCTCATGCATATATAGTTTTTAAAGTTTAAATAAATAAGTAAATTTAGTTAAATATACATAGGTATACATATAGATATATAGAAGTAAATAAAAGTATATCTATTTTTATCCATAAAAATCTACCTATACATATCTGATATATCTTTTCATGTATACATACAATTATTTTTAAATGTATGTAAATTTTATAAAGCTACTTTATAATCCTGGAAAAATCTGGAAAGATAGTTACTAAATTATTATTAGCATTTATCTCTTTAGTGGAGATTGCTAATAAGACTGTAGGAATTGAGAACTTTTGTTTCTTTAAGTATTTTTAAGAAAGACAGAAATGTTTGCTTTATTTTTTATCCTTAAAAACTGTTCAGAATAAAATATATTTGGAATAACAGCATTTTTGTCCCTATTTTATTATGTCATAGTGATTTTATTTTCTATTTTTAAATTAATGAATGTGTTATCTTTGTCACATATTTTTAAATGTAATTAGTGGTTGTTTCTCTCTCCAACATATCTTTTCCCTCTAATGTCTCTTGGAAACTTCCCCTTCTCATAGGGTCTCTTGCAACATCTATTTAAAGAAATAGGTGGGCTTTTGTTTTTTAACAACTATACATAAAAATTTAAGTGTTACTTGTTAAAATTGATTTTGTCTTTTACTTCACTAATAGTTATCCATCCTCCAATACCATCTTATTGAAAAGAGATGAATAAACTGTGAATTTCTGCTGTTGCAAAATGGTGCTTACTTTTTAGAGAAAAACTCTATCAACCTGATTCAAATTGATTTCATTTATCTCCAGCTCTTTCATCACAGCAACAAATAATACATTATTAACATAAATAAGTTGAATACAAATAAATCAAGCAGAGGAATGGACTAAAAGTCTACAAAAAGGGAATTTAATTTTTCTTGAATTGTGGAAAGCTCCTGAGTCTTATACTATTCTCTAGTTATCCTGAAATTAATAAAATTAATATTGAATTAATACCTATTGTTGACAAATTTATGTCATTCAACTTCTTTCTCCCATTGATTTCTCTATTCCCTTCCATCAACTTCAATATTGTTATGATTTTATAGAGAAATTAATGGATTTGTAGTAAGAGTGTCACAACTTATGTCACTATGGGCACTTACAGGATAATTAGTTTCAGGCAAGTAATTTTATCTTACTTCTCAAAATCTATTCTCACCTTATTAGTAATGAAACAGCACTAGAATGTTACTGGTGATTGGACTTTGGTTCAACACCCTGGCCTAGGTACTTGAGTCCTGGCTAAGAAAGAATTCAGAAGCAAGACTCAAATACAAGCCAAAGTTTATTTAGAAAGTCACAGAGGTAGAAAGAACTGAACTAGCTGGGCTGGTGGGCTCAGGAACCAAGTTACAGAGGCAAAAGAAGGGCCTTTGAAACTTAGGAGAAATAAAGCAAGTATCTTATTACCTGGAAGGAAGGAGAAGAGAAAAGGCTTGGGTGTGATACAGAGCATGCACTTAGGAAAAAAGGCTTCGTAGTAAGGAGAGAGAGAGAGAGAGAGAGAGAGAGAGAGAGAGAGAGAGAGAGAGAGACAGACACCGACCGAGACCTAGTCCTAAGAGTTTTTAAGGGTGAGGATGTTAGGGGATGTCCCAAGGAAGAATCTCAATAAAATATTCATCAGCTTTCCACATGTGTCCTGTTAGGTTCATGGTCTCCACTGATTGATCTGTGCTAGGGTAGGATATCATTAGTCATCACAGTTGGTCCTGATATCAGGCATGGTGTCACCACACCTGGCCTTTCTGCTTTTCCAGGCCTAGAGCTGAAACACAACTGAGTTGTAGATCAGTGTTTTTCAACCTTTTTTGGGCAAAGGCACACTTGTTTCATGAAAAAAATCACGAGGCATACCACCATTAGAAAATGTTAAAAAATTTAACTCTGTGTCTATTTTGACTATATATAAAGTAATTCTCTTGAATAGGAATCAAATAAACACAAAGAAAGTATTTTATAATTACTTTATTATGAAATATTAAGTAAACAAAATAGTGAAAAATTATAAAATTCTTGTCTTGTCTGCACCTACAGCACACCAGGCAACATGTGCCGCGGAACAGCGGTTGAAAAACGCTGTTGTAGATGTTCTCTCTCATTTTACCTATCTCAGTTTCCATAGTCAACAGACCACAGGCTTTGTTTCTAAGATTATCTGAAGTGGCCAGAACCTCATTTTCCTAAGCAGTGTTTCCCAAACATTTGACATATGTGTACCCCTTCTATAATTTTCGTATTGCTGAGTACCCCTTGTACTCATGAGAACATAGAATTAGGTGCAGCTAAGCACAGTGCAGTGCATATCCCCACCAAACTCAACTCTTCCTGTACCCTGGGGGTACACTTACCACACTTTGGGAAACACTGTAGTGCTTAATGCTTAAGGGGGTGACCATGCAAGATCTAGTATGGGAGTTTTATGAGCACCTACCCATATTAAACCCCTACACTGACACATGGAGGTATTTTTCTGAGTTATATGGAAGGGGTGTTGCTTTATGAAAAATAGAGGTACCTTCACTGGCTGTGGGAGTGAGGTGAGGGGCACTATAAACATAATAAGGGTTTCCTCATTTTGCACTTTTTCTTTCTTTCTTTTTTTGTTTTGTTTTGTTTTGTTTTGTTTTGTTAGAGTATGGGTGGGTAAACTAGAGCTGGTAGGCCTAATCCATCTGTTTGGGGCATAGAGTCATAGTGGAATACAGCATATTCATTCATTTACCTGTGGCTACTACCGTGTTTCCCCGAAAATAAGACATCCTCCGAAAATAAGACCTAGCACATGGAAAGATAAAACATTCCCTGAAAATAAGACCTAGCGCAACTTTGGGGGAAAAATTTTAATATAAGACACTGTCTTATTTTCGGGAAAACAGGGTATTGCGCTACAAAGGCAGAACTGAGTATTGGAAACAAAACATTATATGGGTCACAAACTTGTACGTTTTACTGTCAATTTCTTCACAGAAAAATTCTGTTGACCCCTGCTCTAGAGAAAAATCTCTTCACCAATGTTCATTAAAGTACTGACTCTCTAAGCAAGCCAGCAACATATTAAAATTGGCTCGGCTCTCTCTATAATTAACTGTCCTTTGTGTTTCTTAAAATAAAACCTACCCTTCCTTTGCATGTGAAGAAACTTTTCAAGTAGCCTTGAAGTTCTGTCTCTCTTAGTTATTATGGCCCACACCATTTGTGCAAAACTAAAAGATTGCCTGTAGTCACCAAATGGTGACAACTTTCCGGCTCTGAACCTTTATATTTTTAGATTTCTCTTGTTTTCTTTCCTGTTGATTCCTTCCCAAATAGCTATTTATCTATCTAACTAGAGGCCTAGTACACAAAATTTGTGCATGGGTGGCAGGGTTCCCTCCCCTGCTGGCCATCTTGTGGCGACCATCTTGTGACCACATAGGGTCAGCCATCTTTGACCACATGGGAGCAGCCATCTTGTGTGTTGGAGTGATGGTCAATTTGCATATCACTATTTTATTAGATAGGATGGCCAATGCATGTCTTGGCAGCTCCTATGTTGAGCGTCTGCCCCCTGGTGGTCAGTGTACATCATAGCTACCCATCAAATGAACAGACACTTAGCCTTTTTGACATTTATATAATATATATATATATATGTATATATATATATATATAATTTATTGTAAGATAATTATAATTTGTAATTTAATGAACTAATATTTGCTTTTTCCATTATCAATAATAAGTATTTTTGTTTTCTACATGTCCATACTATATAATAAAAGGCTAATATGCAAATTGTTCTCTTGACTGGGAGTTTGACCAGGGGTTGAGGGCTGCCAGACAACTGCCAGCCCCACCCACAGCTGACCCCGTCCACCATGATCAGGGGTGTGGTTGGCCCACCAACCATCCGAAGTTCCTCCCCCTCACCAGCCCTGCCCCCGATTGGGGTGGGCCGGCTGGAGCCCACTTGTGCATTGCTCCTCTAGTTGTTAGATAAGGGCACACATTCCCATTTGTTTCATGACCCCATATCATTGTTGGATCTCTGATTTCCTCTAATGATTATTTTTCATGAAAATGTATTTCCAGAAATGCAATTCCTTATGAAATTTCAAACCTACTAAACTAGTTCACTGTTTTTCTTGGTTTTGAGCTCTCATTTACATGTTGTTCTAAGTCTGCCATTTCCCCCAAATTTTGGTTTTACCCAATTTATAACTAAGAGAAATTAAACATGGAAAGAAACTATAGAATGATTATAAGAAATACTGCTTTTTGAATATGTAATTTTTAACATTGTTTTTACAATAAAATTATCAACTAACTATGCAGTGCTTTTCACACTTAGGTATGCATGATATTCTAGTTCAGAAAATCTTGGATGCAGCCCATGAATTCAAATTTTTAATAACTTATAGATGGCAGCAGGTGGGTCATTGGGCCCCTCTGGAGTAACCTTCAATTGATTGCTTTATCATGTATATTCTAAAGTAGGTCACAGTGCTGTTATTTATTAAGCAATTAATTGAATGGATAATCAAAAGGGAAATGTGAGGTATTCATTCACTTACCTATTGATTCTTTGTTTCATCAGGCAATGAGTAGCTGTCATATACTAGACATTATTATCTATCTACCTATCTATCTATATATCTGTCTGTCTGTCTGTCTGTCTATCATCTTGATAAGATAGATAGGTATACAGTTCACTCTTGAACAACCTGGAGGTTAGAGCCACCAAACTCCTCACAGTCAAAAATCCAAATTTAACTTTTGACTTCCAACAAACTTTATTAATAGCCTACTTTTGACTGGAAGCCTTACCAATAACACAAACAATAAATTAACACATATTTTGTGTGTTATGTATATTATACTATATTCTTACTATAAAGTAAGCTAGAAAAATATTAAGACAATCATAAGGAGAAAATATGTTTATAGTACTGTACTGTATTTATTTATACCATAAATTTATCATTTGTTTACAAGATTGAAAAAATCCACATATAAGTGAACCCATGCATTTCAAACACCTACTTTTATAACTATATCTATATCTATATCTATATCTATATCTATATCTATATCTATATCTATATCTATATCATCTATCTATATCTGTCTATATACACTCTATTTAGGGGGGAGAGAAAAAGGAATGAAGGGAGAGGGAGAGAGGAATGGACAGACCGACAGACATTATAATTGGAAAAAGGCACTTTGTATATACTTCATGCTTCCAAAGAACAAGAAGTCTAGCAAGGATGTTGGGAAAGTAAAAACACAATTTCAAGATAATATTTGGGTGTTATTAAAGTGGTAAGTGTACAGAGAAATGACAATTAAAATAGAAAAGTAATGTATTGCCTCATAAAATAACTACATAGATACTTTGTGAAAATTGGTAAAGTATAAAAGGCAATATTTATGCAAATAATTATAAATTGCTTCCTCCTGTATGGAGATATCTAGGTCTCCCCAACCCCATCCAGTATGTTTATACCCTAGGGTAGCAAATTGGATATCTCTGTCTTATTTTTCATTGAAGGAAGCATATGTTGTCTATTTTTGTAGCATAAAATCTGTAGGGCCCAGGCTATATGCTTAACATTCTGCCTGGGTTTTAGAATATTTTCCCTCTAGTTCTAGTAGTTACTGAGTAATTGGTGGAGCTGCCAGAAGTAATAAAAAAAAACACCCTGTTTTGAGATGCCCCCGAACAGAGCTGATCTCTTTACCAAGCATGTACAATATATATATTGTGGTAGGTAATTCTTAAGGATTGCCTCATTGTACCCTTGTTATTTTAGCACTGTAAATACATTTTATCAAAACTCAGGAATCGCCATTATGAACTTTTTTTCTGGGATCCCAGCAATCTCCAAACTTGACATGGAATGTAAAGCATATCAGAAATCCAGTGATAAATTACTCAGAGTTTAGTTTGACAAACACTTTAGTACATCTTTTTTTCCTCCCTTTAAGATGTAGTGGTAACTCATTTGTGCAGTATGTACATGATACAAAAAAATGAGAGGTAAAGGGAAGTAACTTTAATCTTCTGTAGAGTAATCAAGGACTCATCTAGACCACTCTAATGGAAATATATTCAGTGTGACATTGTCCACACAATGTGTCCAGTTCTAAAATTACTACTTGACTTAATGGTGTCCGTGTCTTTGTGTAAGAAAATATGAAAAGCAATTTGTCTTGCAGTCAGTACCTTGCATTTTGAATTTAATGAGTGCTAAATAGAATCAGAGTTGAATATAGCAGACCTAATGGTCTATTTAAAAACCATCAGCCCTTTTTGTCCTCTGTCTTATAAATAAGTCACATTAAATTATTCTTTGTTCCTGAATAATTTCCATGGAGAGTTTGTATTTTGAGACATTTTTTTGGCTGGAAGTTTCCAAAAGCCTTTAATAGGAATCTGTTGTAAAAATAAGACCAACCCAAGTTAAGAAAATGCTAAGGACCTGTTCATAGCACCATGGGCAGCACAAGCAGTGTTTACATCACTCTGTGGCAATCTACCCAGAGCTGCCAGCTGATTATGCTGCGTGAAAAAGCCGCCTGGTCCAGCCATCCTCCACTTCAGGCTTTAGCTAAATGTATTAAAAATATAAGGTGCCTCTAAAAGATGATAGCACCTTGCACTCTTCTTTTTAAAGGAGTTAAAACTGTCTTCAGAAAGGGTGATGCCTGTTTGGGATTTATGATTATTACTCAGGGGCTTTATTGCTCATTCTGCTTTCACACAGCGCATCCACATCACATCCACCGGAAAACGTCCCGAGGCAGGCTCACGGCTTCACGTTGCTTTGATAATAATTTATCCCAGAATCTGACTCCATTGTTCCGCATGTATTACATAGAACTTCTCTGGATCATCAACTATATTTATTGATAGGAGACAATTGTGTCTTTATGAGTGTTTCCATAATGAAGGAGATGAGGGATGTGGAAAGTCACTGGCAGTTTCAGTTCAAGAGGCTCCTTTCAGGAAGAGATAAATGAGAATGTTTCTATGGACATGAAATAAAATTCTAAAAATAGATGAGATGTTCTCACTAATATCCACTGTTTGATAATATATAATCACATTGTCCTTTGTGAATGAAGAGGGCACTGCAGATTCTTTCTCATTGCCAAAAGTGTGCATGGTTGGGAGATACAGCGTTATACACCTCTTTCTTCATACCGTCACAGCCAGGAGGATAGTGACTCCTCTCACAGATCTTAAAACACCTTCTGTTGTTGTTAGTAGGGTACTCATTACTGATTTAGAGAGAAGTTCTTTATCTTTCTCTGAACCCCAAACCCTGAGCCCTCCACAGACTCCAGCATGAGAGGAACTGGGTCTTAAGTGTAATATGGTTGACAAGATAGCCCTCCATCTCTGGAGCAATGGCTTGCAATAAAGGCTATTAACTCATTGGACAGGTACCATATCATTTTGCTGCCTGCTAATGCCTTGCCCCTTTGATCATTTCTCTGTTAACTTTCATTTAGAAGAGCTAGCAACCTCACTTGGCACAGCTAACTGCTGATGTAGCTAATGACAAAGCTACATTGTCATCAATTGAGTCTCAAAAATTTGATGAAAATAAAGAGATAACATATATTTTTATCCTAATGCCAGAACCTATTTTAATTTGTCAAAATTATGAAAAAGAGTTGTGCAAATATGGGCTAGGTCATAGTTTTTAAATATGTTGAAAGACTAAATTTTAAAAACTACAGGGGTGGGAAGAAGTTTACCCAATGAGAATAAAGACTGTAAAAAGACAATGAAAAATGCAGACAGTTGGAACACTCTGTAATAAGAGAGAGCATAATATTTTATCTTCCTTAGTTTAAAATTGGAATAAATCAGTTCAGGTAGCTGCAGCTCTTATATAAAGGATGATATGGAAACCAAACCTTCCATTTTGTGAGCTATTGATGAATATGGTTATCAAACTATCTTAATTAAATATCTTCCCTGTGTAAAAGAATAGGTTAGTTAATAGCTAAAAGAGTGATCTGGCACAGTGCTTGCCTTTAATGAGCTTATAGTCTAACTGAATGTTGGTATCCCTGTTCTTTTATGTTCTAAAATATGTGCATCTTTCTTTCTCTACAATTTTGTCATTGAGGCTATGCTAGTATAAACATGTTTATGCATTTACTAGCTTCTGCTGCTTTGAGAACACAATACTATATAGAAAATCAAAAATTCCAAAATAGGCGTTTATGGCTCCCAGATTATTAGAATTTTCTCTTAGAGGGACTCTAAAACTACGGAAAGCCATACAATATTAATGATATTAATGATACTAACTCTAAATTTTGAAAGCAAACTATCCCTTCACCTCTTCACCTGCCTATGTGTGTGTGTGTGTGTGTATACACACACACACACACACACACACACACACACACACACATATATATATATATATATATATATATATATATATATATATATATTTTTTTTTTTTTTGATTCAGGTAGAATCAGTAAATGGCAAAGTTGAAACAAAAATCTTCAAGAATTCTTTTAGTTCAACAATTTTCCATTCTGTTTGAAACAACCTCTCTAAGCCTCCTATCTCTTTGAGAATTTTGTTTTATCATTTATTTCCTTTCTCCTGTATCTTAAACATCTACTTCTAAAAATGTCTCACCTTTGACATTTTTAGGTTTCTTTCATCTTGTAGTAAAAAAAATCCAAATATGTCTTTGGCCCTGCATATCTTTATAGGGTTATTTTATGTTTCGTGGTCAAGTATCTTGAAAGAGTTCTATTGCTTAAATTTTTTGTTTTTCCTCATTTTTGCCATTTAACTTATTGTAATCTGAGATTTACTTCTGCAGTTTGTTCTTCTAACCATTGACCTCTATGTTGCTAAAGATAAAGCATACTAAACTGCTTTTCTTTTGCTGCTTTTAAGACTCTCTCTTTGTCTTTTACCTTTTGCATTTTAATTATGATATGTCTTGGTGTGGACCTGTTTGGATTCATCTTCTGTATTTCCTGGGCTTGTATTTCTATTTCATTTACCAAGTTAGGAAAGTTTTCTGCCATTGTTTTTTCAAATAGGTTCTCTCTCTTTCTCTTGGTATACTTGAGATTATCTCAGAGACTTCTTACACTGTCCTCATTCTGGGGGGGATTATTTCTTCTTTTTGCTGTTCTAATGGGGGTAGTTTTAGCTTCCTTATATTCCAAATCACTAATTTGATTCTCAGCTTCATGTATTCTTCAATTTATTTGCTGTAAATAATTTCATTTCTGACTGGTTCTTTTTTTTTTATGTTGTTGAGATTCTCACTAAGTACATTGATATCTAGTAGATTTTTGTCTCTGTTTAGTTAGGTATTTTTTCTGGAGTTTTGTTCTGTTCTTTCATTTGGGACATGTTTCTTTGTATCCTCACATTGGCAACCTCCCTGTGTTTGTTTCTATGTATTAGGTAGTGCTGCTATGTCTCCCTAGCTTGGTAGAGGGGCCTAAGGTAGTAGGTGTCCTGCAGGGTCCAGTGGAACAGCCTTCCCAATCACCCAAGCTGAGTCCTCCAGCTGCATTCCCCATGTGGGCTGTATAGACCCTTTTCTTATAATTGAAACTTGATTGCTTTTGGCATGTCAATGGGAGGGATTTACCCCCAGATCTATCAGCTGCAAAGACTGGCTGTGACCAGTCACTACTGCCCTCTGAATATTGTGGAGGATCAGCTGCTCTGGCCCACCCCACAGAAGAGAACTTACATAAGCAGGGCTTTGGTACCTGCTGAGTTTGAACCTTTGTGTTGCTTATGGAGATGGTTGGGTGTTGGTGTTTTGAAGTGGTCTGAAGCTGTCCACTAGGTTCACTGGATCTGGGGCCTCCCCAGAAGTGCAGGCCAAGTTCAGCCACAACCTGTGTTCTTCAAAGGACCACATCATTAACTACAAAGTGATCTGCAGATGCCTGCTACTTGTGCAGGGCTTGGAGTTTTCCAGCAAGGCCAACCTGTGAACAAGGCTGGCTGCTGCTAGTGCCAGGGCTGGAGTCATTTAGTGAGAGGTATAGGACTTGCTGAGGCCAGATGCTGCTTGTTTGAAAGATTTTAGGAAAATCTGAATCATGACCCAAAACAGGTTATTCCCATGGAAAAGCCACTGGAAACTATTAAGTGGGCCTGAAATTTGGGTAGGGCCAGGCCTTAGAAAATCATTAGAATAGGGCAAAAAAATGTGAACCAGGTTGATGGATTCTCAGATATGGCACCTGACTGCTGGCTCTATGGGGAGAGGGCTTAGCAAAGGTACAATGAAATGGCCTCTACCAGCACTACTGTCTTGGAAAAAGCTGCCCCACCCCCAGCACTTGTTCTGATGCTGTAAAATTTGGCCCCTCCCCATATGTTTCTGTTGCCTTTCAGCTGCTGCCCCAGCACTGGAGCTCAGAGTGAGTGAGGCTGAGTTAGTCTGTGCACAAACCCTTTTAGAGAAACTGCCTGGGACTCTAGCAGCCCTCCTTCTTACTCAGTCTCAATTCCCACTGTTTTTTGTTTGTTTGTTTGTTTGTTTGTTTGTTTTTTAACCAGAAATCATGGGGATTTCTCTTCTAAGCACTGGAACTCTTAGCTGGGGTCTTGATGTGGGCTAGATCATTTGCAGCCAATAGATCCCTCCTGATTTTTATCCAACACAAATGATTGTGGGACCAGCCCATTTTGCACGTGGCTTCTTTTTTTTAAATTTACTAATTGTAGGACTTTCATTCAACTCAATTTCAGCTGTTTCTGAATGATATTTGTTCTGTAGTTTAGTTGTAATTCTGATGTGGTTGTGGGAAGAGGCAAGTATTGTGTTTACATATACCATCATCTTGACCAGATGTCCAGTTAAGTGTAAAGTAGACTTTAAAAAAAAATGTTTTTATTTATTTTTAGAAAAAGAGGAAAGAAAAGGGATAGAAAAATAGAAACATCAATGAGAGAGGAACATCATTGATTACCTCCAGCATGCACTCCTATGGGGGATAGAGCCAGCAACCCAAGCATGTGCCCTAACCAGAAATTAAATCTCTTGGTTCCTGAATCAATACTCAACCACTGAGCTACACCAGCAGGGCTAAAGTAGACTTCTTAAAGTGAGCAGCATTACATGTTTAGAAAATGGGATACAGTTCTAAATAAATTGTCTGGTTTATAGCTTATTTTGAACTAGATAGGATCACAGAAATTTCTAGATACAGACATAGGTAAAGGGAGCCTTCTCTACCAGACTTAGCAAATAAAAACACAGGTCGTACAGTTAAATTTGAATTTCAGATACTCTTCTGTTTAAATGTATGTATGCCCCATGCAATTTAGAACATACTTTAAATTTAAAAAAAAATAATTGTTTTCCTGAAATTAGAATTTAATTGTGAATCCTGTATATTATTTGACAACCTTATTCTACAATATTTCTTATTAAGACATAGGATGTCATCCTAGGAAAACTAAAAAATTCTGTAAAACTAAAAGGTATAGTACATCCTAGAAACGTTTTAATTTCTGTCAGGATAATAAACCTATGTAAGATATTAAGTTTATCCATCATTCAATAATAGTGGGGTAGTCTTAGGCATTTAGCTACATTTATGGATGTTTACAGGATAAGACAGTAGTTATAAGAATAACTATACTATTAAGAGAGAACTGGTTTTGAAACTTGAGTCAGTCATTTGACCTCGGATAAACTGATTTAAGAGTAAGCCTTAGTTTAATAATCTGTAAAATGAAGTACCATTTCATCAGATTTTTGTGAGGATTAAACGAGATACCATTTGGGAAGAGCCTGGCACATGGTTCAAAATAAGCAGTGGCCCTTCTTATAACAAAATGATCTCTAGAATAGAGTTTATACTTCTAATTATAGAAAACCAAGGTGGCAGTCTGGCTCCAAAGGACAAATACCTTACAGTACATTGAAGAGAAGCAATTTAATACGAACAATTACTAACTAGATTGAAAGGCCACATCTTGGATTGGTGGCTGCTGGGTAGTTCTGACTAGATGTTCCCAAAACCACACTATTGACTCTCCTGGAGTTTGCTGCAAATTGTAGGAAGCCTCTACCTCCTGCAATATCCCTCCCCACCTCTCCAGCCCCTGAGAAAGCGCTTAATATCATATTCACTTTAAAGAAGAAATGCTTAAACAAATTCTGTTCTTTATCACATTGAAGGGTGCATTCAGAGCTGAGTAGCAATAAATTGATAACCAACACAGCAAATATCCTTAACAAATACAGAGATAATCTAAAAAATCACAACACTGTAAAAAATGTGTGCAAATTTCGTTCTCCAGCTCTTTCAGTTCTATTATGTGTTTTATTATATAAAAAATTGGCTTGTATAGGTGTAAGGTAACTTTAGTTCACCATTTAAATATGAATATCCAACGGCAGCATCATAGCTACCCACATGCTGGAAAATAATTTAATGAATTACAAAATAGTGCATCAAAGAGAAGCCATGGTCTATTGAATCAAAAATCCAGTTTCTGAAAACTGCCTAAACATAATTTACCGATGCAATGCCAGTTAAAAATTTGCACAACAGGCTATAATGACTTTTAAAATTTCATATAAATAATGACCCACTTAATATGTTTTGCTAAGAAATATATTTTAAAGAGTCTATTATATTACTCTACTATATTGTAAGAGAAGGCTCATTTTTTCCCCATTACCTAAAAATATTTCTCGGAGAAAATAATAAATGAAAAATTATTATGCTGAGCATGATGCCAGAGGAAAACTAAGAATCCTTTAAATATAAAATTGGTTGAACTGCTGAGAATTGCTATATTATGACAAAGCTACATGGTATTAGAGTGACTCACGCTGATCATCAGGTCATCTTTGATTGACGAAGATCTACAACTCACAACTTTGAATCGCAGGCAACCACAACCCCTCATTTCTCTAATTTAGTCTTCACTAATAATAATAATTTTTATGAGCAATTGATCTTTTACAACATGCCATACTGTGCTGAGTACTTTATATTTTCATTACTATTTTTATTATAGCAACAAAGTATTATTATTATTGTTATTATTGTACAGATGAAGAGAGAGAGAGAGAGAGTTGTTGAGTTATCTGTTTAAGAGAGTCATCTCAAAAGCAGAGGGGCTGAGATTTGAATAATTTTGTCTTTTGTCAGAAACATGATTTTGGGCATGTTTCTGACTCTAGGTCCAAAGTAGAGATTATACTTCAGAACCAGAAGTGTTGGAGTTGACAGCACTGCTTCTCAAACTGGCATGTGCATACACATCACCTGAGGATATTCCTAAGATGGAGGCTCTCATTTAGTAGGTTTGACTAAGTGAAACCTGATATTCTAACAAGCTCTCATTTGATGCCCATATTACCAGTCAAAGAAACATGCATAGCATCAAAGAATGTAAGAGAACAGTGTGGTTGGAACAGACCAAAAAATTAGTGAGATCCTAATAACTATGATTTCATCTCTGCAGCTAACTTAATAGAAAAACTAGAGGTTAGTGAAAGGGATGGTTTATAGTTTCTGGAGTTGAAAAGGAGAATTTTGAAGATCCTGCTATAAACATTATGAAGTGAACTCACAACAAAGGCAAGGATGAATAAAAAATAGACGCCATCCCTAGTTCATTATGTGAGTCCAGCATTACTCTGTACGCCATATATTTCCAAACCCACATAATGTAAACACCAAGAGAAAGCCATAATGTATTTTAGGTGATTATAATATATCAATGTAGATTATTCCTTGGTAAAAAGTATAGCATTCTAGCGAGGGAGATTGGTGATGGGGGAGGCTGTGAATGTGTAGGACAGATGTGATATGCAAAATCTTTGTGCTTTCCTCTGAATTTTGCTCTTAACCTACTGCTCTATAACAATGTAGTCTTAAAAAACAAACAAACAAAAAAACAACATAGTCATTGAAAATGAAATACAAAAATAGATAACAAAAGAATGGATTCTTATCCATCTACCATACCCAGGAATAATGATCATGAAGGCAATTATCATTAGAATTCAAGCCAATTTTTTCTCAAGGTAGAATAATGCTTAAAATACTAACATGATGATTTAGTAACTACATAATAGTTAATGCTAGGTTTTAGTTATCACTAATATAATTATATATTATGTAATTAGGTTTTTAATAAATATAATTAGGGTTTAGTTATAACTCACATAATGAGTTATATTTACTACCTATGTAAATCTACTTATACACATGTTAATAAATTATTTACATAGGAATGATTTACTTAGTTTTTGAAATTGTTTAATGTTATGAAATCAAATACTTATCATCTGCCACCTTTCTATTCAAAGTGTAGTGCCTGGACCAGTAGCACAGGCTCCATCTGAGAGCTGATTAGAAAGGAAAAAAAAATCTCAGGCCCTAACCCAAACCTACTGAATCAGAATCTGTATTTTAATGATACAAACACATGGTTTTATATGGACAGGAAAGCCTGAGAATTACTGCTGTGCAGAAGGCCTGATTTTTTTTTTTTTTTACTGTAATTGGTTATTGAAAGACCCAAGAAAAAAATACCTGTCAGTATTTGTGTGTTGTTTTTTTTTAAGTATTTTTAAACCAACTGTTTCATGAAAAAGTGAAGTGCTCAATATGTAATCACAGGGTAGTAGTGTACCTGTGACAGCCAGCGATGTTTCTTATACCAGCATGAGTCAGTGTCGTACAAGCAGAGGCGGCCCTTGAAGAATAATTTGTCTTTTTTTTCCTTTGGCTTTCAAACGTGATTTTCTCAACTTTTTTTTTTTTTTAAAGACACTCTAGTGAAAAATTATAATTATTGTCTTAGGATAATTGGCTAAAGCAGATGATGGGTTATTTCATCAGCATCTTGACCCTTTAGGTGGAGGGAAAGAAAGAAAACAGAAACCGAGATCATGAGTGAGGAAAAACCACTTTCTTAATTTTGCTGTTGACTGGGCCTTTGAATTTTCACATGCACACCTCCACTCTGGCCTCTGCAAAACAACAGGTGCAAACTGCAGAGGGGATCCATCGCAGGTGCAGGTCCACACATCTGCCACTGGCTCCATGAGTCTCTATCTGAACGATGGCCAGCAGCCACCAGGCTTGTGTCCCAGGATGGAAGGGCAGAGGGCTTCTTTGAACACTGAAGGGAAGGCTGTGGCCTTTCCCTGTGGGCACTCGATCAAGACCAATTTAACAACTTCATTCCAGAAGCCTGATCCCCCACCTTACCCTTGTGCAGCTAGGTATAATTAAATACCCTTCTCCAAGTGAAAGAAAAAAAAAGGGGAGGGGGGGGTAGAAACCTTCTTAAATAAAGTATTCAAATATATCACATATTGTTATATGTTTATTTACATAGGCATCTACATCAATAAAATTTACCAAAATGCATAGTTGAATTATGCCCTCCAAATGGAAAGTTTCTATATAGATTATATATATATATATATATATATATATATATATATATATATATATATGTGTGTGTGTGTGTGTGTGTGTGTGTGTGTGTGTGTGTATATATATATGTTTCAGTTTTGAGGTAAAAAAAATATTTGTTTCAACCTAGCCTGTATGACCCAGTGGATAGAACAATGGGCCTCAGGCTGAAGTCTCCAGGGTTTGATTCCAGTCAAGGGCTTGATCCCTAGTCGTGGTCTGGGCATGTTTGGGAGGCAACCAATCATTGTGTGTCTCTCTCACTTCGATGTTTCTCTCTGTGTGTCTTTTACCCTTCCTTCCACTCTGTCTAAAAATCAATAGAAAAATATACTTAGGTGAGGTTTTTTAAAAAGAGAAAAAATATTTAAGTTTTTGTGACGGTATATAGGGTTTGTCAAGTCTTCCATATATGCAATTATTAAGGCAGGTATTACTTAGCCAATTCAAAGTGTGTGTGTGTGTGTGTGTGTGTGTGTGTGTGTGTGTGGAGCAGCTATAGGATTAAGCCTTGGACTGACCTGTGGTAGGGCCACATGCAAGTCCCAGCCTGGAGGGCAGAGCTCTCCCAGCATAATTAGCCTGACCTTGTAGGCCTCCCCATTTCTTCCCTAAGTAGTTAATGGGCCTGTGGGAGTTTCCAAAACAAGAACATTTGTATACATGTTAATCTACCCTTGTTTTAACCAGACTATAAAATGAAGCATTGGTTTGCAGGCTGGGTCTTTTGTATCCTCTTAAAGGCACGGGAGATCCACTGAGCTTCAGCTGTATTCTCTTTATCTTTTTTCTGTCTTCTTTAATCCTTCACTGCCCCTCCTCAGGTTCATCCTTGGCTGTGCTGGGACAGCACGTGTGTGTGTGTGTGTGTGTGTGTGTGTGTGTGTGTGTGTGTGTAAAAGGGTATAGTTTTAATATACTACTTCATATGACTGTACCAATATTAATAATTTTATTCTTAATAAATTCTACTTTAATCATTTGGATATGTATGTACCAGACACTGGATATAGATATGTGTAAGCAAATGTACAATTGATACACCTACAGCAGTGTGCATGTGTGTGTGCATATTCTGAAATCATGATGACCTAATGTACTCTGAATAATATAATTACATAGCAAAAAATTATATCTATTTCTATAGATACATGCAAATTAGATTAAACTAAATATTTTATGAACTGGATATTCTTTTAAATTTTTAGAGCAACATTTCCTATTAAAGATAATGGTATTGGCAAACACAAAATTATGCAGCATTATCAGTAAACAAGTAAATAGATCAAAACAATTAGGTGTCATTTTTTTTCCTTTAAAATTTATAATCATTATAGTGTTCAACATCAATAATTCATTAATACTGGAAATAGATGTATGGACTATAGAGCAAACACCTTAAATATTTTGTCCGTTGATCTACATTTTTTTTTTACCTTTTGACATGTATTTGTCTTAAGTAAACAGATACAACCATCTTTATGTGCAATGATGTTTTCTGAAGCAATATGATGTTGGTAGTAATTTGGAGACAACCTAGATTTTGAACAGTAGAAATTATGGCACACCAGGTAGCCATTTTAAACAGTCTTGCTAGAGCATTTAAAAACAGGAAAATGCTAACAACATGCTGTTAAGTGAAAAAATATATATATGCACAAAATTTAAAGTATAATAGAATGCCAAATTTGAAATTACATGTTCAGTCAATATCTTTCGAGTGCCTACATTTTTTGTGTGTTTGTATGTTTTGGAAAGCACTGTCTTATATTTGAATACATTTGTGAGTAAAATAGAAGTACATGGTACTCACAGAACATGCTTTATCAGGAACAGGACTATAAACAAAAGTGTGAAAACTTTTTTATAGTAAAATATTGATGATATGGCTAATAATAATTTGGAATGTCTTATTTGAAAAATAATTATGGTACTTAAAATGTTGCTTAAGTAGTACTCTACTTATGACTATTAGAAATAACCATTTCAAGTTCTCAACCAATCCTTCTGGAACTTAAACTTCAAACAATACATATACAATGATTTTTTACTACCCTCCCCCCCTCCCCATTCCAAAGGAGATTATTGGTTACACTAATTTGTTAATAACACAAAAAAGCAGCAGAAATATTATTAATGGCAATTAATATGTAAATATGAATCTCAGGTCTTGGAATTGGTTTCCCTGACCCAATTTAGCACTAAAATTCTAAGTGATTATCCATCCATTGACAATGTTGCCAGTAGAAATAGGGTTCTTCCACAGAGTTGTAAGAAAAACATTTCGGGACCCACACATAGGAGGATGGAGGAATTGTGGTAAGGTTTACTGGAGCAAAAACAATGGACTGCCCCCAGTGCCTGGTGGTCTCATCCAGGAGCAGTGGCTCAGCTCCATCCTGCTGTGAAAGAAGCCCAGCCTCTGGGGCCTTAAGTTCACACTTGTGCCCATCAGACCCCAAATGTCCAGGACCCACATTCACCATCAAGGCTGTGCTTGGTGCCCTGGCCATGGATACCCTTGGGCCCATGCTTGGGCTCACACTTAGGTCTGCACAGATGCTATGGAGAGGGAACACAGGAACAAACGAGTGAGTCAATGGGCAAATGAATGAACTGATCCTTTGTTAGGATTTGATATATTACCTCGGGCTTGGAAAAGAGCAGGTGTTCTTTCAAACTAACCAATTTCTTTCCTGGCTGTTTGAGGGCTTGTGCTAGGCCCTCACCTTTCATAACCAATCCCTTTTCTGAATCTTACAGGGTTTCGTATCCCTTATACAACTTGATCCTTTTCCCAGAGTTTTCCAGGTTAGACTCCCCCTCTTTATGTCACCATGTGACTTCTACTGTTATAAATAGAAGTGGAGTTATTGGGGTGACACGAGGAAAAGAATTGCCTGAGGCCCCCACAAGAGGCAGTGGTTTTATGGCAAACTTATTGATGTTGGAAAATTAAGAGGGTTCCCCTCCAAGGTTGCAACTCTGTCCATCTCGTCATGGAAGAAGTGCAGTCTTGTCTCCAGCAGGGCCAGAATTAAAGCCACTGCCCAGAATTTCTGTCCAATATTAAAGTCCAGTCCAGTCCAGCATCTGTCTAGCTTAGTTTTTATTGCCAGCTTTAGTTTATTGTGTGTGTGTGTGGGGGGGGGGTCCATACAGCAATGGGCCATGTGGCTACTTAAGGTCACAAGGCTATGAAGAGAGAACATGAGAGCATGCAGATGAGTGCAGATCACATAACAAGAGAGAGCAAGAATTGGCAAGAGCAAATAAGAGAGAAGAAATTCTTTGGAGATTTGAACTTTCCAAGATTTTGCGACCTTCTATGGGGTCACCCCAGGCTGGAGTGATAGGCAAGCACCTTCCCTGCACCATACCCTGCACATGTGCCTATCTCCTCTTCTTTCTGCAACAATCCAGTCCCAGATAGGGGAATGGAGGGGTGCTAATCCCCATGGAGAAACAATTCCCTGTGAAGCTATAGGTTCTTTGCGAAGCTTCGCAGGTGACCATGCTTACAATATCTTGCCTCCTCTTTGCTGTCTTTTTGTTATTAATATTAACTAGCCAATTATGAGGATAACACTACTTCACATGCCCCAACTTTCTGCTTCCTCACTTGGTTTCTACTGGACATGCATTTACCTACCCTGTGCCATCTTGGTTTCTACTGCATATGCGCCCAATAAAGGAATTTTCCCCACTGTTTATTCCTCACCCCGATAATCCTACCAGGCCTGTTGTCCCCTGCGAGATGGGAAAACCGATTCTTCCTGCCCTCTCAGGGATTGCTCAGGGATAAAGTGCCTCTGGTGGAGGAGGAGACAGTACCTAGGAGCCTGTGGATGCAGCAACTTCCTAGTAAATGTCCAGTTCAGCTTCCTAATTTATTAGCCTTGATTTCTGATTCCATTTGCTACCTTCCTTTATTAATAACTAGCTAGCTGCCTACACTAACAAGATTAGTGCCTTGGTAGTACAAATCTAGTTTGAATTTTATCTGTAATAATAAAGTGTATTATGTAAATCAACCTAATGGTCAAACAGCGGAATGAAGCAGCCAGGGAAGGCCTACTTTTGCACAAATTTCATGTATCAGGCCTTTAGTTTGTAATATAATAACTCATTTACCTGCAATTGTAGGATCTAACTGTGCTTTTTGTCATTTAACCATATCATTTTTATATGATATATGTTGAAATCTTCATGTTTAATGATTGCATTATATTGTAGTTGTTCCAATGCTAAAAGGGTAACTGTTCTCATATGCATCATGGGTATTATTTTACTGAAATAACCTACACAATAAAACTTCTTTATTGTGTAGGTTATTTCAGTATTGATCCAGTAGAGATAGGGCTCCTAACCTATCTCTACTGGTCACACACTGCTGATTGTCAGGTTTGAGCACATCTCCTGGCATTTCTGTGTCAGTGGTCCCAAACACAAATGCATACATGGGTCAGACTACTAACATGAATGAGTGAAGAAGGCTGGGAAGGAGGCCTACGGGCATTTGGGGAATACATGCCATCAGTCCAAGGAACAGCCAGTGTTCAGCTCAGCTGTTACTTTTGCCCATTAGGAGTAGTAGCCTAATTTTTCTGACTTTTAAATGAATTAGAAATATACATTTTAAACATATAAATATCCAATTTAAAAAATGCTGAGTTGACCAAACACAGCACACCAGTCAACTGGATTTGGTTTCCCACTGAATAGTTGAAACGGATGAAATTTGCACATTGTCACCTGTTATACCCTTATGGACGCAGGCTCTTTTGTTTGTGTTCCTGTCATTGCTTTTTAAGGAAGCATAGGGAAAATTTTAAATAAAAATGAACAATTTCTCTGTGTGAGTATAGAAATCCCCTCAGTCTGTATTGTTGTCTGGATTATTTATGTTCAATCAGATGATTCCATTTTAAGTTTACCATTTTAAATATGTGCTTGTTTTTTAAATTATTGGGCTTTTAAAAACTTTTATTTGGTAATAAATCAATGAAGGTTCGTAAATGTCATAGCTTAGATCTACAGTCTAATTTTTAAAGAAAATGCATTGCATAATAAATCTTGAATTTGGAATGCTAGGTATAATCACAGTGTCCTAGCATCTCAAAAGTAGATAATAAAATAAAGAACCAAAAAAAGAAAGCTATTTTTCCCCCCCCAAAACCAAGAGTTCACAAAAAACTAAGACCAAGTGACTATAAACTTGAGGCAACAAGTCATGGAAAAAGCTAATTCTTAGAGAGTAATGTTTAGAATAACCTATGAAGACATCAGTGCAAACTCTATTGCCTTTAATAAATCTAAAACTCTTAATAAAGCTCTGGACTAGAACCCAGAGAGCCCATCAATACTGTCAGCTCTTGTGCTACAGCTGTCGCTAGAGGACAGGGATAAGTGCAAAGGCAAAAACACAGAAATGGAAAGAATTCTATGTCATTAACAGTGTGAAACAGTGTCTGTTTATCTCAGTAGACACAGGATGGCATTTTGTTTTTCCACATGTCTACATTCTATGCATTACCCCATGGGTTAGAGTGGTGTCCAAATGAATCTTCTTTGCTGGCAAAGGAGGTAATGAGAGTTAGTGTTTGATTTGAGGACCCACTCAGCTTTAAGAATCTAAAAGTGTCTTCTACTGAGCAGCCTTGATTTATAGATTTATTATAATATTCAGATAAAGTTTTAATGAGAAGTATAACTGGTATTAAATATTATGCCCCAGATGCTTTCAACTTGCATTCACTACCTAATTTTACCCAAGTTTATATTTAAAATGATTGTTTATTTTAATGTAATAACAACAAGAAGAATAAACATTAACCCTTTGTAAGCACCATTCGGGAAACATATTAAATACCTCACATGAGTTGATTAATCCTTATGTCATTCTATGAGGTAAGCTACTATTATAACATCTATTTTTCAGACATGGAAATACAGATTAAGCTGGGGTTTGAATCTGATCAATCTTATTCTGAGTCTCATAATGGTTAGATGTTTTGCATGGTAGGCTGGGGAGTCTGATTCAAATACATATTTAATCCAGATTTATTGCTCTTTAAAATACAAATTCTTTCTATGCTGCCAAGCTGCCTTTTATACAAATGAAGGATCTGCAGGATGCAACTGATGACAAAAAAAGAAAGAAAGAAAGAAAGAAAGAAAGAAAGAAAGAAAGAAAGAAAGAAAGAAAGAAAGAAAGAGAGAAAGAAAGAAAGAGAGAAAGACAGACAACACAGAAGAAAATTATTTCTCTTCAAGACTAGAAGTGTATATTTACATTGGAAGTATAAATTTTCCCTGTTTTAACACAGTCTGTGGAGTATACTGTAGGAAATATTCCCATTGCAGGAAAAGGCTCTTGACACTGTCTTTTGATGTTTCTTAGAGCAACATTAACTGGCAAATCTCTCTGATGTTATTTGTTTTCTTGTATTCTCAATGGCTACTCACCTGCCACTTTGAGGAAAAATAACATTCCCTCCACTATTCTAGGTTTTTAGCTGAGATTCATCCCCCTGTAATAAAAGAGTAAGAGGAACACAAACAAAAAGACATGTAGTAGTAAACTCCTATATACATAGGAAACACCCAGGAAGACTGAGTAACTCCTTGTAATGGTCAAACCATCACTTTAAATACCATTTCCAGCTAAATGCAAAAAAAGAGGTGTGGGTGTAAGGAGCTAATTATGGATGGTTCACAGGCAAAACATAGTGTGGGGAGGGGAAAATTCCCCTTTCCCCTCCTTGTTCTTATTCCTGATAAAATAATTAAGATTACATAAGGCGGTTTTGTCAGTGACAGTAAGAACAGCATCAGGTGTTGGGCCAGTAGGATCAGAATTCACCTGAGTTCAGCAGCTTTGGTACTTGAGTTCTGGCCTGGAAAGAATTCAGAGATAAGATTCAATCTATAAGAGAAAGTTTATTTAGAAAGTCATAGAGGTAGAAGTGAGCTGTAGAAGAAATGGCTTCAGAAAACAAATTACAGAGGCAAAAAGACCTTGTAGCTTAGGAGAGAGGAGAGTAAAGATAACCAGCCTGGGGGAAAGGAGAGGAGAAGGGGAAAGGTGTAACACTGTAGGTGCTCCCAGGTAAAAGAGAGAGCACACAGGGTCCTCAGTCCAAAGTGCTTTTAAGGGGGTGGGGGGTGGGGGGGGATTTTAAGGGAGGTTCTAGGGGAAGATCTCAATGGAATTTCATCAGCTTTGCAGATGTGCCCCTTCAGGATTGTTATCTCCATTGACTGGTTAGCACCTGGGCAGAAGGTCATTAGTCAGTGTAGCTTATCCTGAGACCAGCTGTGCCATTGCTTGTTTGAATTGTCTGCTTTTCTGGTGTTGGAGCAGAAACACAACTGAGACCTGGATGTATTTTATGCGGGTCAGAACCTCATTGTCCTGGGGGCTTAACACTTGAGAGTTATTCTCCAGCAGCCTTGTTCATTCCTCCTCTAATGGGGTCTAATCTGCATAACTAGCAACATGCCAGGGAAGATCTGAACCACATGACCAGTGATATAAAAGGTCAGGGGATCTAAACTGCCTGTCCAGCAAAATGTTATGGGAGGAAAGGTTACCCTGGGGTGAGGTCCTTGTTTTCCCAGTTTTGCCCATTGCAGGCTCCAGTGTCCTTCTGTATCTGGCCTATCGTCCTTGCTCTGCTCATGTCTGACTAACTGCCTACCATAGTTAAATATGTGTCACATTTAATACATACCCACAGGTAATTAAGATAAACATGAAGAATCCCAAAGACAGGCAAAATGAGGTGTGTATGTCATTTTGAACTAAGGAGTAGGTCTGGATCTGGGACTTCAGAGGGAAGTAATACAATTCACCAGGAGATGAAGAGTTAACCAAACAAATGCTTGGGGGAACATCTAGAAACAATGGAACACAAAGAGGACTTGAATCAAAGGGCCCTTGCTTGCTTTCTTCCTTCCTGTCCTCCATTAAATTCTAGTTATCTATGGTAATAGATATGGCTCCTTCCAGAACAGGCCTCCTATATTAAATTGTTTTAAGTAGCTGAAGGGAAAATAAAAGATTATTCTTGAACCATCTGGTCCTTAAAATAACCAAGTTAAAATAATCAACATTCCGCCGAAACTGGTTTGGCTCAATGGATAGAGCGTCGGCTTGGGGACTGAAGGGTCCCTGGTTCAATTCCGGTCAAGGGCATGTATGTTGGTTGCGGGCATATCCCCAGTAAGGGGTGTGCAAGAGGCAGCTGATCGATGACTCTCTCTCATCGATGTTTCTAACTCTGTATCTCTCTCCCTTCCTCTCTGTACAAAATCAATAAAATACATATTTTTAAAAATCATTCCAAAGAGGCACGTTTTGGAGTGGCATCTCTACTCCCTTTCAACGGATAATAATGGTAGTTACACAGTTTAAGTCTTTGCCTCTCCATTGAGGACAGTTTCTAGAGATTCAGAGCCCTCTTCCTCTTCCTGGTACAGAGACAACCTTACAAATGGAGATTTGCATTGTAAATGTAAAATTCTTTTAATTCTTTTTTAAAGGATAACTTCTACATGGTTGGTTTTTAGAACTCTACTGTATCTGCTGTTTCTTAAAAATAATCAGCCTCACCCTGGCCAGCATCGTCAATGGTTAGAGCAACTGAGGGTAATGGGTTTGATTCCCAGGATGAATGCAGGAGGCAACCAATGGATGTGTCTCTCTCACACTGGAATCCATGGTAATTGTTGGGCATACCACCTGGAGGTAACACAAGTGTCTAAGACAAAGGTTGTCTGACAACCCTTCTTCCCTTCTCCCTTCTCTCCTCTAAAAATCAATGAAAAAAATATCCCCTGCGAAGTACTCTTTCGCCATTTTGGCATCTCCGGGGTGGTTATCTCTCATAATTACAGGTAAGGCTGGTCTGTTCCTGGGAGGTGTATTCCGCATCGGTCAGCTCAGTTCCCGGGAGGAGAATTCCACAGCGGTCAGGTTGGTCATCATAAGACGACTATCACGAGATGTTGTACCTACAGGATGAACCGTCCCTCAGGACCTAGCCCTGCTTTAATGTTTGTCATAAAATATTACATTCTGGCTTTACTTAACCTTACAACCCTTACAGCTCTTCTGGGGAAAACCTTTGTAATCTATCAGAAGAGATCCCTCAAAACAGTTACCAACGCAATTCCTTTTTTTTTTTTTTTTTTATAATATATTTTATTGATTTTTTACAGAGAGGAAGAAAGGGGGATAGAGAGCTGGAAACATCGATGAGAGAGACATCGACCAGCTGCCTCCTGAACACACCCCACTGGGGATGTACCCGCAACCAATGTACATGCCCTTGACTGGAATGGAACCTGAGACCTTTCTGTCTGCAGACTGACACTCTATCCACTGAGCCAAACCGGTTTCGGCCACAATTCCTTTTAACTATCAGTCTATTGTACATACGTAGGTATAAGAGTTTGAAGGAACATCTGGGGTTTAAGCATTTCAATTTTACATTTTTCCAGTCTATTGATATAGACTAGGACTGGGGGGAAAAAGACATACAAACTTTTGGTTTTTGCTTCTTAGGAGATGATGATTAAATCCCAGCTCACCATAGCTGTGTGACTGTGAGCTATTTTCCTCATTTGTAGAATAGAGGGTGTTAAAAGCCAAAATTCAACCCAGTAAATTTCAAGAGCTAGTTGGCTTTATTAAGTCATGAATGTGGCAGCATCCCACCCAGCAACTGGAAGGGTACTCCTGGGAGTTGTACAAATGGAGGATTTTTATAGGACAACAGGTGGGGCAGGGGACAACTAACAAAAGAAAAGAAATGATTATTTAGGGGCTGGGACATCTTTCCCCTAGGGAAGAGAATGGTAAGGTTTTTATCATGCAGATTGCTTCTTCTTTCCATGGGGAGTATTGAGTTCAGATTATTCACCTGCACTTGACCAGAAAATTCCAGACTCCCTGGTTAATATTATGCTTCAGGGAGAGGTTGAAACTGCAGTTATATCTGGTATTAAATCTAGGTGTGTTATCATGGGCATTTTAAGCCTGAGCTGTTCTCTCTAACCAGCATTAATAATTCATCTTTCTGAAATTTGTTTTAAGAATAAACTTAGCTAAATTCATGTAACATAGTTTCCAGTGAATAGCATGAACTAAGACATTTAATATTATTATTTTTCTCTATGTTGACATAAAAAATGTCCAAATCTTTATGTTATACGTTTTGTCAGAGGAAGAGACAGTGAGGGGGATTATATGAAATCCATTGGTGGTAGATTAGGAAGACTAGGGAAAGCAAAGCAGGGAAACTTCTGCCATTGGACAAAGAGTAAAATGGAGAGACACATGCTTCTTTTACGTTAGTGGGTATAAAATACTTAGTAATTAACATGTATAGCACATAGAGATGGTATGTGGGCAACATAATAACCATGAGAGTCTCTGTGTTCTCCTGCTGTGGTGGGTGCTCCAAGAGGTCTGGATAAGAGGGGATTACTCTGACATTCAAAAGGTATGTTATCATAGGTGCAAAAAGATATTACACAGACTCACCAAAGGTAAAAATTAACCTTTGTCACCGAAACCGGTTTGGCTCAGTGGATAGAGCATCGGCCTGTGGACTGCAAGGTCCCAGGTTCGATTCCGGTCAAGGGCATGTACCTTGGTTACGGGCATATCCCGGATGGGGGTGGTGCAAGAGGCAACTGATTGATGACTCTCTCACATTGATGTTTCTAACTCTCTATCCCTCTCTGTAAAAAATCAATAAAATACATGTTTTTTAAAAATTAACCTTTGTCAAGGAAGATGCCAGTCTAGAATACGACTATTCATCATGACTTCCTTTTAGTTAGGAAGTTTTAATTTCAGACCACCTTATATGGTTACTTTAGGTCTCTGAGTTTATAAGGCCTTTCATACAGGCCTCCCCTGAGCTAGTCAGGTTTAATATGTGGCATGTTTTTCATCCACATCTAGAAAAAGTTTATTATTCATGTTTAAGTCTCATGAGTAAAAACAGAAATGCCCAACAATTATCATAGATTCCAGTGTGATTGAATTACTTGTGATTTGTTCAATTTCTGGTCTAAATCACAAAAATGCTACTCTTCTAATCTTCACCTTCACAGAGCATTAATGTGCCTGCATAAGTAACCCATTACTTTCAGTCTGTATAAAGAGCATTATCAGTCATGTGCATTTTGCATAGGGGAGTTTTCATTTGAAGGTAAGTTCACCTGAATTATGCTGCTATGTATGGAAGGAACACATCATTTTTATAGCGGTGAAGAGAAATCCAATTTCTCCACCAAAATGCACTTTCCAGAGAGTTTCATCTGCCTTACCTTTCACCTGAAGAATATGTTTCTCAAAAGTATAGTCTTCAGGCCTGCGCTTGGAGAATGCTCAGACATAATCTGTGTGTTCTTGATGACCAATCACAATCTTTGGCCTTAAGAAATTTTTTTTGTCTGCTTCAATCTATTTTAGTAAGGGCATCAGTTGTTTTCCTAATGTCAGACAACCTTTGTCTTAGAGACTTGTGTTACCCCTCCCTGGCAGGTGGTAGGTTTTAGAAACATATAATGCTTTCTGCAGGTTAAAATTCAGAAGTATTAGAGCACCCTCCGCCCCAACACACACACACACATTTTTATGATGAGAGGCTTTTGTACTTAACATATAGGTTCATGGTAATTTTTCTAACAGGCATTAGGAGAAGCACAACTTCTCAAATGCTGGGAAATTTCCATAGGACCATGTGGTACACTTTAATAATAGAGGATTCCAGAATGGACAGGGATAAAGGGAGGAAATACCTGAAAGCTATTTAGGGTGTTTGTTTTTTAAATCCCCATATTTTATTCTAACATTCAATGTTTTAAATAAATTGCTGTTGCACTGAGACTAAACTAATTATAATGAGAGAACCAGATAATGATAATGTGCTTTGATTTTAGAATGAAATTCAGGAAATAGCTTTAGGGTCTGTTTACAATGACATCTCCATTGATAAAGGATGCAAAATAATTTTCCAAGTCTATTAGCTAGTCATTTGACCAAATGTAATGACACCTGTGTCTTCTTATTAGAGTGCTTATGGTTATCTACATAGCAAGTGGCAAATTGGAGATTTATATGCCATTTAAATTAGGAGACATGTGGGAACATTTATACCAGTTGACATGGAAAGCCCTCTTTTAGAAAAAAAGACTCCTTGAGATGATTTCCTCTAGTACCTAAAGGCAATGATATGGTAACAGATCCCTTCTTAGCATAGGAGTTATTAAATAGACAGCTGGACCATTGTAGTGTGAAACAGGCAGCAGCTTAGTTTTGCACTTTGACCTTCACTTATAACATAAAGGATTCCCATTATGACAAGTCCCGTCATGGTGGGGAATCTTTCTAATGCAGCTCATTCTTGTATCTGACCCAAGGAGGTTCAATTTCCAGAAGCATTAATCTCGCTAATAATAATAACTAACAATTGTAAAGACTTTAAAACTTACAAAGTATTTTCACATATAGTTCTTCCCCTTGTATTATTGCTCTAACTTTCTGATTATTCTCCCTAGCTCCAGTCTCAACTCCTTCCAGTTGATTCTCAATAATGACGGTCAAATACACAAATTTCATCATCTAATATGCATGATCATACACCTGTGGTGGTTCCTTATTACCCATCAGGGCGTGGGGAATCTTTTTTTTTTTTCAAGTGCCATTTTGATATTTATAACATTATTCACAGGCCAAACAAAATTATCAACTTAAAAATTAACCTGCTATATTTGGTCAAACATTAAATTAACTCACCCCTAATGCCTTGAGAGGACCAAACCAAATGATTTCATGGGCCTTCTAGGTTCCCCACCCCTGGCCTACTTGGTAAAGTCTATAAATTAACATTTTTTAAAAAAATAGAGTTCATGGCTTCTAATGGCATAATGAAACCAAAATGTGGGGTGATTCTGAGTTCATGAAATCAAGCAATGAAGGGGCAGTCAAAAAGAGTTAATGGAACCCAAGTTTATTGAGAGCATCCATTCGAATTAAAGTCTCTTAGCTCATGTGTAGAGTCCCATGTGGTCCTAAGCCATGTGGGCACAGGGATGTGCTCTCCTGCTGTGGAAAAGTCAGAAATCCATTGCATGCTGGGGTTAAGGGGGGGAGGCAAGAGGAAATGTGAGCCTTTTAATTTAAGGGGTGGAGACAGCCTTGCTAGCTTCTAACTGGTCTTTTCAAAGAATTTTGTCTTAGTAACATTCTTGGGATTGGTTATATGCCTCATTGTCTTGTGATTGGTTATCTGCTAGCTGCCTGTCTTAGCAACATTCATACATTGTAAAGTTCATGTCTCTCCCTAGCATGTCCTTCCTTCCACACCCAGTTTGGGTGCCTTAGTAACTCCACAGTGGGTTCCCTGGTTTTATTTCCTCCACCCCACCCCCGCTTCACTATGGTCCTGATCCCTGACTACCTAGCTTCCCTCTGTCTCCTCAATAAAGCAATACTGGTTAAGGCATGGACAGATCTAGAAGAAATCTTTATATTGCCCATACATAGTAAGCATTTTATTCAATCATAGCATGCTGATTTTATACATAATAGGCCCTCAACAACTGAATTCTAAATTTTACTTTATTTCAATGAGAAAAGTATTGTTATTATAACGTATTGTCTAATGCAGTGGTCTGCAAACTCATTAGTCAACAGAGCCAAATATTAATAGTACAACGATTAAAATTTATTTTGAGAGCCACATTTTTTTGAAACTTCTTCTAATACCACTTCTTCAAAATAGACTCTCCCAGGACGTGGTATTTTGTGGAAGAGCCTTTAAGTATGGCTCTTCCACAAAATACCACGGCCTGGGAGAGTCTATTTTGAAGTGGTAGAAGTTTAAGAGCTTCAGTTTGCTAACCATGGGTTTAATGCAACGTTGCCACAAAGTCTCAGAATAATATTATGGTAAGGCTCCAGTGTATAAATTATGTGACAATACTGGGCAAAAGGGAAGGAAATGTTTTGCTTGATGAAAATATAATGTTGCACAAGTTCCATTTAAATAGACTTAAAAGAAAAAAACAGCAGTCCAAATTTATGGACATACATGTTAATAGTTGAAAATAAGCTCTGGCCTGATAGATTTTGCCTTAATAATATCAGGGAAAAACTCTTGTTGAAATAAGATTGTAAAATTTCTAAGAAACTAGTTACAGTCTAACTCTCCTTATCGGTTTTTCATTTTTGTTCTTTTAGTTACTTTTGGAATCTACATTTTCCTGATAATTATGAGTATTTATTGGTTACCGACTGTTTTCCTCTAGCAATCTTTTGAAGCAGGAGGTTGTGTTCATTTGGTATTACACTGAAGAACTGTAGAACATATGATTAAAGATCAGAGATATTTTTTTCATGGATATAGCTTATTTTTACCTTGTCAAACATGTGATCTTAAAAATTGTCACTCATATATATAGACATGATTTAAATTTCTAAGTATAATAAGCTATTAAAAGGAGATATGTATTGATAAAATATAATAGTAGTAATATGGTTATAGGTAAGACCAGTGCAAAAATTCTAGTTCAAAGAACTCTTTGTAAACATAATGAATTTTCATAGGTTTATTAAGAGCTAAAATTATTTCTAATGATAGATGCTGGAATATAGTTCTATAACAGAAAATGTTCATTCTAAAGCATATAGATGCATTTATTTGTCTAGTCAGAACTAAAATACTTCTCATCTCTCTTATTCTACACATAAATAATTTAGGTTACAAAGACTAGCTTCTCCTTCACAAAATCCATACATATCCTCAATTAAATTGAATCTTAGCTGACTTTGATAAATAAAATTTGGTTTTCAAGATTGTTCTTATTATATTTTAATAAATGGAAAGAAATTTAATTAAATTTGGTTAATGGATTAATTGTGTGTTCCTATGGCATACCACTATAGTGGTGTTGAATTCACTGGAGGTCTGTGGATTGTTTAATCATGGCCTAATACCCACAGTTAAGGATTTGTCCCTGAGATGAGGGTGCATGTCTACAATTAATCATCAAGTAGGATAGTTCTCTCACTTGAGTGCTAATGATTGGGGGGAAAAAGGACCAACTCTCAAATAACACACTTTTATATTTCCCAATAAAAAAATAAAACATTTAGAAATTAAAATCAAAACTATATAAACCAAACTAATGCTATACATTTTTCAGTTTAAATAGTTGACAGAAAAAAATAAAGTCATTCCCTGATCACTCATATATATTACTTGGTATCAATTGCAATTTATGTTAAAGAAAAGTAGTTAACACATGTTTACTCTTCCTAAAATTTCTGAGATCTCTGTGCACTTTATAGCTTATGTAAATTGAATTTGAAATTTCTCATAGTTTTGAAATTTAGGACACCAGAGCTGAGTATGAAAGCTGGCACTTACATGTTTTAGAGTTCTTCGATTTGTTTAGAACCTGTTTACACTTTGTTTTATTTGCCCAGGTGCCAATGACTAATGTCCATGCAACATGTGGAAGAATTCATCTCATTGTCCATTCCTGTCTAACCTAGAGAGCCCAAGGCATTCTGATCCCAGCCTGCAGCATATGTTCAATCTTTATGTTTCACCTTTCCAGAAGCACCCATCTGGTCACTCTCATTCATGCATCTTCTTTTCTCATTTCCCTTTAACCAAATACTTTAGGCACTTTAACTTTAATCATTGTGCTCACAGGTTAAGTACAATCATGGAGTGAATCTATTTTTCCCAACTCTTATTCTTGTGTATTTTTTAATACAAGCTAATCTTCTAAAACAGCAGCTAAGTTAAGGACCTTTAGAAAAAAAAAAAATTTCCCCAGGATGAGACAAGTTATCATTCAAATTATTTAGAACTCTATAATAAGAGCTTGCTAAGTCTTTTACATAAAGATAGATTGGAGGAAGAGATAATAAACCAGTAATAGTTCACTGGCATTACTGATCTTCATTATGTAAAGGGAAGAGAAGAACAGGGGAAAGGCAGTTTTATCTCAATGAAGGAACATTTCAAAGCTTATTTAGAGAACATCAAGATACAGTAACATTGGAGAAACCCACATGTCAAGGAAGACTCCATCATAGCAAAGGATTTACACACACACACACACACACACACACACACACACACATAGTAATCTAATAACAATAATAGGTACACATAATATATAAAGAAAAATAAGGAATCAGGTATAGAATAAGTCTAAGTAAATTTTACCTCGTTTAATTCCTATAATGCTCTTTTGAGGCAGGAATTATAATTCTCATTTTATAATTTATAATTTAGAAGCAATATAATCTTACAAAGGATAAAATTACAGTTGTTTAGAATGCACTGTTGACTATTGTTTCACCATGTACTTAACACTTTCTAGATGTTGTTTTTAATGACCATTGATTTAAGTGGAGAAATTTAATATATCAGTGAGGTCAGTAATTGTGGTCACATTCAATATTTCTAGGTCCATTTTATCTTTATATTAAAAATGGCTGAAATTTAAGAAGAAACCCGTGTTATTTGCATAATTAATTTTATTATTTGTGTTTTTCAGACTGAATTATTAACACATTATATAGTCTTTTCCAAAAAGTCTATCTACCACAATTTTTGATAATAAAAACAAAGGTTATAGGAAAGAAGTGAGCAATGTTATCTAGTTTTATGAAAAACAAAATATTAAAAATGTCAGTTTTTTTCTTTACTTTTTTTATTTTGGAACATGATCTGTTTAAGGGTCTGCTGAAAGTTATAGATTATCTCCCCGGAATATTTTTTTTTAAATATTTTTATTGATTATTTACAGAGAGGAAGAGAGAGGGATAGAGTGTTAGAAACATCGATGAGCGAGAATTATCAATCAGCTGCCTCTTGCACACCCCCTATTGGGGATGTGCCCGCAACCAAGGTACACACCCTTGACTGGAATCAAACCCAGGACCTTTCAGTCCGCAGGAGGATGCTCTATCCACTGAGCCAAACTGGTTTTGGCTCCCCAGAAGATTTACATGTGTATACATACTAACCCTCCAATCCTTAATCAGTTAAAGCTCCTTTTATGTATGTAGTGATATGACATATACAGAATGGAGCAAAAGTAGGTTTAACTTTGTCATAAAGAAAATAATACAATAATTAATACATGATAAATGTACACACATGTTTCACGTGTTCACATCTGCAAATCTACTTTTGCCCTACCCTGTAGAATCCACAGATTTATGACCAGGATTCCTAAAATTATTTGTATCCTACCATCTTCATACTCACCCCACTGTTTCACCTCTACTGTTTGTTTTTTCTAGCACTTTTTGCCATCCACTGTACTACATAATTTACTCATGTATTGTATTTAGTATTTATGGTCTGTTCCATTTTCAATAGTACAGCATCACCAGAACAATGATCCTTGTCTCTTCTATTCAACAGTCCATCTAAAACAGTTCCTTGTTATATTCTGAGCCAATAAATAGATTTATGATGACCAGATAATGTGTATTAAGAACAAAGACCCTGGCATTGAGTCACTGATCTAAATATACCTAACTTCATCCTGTTAAATATAATAGATCATGCATAATTAATTTAGGATGAAATAGTGAACATGTGATCTTACAATAGCCATATGCTATTATTTATAAGACTCCACAAACAATCCCCAGGCTATAGTTAACTGTGGAGTACAGAGGTTAATACCTACCATTTCCTTGCTATCATTTTTAAGTATTAGCTTGGACTAAAAGTTTCTTTAAGGGTAAGTTGACTTTAAAACCTCACAATGAAAACAAAATTTTTATAAGAAGTAATTATAATTCAAATATGATGATAGCAAGTAAATTATTAAATTCTGAATCATATATACAAATGAAATTTGTATTTTTTTTCTTCAGTGTGTTTAGCTTGGGTGATACTGAGGTTTTATCTTTCTTTGCTTTGCCAATAGGTTTTTTTGGTTATTTTATTTTCCATTGTGCCCCTTCTTTCATAATTTTGAGCCATTTCTCAATTAAAATATCTAGGTTTCATTACCAATGGTTAGATGATTTTTCCCACATCATGAACTAGGGGAAAAAAAATCCCACCCTAAGAACCAAATGTATCATGAAGTGGGAGGAAAACACTCACACAAACAAAACCAGTTTGAAGCATCACTAACTGATATATCTTTACCATAGCTACTATTGGATGACACACTAATAAAATGTAGGAGGATAGTTTAGATTTTGTGAGGAAGGGAAAAAATGGTCTTACACTAAGGGACTATTCGTTAAACTTCAGTATAAACTTAGCTATATAAAAAAAGAAGAATTTTTTTTTTTATATAGCTAAGCTATCAGCCAGTGGATAAAAAGAGAAGGATGAACAGTTTTGCCCCTAATTGTTATAGAACACTAGTCATGTCTTGTGATATTCAGCCTAAGGATAAGCAGGGAAAAAAGAACAGATAAAGGCAGCTCATCAAGCAGTTGATGTTCTTTGTAGGAGAGGGCCTCTTAGTTGTCGGAAAGGAAGAAGCAGGCAGATGTCAAAACTGTGTTCATCACTCCTCCCTCTGCAGTGATACAGATCCCATTTACACTGCTCACGCTGAAACAACGGTCTCCTCACATGTCAGGGTGCCAGACTCGACCATTTATTCCCTGTGAAACGCCTAATCTTAAAATAGGGACTGACTGGCAGACGATGAAAAAAACGAACAAACGGATGGTGACCTAGGTATCCTCAGAGGAAGAGAAGAATTTATTATGGTTGTGTCTTTTCAGTGCTCAGAAAAGAAACATCCTGGGCTGCAAGTTGCCCACCGAAACTTATCAATTGTACTCCCCTGCCATTCTTCAGTCTCAAGTTAAAAGTTCATTATAATCCTCTCAAGTACTTTGTGTTCTAAGAGGACTTAGCTAAAAAGTCCCCTTGTTCCTGTGCCTTCACATACCTCTGTGATATCATTTTTTTCACTGAATTAGTCTGTTCCACACATAATACATGAACACAACGTAAAAGCAGCTCTCAATTGACAAACTGAGGTTTCCCCAGAACATATCTGGTGTTCAGCTGCTTGGACTTAGAATGCATTTTACATGTTATCAAAGAAGCAAGCCCAGAGGGCAAACGGAATAGCTTAGGGGCAATTAACAATTCTAATAATTCTGTTTATTAATAGAATATATATTTCCGTTTCTTTAGGTTTTTAATATAATTTGGTAGAGGTTTATAATTTTCTTCATGAAGTCTAAATATTCTGCATTCAATTAAAAGCTAGATCTTTTATAGCAATTTTTTCTATTGTAAATGGTAGCATATATTGTACTGTATTTTCAAGCTGGTTATTTCTGGGATAGAGAAAGGTGCTGATATTTGCAAGTTTACTAAGGCCTAGAAATGCTAGGTATAACAACTGAAATTATAGAAATATGAAATAAACCATAGAATGTAAAATATGAAGAGGAAAAAATGGTAACTTATAAGATAAATTTAAGGAAATAACTCACAATGAAATTCCAGAGAAATCAATATAATATGAGAAGGAGAATTTGAGGTGCCTTTGTGATAGAATTGGGAGAATCAGTCTATATTACAAAGTCCCAGAAGGGAAGACTATAGATTTTGGAGAAAGGGCTATATCTAGGCCTGGCCAAAGAAAGCCAGGGCTGTGGTGGTGGCCTCTGAGAAGCCCAAGAGGGTATTGATATATATATAGAGAGAGAGTAAATGGGCATTTTTGATAAAGAAGTATTGGAAGTTCATAAAAATAATTTGCCAAGATAGCACAGGTTAGTACAGTGAAGCCAACATTAAAACCCAAGTTCACTTCTATACATATTAATTTTCTATAAGCCACTATGAGAGGGACTGAGTCATTATAATGTAGAACAAGTGATGGGAAGCATTAAAAAGTGTGTTTACCAATAATATCAATATATTCAATTTATATAGCTTGTAACAAAAAGTTGTATTTTTTTTAGTGAAGTTTTAAAAGTTCTAGGAAACGATTAATAGAAAGGTCTATATTAGTTACCTCTAAAATTTATTCTTTGTAACTTTCCATATTTTAAGTCATAAACATTTTATTATTGTTAATAAGTTCATTAAAATTACTTTTAAAATAAAATATGGGTACTCAAGATTTAGAAGGCAAGAAATCATAGTTTGAATTGGAATTTTTAAGGGAGGTAATAGTTTTTAGCTATAATGAATTAAGGATAGAAAAAATAAAAGGATAGGCTCGTCCTTCTTTCCTTGCATATTTGTCTCACCCCATTTTTGCTTATTTTTTATCCTACCACGAAGTACTCCAGGGTGTGTGCTGTACAAGGAATCCTGTCCGAGAGGATGGAGAGATTTCACCCAGCACTAAGGTGGGCTGTGCCCACCGGGAGGTTCTTGCATGTCTGTGCCATGGTAGGACCAGGGGCCTTAGTTGTGAGGCTCTTGGTATTGAGGGAGTGGTAGGAAGAATAGGTCCTAACAACCAAGTTATGCATGTGCTGCAGAATTACATCTTATCTCCCTTCCTCTTTCCTATCACTTATCACACCATAGATGACTCGGATACGGAGTCAGCAATCAGAAAATGACTGCTTCAAAAGAGGTTCTAATCCTTATTAAATCCATGGGCCTGGGTACATTACTTAACCTCTTCAGGCCTCAATGGTTTTATTTTCATCTGGGTCAAGGTTCATCTGAAAGATGCCTGGGTTCACTTTAATTTAGTTTTAATTTCATCTCAAGATGCCATAGCTTGACTTTCCTCTTTCTCTTCCATTGCTCAGAATATCAGAAGGGGTTTGAGTTGTGACTGAGTAAGGAGCAGTGCTTGGAAAAGGCCTTACGCAGAGAGAAGGGTCAAGGATAATTATGGGATAAGATTGATTAAAGGGCCTAGGAATAAGAAGAAAGAAGAGAAATAAATCATCATTAAAGTTCTACTTGCGGGTGAAATTTTGGTCATTTCTACTAACTTCATAATAAGTAAGGATATATCCTGGTTCTGAAAAATGCCATTATTTACTATGAAGTTATTTGAATATTTCTGACCAATGACCTCATAGGGTTCATAGTTTGTGAAACACATTTTGTGACACTGTATAAAAAGTGTTATTGCAAGATGCAAAAGTTGAGCATTCATGGAGAAATTCACCTGTAAAATTGACATACATGATAAGGAGTTCTTTGCTGAAATCTCAGTGTAATAGAAACAATAAAGTATGATGATAAAGAGCAAAACCTGGAGGCCAAATAACCTAGATAGGAATCCAAGCCCCATCACTCACTGTCTAGGTAATCTTTACAAAATCAGTTAACCTATCTATATATTCTTCAGTTTCCCATTTGTAAAATTAAGATACTAATTGTGCTTATCCCACATACTTATGTGAATATTGGATGAATTAATATCTTCTAAGTACTTACAAATATGCTAGTCATAGTATGTGCTGTATAATTTTTAGATTAAATAATACATATTCTGAGAATTGCAGGAAATGAGAATTGAAAATTGTGCAAGAGAAATGTAGCTCTCTTTGAATGCAAAGGGGTTTTCCATGATATAATTTTACCATAGAAACCAGGGTCTCTGGAAATGTGTTCTTAGAGAGATGCATGCTGTAGAAAATACACATAGTTAAAAGAAAACATATTTCCTGGAATCAAATAATCAATTTAAGTCCTTTTCCTCTTGCACATGCTCACTCATTTACAGAAATGTGTGACCTGTGTGTCACATTTTCAGACTTTTCTGTCAGACTACATATGCATCTATGCAACTTTCACACCTCACTTCCTGCCATTTTCTAAACACACTATTGCAGATTGCCGTGCTTTTTTACATTTGATTCTTCTTGATTTTAAAAGAATGGAGAGAAGCCACCTCTTTCTGCACCTAGAGTGATTCCTATTTTTCTTCAAATTCTGTCCAATCCGAATACCAACTTCCTGATCCTTCCTGACAGAGTTGATTTCTGATTTCTCTTTTCCCCTTGCATCATTACAGTACTTTCAACATTGTATTGTAATTTTATTTTTGCTTACCTCTTCATCTACCTTATATTACTTCTTTATGTCTGTGCAACAAGTTACCCAAACTTAGTGGCATGAAACCAGAAACTTCTATAATTTCACACATTTTCTGATGATCAAAGATTTAGGAGCAGCTTAGCTAGGTGGCTCTGGTTCAGAGTTTCTCATAAAGTTTTACTCAACATGTTGGCCATGATATAGTCTGAAGGCCTGACCAAGGCTGGAGAATCCACTCCTAAAGTGGCTCACTCACAGGCTAGACAATATATTCTTGTATGTTGATGAGAGGCTCAGTTCCTTCTCATGAGGACCTGCATAAATGTCTTCCTGATGTAATAGCTAGCTCCCCTGTCCCCAGAAGAAGGGGTCCAAGAAAGAACAAAGTAAATGCATACTGTCATCTGTGACCTAGTTTTGGAAGTGACACACTATCATTATAACTACACTAGAGTCCTGGTGCATGAATTCGTGCATGGGTGGGATCCCTTGACCTGGCTGGAGATCATGGGGCCGATTGGGGCCGTCTCGCCCAGTCCTGATTGGGACCGATGGGGGTCAGCTAGCTGGCGGGAGGGACTGCAGGAGGTTGGCTGACCTTGGGAAGTTGGCTGTGGGAGGACACTCCTGTGTTGAGCATCTGCCCCCTGGTGGTCAGGCGCATCATGGTTATCTGCTGGTCCTCTGGGTGTAACAGTCACTGAAGGCTTTTACATAGATAGATTCCATTGGTGGGAAATGAGTCACTAAAGTCAGTCCACACTCAAGGATTGGGATATTGAGTAAGCTCCACCTTTGTAAGGGAAGAGTATCAAAGCATCTGTGTACAAAATGTTAGAACCACCACTGCCTTTATATTGTTTTGCATATAAATACAGAGAGAAATGAAGGCATTATATATAAAGAGATGATTTAAAGAAGAATCATACCCTTTAGTGTTTGAATGAAGGAGAGCCAGACTATTAATTTGTGTTGGTTAATGTAAAATATACATATGCTAATTTCAAAACAACTCTTCAAACTTAAAATATTTTAACCCAGCTCTTCCAATTTATAATTTGGGTTAAATATTGCTATGATAGATTGAGTATTTAACTTGTAATGTTTCTATACTAAGAATCCTGCAGAGTACTAGGTTGTTAAGGACTGTGTTGCTACATATTTACATGAACAAGTACTCTCAGAATGGGTTCAGTTATAATTGCCAGTATAGTGAGCCATATTGGATATTTAAATTGTTTCTATTCCTGTAAGCAAATGTAGACTAATTGGGATACATTTAATTTATAATTACAAAGTGAATTATATCATTGATAAAATAAGCTTTCATAAAATCTGATTTCTAAGAAAGCCAAATGAAATAGCTTTAGAAATCTCTAAAGCTCTAACTCAAGCTTTAGTTTTTCAGACAAATGGGAATTTCTCACCTATAACTTCCTTGACATGAGTCAATTCATCTCCATTCCTGTTAATTACTTACTTTTTTTCTCAATCCCCAGACATTCTCTTTCTCTGACCCATCCACCAATTTTCTTTATAAAGGAATAGTCTTGCCAAAACAATAGACCTGAATTTCCTTAATGATTAAGTTTGTATACTGACTTGTGTGGTTTGTGAATAACATCATACATTCTAATTTAAAATCCTGAAAGACATGTTAAATTGAGGGTGGAATGTGTTTTATATTTTTATACCCAAATATTTAGAACAAATTTAAGATAATAATAGTTCAATTCATATTCTAATTTATGTACATAATTCTATAGGCAATTTAGATACCAGTTTGAAAAATATGGTTTGTCACACACAATATAGTCTTTAATATTTAATCACATCCTAAATTGCATTATTTCAGCTTTTTGTCACTATATCTAAAAGAAAACAATCATTTCTCATACTTTTGCTAGTCTTAGAATATTTGAGGCTAACACCACAAATGACATATTAGGTGATAGTGATTGTTTAAAAATGTCTATGTATTAATAACAATTGACCTCCCTAAATAAAAAAGATATGATTTTCTACAAAGTAAACAATGGGAAAAGTATAGTATGGTATTATCCTTTCAAGAACATTAAAGAAATACAAAGGGTACTTCTATTTATTGGCTCTATGAATATGTTTATATATAATACATGTGTAACATAGAACACTCAGATAGTAATTATTCTCCAGGAATTATTATGTTGGAATAATGTTTATTTTAGCTGGCCTAATGCTCCCTTGCTGGCCCAAATTGCCACTAACTTCCCTCCCTTGCCAGCCTGATTGCCCCTACTGCCTTCCTCTGATAGCCTGGTCACCCCCAACTGTCTTCCCCTGCAGGCCTGGTTGCCCTCAACTGCCCTTCCAGCAGGCCTGGTCCCCCCCAACTACCCTTGCCTTCAGGCCTGATCACCCCCAAATGCCCTCCCTTGCAGGCCTGTCCCCCCCCCAACTTACCTCCTCTGCCTGCCTGGTCACCCCTAACTGCCCTTCTCTGCTGGCCTGATCACCCACAACTGCCTTCCCCTGCTGGCCATCTTGTGTCCACATGGGGGTGGCCATCTTTGACCATAAGGGGGGGGCGCCCACCTTCTGTGTTGGTGTGATGGTCGATTTCCATATTACCTCTTTATTATATAGGATTATAAGAAAATTAGATGCTTTTGGTTGCATTTATTCTAGCTTTTTTCATGATTCCCTAATATATGTTTTTCTTTTTGAAAGGTTTTTGTTCATTTATATCTGGTGGCATGTCTCTTTTTCTTCTATCTCTGTTAAATTTAAGACAAGTACTACCAATTTGTAGCATTAAGACAGGTCATCTGAGTCCTTACTCAGCCCAGAGAAAATAGTATATTTCTTAAGAAGTTAATCAGCGATATATGACAACATTCAGCACATAGTGTTACAGTGATATTTCAAAATGTTTTAACAGCATTAGATAGCTTTTTGAAATAATTATGACTAGTATTCACAAATATATTACTAGGATTTATGTGTCACTGGATTTTTCTCTTTTGAATCTACAATGCCACGAATTGTAAGACAAATTATTATTTTGTAGATCTCTACAAAAGGAAAAGTAGAGCTAAATTATTCCTTTGGGTATGCATTGTGATTTTAGAGATGTTCAAGTTTGAAGAACAACATATGGTAAGCACATGTAGCAGTAATTGTTACTATTGGAAGAATTATGAGGTAGTGTTTATGAGCAAGGGAAATCAGCACAAGCGCACAGGGCTGGTGGGAGTGAAAGCTGGTTCATTCTTTCCTATGTTCTTTTGGTAATACCAATCAAAGTTGTAACATCGTTCAGATCTTTTGATTCTGTAGTTCCTCTTAACCAAAAGAAATGGTGCCAGACATACAAGCACTTCAGAGTCCCTTCCATGCATTCGGCACTGTTCTAAGCACTTGCTACTTATTAACAATTGTGAAGCTCATATACTAACAGAATAGAGTAAATAATTGTCATATATTGCACAGAATAGATTGTAGAAGAGTCCGGGAAATATGACTCTAATTTGTAAATGTGGTCGAAACATTGTACATACCCCATGCTACGTGACCGACATAATATATTTAGCCAACTAAGTTTTTATTTCCGTTTGGGTTTGGTTTTATTAATGTAAACCATGTTTGATTGTTAAAAGTGTAAATAGCTCACATGGTCATGTTTCTAATTTACTAACTAATTGTATGTGTCTTGTTTTTATTGTTTGTGTAAAGCTTTACTTGTTCTTAAAGCAGTCTTTACTAGATTCTGGGTCTTGAGAGTCCAGGTCTGGATACCTGTCTTCTGTTGAGTTAGTACCAACTCAGTGGTTCTCAAAGCGGGGTGTCTAGCTCAGCTAAGCCAACAGCTTCTGGAACTTGTCAGAAATGCAAATGTGGAGAGTCTTCTCTTCTCCTATTTTATCAAAAACTGTAGGAGACGAACTCAGATATTTGTGCATAACTAAGCCCTCAGCCATTCTCATGATCTCTAAAGTTTGAGAGGCCCTGGATTACTCAATCAGAAGGAAGCAAACTAATGTTTTTTTTTGGGCAGCTACCAGGGGGCACTTCAACTACATTACTTCATTTAATTTCTAATTGTGTCTAAGACTCTATCATAGCAAATTCCTCTCCTGACTAAATCTATGCCCTTGGGCAAATTATTGTATTTATCTGTTCTGTTTCTCGGTTAATTTATTCTATAAAGTAGATATAAGAGAAGTGCCTACCACTTAAGGATGTTGGGAGTATTAAATTGACTAGTGTTTGAAAAATCCTGTAACACATAATTTTTATGTGTTTGTGATCATTATTGTTCTTTTGGTCTATAATCATTAGAGAGATATCAAAAAAGTTAAGTAATTGGCCAGATGTGATCCAGCTAAAATTTGATCCTAGGTTTGCTACCTCCTGAATTTGTTCCTGGGTTTGGATGGAGATGCATATGCATTTTTTAAATGGAGAATAGAAAATTGAAGTTGTTAACAGGAATAACTTTACTTAAACATGTGTGGAAAGTTATGTCATAATAGTAGAATGGGGTCAGATTGGGAATATTTCACATTAGTGGCTACTATAACGGTAGGTAACTGCTGAGAAAGAATAGGAATGAGGAAATATGAGCAACATATATCACTGATTGTATGGTTACACAGAGAAAAAAAAGGGGGGGGGGACAAAAATTTCAGTATATCAGCTTTCTTTTCCGAAGTTAAGAAGTTTGACAGGATTTTATGTAATGTTACCGAGTTGAGGTATTGGGGGGCAGTTAGAGTGGAATAAAGACTGAGACAGAGAAGTTGTGGGGCAGTTCACATACATAATTTATATTTCATTATAGGAGTAATTAAATTATTCCTTAGCTTTATAAATCTTGTCAATATTGCTAACCATGAAGATTCTGATTCACATTTCTGCATGAGGGGCTGAGATTCTACATTTCAAACAAGTCCAGAACTATCAGTGAGAATCTACAGCTTAACAAGTACACCAGGTGATTGGTATATGCATTTAGTTTGAACAGTTCGGCTGTCTATCTTATTTTTTACCTCTGAAATGGTAATTGACAAGCAAGAGGTAAAAGGAAAATAATAGGAAAGCAGGGTATTTTCCAGGGGCTCATTAAAGGAGCCAACCATGCAGAGTACCTAGGGCCAGGGAGACTATATTTTTTTCAGATGAGGGAGGAATAAGGATCTAACAGCCATGATGGCAGTCACGGAACTGAAGCTCCGAAGCTTATCTGTATGCCTGCAACAGTTGAAGTGACATGAAAATGAATGTTGCTATGGTAACCAATTAATTTACATGAAAGTTCAACCAATCCTGTGAACTTTTACACATTTTTATAGCCTTTCCAGTAAAACTATCTCCAGTAACTAAAGGATGGTTATATTATGCTTGAAATTGCAAGTTACAATTATAATTTTTTCTCAAATGTAAGTAATTATATAACATGGCATTTTTACCATTAACGTTATTATTTTTGTAATCTTTATCTATTAATTGAATATCAATTTAGAAAAAGTAGGACAATGTCATTTATAAAAAAGAGTTTGGAAGATCTCTGTAATATACCAATTAATAGATGGAGACTTTTATTGACAAGCATATCAACACAGTAGAAAACGTTTTTACAAAATTTCAATGTTTTGAATAACTTGGAGAGGCATTTTTTGAAAATATATTTTATTAATTTTCTACAGAGAGAAAGGAAGAGGGATAGAGAACTAGAAAGGTCAATGAGAGAGAAACATTGACCAGCTGCCTCCTGCACACCCCTTGCGCAGGATGTGCCCGCAACCAATGTACATGCCCTTGACCAGAATTGAACCTGAGACCTTTCAGTCTGCAGACCCAGGCTCTATCCACTGAGCCAAACCCGGTTTCGGCTGGAGAACAAAACAAAATGACCTATGCACTTTATTTTCTTTTATTTATTGGTGTATTTTTAATCCTTACCCAAGGACATGCTGTGTGTGTGTGTGTGTGTGTGTGTGTGTGAGAGAGAGAGAGAGAGAGAGAGAGAGAGAGAGAGAGAGAGAGAGAGAGAGAGAGAGAGAGAGAGAGAGAGATGATATACCTTCTGTTCTGATTGTGCCCCAATTTGGATCAGACCCGAAACCCATGTATGTACCCTGACCCCCACTGAGACATTCTGGCTGGGCGGGATCCATACATTTTATTTTATTTTAAATACATTTTTACTGAGTTTTAGATAGAGATGAAGAAAGAGGGATAGAGAGATAGAAACATTGATGATAGAGAAACATCAGCAATGGGCTGTCTCATGCATGACCCCTGCTAGGGATAGAGGACACAACTCTGGCATGTAGCCTAACCAGGAATCTAACTAGTAACCTCTTGTGTCCTGTGTCGATGCTTAAACACAGAGCCACACTGACTGGGCGGATCTATACATTTTAAATTAAGACAAAATTGATTGCTTAATGTTGTTTCTATATCTATTGAACACAAGAAATATTTGTAAGAATTATTTTCATTTTATACCTTTTATTGAGAATAAAACTGTATGTAGAAGTTTAACATTTTAGTGTTTCATAAGCACAATTTCAAAACAGATATTCTGTTACAAATATGTTAAAGGTACCGCTGCCAAAAGGCTAAAATACAAATATCAGCCTATTATGCTTATCGCCTACCTTTTTTCAAATCCTGCATTTTGTTATGTAGTAGTTTTCAAATAATTTTCAATTATGTAATGAAATCCTCACAAAAGTCCTAGGAGGTTAATGGTTTGTCTTGGTGTTTACAAATAATTCTTTCCTCAGTAGACTTTAGGTTATGGAAGACAGTGATTGCTATTTTTTGTTACTTTTATTTCTCATTTACACTAATAAAAGAGAAACATGCAAATTGACTGTACGTCCACTACCCCCACAAACCACACCCACCAGACAATCAGAAGTGAATATGCAAATTAACCCAACCAAGATGGCTATGGCCACTAAGCTGGAGTGAGCAGGAGGCTTGGGTTGCCCCTGTGATGGAGGAAGCCAAGTTTCCCACCCACCCTGGCCTGTCCTGGCCTCTGCTCAAGGTTACAAAGTTTCAATTATAGAAGATAAATAAATTCCAGATACTTGCTTATAGCTGGCCCTGGCCTCTGCTCAAGCAGGCACTGAAAAAAAAATAAAAAAGAAAGAAAAAATAAAAAATGAAGGTCTGGGAGCTTGGGTCACCAGAGGGTGATCAGGCCAAGATGGGATGGCAGTTGTAGGTGATCAGGCTGGTAGGGGGGTGGGGCCATTGGAAGTAAGCAGACCAGCAGGGGGGCCAGTTGGGGTGAGCAGGCCATCAATAGCCTTTTGGCAGTGGTACCTTAAACATATTTGTAACAGAATATCTGTTTTGAAATTGTTGGAGGTGACCAGGAGAGTAGGAGGGGTCAGTTGCGGGTGAGCAGGCTAGCATGGGGGGAAGTTGGGCATGATCAGACTGGTGGGGGAGGGGGGTACTTGGGGGTGAGCAGGCTAGCAGCAGGGGGCAGTTGGGAGTGAACAGGTAGGCAGGCAGAATGTTTATGGGTAATCAGGTAAATAGGTAGTCAAGTGAGTGGCTGGAGCCAGCAGTCCTGGCTTGTAAGAGGGATGTCCAACTGCTGGTTTAGGCCCAATTACTGTAAACTGGCAGTAGGACATCCTTTGAGGGATCCCAGATTGGAGAGAGTGCAGGCTGGGCTGAGGAACACCCCCATCTCCCCTGCTGTGCATGAATTTTGTGCACAAGGCCACTAGTAATATATAAAGCATGTTATTTCATTGTAGAAAATTAATAATTTCAGACAAATTTGAGTACCCAAAGAATATGTTACAGAATTTTCTAGCACATTAAAGTTAAGCAATCTAGTTGAACTAAAAGGGTGATATAAGGCACATTTAAAAAAAAAAATAGCAGTTTTATTGGGATACCAGTAGCACTGTGCACAAATCTGTGTGCCAGTAGGTTGCTGCCACCCTCCTGTAGCTCCCTCCTTCTCCCTTGCCCCTGTCTCTCCATAGCTTGCTTCCCTGCCCCCTCCTGTAGCTCTCGCCACCCACTTGTAGTTCACTGCCCCACCCTCCTGCAGATCCATGATCTTGTGGTCATCACGTGGTTGGTCGTTACGCCTCAAGGCATAACAAGTAATTATCATATTCTTCTCTTATATAGGATGAGTCACACACCATAAATTTCACCTTTGTTTTTTGTACATTTTATTTAAGTGTACAAGTTAGTATATTCAGCATTAAGCAATGAACTACCAACATCACACCCTAATATTGGAACATTTAAGTGTTCGTTATGTATTGAGATTTTACAATATGCTAGGTTTCACTGAAACAGTCTACTTTTTATCCAAACAGATTGCCTACAATTATAAGACTTCAGTCTACTTTTTATCCAAACAGATTGCCTACAATTATAAGACTTTCAATTCTGAGATAATAAGCTTGACAGTCTTGAAAGAAGACTTCAGTTTAAAAACCAACACTACTTTTATTTTTCTAAATGGATAAAAGACTATTTGATTTTCCAAAAGAAGCATTTCTAATAGCCTATACAAAAATTATGCATGTAACATGAAATTTACATAATTATAACATCCTATGTATTCCAATATTTATTGGCAGAAAATTCTAGAAATTGGCATGTCTGATAAATAATGCACATTTTCAAGTTAGCATTTAATAGATTGGGTGCTTTGGTGCTGTGACTGTCTAAAATTAATCCTAATATATTGGAATTATAAAACCAGAGATTTTTTCATTTATTTACTATTCATGTAGATTTCTTTAAAAAATTAAGATAGCAGTAAGAAAAGTCACCATCTGAAATGTCATTCCAGCAATTCCTCCAATGTCTAGTCACATCTAATAAATCCATTCATTAATGTCATTAATCAATCTATAAGAATACTAATTCAAGTACAACTCTTCAAATAATTTACAGTTCATATAAACATTATCCCGAAACCTTCCTTCTTTGACATGGTAGGTTTAGGATATTAGAATTCCAAATTAACAATCATTCTTCTGAGGTTTGGTTACTTGGCTTAGCATAAGTCCCTTCCAAATAGTTATTGACCAAAGATAAGTTGTACAGATGAGAAAAGTATACACTGAGTGGCCAAGTTATTATGATCTTTGAATGCATAACAATCTGGCCACTCAGTGTATATCCTATATAACAAAAGGCTAATATGCAAATTGTCTCCTCGACCAGGAGTTTGACCAGCAGGCAGGCCGTCCAACCGCCCATGTCCCCTCCTCCTGGCCATGCTGGCCAGACCCCACTCAGGCACAAATTCATGCACTGGTACACTGAGTGGCCAGATTATTATGTGTTCAGAGTTCATAATAATCTGGCCACTCAGTGTATAAATCTGATAAAATTGGTTTAGCCAGAATCTTATTGTATGAAATAAAATTTCCTGAAATGCCTCAAGGATAAAACTCAAACCCAGCAGAAATATCAATTACAATTTAATAACATACCACAAATCTATCCCCTAAAATAGTTATTAATATCATGTTAAAATTAGCTTTTCCTCTTTAAATATATACCAATAATCAGTATTCTTACCTGAGTCAAGCTGCATGTTGCTGCTAACATTCAACCTTTAAAAAAATTATATATATATATCAATATATATATCAATATATATATATATATCATATATATATCAATATATATCAATATATATATCATATATATATCTATATCTATATATCTATATCTATCTATATATATATATATATATATATATATATATATATATATATATATCAATATTCAAAGATCATAATAACTTGGCCACTCAGTGTATACTTTTCTCATCTGTACAACTTGATTTTTCACAGAGAGGAAGAAACATCCATGGAGAGAATCAGCTGCCTCTTGCACACTCCCTACTGGGAATGTGCCCGCAACTAAGGTACACACCCTATACTGGAATGGAACCTGGAACTTTTCAGTCCACAGGCCAACGCTCTATCCACTGAGCCAAACTGGTTTCAGCTAACATTCAACCTTTAAACATTTGTCCCAAATTTAACTTTATGTGCCACTTGATAAAAAAAGGAGGGTGGTGGTGGACAGGTCACTATAATTACTTGAATTTTTTGTAGTTTTCAGATCACAGTAAATTCTTGGGAAAGTCTTCCTCTTTAATGAATATTAGTAGGAAGTGGATCTTCTCAAGCTATCTTCTTATTCCTTGTTCCTGAGAGGAAATGAAGGCAGAAAGCAATAGAAGAATGGCCAGGCTGCTATGGCTCAGTTGTTGAGCATCAACCTATGAACCAAAAGGTCATAGTTTTATCCCCAGTCAGGGTATATGTCAATATTGTGGACTCAGTTCCCATCATTGGGCATGCAGGAAGCAGCCAATCAATGATTCTCTCTCATCATTGATATTTCTATCTCCCTCTTCCTTCCTCTCTGAAATAAATTATATATATGAACTGGGAGATACACAAGCATACCTCATGTACATTGGGATTTGCAAAAGGACTGGGCAGTAGAGACCTCTGCTAATGTTAGTAAACAACTTCTACTAACTTGAGAACAAAGGTGTGGAGTAATGGCCAATAACTGGAGTGAAGCACAATGAATTGAGAAGTAAAAACTCAGTGTGCAGTCCATTTTCTGCTACCAAGTAGCTCAATAACTTTGACCAAGAAAATCAGAGCATTCATTATTAAAGATTTCACTCTACTCCTGCACTTCAATTTACAGAAAGACAGTAAATATTGATATGAACATTTAAACCTCAGTAAGAGTGATATTTTGTTTTCCTCTAACATTTCATAAAACATTTTATTTCACTCAAGTGGTTCTTTTTAGTGTCAGAACCATTTTCACATATGATAATCACTCTTACGAGTTAAATATCATCCCTTTGTCAGATAAACTATGTTATATATAATAGTTTCTTCATTTATAGTATAAAACAGTTGAAATAATTTAATACATAGACATCTGAGAAAAATATATACCCCAAACAATATCATTCATTAAAGCACTGATATAATAAATGTAATCTATTAGTTTCTATTTTCTATTAACTTGTATAGCAATGTATTACGCAGTGGAACAATTTCCCCCATACCAGTCATTCATGAGTTTGCTAAAGGGGTCATAAATACTACTGATTTCTTCATTAAGGATAGAATTTAAATATTCAGTTTGCTTCTTTTATTTATCTAGAACAGTATTTGCATGGAAACAAGCCAATTTAATGGCTTACTAAATGTATTGTTATTAAGTTACCACTGCATGAAAATGAGTTTTAAAAAATCACATTAACTATTAAATATGATCATCTGTGATAATAACCAAATAGCCTTAATTACACACCATTATACTGTATAAACCAATGTCCTGTCATGCTATGGTCAAACTCAATAACTTAAAAAATTTAAGATGTATACTGAACTTTGTGGTACAATGCAGTCTTTAAAATTATGACAGAATATTTATATTCATGGAGAGTTATGTCTTAATGATTAAAACACATTAGACAATGATAAAAATAGAATTATCATATGATAACCACATTTGTGTATGCTTGTGTATACATTGCATGTGTATATGGATGTGTGCTTATTTGTCATAATGTAACTGAGAAGCTTCTCTAAAATAATATATGCAAAATACATTTTGTCATTCATTCACTGTAATCTTGAAGCAAAGGAGACAATAAAAATCATCTGCTTGTTTGTCATCCCTGTATTAATGATCTCAAGTTAGAGTAACTAATCTTAAGTCACAATAGTTTGATGTGAGTGGGATAATTGTACTGCTATGTTACAAATATTATAGTCAAAATTGTGTGTTAAATTACATGTATACTAATTACGCATACACTATGATTTTTCATAATATTGAATCATTGCTTAACATTTTGTGGTGTTTGAATTAAAATGCAATGTGAGCTGAAACCGGTTTGGCTCAGTGGATAGAGCTTCAGCCTGGGGACTGAGGGGTCCCAGCTTTGATTCCAGTCCAGGGCATGTACTTTGGTTGCAGGCGCATCCCTGGTGGGGGCGTGCAGGAGGCAGCTGATCGATGACTCTCTCATCGATGTTTCTAGCTCTCTCTATATCTCTCTCTTCCTCTCTGTAAAAAATCAGTAAAATATATTTTAAAAAAATAAAATAATAAAATAAAATGCAATACCAGTACTAATAGAGAATGTGTTTGGTTGTATTTTTCTAGGTCTCAGGGTGGCGAATTTTTGTGTGAATTCCTAACCTGTGAGCTTACGGTAAGATAATTCATATACTAAATTTTGGAGATTTTTTCTTTATATGCTTGATAGTATTTAGTAAAAGTAATAGTAAAGGAGATTTCTATGATCCACCTGATACTATGCTAAATATTTTCATAAATTTAGAATACACTATGTGATATTTTCTATCATAATGTTTATGTTCTTCAGTAGATATAGTCATTTGTTATAGTCTTTGCTAGGATACCAAGGGAATTTGAAGGCATCATTCAGAAAGGTAAAGATTTATATCACTGGAAAATAGTTCTTTAGACATGAATGACAATTTTATATATTAAAATTTTTATAGTGAGGTCTACTTGATGCCAGTGAACAGAGGCAATGAGTTATTGAAACTAAAACTTACTTTATCATCTGTCAAGATTTATCAAAAATTGGTTATTCTGTGAAAGCTTGATGTTAGAGCTTGAGAGAGTTGAAAGTAGAGTATGTAGCTATGGAAATAGATGTAATAAGAAATAACTAGTGACTTCTAAAGTGGTATTTTGGACATTATTATTTGTTTATTTCCGTGATTAAATGCATTAACATTGGTAAAAATGTAAATTTGTGCTATAAGAACACTTTTTAGAGTTTAACTGTTCCTTAAACACGATGAAGATTTCAATTGTAAGTGACATATAATACATATAATTTGGGCATTTTTAAAATTCATTTTATATTTGGGGGGGAAATTATGTCCTTGGAAGCAAAAGACACTTGACTAAAACTCCTGTTGATTTGGTCCTACAGCATTATTGACATGTATCTTGAAGAAGCTGTTTAGGTGTCTGTAGGCAACTACCACCTCTAGGAATGCTAAATTGTACCTTTTGGCCACATTTTTTTTAAAGAAAATTTAAGTAAGAAATACTTAACAAATGATTATTAAAAACAAGTACCATATAGAAGGGGGAATTCCTCTACCTTACCAAGAGGATTTAGTTGATAATGGAAGAAATTTTTATGAAATACACCACCTGGATATGCATAGAACAATAAGGTTATACTCCAGTTTAGCTTATATTTTACAAATATACCTAAGTGAAGTTATTGACAAATTATTTCAACTTGTAAACTGCTACAAAAGTTTTAGAAAATTTACTATTTGATCTTCTTAATCTTATGTAAACATAATATATGTAGAACATATTGCTCATATCTTAAGTGCACAGTCTCAGTGAATTATCACAGAATGAACATACCCATATAACCTGCACTCACATAACTTAAAAAGCAAAATGATAAAACATTAAGGTCCCTTGAAGTCCCACTCCCTTGCTTTTCTTTTCTAGTTAATTGTACCCACAGAGTATAAACATGATGCTGACTTGCAGAAGTGTAGTATACTTTGCCTCCTTTTTTTATTCTATGAATAAAATCATATAGTAGATACTACTTTACTTCTTGTGTTCAACATTACATTTGTAATATTATATGCAGTGGAAAATCACTTATTCTTATTCTTCTGTGGTATTCAGCTGTGTGAATATCCCAAATTATGATCATTTCCCCTATTTATAAACATTTGGGTGGCTTCCAGACTTCAGCTCTTATGAATAGAGTGGTCATATGGACATCTGGAATATGTCTTTCAGAGATTGCATATGTGTATTTTTTTTTTAGATGTGTAGAACATGTTCTGCTTTAATAGATATTGACAGTTTACCAGAGTGGTTATATCAGTTTTTGACAGCTGGATGTGAGAATTTAGTTGCTTCATATACTCATTCATACTTGGAATCTTTCATCATTATATTTTAGCCATTCTGACATGTATGTTGGAATATTTTAATTTGAAAATCTTGAAGGCTAATGTATTAAACACTGTTGAAGCTTATTTGTCACAGTTATGATTATCATGTGGATATTTTTTATGTGTATCTCTCTTGGTATGTCTTTTGATTTTTCTACTATATTCTTTTTTATTACATTGCCTACCCATGTTTAATATATATTTAAATATGTGGTATATAGTATTCAATCCTCTTTGAAATGCACAGCGATATGTTGGATTTGGCTCAAACCGAATCACAAGAGCCAACTGTTAAAGCATTAAGAATGTCAGGAGCTGCTTGGTACTTTGAAAATCTGCCATTGTAGAGGTATTTATACTACATACCTTGGCAAACACTAAAACCAGGGCTTTCTTCTTTCTCCTGGAGAACTAGTTGTCAAACATTTACTGGCACACACACATCCAGATATATATTTTGTATAGTTTTAAATCATCCAGTGGATTTCCTCATTACTTTCCTGATGGTATCTTTTGATGAGTAGAAATTCTTAATTTTAATGCAATCTGCTTTATTATGTTTGTTACTTGTATGATTCGTGTTTTGTCTGTCCTTTTAAAGAAATATTTGTTTTTTCCATGGTTGCTAAGATATATATATATTTTTTTTTTTTTTTTTGCCAAAACCGGTATGGCTCAGTGGATAGGGCATTGGTCTGCGGACTCAGGGGTCCTGGGATCAATTCCAGTCAGGGACATGTACATTGGTTGTGGCACATCCCCAGTGGGGAGTGTGCAGGAGGCAGCCCGTTTCTTTCTCATCAACGTTTCTAGCTCTCTATCCTTCTCCCTTCCCCTCTGTAAAAAATCAATAAAATATATTTAAAAATATATTTTTCTTATGGCTTTCTTAAAAGCTTTATTGTTTAAACATCCACATATACTGATTATCAGGTTTTAAAAAATAATGTTCTATGTTGTTACTTTGTGCATTCAATATAGTAAACTGTATAGATTTTAATTAGAAGAGTAATTGCTTTGTGTGGATTTCATCATTTTATTGTGAAATTAATATATAAATACGAAGCCACTAATACTTATGTTTATTTAATAATTTAATGTTGCTGTTTATAAACAATTGACAGTATTTTGTGAAGATAATTTATGTATTCATGCATTGTCCACTACCAGTGACACACACCACAGCCAGTTATGTGGCCAATATTTTGAAAACTGTATTCAGCAGCATAAAAAAATAGTATTTGATAGATTGGTGTGGCTCAGTGGTTAAGTGTTGACCCATGCACCAAAAGCTTGCTGGTTCCATTCCAGGTCATAGCCCATGCCTGGGTTGCAGGCTTGATCCTCAATAGGGGGTACGCAGGAGGCAGAGCATAGATGTTGAGATTTCTCTCTCATTGATGTTTCTATCTCTCTCTCCCTCTCCTTTTCCCTCTCTCTCAAAATCAATGAAAATACATTTAGAAAATTAATATGTGACTTTAATCTTAAATGTGTTAGAATAATTTATCTTTATTATATATTATTAGATGAACCCAAAGTCTTCATAGTAAATATTTTATGGAATCATTTAAAAACTCAGAACATTTAGGCATTCAAATAAAATTATTTATTAATTATTAAAATCAATTTAGTTGCTTTCAAAATATTATATTTAATAGATTACATAAGCATAACAATTGTGATAAATACAGCTTATAGGAATAATTACATGATATTGTATGTACTTCATTAAGATTTTGAATTTTGATTTATGTGTTTGTGTGTGTGTGCGCGTGTGTGTGTGTGTGTGTGCACATTTAAATTTTTAGTGATAAACAGCACATCATGTACCTGATTTGTGCTTGATAGGGATTATAGTATACAAACAATTATTATTTCTTCCTTAAAATTATAATTCAATTATGGAAATGGAAATAGTTTTGGCATGGATTGTGTTGTCTTATTATGTATGCTTTTTGAATTAAATATGATTTTCCTCTTGTAGCAATCATCTCGATTTAAATATATTCAATTATCTCCATAATGGTTGAAATATGTGAAAGATGTAATAAAGAATGATGGGATTAAATAATTATTTTCAAATGGAAAGTTTAATAGTTTCAATATGCACATGTCAAATTTAGACTATTTTTTACATCTCTGCAAACTTAATCCAAGCCATTTCATTGTTTCAGAGTAACTCATAGATTAAACAATGGAAATACAAACTAATTAATATATTGTTTTAATAATTAGTTATTCTTTTAACATTTATAATAAAAATCAGATGGCAAAAATTGGGGCTTATATTATAAATTAAAATTTTTGTAACTAATGAAGGGTGGTTATTAATTTATTTCCATGTATTTGGAGATCATGGGATTTATATCAGAGCTGTTTCTTCTGTTAGACTTTATGTCTGTTTTAGGTAGTCAAAGTGATTACACAATATGACCTGTATTCTGACACATCTTACATGAAAATTTGATCTTAGGAATTTTTTGTATTTAATTCTAAGTAAAATATTTCATGATTGCACAGTAGAAAGATCTGAATATTACCTTTTAAGAGAAGAAGAGGCAATCATTGGACCCTTGCTTCTGGCAGAACTAAATTTAAGTCCAGCATATCCCTAACTATAATCTTGAGATCAGCAGATGGCATTTAGCTATAATAAATAGATGCAGGAAAAACTTGGCCTTTAATCAGATTTCTTCTCATTCAAAGAGCTCCTCTTTACCCATGATAACCATAATTTATGTCAGCAGCAGAAGAATTATGATATAGGAAAAGTCAGAAAATTAAAACTTAAATTATTTCTGTCATTTATATATATTGAATTTTTAATCTCATGTAAATAAGTAGGCTAAGTATGTTTATTTAACATCTCTCATTACATATTGTAATGACAAATCTAGTGAGTTTATTTCAATGTCTAATTATGATAAAACAGCAAATATATCCTTTTCAATGCAAAACACTCCTGAATATGCATTCATTTCAACTATTGCATCTTATTCTAATCTGGTGTGATACAAGGAGAGATAATGTCATGTTGAACACCTTGTTATCTTGAAATAAATTTGAGTAAAATATGTTACATTTATTTTGCTAGATTCAAAGAGTTAAATATACTTTTAACTTAAATGGATAAGTTTCTATTAATGGCTTAAAGCAAGGTCATGAGTATTTTAGCCCATAAGTAAATTACCACAAAGGATATAAAGGTATCAATAAAAATTTGACATAAAAATTCTGCTAGTTCCCTAGCACTGTTGCCAGGTGTTCTGTAATGGACAATAATCTGTATCATCTCAAAAGCAAATGGAATGATAGGAAGGGTAGAGAGAGCCTGAGGAAGTTGAGAAAAATTTATTATTACTTCAAAATATATAGCAACGTTTAACAGATTCAATATTTATCATTCTGTTGATATTTATATTATACTGGTTATTTATATTTATAAGAGGCAATGGAGTATGTGTTGTCTGTGACAAAGGTAGAGAGAGAGATTACACATTTTCTAAATATTTGATGAAACATAATTGAGATGCACCTTTCCACTATCCTTGCCTCCACCTTAAAAATACTATTTATCCAGACTGGAATGGCTCAGTGGTTGAGCATCAACCTATAAACCAGGAGGTCACGGTTCCATCCAGGTCAGGGCACATACCTGAGTTGTGGGCTAGATCCCCAGTGTGTGGTGTGTAGGAGGCAGCCTGTCAATGATTCTCTCTCCTCATTGGTGTTTCTCTCTCTCCCTCCCCCTTCCTCTCTGAAGTCAATAAAAATGTATTAAAATACTATTTAATAATATCTGTAAATCAATGAACAGATTATAAATGCCAAACATCTGCAATTTGTAGGCAATCCTAGTTTTCTAAGTATATATTTATAAAGTGAGTTTTTGTCCCAGCTATCAAATCTGTAAAATTAATTTAGCTAATGTAGACTCTCCCTGGAAGTGTTACTAAGTGGTCTTTTATTTTTTTTTTAGTTTAATGAGTCTTTGAAACCAGGCATTAAGATATTAAAATATGCTTCTCCCTTATTATAATTGATGATGTTTATAATCAACTGATACATAAACTCAAACAAAAATCTTCTTGAAGTTTATCTCAAACCCCAAGAGGTTCTAACATGTCTCTTATTAATAAAATTGCTTTTTCATATTTATAGGATGTGTATCTCCATTAGGATATAAATCTATCATAGAGATGGCATTACTGTGTATCAAGATTTTAGTGAGTCTGTTTACAATAGCAGAGTAAACAAGTTGATCATTGTGAATGTTTTATTTTTTTCATTTCATAGATGTAGTTTCAAACTCTGTAATTCATTTTCACACATACATTTTTACTATACAGAAATATACTTTTATCTTTTAACCCAATCATTAAAGTAATATTATTCACTTCAAATTATTCATAAAAATTAATTTTATACATGAATTTTTATCATTTTTTGAAAAAGTATTATTGTTAGGAAGTCATTTGTTCTTCTGATGTAGATTTCAAGTGTGCCATGTTAAATCTATATATAAATATAAAAGACTAATATGCTAAGTGCCCGACCATCCAGGTAATGACATCATGTAGCAAATACCTGGCTTCCTCTCCCAAGCAACTAGCCTCCTTGCAGTTTCTTCAGCCCAGGAACATCACTTGCTTTATAGCCAGGTGGAAACATTTCACACTGTAACCAAATGTCTGTGAATCGTTTTCCCATGCCTCATCTTATTTATCCTCACAGAAGTCCTGGAGTAGGTAGATAGGAGACTCAGTGGAATCCTATTTTCTTTTCATTAGCTGGAAAACAGATAATTTAGAAAGCTTAGAAACTTGACCCTACTGAAAAGAATAAATAGTGAACCTTGTAAATTACTTTAGGTTTTTTCACTGTACAGAATATAGTCAAATACTGCTGCAGTTAAATATTTTATCCTGTTCTCCCTGTATTATCTACAATAATAATAATCTGATTCATGTCATTTACTGCTGTGTTGCTGACAGTTACATGAAAGAGAAGTTGGGGTGCTTCACTGAGCTGAAAAAAGTTTAGCTTAATCAGAAAGCAGGTCTAATTAGGCAAGTTACTCTATATCTATAAAAGGCTAAATTGACTTGCACATTCATGATACATATAAAGCTCTCACTGGTGCCAACTGCACACATGTTTTTATCTGTCAAATTTGGTTGACACTTCTATTATAAAGAAAATGTAAATAGTGATATTAAAATATTTATTCTAATTAATTTTATTTTAATGTGCACAAATTCGTGCACCGGCCTCTAGTGTTTTATAAAAGACATACCATGCAAAATTGTTTTGAATACTGTAGCTAGAGCATTTGCCCATGCATGAAATGGAGATATAACTACAAAATTTTTCGGCCAAACCACAGCACAAGGAAAAGGTTGAATATAAATTAAGGATGAAATCCAATATATTTGGGAGGGATTTCATTTTCTTCTTGAGAAACCAAAGAAGGACACACTTATTAAACCTGGTATGAAATTTCTCAAGTAAAACAAAACAAAACAAAAATGGTTTTACACATAACAAAAGCACTGGCTTGTTCATTGTCTTATTTTAAATTTTTGTAAATAAGTTTAGTTAAGAATACATACATAAGACATTTAAAAGCATGGTGCCTATTCTGGCACATGGAGAAAGGATTTTACCAGAGACCAAGCATATGAGAATATTCAACAATAATTTATTGAAAGTAAACTATGTACACAACACAGAGCCAATCACTGGATTACATACCGAATAAGAGCTCATTTTTAATCTCCCTGATTAAATAGTGAAAGGGAAGGCTATATGGATCTGTTAGTCAGCCCCAAAGCAATAAGTTTTATTGAGCATGCAGAATGTGCCAGGCACTGTGCTGAACACTTGTGTGCTGATTATCTTTTAATTCCTATGATATCCCTGAGACAGAGGGACTGTTGCTCCCAGCCACAGGAGAGACTGAGAGAATAATAAGTGGCTATGGCAGTCTGTGAGGTTGTCCTTCTTTGTGGGGGTAAAATTTGAGTTAGGTCTCAGGAAGAATATGAGGTTTGCTTGGTGGTGAAGGCAGATAAGGGGAATATTTCCATCTAATAAGATTTTCTGGGAGCATAGCCTTCTGGCCTTCATTTCATCATTTGTAATGTGTGATAGCGGACAACATGATTACTAACATATTTGAGCTCAACATTTTAAGATGCTAGGTCTATTTCCTCTACATTAAAAAAAAAGAAAAAGAAAAAGAAAATAACTTCTGAATAAATATTGATGCATCTGAGACTTTCGCCAAAATGCCAGATTCTTCAGAAAGAAAAAAGACTTATTTAACCTGTGCATGGAAAAAATCATCATCACTAGACTCCAGAGAGAGCTGGCTATGAGTTGAATTTCTCCCCTTTCAGGGATAAAGGATAATGGGAGGAAACTCTGACAGTGACCTTGGGGGACAGCCTACTTATTTGTGGCAGTTGCTAGCTCAGGATTTGGAATTCTATAGCCCCAATTACTCTTGGGTAGGGCACTTTTCTTTTGCTCTTTTCTCTAAATGTATTTTTAAAATTTATTTTTATTGTTGACAGTATTACAGATATCTCACATATCCCCCCTTTGCGCCCCTCTACCTGCCCGCCCCCCTACCCACTCCAGGCATTCACTGTGCTATTGAATTTATATGCATATAAGCATTGCCCATGGACATCCCCAAATCCCCTCCTCTAAATGTTTCTTAGTTAAGGAAAACTTTATGTTTTAGACAAAAGGATTGCCCACATTCACAAGGGAAAAGTCAAGACATTTATATGCCTAGAGAGGCACTACACACTGCTGGTGGGAATAGCTATTTAGACTCCCAGAAAAAAAAGAAAAAAGAAAAAGAAAACAGCGTAGTTGGGAAGATAGCAAAGGGAAACAAATAGAAAAATGGCTATGATTTCCCTTGACTTGGGGTTTTTCTTTATGGAATATGAGATGAACAGAGTTCAGGTGTATTTGTTACAAAGGGTTCTCAAAAGTTTTGCAATATCATCTGTAATTCTAAGACATTTGCATGATTTATTGGCCAAGAAAAAAACTTAGAAAACTATTATTCTCATTTTAGGGAGAGTTTTGAAAGAATAAAATAAACTTATAAAAGTTAGCTAGATGAATCAGAACTTTCAGACCTCGGTAACTAGAAAGCCACAGGGGTCGGCAACCTTTAAGACATAAAGAGCCACTTGGACCTGTTTTTGAAGGAAAAAAAAAAAAACCTGGGAGCCGCAAAACCATTGCGACGTTTAAAACAAATATAACACTGCATATATTGTTTCTTACCTTAATGCTATATACCGGATCGTGCAGAAAAAGGATTTTTTCACTTAACAAAAAGAGCCGCATGCGGCTCCGGAGCTACAGGTTGCCAACACCTGGCCTAGTACATACAGAATAATTCTATTTATGTAAATATATATTGAGTGGCCAGCTTATTATGACCACCTGACGTTGTAGGCAAATTCATTTTAAGACCCTTGAGTATACCTATTTTTATGTTATCTGACAGGCAACATAGTCTTTAAATTTGGTCTTGAAACAGTATAATTATTCCAGAAAAGAAACCTGAAAGCACTTTTAGCTATATACAAAAGATCACTTATATTAAAAGAAAGTAGACATGCAAGAGTCCATTTGGACAAATTATATAAGGAAGAAACACATCTGAGAAGAAAATAGGAATGTAGTGTAAGGAGAAGGCAATAATTGCCTGTCCAGTTAGAATGTTATAGGTATAGCTATTTGATGCTGACAGACAACATTTCAAATAAAAAAGCATATCTCCAATAATAACTAGTACATTTTGCTAGATACACTATCAGAACATTGAGTTCAGACATTTTTAAGGCCTGCATATGACCTTTCTCTTTAATTCAGGAATGGTTTAGTTAATATAATAAATATTATTTGCTAAAACTACATGGTGAAGAAAAAAATAATAATTCAGTTGCTCAGTTCTTAAAGGCTGTGTTACTCTCTGCTTATTAAAACAAAATCTAGATTAATTTACATTTTCTGAGGATGGGAAACTGGAAAATTAAAGGTAATATGATTTCTTTCAGCCATCTCATTCTCTAGAATCAATTTTAAAAATGTGTATTTTCTACCCCAGTCAGTGTGGCTCAGTGGTTGAGCATCAACCTATGAACCAGAAGGTCATGGCTTGATTCCTGGTCAGGTCACGTACCTGGGTTGCAGGCTTGATCCCCAGTGTGGGGCTTGCAGGAGGCAGCCTATTAATGACTCTCATCGTTGATGTTTCTGTCTATATCTCCCTCTCTCTTCATCTTTGAAATCAATAAAAAATATGTATTTTTTAAAATGTGTACTTCCTAGAGAAAATAATTACATAACTGGAGACCCAGACAATATTATAATATTGAAAAGTTTCTTTTATGGAACTGGACACATTATCTGTATGTGTTTTGATCAACTTCATTGAACTTGTGGTTTGAAATGCATCACGTTTATACAAATGTATGTTATATTAATCCTACTATAATAAGTAGTTTTATCTTTCAGCTATAAAAAATATAAATTAAAAATATTCAGGCAGATATTTTACAAATTCGCACAAACATAAAAATGTATGTTACTATATTGTTGCTTTATCATTTAAATACTTAAGTTTGCATAGATCAGTGTCAAAATAGACTTAACTATGGATTTCTTTATAATATCTGTGACATATTAAGATATTTTCCTCCTAAAATTAGTAATGAAAAAGCAATACCTTTATTAGTACTTAATGACAAGGAATACAAAAAAAAATTCAGAATACAGGCCAAAAAATCACAAAGGGTAGAGTCAACCATAGGTTCTAGTGAGTATTTTTATCAATAATGCACTGCCACCATCCTCTTAGTCTAGGCTGGGTTGCTAAGTGAAATTAATTCCATTTTCCATTTTTAGATTTTCTTCTGTCAAATCTAGGAGGCAGCCTGTCAGCTATCATTAAGATTTTCTTAGCAAAGAAGTGCTAGAACATAAGAATGCAGAATTGTTAAAAACCATTGTATATCCTAATGATTTAGAGCAATCCTGTGCAAATGTAGTGTGTTCGACATTTCTCTGAGCAAGTTTTGTTAAAGCACAGATTTTTCAAGTACCCTGCCAGCCAGGGTTTCTGTTTCAGTACATCTGAAGCAAAACCTGGGAAATGACATTGTAATAAGCATTCCAAGGTGATTCTGATACTGGTTGTTTTGGGGAATCTCTTTTTAAAAGAAGCAAGAAGGAAGAGAGTATATTTTTATATGAAAAGCAAAGTTAGGAGAAAATGAGTAATAATAATAATAATAATTAATAATAATAAGTGAAGCCTTGGCTAGTATGGCTCAGTTGATTGGGCATCATCCTGTGTACCAAAAGGTTGCTGGTTTGATTCCTGGTCAGGGCATATGGCCCAGTTGCAGGCTCCATCCCTGATGGGAGCATATGAGAGGCAGTCAATGGATGCTTCACTCTCACATTGATGTTTCTCTCTCTCTAAAAGTAAGTTTTAAAAAATGTTTTGTTTTCAAAGCGAAGACACAATACTAAGGGGGGAAAGGGGGAACTCTAATATTAAAATACTTAGTTAAAACTAATCACTCTTTAATTTCTATAGGATGATTTTATATTATAGAAATCTGAAACTTAAAGTTATTAATGTCTTTCATATATTGCCAACATGTTAGACCCAAAAGGTTATGCAATTTCCACCATACCAAGCAAAATTGAGAGAATGTGTGAGACAAAGAAGAAATAATTAATTTAAGCAACATCTCAGGAGAGGCTAACTTTTTGTCATTTTCTCTTTTTTTAAAATATATTTTTATTGATATTTTACAGAGAGGAGGAAGGGAGACAGATAGAGAGCTAGAAACGTCGATGAGAGAGAAACATAGACCAGCTGCCTCTTGCATGCCCCCTACCGGGTATGTGTCTGCAACCAATGTACATGCCCTTATCCGGAATCAAACCTGGGACCTTTCAGTCCGCAGACCAATGCTCTACCACTGAGCCAAACTGGTTTCGGCAACTTTTTGTCATTTTCTAAAACCCATGTGCCAGGCCTAGCCAGTTTGGCTCAGTGGAAAGAGTGTCGGCCTGCAGAATGAAGGATCCTGGGTTTGATTCCAATCAAGGGCATGTTCCTGGGTTACAGATTCTATCCCCCACCCTAGTCAGGGTGTGTGTGAAGGCAACCAATTGATGTGTCTTGCTCACATCTCTCTTTCTCTCTCTCTCTCTTTCTCTCTCTCTTAAAATCAATGGAAAAAATATTTTCAGGTGAGGATCAACAACAAAAAAGAATGAATGCTTTACCTTGGCTAGTATGGCTCAGTTGGTTGGGTGCTGTCCTGTGCACTGAAGGGTTATCCTTTAAAAATAAAAATAAAAAACCTCAGTACTATTTATATGTTACGAACTAAGATATAAAAGAAAAGAAAATACAGTCCCAGTTCCCTTAATAACCCAATGTGTGTGTGCACACACAAACACAACCACCATCAATAATATTCAACACTAAAAACTAAAGGCTACAGATTTGTTTACAATCATTGTCATTAATGCTACCAGAAGGTTTTTCTAAATCCAACACTATGTACTTTCTCCTTAAAACTTTGTGGACACATATTGCCAATGCATACAGCTTCTTAGAGTGGACCCACTTCTTGATCTTCAGAACGTTTTAGAGAAAAGACACTGTTAATATTTAATGTTTGGCTAAACATTTTTGTTTACATGCATATGGTGATTAAACTTTAAATGCTTAACCAGTTAACGTGAGCCAACTTTGGTTTGTGAAAGTTAAGTTAAAATAATCTGTCCTTGTAATCAAAACTTTAAAAATTACTATTTTCCATTATGCACTTAAATTTAGAAGTGGGGAAACAGGTACAAAGTGACTGACTCCTATTTTTATTTTTATTTTGAATTTCTAAAGACATTCTCCCTAGAAATGTATTAACTAGTATTATTACATAATGCTTTCTACAAGGAATAAAAAAAATATATACACACATTCACAACTTTTGCTTTTAAAATCCATAGAAAAAATTTATCTTTGGTAGTATTTTCTACTTATTTCCTGGAACCCTTTCACCCTCCTTCTTCTCATGTACTCTTATCTGCTAGTAGGTGCTAAAATAGCACTGACTGATGATTAATATTCTGAATAAAAGAGATTCAAGTGTTAATGAAAGAGAGTCAAATGCTCAAGAACATTTACATTTTCACTAGAGGCCCAGTGCATGAAATTCATGCAAGGTGTGTATGTGTGTGTGTCCCTCAGGCCAGCCTGCACTCTCTCTAAACTGGGACCTCTGGAGGGATGTCCAACTGCTTGTTTAGGAAGGCTCCTGGTTGGATTGAGCCTAAACAGGCAATCGAACATCCCTCTCACAATCCAGAGTACTGGCTCCCAACCTCTCACCTGCCTGCCTGCCTGATTGTCCCTAACCACTTCTGCCTGCCATCCTGATCACCCCCTAAATACTCCCCTGCCAAACTGATCTATGCCTAACTGGCCCCCCTGCTGGCCAAATAACCCCTAACTCCCCTCCCTTGCCTGATTGTTCATCCCAAACTGCCCTCCTCTGCTGGCTTGGTTGCCCCAACTACCCTCCCCTGCTGGCCTGGCCATCCCTAACTGCCCTTCCCTGCCAGCCTGGTCACCCCCAACTGCTCTCCCCAGCAGGCCTGCTCACCCTCAACTGCCCTCCCCTGCTGGCCTGGCCCCCTGCAGTACCATCCTCTGCCAGCCTGGTCACCCCTAACTGCCCTCCTCTGCAGGCCTGGTCACCCTCAACTGCCTTCTCCTGCTGGCCTGATCACCCACAACTGCCCACCCCTGCCAGCCATCTTGTGATGGCCATCTTGTGTCCACAAGGGGGCAGCCATCTTTGACCAAATGGGAGCGGCCATCTTGTATGTTGGAGTGATGGTCAATTTACATATTACTCTTTTATTAGATAGGATTTTCTACCTGACATGCCAAATATTAAATCAAAATTTCTGAACTCTGCTCAGTTCTTTAATTCTATATCCAGTCCCTTACTCTATCTGCTGCTGGAGTAGTTCACATAGCTGTTAGCAGCCCATCTTCCCCCAAATCCTTAAGGTCTGCAGACGTTTGGAAGCCTAAGGCTAACACCAGTCATGTTAAATACATTAAGGTGATTATATAATCCTAGCCAACCATGTTGGACAATACATAGTGAAAATGGAGTTTAACTCCTGATGGGTATTTTCAACTAATATTTGTAAAAAAAAAAAAAAAAAAAAAAAAAAAAACAAAACAAAAAAACTGTTTCAGTGAAGTTTACTTATTAAATACATTACCTAAGCTTTTTAGTTGAATACATATGGACTATCATCTCTTCGCACCTTTGAATAGATTGTCACTATCTGGCTAGCTTACACATTATTGTGATTAAATAAATTTTCTATCTGTGAATCCCCTCGGCTTAACTTTTAATACTTACCCTATATTATTTCTGCTCTGTATCAAGCCTCCTTCTCCCTGCTCCCAACATGTCAGAAACAAGTAATTTAGTGGCTAAGACTTTATTTCTCTAAAGGCAAACTTAACCTCTATAAAACTGTGTATGTTATCTTGCTCCCTGTTTCATATACTACGAATATCTGGGAGAATCAATATTAGACTTTTGTCGATTTGACTTTTTGATAATGAGGTGATAGGAAAAGCAGTAAATGTATTGAAAAAGAGAGCTTTAAAGCATATTTAAGCTTACTAAAGCCTTTCCATAGAACATATTTAATTCTGGTAGTAATAAAATGGATGGGATTTTGTTGTAAAGCTGAGCCGAATTCAGCTTCTACTATGTCAGCTTTACATGACATATTATTAATAAACTGCCACTGTTATCACTTGATACCAATCTCTAGTTACTTTCTATTTCTGAACTTGGAACTTAAATGTGTTCTTTTTTTAAAATCTTTACTTTGTGAACCAGTTTCTTTTTTCAAATACATCTTTCTCTACTCTGTAGAAATTATTGTAATTTAATTAATGGTTCCAATTTCATTATACTAATGTATTCCAGAAACTACTAGAACATTATGTGACTTCAGATAAATAGATAAGTACATAGATACAGGTTTTTTGTTTGTTTGTTTGTTTTGTTTTTTTAAAGAACAACAAGATGAAGTTAGGGCAGAGTAAAAATTAAGAAACAGGATTTACTTTAACCTTGGTACTTAACAAAATGAGATTGTTAAAATCCATTTCTCAACTAACTCTCCCCACTGTTTGCTGTTTTCTCTCTTTTGTTTACCTAACCCTGTTCTAGATACCCATTTCCTACTGCTCATACTTTTTTTAATTCAAGAAAACACACTGAGCCTCTGTAGGAAATAGGCACTATGCTAATGTTGGAGAAAAACACACACACAAAAAACACTTAAAACTAAATCGACAGAGCCTACCAGGAATATATAGTTCAGGAGGGCCTACAGAGTCTAAGGTCATTCTCTAGGCACAAAGGGGTCATCTAGTAAGTTCTTTAGGCCACTAGTATACATGTCACTGTGACTCTACCAAAGCTAGCTACACATCAGAGGGAAGAGCTATGTTGCAATAAGTTGAAATTAGTGGGTTAAGAGACATAGCATCTGATGATGGTGAATAAAGTAGGGATAATGCCATAAAGTGGGCAAAGCAAGCAGAGAAACCTATACATCTATGAAGGGATGCATCACTGAGTTGTACGTGCCCCTATTACCCTCATTGTCATGATCAGATGGTTAATGTAAAACTATTTACTACTTGGGCAGAGCTGAAAATAAGACTTCTTACTCTTATTCAATCAGTTTTTACCAACACTTACTCATTATACACCACACTGCTGGGTGAGTTTCTACAAATGAGAGAGTACTCTTTTTGAAATATAACTGAAATCTGTAAAAGATGAATTAGCAGAATATGTGTGGTAATTAAGAAGTCTGATTTTGTTATTATTAATTCTGTGCCCCGCCCCCAAGTCATTTATTTATTTTTTTAGGTCCTTCTTTTGTTCAAATAGAAAACAAAGAGGATATACACTGTTGTGAATTTTGAATCTCTACAGGCTCTAACTTTAATTATCTTATTGTATCAGTTGGGATAATCTTGACCACAGGTAACAGGAAACTAATTTGCTTAAATTGTAAAAGAGGTTTATCATCATACGGTACAAGAAGGCATTCATTGATGTCATCAAGGACTTAGATTCTTTCTGTCTTTGTACTCTGTTTCCTGTGACAGACTTGTCTTTGGTCAGCTTCCCTTCATATTGAAAGGTATCTGCCATAGCTCCAAGGTCCACATCCAGACACCATATACCAAGCAGAAGAAAAGGATCTTTACCTTCTGTTTGTCTGTTAAGATTAATGAAGCTATTGCCTGGCCAACATGGCTCAGTGGTTGACCATCGACCTATGAACCAGGACTTCATGTTTCAATTCCAGGTCAGGGCACATGCCCGGGTTGCAGGCTTGATCCCCAGTGTGGGGCATGCAGGAGGCTACTGATCAACAATTACCTCTTATCATTGATGTTTCTATCTCTCTCCCTCTCCCTTCCTCTCTGAAATCAATAAAAATACATTTTATAAAATTAAAAAAAAAAGATTAAAGAAGCTATTTTGAAAAGTCCCGCTTGACTGCCTACTGCCAGCAAATATCTCTTCACATCTCATTGATCAAATGTGTCATACGCCTCCTCCTAAAAGAGCCAGTAACTATTGGCTTAGCCCCCATCATGTTGACCCTCTGTCTCTGAAAATCTGCCCTGCTTCCACAGAAGCTCAAGGCTGCACAGAGAAGGAAAGAACTTAAACAATTCGTGTTTCTTAGGAGGGAGGAATGGTTTTTGGCCAGGCATCCATCCAGTGGTATCTGTTATACTTAGTAGGCTTTGTTGGTAACTACATTCTCCTGGATGGATATTTTTATATTCCCTGAATACCACATAGATAAACTGTAGGAAGACTTTAGAATTAAAAAGTCTCCAGGGGTATGCAAATTCTGTTACCTAGTAGGCAATTCTTATTGTTTACATGTTCATCCTTTCCCTCAATTCTCTGTTGTCTACTCACTTTCAGTAAAATAATTTAAAAATATGCAAAATTAACTATTTGGTTACTACCTGAATGGCACAGCTCTGTTCCCATCTACAGCCACCTGCATACATATTCCATTTGCTTTCAGGCTCCTGCCTGTGCCCAGGCTGTTCTCTCAACACCACACCCCTGTAGTACCTGTCCCCTCCCCCTAACCAATTCTCCTCATAACTGTCCCTTGCACCTGACCGGCTCATGCATGTTTGACTGGCAGAAAAGGAGTTACTCTTCATGTCTTTAGGTTTCTGTGACATACTTCACTGCTCCTTTGAAGTGTTTAATGAGTCCTCAGGTGACCTATTGCTCTTTCATTTCCCCATTGAGTTTTGAGCATGTGCCTCTTAGATTGATTATGTTACAGTTTTACATGAACTTGATGATCTCTCTCTCTGCCCTGGACTTACACTTCTGCCCTACACTTCTGAGGGTAAAGCTGTTGTCCTTGCTGTGTTTGCATTTGACCTTATAGACACTGGCACAAGGCAAGGTCTATTGTGCATTTGATGAGTGTGCGCTGAGGCAACTGACCGGGTTAGAGTCAGTACATAAACCAAGCAAATATTGGATATTACTTTTCTTCAGAAGAATAATGAAAGCCTAGAAATAAGGTAGTCTAGAGAAGCACTTCTCAGAATTTCCCACAAATGTCAAAATGTTTTCCTCCTAAAACTTGACCTATAAGGAACAAACTATGGGGAATAATTTGTATGGTCTTCAAATCTTTTAAAATCATGCTAATTTTATATTTTATAGTGTTTATTCTTTTAAATCAATGATACATCCATATTTTGTGTCATAAATATATGTTTTGTTTTGCATAAAATAATATTTACATATCATGTAAAATGAATTTCCAGGGAGAATCACCTTGTGTATCTTGATACTATAAGAAGCTAATATTTAGTTTCTAAGGAGCTGAATTCTCTAATCAAGAAGGATTGATTTAAGAAAATAGAAAATAATCTATGAAAGATAATGTTTTGTTCATAGCATCATTACTAGTTGCTGTGTTCTTGAGTAACTCATTTAACCTCACTGTACAATAAACAAGCAAACCAATAAAATCCTTATGGTTGAGTTGTTATAATTTATCTTCATATGTATTGCTGTTTCTGAAAAGGTTAGCATGTGCAAATTTTCATCTCTATGAATTCAAAGATTCATATAAGTATGTAACAGTACTTAAAATATAAGAATAGTTTGCTTTGTGTTGTTCATTTGTTAATGCAATTAGGAGTAGAATATGATCGTTTTACACAATATTGGGAAAGAAAAACAAAAATCCCAAGATGAAATCACCAGGGAAGAAAAAATAATCTGCAGAAAAAGAAAAGCAGTTCCTAACAGCATAACATTTGAGTTGTCACAAATGAGAAGGCAGCCAATAAATGATTCATTCTGTCTCTATCATAGCATATTTATAAATCCATCTGACATCTCTGGCCTATTGGAGGGCTGAAAAATGAAATTATAGATTTCCTACTATAGATGACACCATCAACGAAGGGGTTTAGGGAGGGTTATGTGGTCATTTTCATTTATCTCTTTTCTCTCCATTCCATCTTTGACAGCTCTAACCCATAACACATAACCCATAAATCCAGGAAGCAGGGCCAAAGTTTAATCTCCTCTTTTGATTTCACCAAGGACATTTGGTTGTTTTCATAATTGCACAAAAAAATGAATAATATGTACAATTCTGGGAATATGTTAAGGTAGAAAAATGAATTTGAAAAACAAAGAGACCTATAACTTGTTCTTGACATCTGTGGATATTGAAGCTAGTATTTCACATCCTTATAAAAATAGTCTGGCAATATTAAGAACAAGTTTAAAAATAAAAAAATAAAAGCAACAACATAAAGAAGCACCCTAATTACATCCATCATTCTAGAGTGCCAATATTGAAGTAATAAGATAAAGAGGAATTTCACGCTTTTTCCTTCCAGAGGTTATACAGATTCACATCCCAATCTCATCATTCAAAAGAGGCAGTTCTTGCCAATTTAAATGTAAACTTTCACTCATAAGAAGTGTATCTAAAAGATGGCATATTATTTCAGTTCAGAAGAGTTCTTAATTAAAACATATCAACTCAGAATTTAGTGGACCTAAAAGGATTGTTTAGAATGTGAGAGGAAAATAAACAAAACATCTCGTTACTTTACAGTTTCCAACATATGAAATTATGAAATCCATTACTAATGTTACTAAGAACTTCTAATAAATATTTGAGCATTATATTTATATTTCTTTTTTAAAAATATATATATTTTATTGATTTTTTACAGAGAGGAAGAGAGAGAGATAAAGAGCTAGAAACGTCGATGAGAGAGAAACATCGACCAGCTGCCTCTTGCACACCCCCTACCATGGATGTGCCCACAACCAATGTACATGCCCTTAACCGGAATCGAACCTGGGACCTTTCAGTCCACAGACCTACGCTCTACCACTGAGCCAAACCGGCTTCGGCTATATTTATATTTCTTAATTTTTATGAGATTATGTAATATTGAGACCGTTCATAGGAAACATGAGACATCAGATATAGTCAATGTGAAACTGGATGTCAGTCATTTAAGTTTTATTAATCATGTACCTCATATTTTGTTTTAATTGAGATATAATTGACATATTAATATCAGGTGTACAATGTAATAATTTGATATTTGAATATATTGCAAAGTGATTACCACAATAAATGTAGTTAATATTATCACCATACATAGTTGTAAAAAACAACAACCCAAAACAAAACACAACTGTCTGTACAGGGTGGGAAAGATGAGAATTTAAAGATCTACTCTCTTAGCAATGTTTAAACATGCAATAAAGTATTATTAACTATAGTAACTATGCTATACCTTACATTCCCATAACTTACTTATTTTATAACTATCATAGAAGTGTGTAACTTTTGACCATCTTCACCCATGTTGCTCTTATTTAACCCCGTTCTCTGACAACCACTAAACTATTCTATGTATCTATGAGCTTGGTTTGTTTTTTTGTTTATTATAGATTCCACATATAAGTAAGATTATTATATTTGTTTTTCTCTTTCTAACTTATTTCACTTAACATAATATCCTTAATTTTTAGCTATGTTGTTGCAAACAGTAGATTTCCTCCTTGTTGTGGCTGAATAATATTTCTGTATGTGTGTGTGTGTGTATATGTGTGTGTGTGTGTGTGTGTGTGTGTGATATTTTCTTTATCCATTTATTCATTGATAGAAGCTTAGGTTGTTTCCATGTCTTGGGTATTGTAAATAATGCTGCAATAAACATGGAAGTGTAGAAGTTTCTTAGAGATGGTGATTTTATTTCCTTTAGATATATTCCAGATGGGGATTTCTGGGTCACATAGTAATTTTATTTTTAATTTTTTGAGGAGCCTTCATACTGTTTTACATATTGGCTGTGCCAATTTTCCTTCCTACCAACAGTGCATACAGCTTTCCTTTTCTCCATCTCCTTGCTTTTCCAAACTTTTGGCATTTGGTCTTGTCAATAATTTATTGACTATGACACCAAAAGCCCAACCAACAAAAGCAAAAATAATCAACTGGGACTATAATGAATTTAAAAGCTTCTTTATAGCAAATGAAACCACGAACAAAATAAAAAGGCAACATACAGAGCCAGAGACAATATTTGCAAACCATATCTAATGAAGTGTTAATATCTAAAATATAAGAAACACATTAAACTTAATAGCAAAAACATAACCATAATTCAATTTAAAATGGACAAAGGACCTAAATAGGCAATTTTTCAAAGATGCCATACTAATTGCCAACAGGTACATGAAAATATCCTTAATATTAGAATGGCTATCAGCAAAAATATAGCAACAAGTGTCAGAGAAGATATGAAGAAAGGGGAAATCCTTATACACTGTTGGTGGGAATATAAATTGGCAAAGCTACCATGTAAATCAGTGTGAAGTTCCCTCAAAAAATTAAGACTAAAATAACCATATGAACCATCTCTTACACTTTTAGATATTTGCCCAAATAAATACATGTCCTTATTTTTATAGAAGCATTATTTACAATAGAAAATTAATGGAAATAACCTAAATATCTATCAATAAATGAATGGATTCAGAATATCTCTCTCTCTCTCTGTCTCTCTCTCTGTCTCTCTCTCTGTCTCTCTCTCTCTCTCTCTCACACACACACACACACACACACAATGGAATACTAGAAATACTAGCCTACTCAGTCATGAAAAAGAATGAAATATTTCCATTTGTGACAACATGGATGGACCTTGAGGGTATTTTTCTAAGTATGAATTTTTAAAAAGTATATAAAACACTGCAAATATGTATTATGTTCATTTTCTGTAGCCTATTAAGTATATGGTCTTACTAATTTATTATGTTTCTAGAACAATTTCTAATATAATAAAAATTTTAATCAGAGCCGATATATGGGTATGCTCTATGCATAATTTACCTATGTCAACCTGTGTTTTCCCAATACTCGCTGACCCAGTTCACTTTCTAGGCAACATCACACATTATTGATTGGGTTCATTAGGATAAGGTGAGAAAGTTCATGGTTATAGACTTAGACAAATCTAAATAGCCCCAAAGCATGATTTCTGAATTGGAGTTTATTTTACTGTAGTCTCATCAACTGTGCTGACATACATAAACACATACACACATGATTACACAATATTTCATATACTATGTGTAACTATAGCTCAGCATTATAAAAATTCATACTCCAAACTGTAAAATATGTCATTATCCCACAGTCTTCAAACAAGACCTAATTTACATTTGAATCTAAGTTTCCCAAATATATTATTTTCCTCTGTGTAAAAACATTGTGTATAAATTCCAAACCATGCTGGACTAGGTTATAGATTTAAAAACAAAACAAAACAAACAAACAAACAAACAAAAAAACTTGTGTAATAGAGAATATGTTGAGCTATAAGCAAGAAAATTCAATTAAAAATATAGTTTTCTAATTGACTTTATATTATTGAGTACTTGAATATACTTAGTTTTTCTTGGCTTGGAAATTATGCCCTTGCTGACCTATAACCATCTCTTCATAATCTGTGTGTTATGGAGCAAATTTCATTAAATCTGAGTTCTCTGCATAGTTAGGAAGTGTTGTCATTTCCTCTGAAATTCTTTTTATCTGTTTCTCAGTATCTGTGTAAAGATCCTTATTCATTTTAGACACTGGAGCTGAATTCTAATGAGCCAAACCCCAAGCGTTCATTTCATGGGTAATTTCTTCAGGTGCCAAACATCGACCAACATGTTCAGGTGCCAGAGTGGGTATGAGTGTTCATTTTCTCTTGGGTGATCCCAGGCACATTTCTTTCGAGACGTGTAACCCTACACTATTTTCGCTTGACATACTCCCCTTAAAAATCATGTCAACATTTTTCTTCTAAATAGTTGCCAGTGTAATCTGACAAAAAGGAAAAAAAGAAAAAGAAGGAGTCAGATAAAAGGCAAAAAGAAACACTACCATTTGTCACAGTGTGTACTAGTAAATAAATTCTCTGGTCTTAATAATGTCGAGGCAGGAGAATATATTAGTTCCTACTCATTAGTCACACACTCACCCATGAAATGCTCAAATATCATTTAAATGGACAGTCTCTGGCATGGGGATGAGAAGCCACATCCTTCCTGGCACAGCGTTGAAGATAAATTACTTGGTAGCATTTCCCGTATTTCATACACCCACGTGAGCACAATGATGGACTTTGCAATTAATATTTTTGAATTCTTGCCCACTTTCCTTTGAGATGCTATAATATGGAAACGTGGAAGGTAAAGTTTAAATTCAGTGTTTCTACAGAACGCTCAAAAGTGGCATTAATCTTCAGACAGCACGTTCCCATCGGGGTCTAGTTCACGCCCTTAGAAAAGCCACAGAAGCAACAGCCAAAATTTCCTACCCAAACTCTGCTGTCAGAGGTGTGTGTCTGGAAGCTGTCCATTTCCTGCTTCATTCCTTTAGGACCCAATAATCATCAATTAAGTAATTAATGTTGAGAAGTTATCCTTGGTCAAGATGGAATTGGGAAATTTTGAAACATATTAAGTTCCTGAAGCCTCACTTTTCTAAAAATCTCCAGACACTAATGGCTCACGACATGAATATTTTGGTAGGAAGGTGCTCACTGCCCACCTTAAGGTCTGGCATATTTGGAACTACTTGATGGTAAAGAAAAATTATAACCTCTCCTTACTACCCTCATCAGTTAGGCAAGCTTAGAATATTCCTAATGTAATTTAGAAACACTAAAACACAATGAAGGAGCATGATCTTTGGAATCCCGGCCTGGGGAAGAATCTCTGTTTTCTGCTTCTTTGTTACGGGGCTTGGGCAGTTGTCTTAATTTTGTTTAATCTGAGTAGCCTCATCTTTTTAATTGAACGATGTCATTTGCTACTGCATGACAGGACATTTCTGGAAAACGTTACACTATTTTGTATAATACTGCAGAATGGTTTTAGTGGATGTTATTCTTATGAAATTAGAAAATAGGAATAAACCTAATTCATCTACTCAGTAAGAATGAAATATTACCTATGTTCAAAATAGTATAATAATTTCTGAGAAACAAACTTCTAGGAATGTAATGTTAGTTCTTTTTTTTTTTTTTTAACCAATCATTTGCTTTCAAATTATCGAAGGAAATCCTAAGGAAAGCAGAGTTGCAGTAATGTGTTCTCAAAACCATCTTCCCAGACATTTGGAAGTGTTGGTATACTCTGGCCTTTGCATCCATAGTAGATAAGAAAAAAATCTGACACATTGTTGTATCCCACAATGCAAATTTGACCCCAGTGCTCAGAACTTCTTTTATTTTCTGGAATGGAAGAAGGCAGTCCACCGGAATTGGCTTTTGAAACCCCACCAAGTGCTCCAGATGTTCCAGCGCTGCCAGCAGAGCTTGTCTGTGATCCATGTCAGAGCTGCAGCTGTCAACACGAAAGCACACCTGCCGCTGGTTTGCTGTCAGCAAATGGTTTTGCAATTGTATGAGAAAGTGAAGCAAACTGACCAAGGAAGCACTTGCCTTTGAAAATGACCCATGTCACACAAAACCCCGCTTCACAGAAATGCAGGCATTTCTAGAGCCTTCTCCAGCACTAACCTCTAGCTAAGGGAGCAACACTGAAAATTAGTAGATAAATCTTGGAGTTCTTATGTCTAGAACCAAGCTTGTGGTAGGATCACCACAGAGAAGAAAGCATCTGGACATTAAGGAAGTTCTGCTACAAATTGGCACTTACTGAGCACAAGTCAATGATAAAATAGAACTAAGGAAACTTACTTGATGCTCAGTATTTCTGAGGATTTCATTTTAAAACTATCATTGAGGTAACACCATTGCAGAGATCTGGGGGGGGTTTAGTTAATGTTTTTAGATTGTAACTAAATTTAGAAAATTAAAAATGATAGTGAAAATTTTCCATAAGTGCAAAATCAATGAGTCTATGACTACAAATTAAAACATTTTTTTCTCTCCCTAACCGGTTTGACTCAGAGTGCAGAGTGCTGGCCTGCTGACTGAAGGGTCCCAGGTTCAGTTCTGGTAAGAGCACAAGCCCAGGTTTGTGGGCTCAATCCCCAGTAGGGGGCGTGCAGGAGGCAGCCGATCAATGATTCTGTCATCATTGATGTTTCTATCTCTCTCTCTGTCTCCCTTCCTCTCTGAAATCAATAAAAATATGAAACAATAAAATAAAAAAAATAAAACAATTTTTCTCTTTGCCTTGGCTGGTTTTGCTCAGTGGATAGAGCAGAGGCCTGTGGACTGAAAGTTCCCAGGCTCGATTCCAGTCAAAGGCACATGCCCAGGTTGCAGGCTCAATCCCCAGTGGGGGCTTTGCAGGAGGCAGCTAATCAATGATTCTCTTCTCATCATTGATGTTTCTATTTCTCTCTCCCTCTTTCTTTCTCTCTGAAATCAATAAAGATATATTTTTAAAAAATTAAAAAAAAAACATTTTCCCCCCTCTTTTTGCTATACTCCCTGCTTCCTGTGTCTCTTTACTTTAGTTTTAGAAGTTTCATAGAACAGTGGAAGTGGCATGGGTTTTGGAATTAGATAGTCTGGGCAAGTTATTTAATATCTCTAAGCTTTAGTTTATTTGTAAATATGATATACTTATCTTATATCAAGAGTATTGATGATTCTAAACCTTAGGGAAAATTCTGAAGTGGGGCATCATATCCACACCTTGAGCAAGCCTTCCAGGTGATGGTGATGAGCAGTTGGACTTACACATTTTTTTTATTTCTGTGTTTGCTGCTTCCTTTCCCTTATGGCTTCAGTTTACTTCCTTCTCTCTTGATGATAGATGATAGATGATGGATGATGGATAAATAGGTAGCTAGGTAGATAGATAGATTTGTTTTTTTCACTTTCTGTCTCTGCAAACTATGAGTAGCCTTTTCTGCGTTGCTTTAATTCAAGCTCCCTGATAGATGATTTCATTGTTCCACTTAGTCACTCTTTCCCTTTGGACCATAATATAGCAATACCCCAATGTACAGACCACTGGCAGATAAATTGGCTTGGATCAATGTGCCTACCTCTGGTCGATAGCTGGTCTCAGTTGGGGGAGTTATGCCATCAGCATTTTATAGTTAGCTTTCTATAGTAGGACTCATAGGTACTCACCAGTAAAATGGGGATCCAACTGAATTAATGAAAGGAAGGCAGAAGTTATAGTAAGAACTGCACAGAACAAAACATGCCTCTGTTCCCTAGATTCATATCTAGTTTCATAGAAACCTGCTTTGGAACTCCAGTAGGTAGATGCAGAGTGAATTTGCTGACCTGATAAGTATTTGTAAAATTTTTGAATACACCACCATTCAACTTACATTTTAGGTATATTTATTTTAATACCGTATATACAACATTATTAGGGACCTCAAGGTAAACACTCACACCAAACAGCCTGCTTGTTTCTGTAGAGAGAGGCCGAGGGACAGACAGAAAATATATATATATATATATATATATATATATATATATATATATATATATATATATATATTCCAGTACCATTCACTTATATATTATCATGTATATAAGAAGCACTTGCATTGATTGAAGATGAAATGTAAACAATGTCACCTAATACTACAAGTGGAAAATTAGAACAATGTTAGTTTTACTGAATAATTATAGAGCTTTACTATTTCTAAAGGTTGTAAGGTTTTGACCTATCCTTGCAAGCTTTATAAAATTTTGCAGTTAAACATTTAATGCTAATTCCATTGTACTTTTATAAAGCTTATTAAAGATCAGGTTGATTATCATTAGAAATGATCCCTTCTACTTCATCCCAGCTACTTGAAATAGCATCAGATTAGATACATAATGAATACTAACTGGAATTCTATTCAATGATAGAGAATATGACTATAGCCCAAACTGATTCTCTTCTGGAGACATTACCACTTACTTCTGCTACTGTCCATTTCTGCTGTGTCATTCTTCATGTCCTGGGGAAGGAAAATGAGTCTACTGAGTGTGAGTTAAAAAGGAATTGCTCTAAAAAATATCATGAGATCCACTATATTATTTGAAATCTTAAAATGAGTCATTTTTAAGAAAGTCTAGAAATACACTAAGTTTACAATCCTTGATATATTTTAATTGAAAGACAAGATACTATTCCAAATCATTTCATTTTCTTTATAAAACTCTATCACCTTCCTCAGGAGAAAGACAAAGATAGCATAGACACAGACAATAATATGGTGATTACCAGAGGAAAAGTGGGGTGGGGGAGAGGTAGTAAAGGGGGTCCAATATATGATGATGGCAAGATACTTGATTTTGGATGGTAAACACACAATGCGATATACAGATTATGTATTCTAGAATTGTATGCTTGAAATGCATATAATTTTATTAAGCAGTGTCACCCCAAAGAATTTAATTTAAAAAAATTACAATTGAAATGAGAATGAGAGCTACAGGTGTAGAGAAAAATCCAAAAGTCAGGGTATTGTCTTACTATAGTTTTTTCTTCATATTAATTATATTGTTTTTCACATGTTTTTAAGTTTAGGAATAATTTACATACAGCGAAATCTTCATATATGAACTGCAGTTTGATGAGTTTTATCAAATGTGCACACCTGTTTCTCCCACATCTCTGTGAAAACATAGACTCTTCTCATCAACCCAGAAAAATTCTGTATTTCCCTTCCCAGTCAATCTTTGCTCCATCAAGAAGTAACTACTATTGTGCTTTCTGTCAGCACAGATTAGTTTTGTCTGTGGAAGAACTTTATAAACATGAAATCATAGGTGCTTATTTGTGACTGGCTTTAGTTGCTCAGCATAATGGTGTTTCAATTTAACCTTTTTTTGTATGTTATTAATTTATCCCTTTTTATTTCTGAGTAATATTTTGTTGTATGGATGTTAACAATTTGTGTATCAGTTGTTGTTGCTAGTTTTTTGCCAGTTATGAAGAAAGCTTCTGTGGTCATTCTTATATGCCTTTTAATTGAAACTTTTGTTGAGATAATTGTAGATTCAACATTTGGGCATAAGAAATAATACAGAGAGCCCTTGCACATTTCCCCCATGTAACATTTTTCAAAAATATACTATAATATTACAACCAATATATTAATATTTATACAATACACTTATCACATTCAGGTTTTTTCCAGTTTTACTTGTACTTATGTGCATATGTGTGTATTAAGTTATATGGAATTTTTAAAAATATTTCTAACTCCACCATTACAATCAAGACACTTAATAGTTCCAATATCATAAGCATGCCTCATATTCTTCTTACATAACCACATATACAATATATATCCTTCTTCAATTCACCCTCCAAGAATAACTACTGGCAACTACCCATCTCTTCTACCTTTCTAAAATTTTGTCACTTCAAATGTTACATAAATGGGATCATACCCTATATAATAAAAGGGTAATATGCAAATTGACCATACAGTGAAATGACCTGTCGCTATGATGCACACTGACCACCAGGGGGCAGACTCTCAATGCAGGAGCTTCCCCTGGTGGTCAGTGCACTCCCACAGCAGGAGCACCACTCAGTCACAGATGGGCTGATGGCTGGCAAGCACAGCAGCAGTCGTGAGAGCCTCTCCCGCCTCCACTGCATTTCTAAGGATGTCCAACTGTAGTTTAAAGCCATCAGTCAGACATCCCCCAAGGGCTCCTGGACTGCTATATGGTGCAGGCTGGGCTGAGGGACACCCACCCCCTGAGTGCATGAATATCATGCACCAGGCCTCTAGTATAATAGTATAAAACATTTTAGGATTGGCTTTTTTTTTTTTTTTTTTTTTTTTTTTCCTTAGTATAGTTCTCTGGAGGTACATCCAAGTTGTTCATATAAAGGAATTATTGCATTTTATTGCTAAATAGTGGTATAAATGTGCCACAATTTAACTATTCTCCTGTTGAAGTACATCTGGGTAGATTCAAGTTTGAATGCAAAGAGTGATTCCAGATTACCATCATATTTTTGGTCAACTAAATTATTTTAAAGTTACATTATTAGTGCTTCAAATTTGATCTGAAGGCACCTTTAAGAGAAGTAATCATAATACATTAAGTATCATGTGTTTAAATGTATATAACCTATCAAGATAGAGTATTTTGCAAGAAATACTTCTTATTAAGAAATTGGTGTCATATGTAGTTAACAAATGACAATGAGATCTAATTGAAAGTGTTTAAACAGAGTAAACGTTTTGGAAACATTTATTGAATAAAATATATTTTTATGTAAGGTACCTTAAAAATAAACATTTACCCCAATCAATTAAAATTGTCACAAAGATTGATATATCCTTGACTATTGATCTCCCTGTAATGCTCCCCATAGCTCCATATATTATACACCTGAAGCCATAAGCTCATAAGGTAGTAATTATCTCTCTCCACCTCACAATTGTATCCCCAGCACCAGGTACTGTGTTCAACACTCAGTGTATATGTAATAAAAATATGTTAAACATATAGATGTGTGATTAACACATCTCTCATCTGATGATGTTACACAAGCATGTTGCAAAATATTGATAAGATTAAAAAAAATCTATCTATATAAAAGGCTAATATGCAAAGTGTCCCCTTGGGAGTTCAACCAAGAGTTTGATTGCTTGCTATGACATGCTTTGACCACCATGGGGTGATGTGAATGAAGAAGACCCAGGTCGGTGGCTGGCAGCTGGGGAAGGAAGGCCCAGACTGGCAGTTGGAAGGCTTCGATCAGCTCTGGTTGCCGGCCAGACCTAGCAAATTTGTCCTACCTGTGCACAAATTTCATGCACTTGGCCTCTAATATATTGATAAAATAGTAAGTAGCCAAAGTTATAAAAGCAGAGCTATTTATACCATGGTAGTCTATAAGGAATTGTTTTTAACTTAGTGAATTTTATTTAGTGTAATTAATAATGCTAGATGATAGATTATTGTGGATGGAGAATAAACAGGGGACATATTTCCTCAGTCTGAATCTCATAAAGAGAGAGAGAGAGAGAGAGAGAGAGAGAGAGAGAGAGAGAGAGAGAGAGAGAGAGAGAGAGAGAGAGAGATGCACATGTCTTCGTGGGGTACTGCCCATTCTCTCCTGAGGAATATTACTAAGGAGGATGCATATGAGAATGGTGTGACATTTTGGAAAAGGCTGGAAACCAGAGACTTAAAAAAATAGATTCCTAAATGTGGATTGGTTTCTATGTTCTATATAGAGTGCAGCTGACTGGAAATGCTTTTCATATCCACTGAACCAAAGCAGCAATTTCCTAAGTAGCATCCTGACATCCTAAAAGAGCTTAATACAGTCTCCAAAAACAGACCACACTCCCAGCTCATGGCAATGGGCACTTTGGGAGAACTGATTTTACAAATACATTTTTATCCAGGGCTTTATGAATTTAGTGCACTATTAACCCGATGGATGCTTTAACCCTTTTAATCCATGTGTATTTCTAAATGCCAGAATTGGTTAGTATGAATAAATTACCAACGAATAAGTAGAACTAAAACCCAAAAACAAGTACTTTGAGGCACTATTTTAGAACTGGAGGGACTCCCGAGATCAGCTCCTGGCTTATGAGAAGCATAAGGCCCAGATACGTTTTGCTTGTACGAGAGACAAAAGCAATTTGCCGCAGAAGCCCTCTGTCTTGTCAAGATGTCTTTCCCCTTTTCCTCTAGCAACGCCTGCTTCCCACTCACTGTTCAGGACCCAGAAGCTCGCCATCTGCATTCAGACCTTCTAAGCTCATTGCCACTGAAGGGCACTTGAACCTGCTGGTGATTGATTCTGCAGGGGACGTCTGTCCCCATATCTTCTCCAAACCAACTCCTCCCGTTCAGTGTCTCAAAAAAATATGTCACTTTGCCTCAACCAACTCCTTCCCCTCCCTGTCACTACTTCCTTACATCACCCTGTGTTGTTTTCTTCCTAGTACTTACTTATCATGTGCATTAATGTATTACAGATTCTGCCTTCCCATTCCTGAACCTGTCACGTAACAGTAACATAGCTGACTCACTGGCTGCTCTACCATCAGAGCCAAGAACAGTATCTGACACTGTGCATTCCGTAGGTCTGGTTACTATATTTCAAAGAAAAAAAAGAGCATGCATTTAAATGTATATGTAACTCTAGTTGACTCTCTTTTTTAGCCAAAGTTTTTTTTTTTCTAGTCTTTCTTTAGAGCATTTGTTTGGGTCATGGAGATGCTGCTGTAACTGTTCATTAACATACATAGATCAGTATCAATTTAAAAGTGCATCAATATTTTTATTCCTTTCTGCCTGTACGAATTCATACATCACTATGCATTCTGCTTCCTGGCATCTGTTGATTCCAGATTCTCCAGTTTGCAGCATCGTGTCTTTGAGTTTGGTGCCATATGGCTGCCCATCTTGGGTCCAAGTTTTGATCAATCAAGTGGTGGCAGACCGACTCTTGCCATTTTAAAGAGGATAGGGGTTTGATGTGGAGCCAATCCGCTGGAATATTTCCTTGAAGAAAAACTGGGTTCTGAGCAGCAGTGGGGGCATTAGTACTTAATGGTTGTCTCAGAGGCAAATCGACAGAAATTTGTTTTATCCCTGAAGGGAAATGCTCCTTCCAAAATTGTAGATGGTGCTGGGCTCTTGTGTTTGACTAAAGTTATTCTATATCAACTGTAATGAGGTTTTATCCCTGAAGGAGGGTAGTCTATTCTTTCGCTGATAGCAATCTGAAAACCCAATGTTGCAGTTTAGTGGCTTGAGACGCCACCAACAAATATGAGGAAATACTTCAAAAAATGCCCTTACTTTCATCTAATGGTGTAAGAAAAACATGCATCTAGATGTCTGACTCACACCCTTCCAATGGCTCCAGTCCAAATTCTGTTTAGCTTTTTTTTGTTGCTGTTTGTTGGATTATTTGTTTGTTAGTTTTTACTGGTAACTCATGTCATTCTCAAAAATCATAGAGACTATTATAAAAATATACAAAATAACATGGAATAAATGAATAATGCACAGTTTTTTAAATCATTAAAATCAACCCAACAGTAAAGTTAAGAATGTTAAAGAAATTCTGGAAGGTTGTAAAAAATGGGTAATATACTTGGCCTTAACATCATTAGTGGCTGCAACAGAAATGAGAATTTTTTGCAGTATCCATGAGATATCTAGTTTTCAAATACCAACTATTTAAGAAAAGCAAAGGTTGTTTTGTTGTTGTTATTGGTGGTGGTTTTCAGCCCTGAGCTTTGAGAAAAATATCTGGCATAGGGCTGCATAGAGAGGACATCAGTAATATCTGAACATACCCTAACCGCATCTCCACAGTTAATGGTGGGAGTTATGTTGAACTGTGCCTGGGGCGGGGGGGGGGGGAGGGTGGTGGAAGGCACATGCAGCTTGAAAAACAGAAAAACACATTCTAAGAGGTGCCATAAATTTTTATTCAAAATTTGTAGTTTGCTAAATTGTTCTGGATTGGTTTAGAGCTCAAAGAAAGAACATTGGCTCAGTATTTTTTAAGAACTCCATTTAAGGAAAGTTAATGTTAGAAGTGCCATTAAATAAAGTTTAATTATATCAATATGTTAATGTTACCAATATCCACTTCCAAATTGTAGCAGTATTTGAGGGTAATACACAAGACTAATGGGACATAATATATACTCGAGTTCCACGCTATTACTTACTAGGTATGTGAATATACAGCAGTTACATAATTTCTTTATGAGTTTCATTTTTTTTTGTATAAACAAAAGAACTTGTCATATATGCATCATATACCTGAGTAGGAATTGCATGAAATAGCACAGCTAAGAATCTCCTTCCTCCCATCCCTGTACTGACAGTACCTGGCACATAGCAGGTGCTCAGTAATTGATGCATTAGGTCCCATTTGCTGCCGCATCCACTGTACGTTTCAGAAAACCATTCCTTGAAGAACTATAGAACAGTGGTATCGAGAGAGAATAATCTTTTAGCAACATGAGTTGTAGATCAAACTTTCCCTGAAAAACAGGAATTGCAATTAGTAGATAAGAAAGGCAAATATGTACATAGCTGTTACCTGGCCATCTCTACTCCACTAGTACATTATAATGCTCTTGCTATTTAATCCCATAACTGCCTCAAAAAAATAAGTAAATAAAGGAAAGATGCCAAACTCTTCTCTTGCGACAAATAAGTTTTAATTGAAAACAAGAGTGCTGTGCTGGGCTGAGTAAGCTTCCCAGGTTCCCAGCTAAATTCGAAGGGGCTTTTCGTTTAAGTCCTAGTGTTGATATGTCACTGCGCTCTGTCACTTTGAAAAGCGATAGTGCTCTGTAATCTGCACCGCACCCTGGCAGGCTTCTGATGGTGACTTCCACTAAAATAGAATGCCAGGATGATGAAGGCATGCCTTACCTTCAAGAATTTACAGGTTATATGTGTCGGAAAAGGTGCTGACATTATGGCTCTGGTCAGTCCAAAGAGTTTGATCATCTTTGATCACCTTCCCATTTCAGGTTGTAATCTGAATTTTTAAAAAACGTGGATGAGCTTTCAACTGAAGCACGGATACTACTGATTCATTAGAGTTATGCCACCTAAAGACTTTATTTACTAGGCAATTTATTAAGGATTAATTCTTGCCCTTTAACTAGCAAATTCTATTTAGGAAGTCTTCAAAGAAAAAAAAAAATACTGTGCAGAGAAGGCTGACCTGCCAACAAACAGTCATTTATTGAGTAAACATTGTATGCCAACCTTGCACAAAGCACTAAGATAAGTGCAAGGGATTGAAAGACAAAACTCCCCCAGCCTGCAGACTCAGATTGCCGGATGGCAAACGGGGAACTGAGGTGGGTGCCAGTGGTGGGGCAGAACTGGGGCCTGGCGAGCAGGTGGACTATGGCCCTGATCACAGGCGAGGCCTGGAGACCCTACCCACACACGATTTCGTGTCTGGGGCCTCTAGTTATATGCAAATAATAGATATATAATGCAAATCTATTTCTTATGTCAGCCATATCCATCTATTAAACTGTTAATTCCTCTGTCAATAAATAGTATTGCTTGATTTCTCTTACCTTCTGTTCCCCAGTTGTGTTTCTAGGCAGCTGATGGTTAGGAAATGAGTGCATTTTACCTCTCTAAACAAAGCCAAATGAGAAACCGCTTTGATGTGACTGTCGAGGTAATTGAGAATGCACAATTTTCCTAAATGAAGAACATTTGACTATTTTACTGTGTCCCCATTCTTTCAGTATTATATAAATAATACTGTTAAAATGTCAAACACATCATAAGAATACCTTACAATATTTCTAGTCATTATTTATAGAGGAACATTAACAAGTTGTATCTGTCAGAATGATCTTCTCACTAGGCAAAACAACTAACTTAGCAACAAGCTGTATGAGATCAGCAATTTATAAAGGAACTGTTTTTGCTTTTAATTTTAAATTATGTGCTGGCTTAAACTATGATTTTATGGCTATTTAATATGTTTTTGTGTACATGTTTCTAGTTAAATAGTGAGTTTATTGAGCAATTTTATCACCATTTTAACAAAAGTTCTGAGTTTGAAACATTTTATGGAAGAATTCTTTATCATGAATCAAGTTGCATCTTAAATAAAAATTTTAAAAAGAGATTAGTCTAGACAAGTGCACTTTAATTTTTGCCAGATACAGTAGGAAACATTATTCTGGGTCAATTTTTATTCTTCCTTGTATTGCACTCTTTCCACGTTATCCCTAAAAAGCACACATAAGTTACTAAGACAAAATGAATATCACAATTTTCTCAGAGTGGAGGTATGGTATTCATAAATGTATATGACTAGTGAATGAAAAATAACATAATCATTAATATTAACGTGCATTTATAAAAGCAAAGCAATAAACAAATTAGATATGGCAAATTAATAAGATTTAAATGGTTTAAAGCAACCATTTTTGTAGAATCTGAAGATTATTCCATAAGTTATTTATTTTGTTTGAAGGAAAACAAGCAACCCTGAATAATATATATATTTTTTAAATAGGAAACATTAATTAGAAGGAAACATTTTAAAACAGTCAACAGAACAAAACAAAATACCCAGAGCATGAAAATCAAGACAGGAAAAACTGTGGCACAATGAGTTCACCAAAGCATTTATTTGATCATTCTGATAAAATACTAGTATTAATGTAATATGAATGAACCCATTACAGACAAAGTATTATCTAAACATGGAAAAAGAGATTATATGACCTGAAAGTCTTCTCTGTGAATCATTAGGAAACTTTGGAATTGTATCTTTATTCACTCCTTCACAATTAGTCATTTCTTTATTGCCAGTAGGATGAACTTCTGTGGAGTGTTAGGAATTAAAAAAAAAAAATGCGTAAAGCATAGTTCCTTTTTTAAGGAAACTTCATTCTATCAAGAAAAAGAAAAATGTAAAGAACTAGTATCTGTACTATCTGTACATAAACAAAGTGCTTATTTACACTACCTATTATATACCCTCCTCAGAGTCTAGTCATAGAGCAAGCTAGGGATGCTGACCACCTCTTTGAAGCTCTTCATCACCATTTTTTCACCCAGCTTTCATTGAACAACTGAAGTGGAAAATGTAGTAAAACCAAAATATGAAAATAATCACACAGTAGCCATTTCAATAGAGATTTTGTGAGTTCATAAGCAACTAATCATGTTAACTGTCACAAGTTATTTTACCATTGATTATACAATTCTAAGTATTCATTTTCCATGCTTGCTACAAGAGCTCTGACATGCATTTCTGGGAAAGAAGACTGGGATGCAAGATTGAGATGGAAGGCTTATATGAATTCCAGTTGTTATGAGTGTAACTCTACAGCCTGGAATAGGATCTGAACCATATAGCCAACTCTATTATTCTCTCCCAGGTTCATGGAGAATAGCAGCACAGATCCAAAGTTGCAATGGGTTAGAAAACCTTTTCATGGAGCTTTTCTGAATTCTCAAGGAAATGTAGCTAGTCAGTCTCAGGATATTAGTCCATCTGTGCTTTCAAAGCCAAGGTCCACATGAACACTGCTAGCATGCAAGAGGCCAGTTTCCAGTTTCAGAGGGGATTGGCACAATGCTAGTTTGGATCTAGTTTCAGTAAGGACAGATTGCCATCGTTTACTTTTAACAATCCAACTCTGAAACAATCCAACTTTCACTTGCCCCAGGTCTTGATTTTTTTTTTTTAAGCTCAGTAACAGAATGGTCTAAGTATACAGTTCCTCCCTTCATGTCAGTCTCTTTAAATTTCATGTACCACACAGACTTTGTCTCTTAAGACAAACAGTTCAGAGTTCTTTACCCATCCTCATATGAATCACACTCATCTTGTGTTTTTCCCTAGCTCTTCTGTATTTTTTTTATCTTCACCCAAGCATATGCTTATTGTTTTGAAAGAGAGAGAGCAAGGGAGGGAAGAAAAGGGCGGGGAGATTAGAGAGAGCATTCGATGTGATATAGAAACATCGGTCAATTGCCTTTCATAGGAGCTTCAAGTGATGATGAAACCAGCAAATGAGGTATGTCCCCTGACCAGGAATCAAACCCACGGCCTTTTGGTGTATGGCATGACACTTCTACTAACTGTACCACCTAGCCAGATTCTCTTCTTTTTCTCTATACTCAGATTTTAAGTTCTTTAAGAACCACATATAATACTTTGCCTTACTGTATTTATGTTCATATTCTTAGTGCTTAATACAGAATCTGACATATAGTGCTTGATCATCAGCATGAAGGGTTAATTAATGCATATCATTGGGAAAACATCTTGCTATTAACAGATATTTCCAAACATATCCTATATAATAAAGTGGTAATATGCAAATTGACTATCACTCTAACACACAAGATGGCCACCCCATGTGGTAAAAAATGGCTTCCCCCATGTGGACACAGATGGCTACCACAAGATAGCCATCAGGGGAGGGCAATTGTGGATGTTCAGGCCTGCAGGAGAGGGCAGTTGGAGGTGACCAGGCCTGCAGGGGAGGTTAGGGGCAACCAGGCCTGCAGGGGAGGACAGTTGGGAGCAATCGGGCTGGCAGGGGAACAGTTAGGTGTCAATAATGCTGGCAGGGGAGTGGTTAGGGGGTGATCAGGTTGGCAGGCAGAAGCAGTTAGGGGCAATCTGGCAGAGGCAAGCACACTGTTGGGAGCCAGCAGTCCTGGATTGTGAGAGGTATGTCTAGATGGGATTGGGCCTAAATGGGCAGTCGGATATCCCTTGAGGGGTCCCAGTCTGGAGAGAGTGAAGGCTGATCTGAGGGACACACACCTTCTCCCATGCACGAATTTTGTGCACTGGGCCTATGTATATGCCCACTCATACACACACAATCACATACACACACACTGGTTGGCCAGATTATTATGATCTCTGAACACATAATAATCTGGCCATTCAGTACATAGATATATATATATTAGAGGCCCGGAGCATGAATTTGTTCCTGGGTGGGGTCCGGCCAGCCTGGCCAAGAAGAGAGGACATGGGCAATTGGCTGGCCTGCCTACTGGTTGAACTCCTGGTTAAGGGACAATTTGCATATTGGCCTTTTATTATATAGGATATACACTGACTGACCAGATTATCATAATAATCTGGCCACTGTGTGTGTGTGTGTGTGTGTGTGTGTGTGCATATCAGTGATATATTATCTGCATGTACCTTTCATATTATCTGCATGTACCTTATGTACATATAATTTCTATGAACCTCACTAGCTGTAATATCACAACAAATGATACTTTTTATTTAAAAATATTTTTGATCAGTAAATTAAACAAAATTATAATTTAATCTAGCACTTTTACTCATAGATATCTAACCAAAAAAATTTAAACAAGGCAAACCGTTTGGCTCAGTGAATAGAGCATCGGTCTGTCGACTGAAGGAAGCCAGGTTTGATTCCAGTCAAGGACATGTACATTAGTTGCGGGCACATCCCCAGTGGGGGGTGTGCAGGAGACAGCTTGTCGATGTTTCTCTCTCATCGATGTTTCTAACTCTTTATCCCTCTTCCTTCCTCTCTGTAAAAAATCAATAAAATATATTTTAAAAAATAATTTAAACAAGTGTTCAAATAAAAACTTACACATGAATGTTCATAGAAGCACAGCTCACAATAGCCAAAGTGTAGAAAAAAATCAAATATCCAACAAATAATGAATGAATAAACAAATTGTGACATAATCTATAGGAATGTTATCAGCCATAAAAAGAATTCAATACTAGGAAATGTATAACATGTATGACCCTTGAAAACTTTAGAGTAAATAAAGGAAGTCAGACACAAAAAGGAATATATTATGTGATTCAATATATAGGAAATACCTGGTATAGGCAAATGCATAGAGGCAGGAAGCAGATTAATGGTGGCCAGAGACCAGAGGAAAGAGAGAATAGAGAATTAGGGGGCAGGTGGTTTACTTAAGGAAGATAAAAATGTTTTAAAGTTAGAAGTGATGGTTTTTATAAAACCATGAATATACTAAATACCACTGAATTTTACACTTTAAATTGGTTAAGATGGTATGTTTTTTATTATGTGCATTTTACCAAAACAAAGACATTTGCACTAGAATTATTTTATAAAAATAGATTTAACAGTCACAAAATCTTGGAACTAGTCTTACTTTTTCTAGCAACATTTACCAGATACATTTTTAGATGACTTGGTTAAAATGAACTTTAAGGAAATTTCAGTTTGTTACACTCTCTGCTCTATATCAATGAAAACATAACCGAATAATTATTATTTTAGTAAAAAAAAAAAAATGATTCATTGTCCTCCACACTTCACCTCTCCATTTTCTTAAGCTGTAGTAGTAGTTTTATTCTGTGAGAAAAGCCCTTTCCTTTTCTGCTGGGGCCTCCACCCAGGTGTTACAGCAGAACTGCCTCTGACCCCTGGCCTCTGCCTCCTGGGCTGGTGCTGGAGTTGGGAGAGGAGAAAAGATCACCCAGGTGCCTGCATGTCCATCTGTCCCCCAGACACAACCCAGCCACAGCCCAGGACCCTCCACAGGACGTCCTCTCGCCCACAATCCAGCAGATGGGTCGTCTGAGGCTGGTCTTTGCTCCTGGCCAGGCTCCGGGGGTGCTCCCTGTGTGTCTGGCTCTAATTTTTCCCCATAAGCTCTCATGCACCTCCACCCTCCATTTCACTCCCATCTCCCCCACCCTCTCATCCTTAGGCTCTGCCTCCTTAGGCTCCAGGTCATCCAGCCTGGCATGTTTAACATAAGCACCATGCTCCAGTTTGCAGTTGGAAATTTTGAGCTGTCTGTGGAGCCTAGGCTGCTTTGGGTTTGGAGGCCTGTGGAACCTGGTCAGCTTTGGGGGAGGCATCCTTCTCTTGTGTGCACCCACTGATACTGGCTCCCCAGATGCCCAGGTGGCCACACGCACTTCAGACCTGCCCTGGCCCTCGTGGTGTGGCTCACCGGCCCCTCACTGCTCCACATGGAGCGAGGGTCTTCGTCGACCAGCTGCTAATTGTCCTTGACCAGTGTTGAGCTCTGCAATGACAGTAACCAGCAGCAAGGGGTGAAGCGTCATGCCTGCCTAGCCCTGGTCGCTGCTGCTTCTGCCCCTGGACCTTCTGCTCAGGGACCAGGCCCAGCCCTGTGTCTGCCTAGACCTCTGCCCAAGGGAAATGGGAGTCACCTCCAGGGCTCAGGATAGTCCTCTGGCAGAGGGCGCCCCCACGCTCCACGTCCACCCAGCCAGCCTTGACTTGGAGTGTGAACATGATTGGTCCTGACCTCCACCTCAACCTGCTCCTGCTCTGGGCAGACCTTCCACACGAGAACTCCCCTTCACCACCACCCCTTATCACACACACGCACATACACATGCGCACGCACGCATGCACACACACGTGAGGAGGGGACAGAGGGCTGCGCAGCTGGGAACAGAGTGGTGGCGTGGCCCAAACAAGACCTCTCTGTATCACCTGAGTCCTGCCATGAAAAGGGCCAACGGCATTGTCTGGGCTGAGCCTAGACCCAGCAGCAGCCACAGCTAAATATACTCTCATTGCTGCCTCTCTTGAGGCCTCAGAACACTGGGAGACAACACATAAACATGGTGTATTCTCCAGTGCCTCTATCCGAGTGAGATGGGAAGGAGCAGTTATAGAATGTGGCTGCCTGGTTACCATAGTTCCAGGTTCTGTTGGGCTCCATTCTCAGGAAGTGAGGTCATTGTCTAGGTCTCTGTCTGAGTGTCTCCTCAGACAAGAGCAATATAGACGATATAAGCAATAACAATAAATAAAACAAGAGCACAATTGTACCTTCCAAATGTAAAATGAGCTAAAGAGGCATGATATCCAAGCTCCATACAGTTTGCTACAGTGGCTGCACCAGTCTGTGTCCACACTCTGGAGGATAGCAACATGTATTTCTGCCCCCAAAAGCTCCAGGAATGTTTTTCCTCCTTTTCTACAGATCTTTCCACGATTCCTCTCATGAATGCCCAGAGCAGTTCCCAGTGAAAGACTTGTAGGGATCCCTTGAAGCAGTCTACAAAGCTAGCTGCTTCAGCTCACTCTTTTCTCTTGTTTCTGCTGTGTAAAATCTAGTTTCCTTGAACCTCTCCCAAATTTAATGTTGATGACCTCAATTTAGCAAGGTGGCGGGCTTCTGGTTAGGATGATCCTCCCTCTACTGGCCTAGGGACAGCCTCCAGGCAGTAATCAGCACAGATGAAGAGCTCCTCCATTTTTTCACTCATCTCAGGGGCCATGATCCTGTGCTGTCTTTGTCCAAAGACTAAAATTGTTGCTTGTGTTTTATCTGATGTTCAGTTGTTTAAGGCAGACATTTCCTTGTTATTTCATCCTAGCCAGAGGTTGAAGTTCTAGCCTGACTTGAGTTGAAGGGGCGTGAAACTTACAAGTCAAGAAAGACAAATATGATCCTTAGAGAGAAGCTTAATTTTTATATGAAACTTCCCAGTTATTTCTGTACCTATAATAATTAAAAGGGAGAAATAAACTCTAATAAACTCTTTATATCTTTATTGGGAAATAGTGTATATATATATATATATATATGGGGAATTATATGTAAAAGAGTATAGGGTTGTGGTTTTTTTTTGTTTGTTTGTTTTTGTTTTTGTTTTTGTTTTAAAGTAGGCAATCATGTGTTAGCCAGAAACAATTTTAAGAAACTTGGAGTCATTCTGATAATTGGTTCGTAAGCAAGGGAATAGTTTGTCCTGATTTTCCAAAGAAACTTCAAGTTTTTTATTTAAAATTTTAAAAAGAGTATTGTCACTCAATGAAGTGACAGTTGGTATCAAACATTTGTGCCTACTGACAGGATATGGACATGGTGCCACACAAATACCCACGACTCAAATGGTGTCTAGACAAGAGAGAGTATTTTAAACTTATTTTTTCTGTCATTAGCTATGTATCATGAAATTCTCCTTGTTTTATGCACAGTGATTAGGCATAAGTTTTACTAAAATGGGGCACATCAGGGATAATGCCATAGTATACTTAACAATTGAAGAAATAAATTTATTTCAGTAGATTAGATGCTCTTCAAGAGAATAATTCATACTTTCTTAAAGATTAAATAAAAACTTTGAACACTGATGTAATTATTTTAGTATACACATATAGACACACACATAAAATGATTGAAATATGATTCTAAATTAAATCATCTATCCAGCCAAAAGGAACTTTAATAGACTAATTCCTTGAATATTTTATTTTAGATATCTAGGGAAAATTTTTTGTTTTAAATGGATATAAAACTGAGAACCTTTACTTCTATACATATATTAAAATACTTTCTTGACTCAATCAATGATTGATAGTACACTGGAAAATAAAGGAATCTAATTTTAAAACAAAAAATATATAAAACCCTAATATGCAAATAGACCAAACAGCAGAACAACTGAACAACTGAACAACAGGTCACTATGACATGCGCATCAGCTACAGTGGAATGGTGGAGCAGGTAAGTGGGGGCACCAGACCAAGGAGGGGCGCTGGTCGCTGTCATCTGGCTCTTGCATTTACTGTGGTACCAGCCCAGATCGCACTCACTGCAGGTGCCAGAGTACCGGATGTGAGCAGCTGCTGGCCCCATTCACCCCTAGAGCTTCTCCGCCTCTTCCTGCTCCTGCGGGGTGATGGGGCAGGAGCCGCTGTTTGCACCTGCTGCTGGCATCCTCGTTGTCACCAGATGTGAGTGGGGCTGGGACTGTCAGCGCCTGTGAGTGGAGGTAGCAGGAGCAGGGCTGCCGACAGCCAGGCAGGAGCTATGACTTAGCCTACATTAATACCCTGGAGAAACTCATTTCCATGTGCACCCAACTATATGAATAAAACATTCATAGAGAATTTTTTAATAGTTTGAAATTAGTGGGGAAAGAGTCCAAATGCTCATCGCTAGTGGGATGCATAAATTGATTATAGTATTGTTATTATATACAATGTGATATTATGGAACTATGAAAATAATTGCACAACAGTCACACTCAAGAACATAGCTGCATCTTACAAATATAAGTTGAGTTAAAGAGGCAAGATACACAATTATTTATAATGTGATTTATTTTTTAAGGTACAGAAGCATTCAAATCTAAGCTTCATTTTAGGAGATGCATACCTAGATAATGAAAACAAAATGAAGAGAACAAAGAAATTATGAGTATATAAATTAAGATAATATGCTCACAAGATACATCGGGGGCATGATGGTTGAAAAGGGATACATCGAGGGTTTCTAGAGTAAGGCAATGTTCTTTTTCTTGACCTAGATGGTGTTTACATGGCCTCATACTTTTTGTTTGTTAAATAGTAATGTGTTCAATGCTCTTGTCTTTCTTTACATATGTTTTTTACAATAACGAAAAAAATTGACCCTAATCAGTTTGTCTCAGTTGATAGAGCATCGGACTATGGACCGAAGGGTCCCAGGTTAGATTCTGGTCAAAGGCAGGTTCCTTGATTGCAGGCTCCTCCCTGGCCCAAGCCCTGGTCAGGACCAGTGCAGGAGGCAACCGATCAATGTGTTTCTCTCACATTGATCTTTCTGTCTTTCCCTCTCTCTTCCCTTCTCTAAAAATCAATGGAAAAATATCCTCAGGTGAGAGTTAAAAAAATTGTTTGGTTTTTTCCCCAAAAAAATATTTGGCCTAGCAATATTAGATATATAACAGGTCATTAAGCTCTTTAAAGTCTCTTTATAATTGACATTATCTACCTCACTTTTGTAATTTGCTGTGCCAATGTTAATCATCCTTCTTTATATTTCTAAGCAGAGTAACCTGTACTTTAATCTCCTTTATTTGAACAAAATTTGTTTAACAAATGCAGCTCTGTCAATTTCTCCAGATGGTGCTTTCATATCTCACTGTGAATCACCTCAATTAATAGGGAAAAACATAAATTGTATTAAGGATACACTTTCCCTTTAATTTGTGAACATCACTCTAACATATGGATGTTGTATTTTGTTATTTATTTGTAATTTAGCATGATTTATACTTTGAAAAAGCACACAGTACACAGCATACTGCTTCTGATAATGTATGATAAGCACTAATCATTTTTTTCATTAAAATAGAAGACTCTGGAAAGGGATGTTTACATGCCTTGTGGGGAAAGGCAGGCATATTGGCGACAGAGAGAAAAAAGACAAAATATCCAGGTCTATCAGATGATTAATGATAAATGTCCAAGAGAAGACCAGATACCAGATCTTCCCAAGAAAAATGATATAAGGTCTATTCTTGACGTTTCATTTCTGTAAGAACCCCTACCCACCAAACTCAATCTCATAAGTATAATAGTAAATGATCAACAACACTAAAGTTTTTCTATGGGAAGCCTACTTAAAATATAGTACCCTGTTTCCCCGAATATAAGACAGTGTCTTATATTAATTTTTGCTCCCAAAGATGCGCTAGGTCTTATTTTCAGGGGATGTCTTATTTTTCCATGAAAATAAAGGAAATTTATTACCTGTATACAGTGCGGTAGTACGGTAGTTGTCAACACAAACCAGACAAACTGTAAATCCTACAGTATCAAGAATTTACTCATTTATTCAATGACAATAATGTCATCATCTTCTGGAATATCATCATAACAATCCAATTCCTAAATTTCCTGGTGAATTTCTTGTGACTCCATTTCTTTCAGAATCAGTGGACCAAATCTCTCATGTTTAGCCTAGGGGGGCCTTATTTTCAGGGGATGCCTTATTTTTCACTCAGAAGGAAACCTGTAAGTAGGTCTTATTTTCGGAGGATATCTTATTTTCAGGGAAACACAGTATAAAATCTAAAACCATTAAAATGGCAACAAAATAGCAAAGTGGGTGCATTGGAAACAAATGACTAAGAAGAGCAGTTATTGTCACACATCTGAGACTAATTTAAAGGCTTCTGGGAATCTCCAGAGATAATACCTAATAATCTAATTGTTTCTGGCAAAGGAAATGTATGATTACGAGTTGAGCTTGGGTATTTTTAAATAAATGATTCAAAACCTATGGAATGTTCATGCAATTTAAATGAGGTAGCACATGAAAAGCACTTAAAGCACCAGCTGCCAAATTGCAAATCAATAAATATTAATATAATTAATATTAGCACCACAATTTTATTGAATTTTATTGAAATGGATTTTCGAATTTATTTCTAGGTTATGAAGAAAATTTTAATTGCTAATTGGATTTCTAAATTAGTGCCAGAAAAAAAATGCACTGGTTAGTAATTTCAGTGCTTACAATAGTATTCCTGGCCCAGAAACAGGGTAGGTAGGACCATAAAAGAAAACAGAGTATAGAGGTGGAACATATTGTGAAAAGGAGAGGGGACTCACATTAGTTTGGGGGATGTTACACTTGAGAAGCCTATGGAAGATCCTGCTAGAGCACATGTGTCAAACACAAGGCCCGCGGGCCAAATCCGTCCCGCCAGGCCTTGCAATGTGGCCCGCACCACGCTGTCATCACTGCACTCCGCTGTGTTTCCATCACAATGATAGTTTATGACTGTTCAGTAAACCATTCGGCCCACGATTTAGGCTGGATTTTAGATTTTGGCCCCTTCTCTGATTGAGTTCGACACCCCTATGCTAGAGAGTTTTGATAGGCAGGAATGTATGGGGTATTCCCCCAAAATGTATACACACCCTTTGAATAATGATAAAAGCAGTTTTTATGAAAATACATGTTACTTTAAAAATTGAGCTATCGGCTGTTAGAGTGTGTATACATTTGGGGGATGTGGAGGGAATCCCCTGTACTAAAAGTAAAGATATAAATTAGGAGAAAACTTGAGTTATCATTATTAGACACTAGTTTATGCCCTGTGAATTACAGAGAATATTTACTCTAAACAAAATAGTACTTGAAAAGAAAAGTAATGGCTAAGGATGAAACACAGGCATATTTGTGGAACTAGTTTGATTTTTTTTTTTTTTAATGTGATCAAGCAAATGGGCAAAGGGGAGAAAGGAAGACAGGGGAGTTAGAAAACTATTTTAAGTCAGCTTTCAGGCACAGGTGGACCCAAAGGCTCCTATATTAACCTAAACACACACACACACACACACACACACACAAACACACACACACACACACACACACACACACACACACACACACACACACACATATTCCCTCCAACTCCCAGCCAGACTTTTCCCACTGCTGGCCCTATTTTAAGCTGGCTCTTCCTTTCTGGTGACAGACAGAGGATCTTTGCAGGCGTCAGTCCGGAGGAACCCACAGTTCAGAGATATCCACACATCCCCTGATCCTGTTTCTCACTGACCACCCTAGACCATAAGTCCATTCATGAGGGATTGTTGTCATGAAGGAATCTCAATGCTCTAAGTGGCCCATCGCCTGTCACCTACTCAAGCCTGAAGTGGATCATCTACCAGGCATCTTCAAACTACGGCCCGCGGGCCACATGCGGCCCGCAGAGGAGTCTGATCCGGCCCGCCAGGTTTTTTGGGCAGTGAGCGCAGCCGAGGTGTTACAGTAGGAATTAGTAGTTCATATAGTCCGGCCCTCCAGCTCTCTGAGGGACCGTGATCTGGCCCCCACTTTAAAAAGTTTGAGGACGCCTTATTAAGCCTATGAACTGAGAGTTAAGGTGAGAGAGTTTTAAAAGAAAGGACAAATGTCAGTCTCTTCTGAGAATGAGTAAGATTTCATGGGTGAGCAGAGAAGGAAAATTCAGAGGACAAGTATGAGGACAAGTAGGAGAAATGTCTCAAGTTGAAGAAAAAAATCTTAAGGAAAGTAAATGAGTCTAACTGAAAACCATCCTTTAGAGTTTGCTTTAGAAAATCAGGTACTTTGAAAGGGCAGTGTCAATGAAAGCAAAAGCCAGAAGGCTGTAGGCACAGGGAAAAAATCTTGGGAATTTTCTGAGCGAAAGAGATGCATAGAACAGTAGTTAGATAAATATGTTGTGTCAAGAAAAGATTAAACACACTGTAACCTAATATGTATTTATTTGCTACTAAAATGCCCTTAGCAGATTGCATTCAATTCATGTGTGTTATTGAATTAAATCAAATAGCTCCCCTTCGATTTGCAGGAAACATAAATATTTAGCAATTATGATTCTTCATATGCCTGTGGTAACTGCTTTTTAAAAATAATGTATAAGGAGATATCAGCCAAGAGACTGTAAAGAAAAATTATAACTAATTAAATATAATCCTTTCCTAAAGTAGTAATTATCCACATGTGTTATTTTGTAATATATTGTTCTAAAAAAAAAGGCAACTATTTTTTTTTATAAAATTAAAACCCAAAGTTTGTTATTTTTCTGGATTTTTGCCAATTTTTGGTGGTGGGAAGAGATTTGTGAGAATTGTGCCTGTAATGACATGAAGAAATGTGGTTAATTTAGGTCAATTTTTAAAAATAGTACTGGCATACCTCAGAGATACTGGTATTAGTTCCAGAAAGTTACAATAAAATGACTATAGCAATAAAGCCAGTCACAGAATTTTTTTTTTTAGTTTCTCAGTTCATATAAAAGTTTTTTAATACTATATAGAATCTATTTAGCATTATTTCTAAAATAACAACTTATATCCCTTAATTAAAAAAAAAGTTTATTGCTAAAAAATGGTGACCATTATCTCAACTTTCAATTAGTCTTAATCTTTTTGCTAGTGGAGGGTTTTGCCTCAGTATTGATAGTTGTTGACTGACCAGTTTGTTGTTAATAAAGGCTTGGGTGACTATGATGCTTATTTTTTTAATGTATGTTTATTGATTTAAGAGAGGAAGGAAGAAAGAAATATCAATGATAAAAGAGCATCATTGATTGGCTGCCTCTTAAATGTTCCCCACTATAGATGAAGCCTATAACCTGGATATGTGCCTTGACCAGGAATGGAACCATAACCTCCTGGTTCATAGGTCAACACTCAACCACTGAGCCACACCAGCCAGGTGTGGCAACTTTTTATAATAAGATGGCAAGGAAGTTTGCCACTTCAATCAGCTCTTCCTCCCACAAATAATTTCTTTGTAGCATGCAGTGCTGTTTGATGGCATTTCACCCAAGTAGAACATCTTTCAAAATTGGAGTCCATCTTCTCAAACCCTGCAAATGCTTCACAATTTAAGATTATGTAATAATTCCAAATTCCTTATCATCATTTCAACAGTCGCACAGTATCTACATCAGGAATAGATTTCATCTCAAGAATACACATTCTTTGCTCATTTTAAAGATACATCTCCTCATTCTTTAAAACTTTATTACAAGGCTAGAGGCCTGGTGCACAAAATGTATGCACTCCAGGGGGGTGAGTCCCACAGCCCAGCCTGAAAGGCTGGTTGGTGGAGCAGTCGAACACACAATATTTAATAAGTTCACTATCTTATTTGGGCATGGTTTGCTGTGTCCCAAAACAATTACAGTAGTAACATCAAAGATCATGTATAACAAATCTTACAATAATGATAAAGTCCAAAATATTGTGAGAAATACCAAAATGTGACACAGACACGATATGGGCAAATGTTCTGAGATGGCACTAATAGTCTTGCCTGAAGCAGGGTTGCCACAAAACTTCAATTTATAAAAAATGCAATGGCTGAAGCACAAGGTATGCCTTAGGTCGTTTTGTTTTCTGCCATGTACATGCTATCCTCCATGGATAGAAAGTTGCACACTTAAGCCTTTCCTCCTTCCCTATCAAATATTCTTTTGAAAGGTAACTATGTTTCCCTGGAACTTAGGGGCACAGGGTAAGGGCACATGTCAATTAGCCAGAGGGAGGTGCCACTGTGGGAGATATGCCCACCTTCAGAAACATTTCTCTGCTGTTCACCCTAGTTGCCTCAAACATCTGAAGAACCTCAAGGTAAAGTATTAAAAGCTTTTATCTGATTTTTTTCTCCCTTCTATTATTAGACATTTACTATTCAGTGAAACTTTTTATTATTTTTTTTATGAGAGAGGAACCAAAAGGCAAGAAGGGTTTGACTTGTGTTTGTTTTATTTTTTTCTTTCCTATTGCTTAGGTACTAGAGTACAATTCAGATCCTATTGTTTTCTGAGATACTTACTGGGCAGAATCTGTTATTGTTGTTGAGAGTGAAATTTGAAGCTTTTCAAGAGTTGCCCGGCAACACAGTCAGCAGTGTTCATTCAAGCACTTACTGTAGCAGAACTTACCCAATATTCCTTCTATCTGATTAAATGGGTTATACTTTTAGCATACATATTTCCCTGCAGAAGACTTTCTTAACTTCTCACCCAACACACACTATTATTATTATTTCCCTCAACCTAATTGAGTTGTAGCTAAAGACTGAACTCTAAAGTTAATATGTAAACCAGTCAAACACTGAGTTGTAGCTAAAGACTGAACTCTAAAGTTAATATGTAAACCAGTCAAACACTGAAATAAAATAACAAAGATCTCACCCAAAGATTGCCCACCTGTTTCTTAGTATGCAATATTATTTTGGAAACAACAGATTTGGGCTATCTTACTTGTGATTATTAGCCTCAAAACAACACCAAGTAAGTGGGTTCTACTTGCAGTGTGATTAGTACTATAGATAGCAACGCCCCTACATCTGTAGACAGGATCTTACTATTCTCTCTGCTAAACTTCCTATTTGAGTAAAACAGTTTGCAGGGGTCCTCAAACTTTTTAAAGTGGGGGCCAGATCACGGTCCCTCAGAGAGCTGGAGGGCCGGACTATATGAACTACTAATTCCTACTGTAACACCTCGGCTGCGCTCACTGCCCAAAAAACCTGGCGGGCCGGATCAGACTCCTCTGCGGGCCGCATGTGGCCCGCGAGCCGCAGTTTGAAGATGCCTGGAATGCATAGACCTCTCACTAAGGTTTTCCCCAGCTTCAGGGTGCAGATGGCATAACTGGGAAATATTGAAGCAAGAGTGTGACATGTTCTCCTTGCCTTTTTGGGGTCCTTTCATTGGGGGTTGACAAGCAAATGGTTACATGGTGGATGATAGGATTCTGAATGTTTTCAAGTTAGCACATAAGGCACAGAGGCGGAATGTCAGGTAACAAGAAACTGAAATATGCTGACATTTAGACTTTGGAGTGAAAGCTAAGAGAAAAAGGACCACTGCAGGCCTGGTCACCTATGTCAGCTATCGCAGGTTTCCTTGTTCAGTAAACAAAATCTTAACCAGAAACATCTCTCAGGAAACCAAGTTTTGGTTCTTGGATTCTTTTCTTTTATTTTAAATATTTTATTGATTTTTTTACAGAGAGGAAGGGAGAGAGATAGAGAGCTAGAAACATTGATGAGAGAGAAACATCGACCAGCTGCCTCCTGCACAACCCCCACCAGGGATGTGCCCACAACCAATGTACGTGCCAATGACCAGAATTGAACCTGGGACCCCTCAATCTGCAGACCAATGCTCTACCGCTGAGCCAAACCAGTTTCGGCGGTTCTTGGATCCTTGAATAGTTATGAAGTTCTAAACCTGCTCTTAAAAGATAAACTGAGGCATATTAGAAATTTTTAAGCATTTATTTGAGCAAAAAAATGAATTCTAGTCAGGCAGCATCAAACCAGAAGTGGGTTAGGCAGGCTCCTCCTGACAGAAACCAGGGGGAAGACTATATTATAAAGTACAGAAGCAAAGACATTGGCTGTTCCTTAAAACCTCATTGGCTGTTTGTGATTGGTTGTATTTAGCATATTGATTTTGTCACCTGGGGCTTGGGTTTTGCTTTGCATTAAGTAGGCCTCCATAGCAGAGACACATCGGTCTAATGGCCTCCTCTGTTAATTTTACACTTCCAAACCAAAGGTTCTTAGATTTTAGTATGCATAAAAATCACCTGCAATTTTTGAAAAGAAAAAAGAAAAAAATAGATTCCAGTTCACCATTCAACCCAGATGTGAGCTAGAAATCTACACTTTTACAGATCTCCCCGATGAATCTGATACAGTTGTTGCTTAGAAAAACATTGGTGGAGGGATTTAAAGATCAGTTCCCCTCTCTGGTTAGAGCCACTGCTTACTACCTGCTGAGATTTGTTTAAACAGTATTACTAACCCCCAGATTCTATGACTTGTAGACTGCTTTAAAGAAATCCCATATTTCTGTAATCCATGCTGACATTGAAAATGTTATTGACATTCAATTAAAATTAGGGAAATTATTTGCTTATAAAAGCTTTTTTTTTCCCAGCTGCCAACTATTTTTAAGATAGTAGACTATACCAAAAGTAGAAAATAATTTGTCTTGATAACTATTTGTTGACCAGATTTCTTCAAAACCAGTCTGTGCCTTTGAAAGATATTGTGGAACAGCCAAACAAATAAGCATGAAATGTTAAACAGCTGAGTTGAAAAAGACACTGTTATTTCTTCCAGTCAGGAAAATAAAGAAGATGAATGATGCATGGAATATGTAAATTAAGTTTCAATCTGTCTTTCTCCACTTAATAGGAATATGTTTTCCTTATTTAACTGTTCATATACTGTCCTCAAATAGATTTATGGAATCATATACTAGTATCTTCATATGTCTAAAATCTATTCCCAAGTTATAAGTTTTGTTATGCAAGTATATTTTCCTAGAAATTAATTTTTACATTTAAATATAAAAAGTTCTGTGGTCTGGGGCAGAGGACATTATATTAAAAACTAGAGGCCTGGTGCATGAAATTCGTGCACAGGAGGGTATTTCTCAGCCAAGCCTGCATCCTCTCCAGTCTGGGACCCCTTGAGGGATGTCCAACCGCCCGTTTAAATGGGCAGTCAGACATCTCTCTCACAATCCAGGACTGTTGGCTCCCAACCATTTGCCTGCCTCTGCCTGATTGCCCCAACCACTTCTGCCTGCCAGCCTGATCAGCTAACAACTTCCCTGCCAGACTAATCAATGCCTAACTGCTCCCAGCTGGCCTGATCGCCCCTAACTGCCCTCCCCTGAATGTCAGGTTACCCCCAACTACCCTCCCCTGCAGGCCTGGTCCCCCCCAACTGCGTTCCCCTGCCAGCCTGGCCACCTCCAACTGCCCTCCTATTCTGGCCTGGTCACCCCTAACTGTCCTTCCTCTTGCCTGATTGCCCATAACTGCCCTCCTGTGCAGCCCTGGTCACCCCCAACTGCCTTCCTCTTCTGGCCTAGTCACCCCTAACTACCCACAACTGCCCTCCCCTGCAGGCCATCTCGTGGCAGCCATCTCGTGGCAGCCATCTCGTGGCAGCCATCTCGTGGCAGCCATCTCGTGGCAGCCATCTCCTGGCAGCCATCTCATGGCAGCCATCTTGTATCCACATGGGGGCAGCCATCTTTGACCACATGGGGGTGGCCACCTTGTGTCTTGGAGTGACTGTCAACTTGCTTATTACTCTTTTATTAGATAGGATAAATATGAAGTATTCAATTTCAACAGAAACTGTAACTGTCTTGTCAAATAGATTGAGGTGAGAGCAAACACCTTAACTACATTTTTTTTCTTGTGGGAATAGGTACAGAAAAATTAGCACTTAAACTATTTTGTTGAATGCCTGAGGAGAGTGAATAAGGAAAAATTAGTTTCATTTAGGAAATTAAAGGCACATAAAACCTATAGCTTTTGCCAATAATACATGTAACTAAATATTTGAGAACCTGCATATGTAATTAGTGTATCATCACCTTTCCATAGAGACATCATCTCATTTAATCTTCACATGAACACTGAAATGGGTGGAATGATACCCATCGTGCAGATAGTGAAACTATAATAAAAAAGTTTGAATAAGGGACTACAGTTCATGTGGCTGGAAAGTAGAAGTACTGACTTCTAGTCCAAGTATTTCTGGCTCACTTTTCCTACTGCAATATGTGACTAATAAATCTAATTTTTATTTGCTTCAGTCCCAATTTGGATCTTGTTGTATTTGTCTCCCAGTGAGCACATCTTACATTTCTGTTTGGAGATGATTACTGTGGCATAGGATGTGCATATGTTTATTTCAGTAGGTAACATCAAATGATTTTCCAAAATGGTTGAACCACTTGTGCGAGAGCTTTCTTAATGCTCCACACATTAAATAACCTGCATATTGTTTTTTTTTTATTTTAACATTTTAGCCATTCTGGTGGGCAGGCAGTTGTGTTTTAATGTGACTTTAATTTGTAGTTCCCTGGTCACTAGTAAGATTAAACACCTTTTAATGTACTTTTAGCTATTTGGTTAACTCCTTTTATAAACTCTTTTCAAGTATTACTTTTACATTTTGTATTTGAAATATCTGTTTTCTATTATGAATTGATGTTACTAGATACAAACCATTTGATGCTTATAAATGTAAATATATTTTCCCTTTCCACATGTAAGTGTCTTTTGAAGCATAGAACATCTGGATTTTATTGTAGTGCAGTTTATCATTGTTCCTCTTTATCTTTAGTTATAATACTGGGTCTTATTTAAGAAATTGTTACTAGAATACCAGTCATGAAGATATTATTTTAATATGATAGTATAGAAGGCTACTTGTTTTGCCTTTCATATTCAAATCTAGAGCAGTATGATTAATTTTCTATATGATGATATAGGCATCGAGTTTCACTTCTTAAAATATGACTATATATTTGCTCCAGCAATATGCCCCTTCTACTGTTCTGCAGTACAATTTCTTTTAAATAATGTGTCCATGTGTGCATAAGCTTATTTTCAGGCTCTGTATTTTTTCTTTTAATTACAGTAACTTTATAATAAGATATGATTATCAATAAGCAAGTGTTCCTCTATCAATTTCCATTTCCATATATATTACAGAGTCCAAAACAGTCAGTCTAGCTCAATGGTTGAGCATGGACCTATGAACCAGGAGGTCATAGTTCAATTCCTGATCAAGGCACATACTCAGATTGTGGCTCTATCCTAGTAGGAGGTGTGCAGGAGGCAGCCAGTCAATTATTCTCTCAAATCATTGATATTTCTATCTCTCCTTCTCCATTCTTCTCTGAAATTAATACAGATACATATTTTTAAAAATTACAGAGCCCAATTTTCTAGTTTCACAAAATTAGTTCTTAGAATTTGATTAGGCTTTTTTAATATATATATTTGAAGTGAATAAACATGATGATAATGTTGAGTCTTTCATATTATATAATTCCATCTACTATACATTTTTAAATATATTTTTCTTGATTTCAGAAAGCAAGGAAGAGAGAGAAAGAGAGAGAGAGAGAATGAGAGAGAGAGAGAGAGAGAGAGAGAGAGAGAGAGAGAGAGAGATAGAGAGAGAGAGAAACATCAATGATGAGAGAGAATCATTGATTGGCTGCCTCTTGCATGTTCCCTACTGGGGATAGAGCCTGCAACCTGGGCATGTGTCCTTGACTGGAATTGAACATGGGACCTTTTATTCTGCATGCTGATGCTATACCCACTGAGCCAAACCAGCTAGGGCTTATTATGCATTGTTTAATGCAGCTCAATATTTTATAATTTTATTTGCTGTAATGTCCTATTTTTTTTGTATACTTATTCCTAGATAGTCTTAATCTTGGTATGTCAAATTTTTTCTAGGGATTTATTTCACTTAAATTGTCAAATTGTTTTTGAATATACTTGTTCATAATGTACTTTCGTTCTCTAATATCTGGGTCTCAATAGCTATAACTACTTTTTATTCTGTATATTGATTATTTGTGCCTTTATTATTTTTTTCCTGGTAAGACTGGAAAGCTTTTTATCAATTTTATTATTCATTTCAGTGAATCACCTCATAGCTTCATCAATTCTTTCTATCTCTGCTCTTCTCTTTTATTTATGCTGTTAGATTCAGTGCTTTACTTCTACTTTCTTTGACTTTATTATATGTATGCTTTTTTTCCTGTGTATGTGTGCTTTTGTTTTTAATAGATACTGAGGTAATTTATTTTAGCCTCCCTTTTAGTTACATTTTACATATTTAGATAGGTACTATTTCATTATCATATAGTTCAAAATATTTTAAAATATTGTTTTTATTTTTTAAGCCATGGTTATTTAGAGGTATCTGAATTTGAAACTATGGGGGAATTGCTTGGGGGTGGTTTATGTCTGGATTCACTGTAATTATAGTTTTTATGATTTTAATTAGAGGCCCAGTGCATGGATTCATGCACTGGTGGGGCCTTCAGCCTGGCCTTTGAGGATCAGGCCAAAACCAGCAGTCTGAGGGGTCCCAGATTACTAGAGGGCACAGGCGAGGCTGCGGGATCCCACCAATGCATGAATCCATGCACTGGGCCTCAAGTACTTTATAAAATTCTTTTCAGTTGCAAAGTAAAAGCAGGGAGACCTAATAGGAAGTGACTATCTGACCCCCTAGTGAATCTGACATGATAATACCTAAATTATTTTTCTGAAGTTTAATTTTTAGAATCCTAACATTCTGCTGTTCTATTAATCTTGCACACATTACTTAAAAATATTTTATACAAATCTACCATCTTTAGTGGGTATTTTTGTTTGTTTGTTTTTATTCTGGGAACCATGTCTTTCTGATAAAAATATTTAATGCCCCTTTGATTTTATAGTGTTTGGTATTTAACCATGTTGCAGTTAAGTAAATACAATATTTTTTTCATATTTATTTGTATTTCTAGAATATCAAATTCTGCATCAACCAACCCTACTATGACTTATTATAAAGTCACTTTGTAAACTCATTATGCATTTCTTTATATAACTGAAATTATAAAGAATATATCTGTTATCTATATGCAGACAGTCCTTGGGTTACGTCGGACTCAACATGCATCATTTCATGGTTACATCGCCATCTCCTACTTATTTATTTAAAAAAAATTGTCATTTCGACATATGTACATATGTGCTTTATGTTTGTTAATACTTATTTACCACAAGTAAAGGTCAGGAATTGTTATCTTTCTTTTAATTATTTTTTTTTACTGTTTCACTTCATTACTGCTGTGTATGTGCTCCCTGTAAGTGATGTAGGTGCTTATGGAGGTGGGTTCCAACTCATGGCAAAAACTGTGTTACATAACACCATAGGAACCCATCTCCAATGTAACCTGAGGACCTACTGTACATTTATAAATTATATCCATCTAATTTTTTCACAACGCTTCTATATTTTCATGAGTATGGAAAAATATCTGTATTATAATGAAATATTTATTAATCATTTTAAGAATAAATTTTAATCTTCTTAATATTATGGAAAAAGATTTTCATGAGCTGCTTTGTTCCTAATTTATACTTATGATTCAGCATTATACAATAGATAGTTGCTACACACTTACCATCTAATTTGCTTCTATAAGGTAAAAATTCCAAATCAATCCCTTTTAAGGAAAATCTTAATGTTGTAGGAGCAAAATCATTAAATCTGAGATATTTAATTCATAACTATAAAAGGATAAACATTCATCAAAAAAGTAAACAAACACATATATAGTTATATACAGACTATAAAAGGTAATACTTTATAAAATGTTAAAATTTAATAGACTCAATTAACTTTTAAAGTATTTTATAACATATACATTAGAGGTTAAAATTCTTACAGTTGTTGGAAAGAATTTAGTAAAGGCTTCTCTTCTAGGTAAATATTTCTATAATAAGCATAAGCATTATCTGTTGACCCCAGGTGCTTTGAATTACTTTCCAAATTAGGGTCATAAGTTTTGAAAATGTCATGAACAATTTATATGCACCACTGGTTCTAAAAATTTTTGCATAGTAAATTCCATGGAAAAATATTGGTGATAATTTTTAAATGATTCTTTGCTCCTTAATTTTAATAAGCAGTTTGCTATGCTTTATAAGTGGAATTCGAACATTTCACTGAAATCTCAAGCCACAAGTCAATGTTTCTCCAGATGTTTACAGTGTTACTGTGGATGTAGGAAGAAATTTTATGAAGTTTATTTATTAGCTTGGGGTTCCAAAAAGCTGAGTGTGTAAAACTGAGCCATTCTATTACAGGGGTCACCTTCACTCAGCTCTGCTTTTCTGCACCCACTGGTTTCGTCTGGGGTTTTGGCTCTGCCAGAAAAGGCTATTCAATTTCTCCCACCTGTCTGCATATAGCCAGGTCTATTCTTCCACTAGATCTTAAAATTAGTCACCACTGTTTCTAGAGAACTCTTCTACCCTGTACAAATATATTAATGTACTAATCATAGTTTATTGTCTTTGTTTTCTCCAACTATACAATAAATTGGGTAAGGGCTATATAGAGAAGCTCCTTAGATTCTTTTGTTTCCCCTCACCTAGCACAATTCCACATAAATTATAAGAATGAGTGAATGAATATATAGATGTTTCATAACATAGCAACTATGATTTTGTATAACATTAATATCTCTAATTATTGAACTAAAATATATATGCCATTGTTTTGGTTAATGGAATGATAGGCTATCTTATTGCTGTTTTATTTTTTAGTCCATTATTTTTTTCCTTTATTAGTGTAGATTAAATGAACTGAAGGACTAATTTCCAGGGTCCTAAAAGAATATATTTCCTGAACCAAGTTTATAACCTTATAAATGATATCCTCCATGTAGTTGCTTTCCATTAGCGAATTGTAAAGCCATATCCCTAAGGTGTTCTCATTAGTATGCAGTTTAGCTCCAACCATTCTTGACCAGGTTTACACAAAGATGTGATCTTCATGGCTGCCTGTCTGTTCAGAGTTATGACTCATTTTCTCATGAGAGAACAAAGGCTAAATAGTGTTATTGCTGGAATTACTCTAAGCTCCTTTGGACTTAAGTAAATGTTGGTGGGACTTAAAAATAGATTGAACATGAATACTAGTATACTTAGATGGACTTTAGAATTAACCTTTCTTCAATTTTTATTTAAATATTCTTTTCTCCTTTTGGAATAATCTAAATTATAAGATGCAGTGGTGCAAGGACACTAAGAGGGAAAATCAATTTTAAATTTAAAAGATTTGAGGTGGAGTATCATCATCTTATCTCAGGAACCATGAAGGCCAAGCACAAAGCTTAACTGTTGTACAATGGTTGAGTGCTCGCATTTGGCTGTAAATAAGTTAATTACCCATTTTCAGCATTCAGCTACTTATTTGGAATTTGCTCTTCCAACAGTCTAATTTAGTAGGTATTCTCATAACAGTTTGTTGGGGGCAATATTTGACTTCCTTTTAATATGATTTTGTTTTAATTAATTTTTTCTTTAATTCTTAAGCACCATAAACATAGATTATAGCACAAACAATGGATATACAAAAGGAAGAAAAGTTATCTTTATCTCATCATTCTAAAACATCAAGCTTTTTCTTTTCCATGTTTTCTATCAGTCCTTAATAAATATGTGTGTGCCTGTGTGTATGATTATTAACCCAATATAGATATCATTTTATTTTTATGTTACTATTTTTTTAAATTTACTATTACCTCATTCAGTTCGTCGTGTTGTTCTCTACCTTCTAATTATAATTATATACTATATGTAACCTAATTCATTTTGCACCTTCCCCAAGAAAACATTTTTTATCTCTACCATTCTGTTATATAATACATAGTAGTACATATTTGAGCACATAGTTCCCACCTCCCATAACACATTTTGAAAGCCTGTTTATGAAGAGAAGACAACCTGGAAACTAGAAATATATATATATATTTATTTTTTTATTTTTTTTTAATAAATGTGTGTATTTACCCCTTTTCTTTGATAAGGTTTTTCAAGATTTTGTGAATTTTATCAACCATGCATTTTTAAAATCTGGGAGACAAGCAGCCATATAGGTACTAAATAATATGGAAAGTTAGATATGACATCATATGTAAGCAGAGGAGGCAAGCAGTATTAATATGCTAATACAGGATGAGGTGTCCATTCATGAGAGCAGCAGGAACAGTTAAGACTGCAGTTAGGAAAGGCTTCTGCACCAGCCTTCACCACAACCAATAAACACAACCCCCAGAACTGGTTAAGTGAGACGGTGGAAGTGGGAGATTCCGTGCTCTCTGCATGACACAGAGAGAAAACAGATTAGACTCTGGCTTTGGTAAGAGTTAGCCAATATATGAAGGCCATGGTGAAGTAGAAGGCAACAAATCATAAAATGGTTGTGACCTATGTATTGATGAATATTGAGGCAAATAAACATGGCCCATTCTAGACCTTGATTATTAGAAAGTTTACCAGTGAGTGTTCAGTTAGGTAGGAGGCATAGCCATTTTCTGGGAAGCCACCAATGGAAAAGAACTGGGCACGGTAAAGTTCGTTTCATGATGGATCTATTTTATATGGCGACACAAAGGCCATTGGAACTTCAGAATGTAGGACTCCTTGGAGAAAACTTACCAATCAGGTACTGAGGAGGGCCTTAATTTATAAATTTTGTATGTCAGTTGGAAAGTAAAAATTGAAGTAAGGAAACTATATATCCTTTCCCCTTAAGAATGTGATAAATCCATTTCTTCTAAACATACTATAAGACATTTTTGGGACTTTATAATGTTGACTTGGACATTGTCACTCAAGAATTACTCAGATGGCAGTAATTTTTCTCCTGTGTTGAATGTTGGAGCACACTGACCAGTTGAAGAGCATTTTAATCACAGTGTAGGTAATTGAAAGTAGTTTTATTGCAGCTTAATCTTCTTCTTCCTCGTTAGGCTTTTACACACTAGCTCTAAACAGAAAATTTCCTTGGTCATTCTAACTACTCCGAACCCATGTGCATCCAAGTCTCTTGTATTCCATCAATGGGTTTCAGCTATGGGCCTTATTATTCCTCAACCGAATCAAGTCTGTGAAAAGCCGCCAGGCTGAAGTATTAGTGAGGCTTATGTGGCACCTTCACCCAGGGATCATTTTTATTCCAGAAGAAAACAAATTCTTTCTTATCCACAAATGGAATCTCTATTTCTGTCATCTACCAAAAGAATGATGGGGGCCAGCAGCCTTTTCATCATGTCTGAAGCACACGTATAGGGGACTTCTCGTTTTGAGTTGCTTATTACAGACTGGAACTTGACACATAAACAGGGCTATCAAGTAACGCAGTTTGTTTGTGTATGCAACATCGATGGCTACACCTTCATTCGGAGCCTGACTCCTGTCATCTTAGACTTCATGCACAAAACTTTTTTTCTGCTGTCTTCTACCTTCATCTCTCATTCACCCTTTGAGGAGGAAACGCTAAATAAAAAACTGGCAGGTGAAATTTAACTCCTAAAAAGAGCAGGAGCAAGTATAATATTTTGCCTTTTTCCCTATCAATAAAGTCTCGTTATTCTTTAACTTAATTGTAGGTAATCCTCTCCTGTGAACTTCCAATATTATGTATTAAATAAAAATATTTACTATAATTCTGCATTTCTATGTGTTTCATGAAAGATTAGGGGAAGGAGATATAGTAACATTATTTAGTAAAAACCCTAATCTTCTAGAAATAGGACTATGAGGTTTGGGGTTTTATTTTAGTTTTTATTATATATCTTTATCAGATTATTATTGAGTGCTTGGAGATTAAATCCAAAATATGTGAATAATTTTTGCATCTTTTAAAAAAATAAATCCTAATATATGAGATTGGATGACATATAGGAAACATGTTTTATAATACAGTGATCTGTTTCCCAAACACTTGAGTAAACACAAAGGATTTAATAAAAAGATTTTTCCTCATAGTATCTTTTTTCAAGTGGTTTTAATATGGTAAATTAAATGATAATATACAGTAAAATAATCAATTTAGCAACACCTGGCAGAAAACAAAAAGTATTAATACAAACTGAGGATTTATTTTTTCATCATATGTAAAATACTTTAGCACTTACATATTTTTTATAAACATCTTCACTTTGTTTTATAGTTAGATTTTATGTTGCATTCTATATCTTGACCATTTATTGTTAATGTTTAATAGAAAATAAATCAAATATTCTATTTTGTTAATTCATTGGGTTTGAAGTTCAGTCTATCTGCAGTAGATGTATTGGCCAGTAACACATCTATGTCCCAAAAGAAATAAAATTTGCTTAAAAAAAGATATTCATTTTCTGAATTGTTATTATAATTGAAGGAATGCATGTAAACATTTTATATTTCTAATTAATAATGATACTAGTGATAATTATCGAGTTGGGGTTTTTCACTATAAAAAGCAAGAGATCTGGCCTTGCACTGTTAAAAGGAATAAGACAGAAACCCAAGTTTTAGTCTTAGAATGAGCATTTGGCTCCCATTTAGCAAGAAAGTTAAATAATCTCCATGCCCTCAAATGTATTCATATTTAATCTCTAGGGGTAGAGCTAAAATGGAAGCTAATATACCTTCTAGTATTTAAAATTTGAAGAAAGGATCTCCTATGAATACAAGATGTGGTGATTTTTATTGTTATTGTATACATTTGCCAAAAAGAGACTAATGAGATAAGATAGCATTCATTTTTTTTATTGGAAAGCAAAAATGCATTTTTATCACTGAAACTTCTTAGATGTTCTTTGTAAACCAAAAGAAATAGTGCTAGCTTGCTAAGAATTAACTGTCTTGACTAAAAGACTATTTCTTTATGTGAGGATAAAACATCTACCTTTTCAGGAGAATAGTTTATCTCTTTAAAAACATTATTTCTTCTTGCTAAGAAGTCTTTTTTAAAATAACTGTTCCCCCTTCATCCATGTACCCATGAAAAAAGAAATAATCACCTGCTCAATCATCCTTGATTTTTACATTTACTGTCAGAAGAAAGCTTGCATACTAATTGAAGCGATAGCTTTTGTGTTTTCAATAGCTAATCATGTAATTATGTCATTCCTAGACACTGTTGGGTCTGTCTGAATAAGAGAGATCATGAGTTCAATAAGTCTTACCGTTTCTCTTGTTAAACTTTCAGTGAGATGTGATTAAGGAAATACATGTCTTTATAGAAACTAGACTTAGAGCTGCTTCCAAGATTTGCCATGATCTGTTCTCCTGGATGGGAGTTGCTTTGAGCTCACATTTATGATCTGCATTCTGGATTATGTACCATGTGTATGAAAGAGAAGGGATGGAAATGGCACTGTTATATCCTCCAGGTTAAATTAAATAGCTGACCATTGTGGAAAACTTACAGTTGTTTAAGAATGGTCTAATTTTGGCTTTATGGCAAATGTCTTTGGACATTTGAAATACGTTATAGAACTATATAAAGTAATAAAGGGATTTTACTATTAAATATAATTATCTAATTATAGAGTATTGAAATTCAAAGTTATTAATATATGCTTAAGGATTTTAGAAAAAATTTAATTTATGAGCATACAATTTCTTATTTCTTTTCATGAGAATTCAAATTATGTTGAATTAAAGCAAAGCAAGGGATTTGTTGTTGCTATTTAGGTATTTTAATTTATTTAATTTTTTTTTTTAGCCTCACCCAAGGACATGTTTATTGACTTTAGAGAGAGAGGGAGGGAGAGAAAAAGAGAGAAGCTTCAATGTGAGAGAGAAAGATCCATTGGTTGCTTCCATCGTGGGCCCTGAGTGGGGATGGAGCCCACAGCTAGATATGTGCCCTGACTTGGAATCAAACCCAGGTACCAGACAACATTCCAATCAACCGAGCCACATAGCCAGAGCAAATTTATTTAACTTTTGACAGACAATTGTGAATTTTCAGAAAAGAAAAATAAAAAAGCTTTCTTTTTACTTAATCATCAAAGAATTATACCAAACTTAATTTATGGTAGGAAAACAATATGTATTAAATATTTTATCAACTTAGATACTCATTATACGGTAACAAATTATCTTGCCACTTGGCTGCTGAAAGTTTGGTGTAGGTTCATGGACCCGGCATCAGTGATGTGCTCCCAGGCAACAGCTGTATTAGACTCTACCAACAGCTTTTATTTTCATATCAAAAGCTTTGCATTGCATGCTACCAGTTTGTCGAGGCCTGTGGAGTGATCTTCACATCCACTCTATAGCATAGAGATGAAGATACCCCCACCTGTTACACAATCATAAATACTTTTCACAATGTGCAACGCCATATTTTTTTAATTAAGTGAAACCAAGTCCAGACTTAGAAAACGCCAAACAAAACTCTCTCCAAAGCACACACATTTTTGGAAAAGCGTTAGCCGTGGCCTTTTGCGCATAAATTCTGTTGTACAAGAGTCTTGTTTGGGTTGGATATTTTGCTCCACTTTATTAATTTTGGCAGAAATATTGCTATCTGCTGTGTCTCCCAGAGGTCCTGCTGCTCTCCTCTTCCATCTTTAATTAGAAAATAAAATGGAGATAATTAAAACCAAGCAGTATTTAACTTTCTTTTCTTTCCTGGGGCATTTTTGTCCATTAAGTGAAATGACTAAAAATGTAAGGGCAGTTAGTTGTTTGCAGATTAAAAAAATATTTGTTTGCCACTTTTTAATTTTATTGCTTAATGACGTGATAATTCAAGGACACACATAGTTGTGCCCGAAGACACAGTGCCACAGATGCCTCTGCTCAAATGGGCAGGCAGTGCGTGGGGAGAAATGCATGACAGTTATTTTTCCCAACAAAGTGGTATTGTACTTTCTAAATAGATACTAACAAAATATTAAAAATTAAAGGACCAAGCCGAAACTGGTTTTGCTCAGTGGATAGAGCATTGGTCTGCAGACTGAAAGGTCCCAGGTTCGATTCCAGTCAAGGGCATGTACATTGGTTGCGGGCACATCCCCGGTAGGAGGTATGCAGGAGGCATCTGGTCGATGTTTCTAGCTCTCTATCCCTCTCCCTTCCTCTCTGTAAAAAATCAATAAAATATATATTTTTTAAAAACTAAAGGACCAAATATATATTAAAGCAGATAATTCTTTTTGAGACTGTTTTTAAATTAATTTGAAGTACCTTGATGAGTACTGTTATCATTTCAACCATCAAAGCTACTAAATATCCCTCTTAATTCAAATATTTACATTCTTATTCAGAAATTTGTGCATATAAAGTACAGTTTAATGTAGTTTGATACATATTTAATGATCGCCTCATGCCTCATGTTTTTGTGCTCATTGCTGAGAAAACTGCAAGAGTAAGATATTTATTCTTTGCTTTCAAACATTTGTAGTTATACCTTTCAGGGTAGGAATTTCCAGAGAAGGGCCTTAATATAAGAACAGGTTATAAACCAAAAGCTTGGAGGCAGCTGTTGATGAGGCAACCTGGGTGAATGACAACAGGAAGCTACTCTACCCTAGGGGACCAATGTGAGGATGTTCTCAAAAGGCCTTGAGAACACTGAGGCAGAGGTGATCTCAGGGGAGAGAGACACACAGGAAATTTGGTAATTGCCAAAGACACCTGGCCACTGGGGGGGAAAGAGGAAAGGGGAAATTATCTGGTTTTAATTTCTTCCTTCTTTCTGGTCTCTAATTAGTGAGTCTCAGAAAGCTAGTTAGTAAGGGACCGTGGGAAACGCAGTTCCTCTGACACAGAACAGAGACTAGATCTAAGGTCAAACAGGCAGAGAATATTTGAAGTTCAAAACCACACATTTTAAAGTTATTTTCACAAGTAAACCCTTTTGGAAATAGGTTTGTATGTAGCTAATTGTGTGTGTGTGTGTGTGTGTGTGTGTGTGTGTGTGACACAGAAAGAGAGAGAATAAGATCTAGAGATCAATTACACATACCAGTACAAATACTGGTGTAAACATCCTAGAGTTACTTATCAGTTTTTAAAGCATCCCATAAGTTAATGTAGATTAGTATTTAATCAAGTAAATATTGAGATTTTGTATGAGTGATAGTGCAAAAATATTAGACTACACAAACAACAATAAAGGATCCACATCTTAAGAGATTATTTCCCCTTCCCCAAATGCAGGCGTCTTCAAACTACGGCCCGAGGGCCACATGTGGCCTGCAGAGGAGTCTGATCCGGCCCGCCAGGTTTTTTGGGCAGTGAGCGCAGCCGAGGTGTTACAGTAGGAATTAGTAGTTCATATAGTCCGGCCCTCCAGCTCTCTGAGGGACCGTGATCTGGCCCCCACTTTAAAAAGTTTGAGGACCCCTGAAATGACAAAAATCAAATAGACTTTGGGTTAGGAAGATACAATTGGGATTATAGTTACCATAGCAACTGGAACAATGAGTCTATATCTAAAATACATTTTTATAAATAGCTTTTGATCCACATCTGCATTATTTAGAATTGGTAATCACTATGGCTATAGATATTTACTTTGTTACATTACATCATTCATTGTTATAGCAGAAATGATCCAACTGCCTTTACTAATGATAGGAAAATACTTTTATTAAGTTCACAACTGTATAGAATTACAAGACTGATTGCAAATAATTCCTGTGAAATATAAAGCATTCCTTATTTTCCGTTCTTAATCATCACCTTAGTACTTTCCCTGTCTCCTTTTCCATAGGATGAAAATAGAATCCTTTTATAATTCATTCTTTGTTGATTTCTTTTCATTTTTAGTTGAGTATTATTTTTTCTTTTAAAATACCATTATGTTTTGTTCTTATTATTGAAGCTATATATTTTTATTGCATACAACTCAGAAAATCCAATAAAAGTATATAGAAAATAATAAACCACCTTTAACCTTATCACCCCTGTAGTACTCTCTAACATATAGCAAATTTAGTACAAATTTCTACATTTGTATGAGTGTATTTTTGTGCATATATTATAGATAGAAAAATGGATATACATAGTGCACCTTTGTTTTGTTTTGTTTTTTTCTTTTACAAAATTTGGATTATAACACTTATCCTACTTTTTATCAGCTAATATATTATGATCACTTGATAATGTCATTCTAATTATTGAAAATCTTTAGTGATTTCAGAAATGCAGTCATCCAGATGGACCATAATGTGTTTAGCCATCTCTATTTTGGGGCATATATATTATTTAAATGTTTGGTGAGTATTATATGTAGCACTAATATTATAATCTTTGAATACATCATGTAAATTAACTTCTAGAAGTAGAATGATGGGTTACTCAGCTAACTATGGTTTTAAAACACAACTAGTATTGATTTTCCAACTCCTGTTAACTAGTCTTGGTTCCCACTCATCTAGGTCTTCTGACTTTTCTAGCTAATTCTTTGTCAGAATCCAACTAAGAAATGCTTCCAAATAACACCAGTACATGAAGTCACAGGCAGAGTCATGAAACTCTCATTGCTCCAGACAATTTCTTAATGTGTCTTTCTGTTAAATTATATGAATATCCTCAACTTTTATCTAGGTTAGTCTAAGGCCAAGGTTGGCAAACTGCGACTCACAGCCACATGCAGCTCTTTGGCCCCTTGAGTGTGGCTCTTCCACAGAATACCACTGCCTTGGCAAGTCTATTTTGAAGAAGGGGTGTTAGAAGAAGTTTAAGTTTTAAAAAAATTGGCTCTTAAAAGAAATTTCAATCCTTGTATTATTGATATTTGGCTCTGTTAAATCACTGGTATAAGGCAGCTCAAGTTGTACTTTCAAAAGGTAAATAAAGAGAAGAAAAAAAAAGGAATATGCAGAGAAAGGATATCTGGAGACAATCTGATATATTTATCTTCAGCCCATTTCTATAATCTTTTGGACATTATCTAAATAAAAACCTTTCAATTTATTCCACATAATAAGGCTCATGTAAAGGGCATGTTCTTAGAATCAAACAGCTGGTAGACTGTAAGTACAGCACTCTAAAGATTATGGGACCCATCTCACTGGAACTAATCTCCATGGAATAAGTATCCTTACTCTTAAGAAAATCTTTTAAAACTATATAATAAGCTCTTCTTCCCTGAAGTTCTCCCTTTAAAATAATAAAAAAAAAACCCTCTAGAATTTATGACACAAATTAAAAGTACAAATTTCTTCTGTCTTTAGTATGAATAGGAAACTTTGTGGTGTTTTTTTTAAATATATTTTATTGATTTTTTACAGAGAGGAGGAGAGAGGGATAGAGAGTTAGAAACATCGATGAGAGAGAATCATCGATCAGCTGCCTCTTGCACACCCCCTGCCGGGGATGTGCCCGCAACCAATGTACATGCTCCTGACCTGAATCAAACTTGGGACCTTTCAGTCCACAGACCAATGCTCTACCACTGAGCCAAACAGGTTTCGGCTGAATAGGAAACTTTGGAAACACATTGCATAAAATAATTACTTTACTATAAACATGGAGATAGTTATTTAGGTTATCATTTGTTCTTTTTTTTTCTTTTAAATTTATGTAGGTTAAATACTATAGACTACCTGAAATCTATCAAGCCCTTTTGAAAATGTTGTAACAGTATATTAATTTTAGCCCAGTTCTCCTTCATTTATAGATAGTCTTCCCATATGAGTTTAAACCCTTATGTTTTTACAATATAAATTCTTTATGTCTTGAATCTGGAAAATTGGACCTATATCCTTAAATTATAAGACAGCTCTATTTTATACCGTATTTTCCGGCGTATAATACGACTCCCTAATTTTACAGTTAAAACTTAGGTTTAGGCCTATATTCGCTGTATAAGACTACCTCCCACTTCAAAGAAAAGACTTACTTCGCCGTCAAGATCTGCAGGTAATTTTTGTGCAATTTTGGTCTTTTGCCCCCGATTTTTGGTTGACTTTTTCATTTCCAAAGTCGTCTTTACGCTGGAAAATACGGGTATTTTATCCTTTCCTACTTAGATATAGGGAATATTGCATGTTTAAGACTTTTATATTTGTTGGTAATAATCTCTTTAGTGTATTCTATTGTGTTTTAAAGCCCTATGTTAGAAAGAGAAACAGAGTAGTTTCATTTATCCTGAAAATGGATTGTCCCTTTGAATCCTAAGAACATTTAGAAGGCCAATCAAAGTTTAACTATATTTTCAGAAACAATTTTAACTTCATGAGCATGGCAAAACTCATTTCCCTGGGATAATGGTTCTATTTTTGTTTTGATTTCTTGTGGAAGCATGCCTTGCTAAATCCTTGCCACCATTATAGAATCCCATTGCAGAATCCATATGTGGTATTTTCTTTAAAAGGGATGTATGCCTTGTTTCTTAAACCATATGTAAAAATAAGTTCATTGAAATATTTGATTGCTACAAATAAGACTAGCTATAAATTCCTCTGATACTGAAGCTAGTATGAAATGCATTACAGAATTCAGAATTGAAGTCAGCCTGAGAATTGTTCTGGCCATTTAATTTCAGCTGCTGATACTATTTATTGAGCAATGATACTGAACCACACTTGTAAGAGAAAAAAATTCTATGACAAAGTAAACTAAGAAAAGTTACATGAAGATGTCAAATGAGCTGGATAAAGAGTAGAATTAGGAAATTAATCAATTGTTGACTAATTGTGTAATATTGAGGGTCAGCTGCTCTAGCCTTGAATTCAGCCATTTTTGCTAGCCCAACCTCTCTGACAAGAGGCTAAAATGGGATTAAATATGCACACATTGTATTAAGGAAAAGTACTCGAGTGAAAGGGAAGAGGAGGGGAGTCAGAAAAGACAAGAAGAGCCATCAAACTGTGATGCAAATCTGACCCTGGGTGTAGAGAGGCTTAGAAGTTTGTGTGCGGGTGTCCTGGAATGACATTTATTCTGAGGGATGTTTGAGCTGAAGTCTGTCAATCAAGGAGTGTTGAGTCTTCTAGGAATGGTTCTTTTTAGGATCTCTGCTTCAGTCTGTCGTTAGTCTGGAGCAGCCTGTGTACGGTGTGTTTTCATAGCAACGGAAACAATGGATTTCAAAGCACAGCAGATGGAGCTTTTGGTCAAACGCATTTTTTTGTTTTTTTGCTCTAGGAGTCTGTAAGATGCATTGTGGGGCTGTCACAGCTGAAATTCATTACCACTCTAGGGTGTGCTTGCCCATGCCGGGGAGCAGGGGTGGGTGTGCATTCAGGTGACAGACTAAAGCAACACCACCTCTGGAAAGGAAATTCAAAAGATGGGCTGCAGTATTAACTCAGTGTGTTAGGGCAACACTATCAGTGCAAATCAATGACACATTATCTCTGGAAGAAGTTATAAGATCTGCATACTCTCTCTTCCCTTCCCATGGGTTGATAGAACAACTTCAGAAGTTGCTACAGCTTTATCAGCCTGGGCACAATCCTGCATCCCTATCCCAATTTGATATGAATAGGATGCATAGTCTATAAAAAAAAAAAATCTTGTTTTATGAAGGCAACAATTTTAGGGCAGGTTTTTACCACAGCATAACCCATATAACTCATCGAAAATGTTTGGATGTGCTTCCACAGCTCTAATAAGGAGGGAAATAAAAAAAGAGGGCCTTCTTTGCATAGGTACCAGAAATGAAACCAGTCTATGCACACCTCAATACTAATATTACTGAGAGATAGTAACTAAAATAAGAGTAACCTTCAGAAAATAACATCTGGGGGAAATGACAAATCTGGCAAAATGTATTTTAATTAACTACCACCCGAGTCTCTCCCTTGATGTTATTGATGTATGTGTTTGTTTAAATTGAGGCCAAATAAATTTAGATTCAGTGAAACACAATGCTCCTTGGACATAATTTAAAGCATTTTAACAAATACATACATCTGATAACCACAAATGTCAAGACAGGACATTTCCAACCTCCAGGAATTCTCTGGAGCCTCTTTCCAGTCAGTCTCCACCATCATAGGCAATTCTGATTTAATTCCTATCATTATAGGATACAATGGTTTTAGCTGTTCTAAAATATTACATATTGGAATTGTATATTATGTATTCTTTTACTGTAGATTTTTTCTTTCAACATAATGTTTTTAGAATGCATACATGTTGCTACATCATCAAATGGCTCCTTTTTTAATAAACATTAGATGACTATACCACGCATTGTTTATCATCTTCCTGCAGATGGACATTTGGGTTGTTTACAGTTTGGAGTTATTATGAATAAAGCTGCTGTAAACATTCTCATATAATTCAGTTTGTGAACACATGTTTTTATTTCTCTTCGTTAAAGATCTAGTTGTGGAATTGTTGAGTCATACATTTTATGAGAAAGTGCCAGACAGTTACTCAAAATAGTTGGGTAATTTTATATTCCAACAGCAAAACCTAAGATTTCCTGTTGCTCCCTCTAAATTATTGTTTCAGAGGTATCCTACTGCATTTTCTGTGCTTATTTTAACTTTTCTTTATGATTTCTTTGACTCAAAGGTTAAATAGAATTATGGTATTTCATTTCCAAATATGTGGGTCTTATCCAATTTCTTACTTTATTCATTTACAATCCTATCAAATAAAAGAGTGATATACCTCTGCTACACCCACAAATCACACCCACCAGCCAATCAGGAGTGCGTATGCAAATTAACCCAACCAAGATAGCTGCAGCCACGGAGAGAGCAGCAGGCTTGGGTTTCCCTGGCAATGGAGGAAGTCAAGCTTTTCACTCACCTAGGCGAACCCAGATCTCCACCCAAGGCCATAAAGTTTCAATTATGGACGATAAATAAATTCCAACTAAAATGGCAGCAGCCACAGAGCTAGAGAGAGCAGGAGGCTTGAGTTACCCCTGGTGATGGAGGAAGCCAAGCTTTCCACCTGCTCTGGCATGCCTTAGCCTCTGCTCAAGGCTACAAAGTTTCAATTATAGAAGATAAATAAATCATAACAAAAATGGTTGCAGACAGGAAGTGAGCAGGAGGCTTGGCTCTGCTCAAGACTACAAAGTTTCAATTACAGAAGATAAAGAAATCCAAGATACTAGAGCCTCTACTTGGATCACTGGGAGGCGTGGCCTGCCTGCAAACTACCACAGGCCTCTTAACCAGGCTGCCCCACACCTCAAAAGAACCCCCACCCTGGTCCAGGACACCCTTCAGGGCAAACCAGCCAGCCACCACCCATGCACCAGGCCTCTATCCTATCTAATCCTATCTAATAAAAGAATAATATGCAAATTGATCATCACTCCAACACACAACATAGCTGCCCCCATGTGGTCAAAGATGACTTCTCCCATGTAGACACAAGATGGCAGCCACAAGATGGCCAGCAGGAAAGGCAGTTGGAAGGGACCAGGTCTGCAAGGGAGGGCAGTTGTGGGTGATCAAACCTGCAAGGGAGGGCAGTTAGGGGTGGCCAGTCCAGCAGAGGAGGGGAGTTGTGAGTGACCAGCCTGCAGGGAAGGGCAGTTGAGAGGAACCAGGCTTGCATGGGAGAGCAGTTGGGGGGGACCAGGCCTGCAGGAGAGCACAGTTAGGTGTGACTAGGCCTGAGGGGAGGGTAGTTAGGGGCAAACAGGCTGGCAGGGGAGCAGTTAGGCATCAATCAGGCTGACAGGGGAGTGGTTAGATGGTGATCAGGCTTGCAGGCAGTAGCAGTACACACAATCTGGAAGGCAGGCCAGCAAGCAGTTGGGAGCCAGCAGTCCTGGATTGTGAGAAGGATATCTAACTGCCTGTATAGGCCTGATCTCGGTAGGACTGGGCCTAACCAGGCAGTCAGACATCCCTTGAGGGGTCCCAGATTGGAGAGGGTGCAGGCTAGGCTGAGGGACACACATACTCCCCCTCCCCCATGCACAAATTTCATGCACTGGGCCTTTAGTCCTATAATATATGCTAAGTGTCTGGTCATCAATTCAACCAATCAAAGCATAATCCTATATAATAATGTGGTAATATAAAATTGACCATCATTCCAACACACAAAATGGCCACCCCGATGTGGACACAAGATGGCCACCACAAGATGGCTGGCAGGGAGGACAGTTGGGGGCAAACAGGCTAGCAGGTGAGGGCAGTTAGGGGCAATCAGACCTGCAAGGAAGCAGTTAGGCATTGATCAGGCTGGCAGGGGAGTGGTAATGGGGTGATCAGGCTGGCAGGCAGAAGCAGTTAGGGACAATCAGGCAGGTGAGCAGTTGGCAGGTAGCAGTCCTGGATTTTGAGAGGGATTGGGCCTAAATGGGCAATTGGACATCCCTTGAGGGGTCTCAGATTGGAGAGGGTGCAGGCTGGGCCAAGGGACAGACACACACACACCCATGCCTGAATGTCGTGCACCAGGCCTCTAGTTTAGTGATATTTGTTTAAAAACATACCCCAAAAGAATCAATATTTTCTAATTTGTTGAGTTTTATTTCCCAGCATGTAGCCTATTTTGGTGAATATTTCATGTTTAGTTGTTGATTATAGTATTTTATTTATATCAACTATTAAAATTATTTATATATTTACTGATTGAGTAAGTGGTGGTTTTATAAATGCAAAGTAAAAGTTAAAATCTTTATTGTTGACGAATTATCTATTATTTATTTTAGTATTTAATCTGGCATTTTTGTATTATTTATGTTGAAATTCTATTAGGTGTATACACATCTATGATTGCTTTATCTTTCTGATTAGTTGAACTGTTTATTAGTAGTAAATATTTCCTCTTTATATTTGGTAATACTCTTTGTTTTGAAGGCTACCTTTTCTGATTCTACTTACTGTTTACATGCAATAACTTATTGCATTCATTTGCTTTCAATCTATTTCTGTTTTTATATTTGAGGTTTTACTTTAAGACAATGCCAAGGAAACTCAAGCCACCTTAGTAGCATTAAATTTCAGTATCTGTCTTCTCAACTCAGTGGCACTGCTGTGTTTGGGGCTCTACCTCCCTCCCCTGCTGTCAATAAAATATGCCAAGGAAGAAATGTGTTTTTTTCCTCCTCAAAAACTATGGTCCTGAACTGCTTATTGTTCAGTGCCTGTTCTGTTTGCTTCAAATGATTTGTGTGGTTTTCTTATTATTCACACCAGGATGGCAAACCCAGTATCACTTCTCTATTGTAGTTGGGGGGGGGGGGGGGGGGGAGAGAAAGAGGCTACACTTTAATTTTAGATGGTTGTATCAAATGTTTTATTTCTTTTCATAAAATAGATTCTGGATGAAAGATAGCTTTTTGAAAAATATCAAGAATGGGAAAGCACCTGAGAAATGGAGGAAATGTGAGTTTCTGACATGTTTTTGAAGCCCCAGGGAAATAATAATTTGAAGATCTCTTTTAAACAAAAAGCTATGCACATAAGAATTAACATTCAGGGGACAGGCCACACATCTTCATGAATGTACAGTTCTCTGCTAAGAGCTTATTGCTGCCGTATCACTTCCGTGTGGTACGGATCCATTTTCAGTGCAGTATATTAGCAATCAGCAGTTATTATTTGGGTCTAGTGTTTACAAACTACACTTCATTACCTTCTTATGTTTTATTTACGAGGTTGTGTCAAATCAAAGAAGCAAATCATGCATTGGTTTTCATTGGGAGAGTTCTACACACTAGAGTGTACTAATACTGTCAGTCAGATGTTACTGTTCTGGGTAAGGTACTTTAGGTCTCTTGAATGGAGAAGGTATTGGGCTCTAAAAGAGACCAAGCTGTTGTTCTGAGTGCCTGCTGCGTACAGTTTGGCAGCACACCAGTCTGACTCATTGACAAATGACAGAGGAGTACCATTTAAAATAAGCCTAGCTCACTCCACAAGCAATGTCTTCTCTTCAGATGTTTAAAGATAAATGAGTTTTTTATATATACCAACACAACATAAAAATGTGGTATCCTCTAGTCAAGATTCTAATAACAGCAATAGATTTTCATTTGATGAAATAGAGCTCAGCCAATATATATATTTTTTAAATTGTGTCTAATAGTGGAAAATATGAGAAAAGATAGAGTGGTACAGTGAAAACTACACAGAACTAGCAATCAGAATTCATGATCTCCTATTGCTGCTTACACAAATTTGAGCAGGTTATTCAATTTTTTTAAATGGTTTCTTCATCCTCTAAGAAGTAAGTACTACATCCTATGCCTTGATTTCATCACAATGTTTTTGTCAACATGATGACAAATACGTGAGGTATTCTAGTATCTCAATGCCATAGTTTATCACAGAAGAGAAACAATGGGAGTGTCCTTCTAGTCTGAGCTTATTATTGATTTACTAAGTTGTCTTGAGAAAGAATTCAGCTGTATTTCCCAAAATCTTAAAGGATGGCTACAAAAGCTACTCTTTTACGCTTGTAGGAAAACACTTGATAAGGAGAGAGACAGACAAAAGATAAGCATAAGCTGTTTGATGAAATGAATTTATGGATCTGAAGGTATTATTTTAGTTGTGATTAAGTGTGGACTTTTTAAATAATGGCCACTTTTAAATTAAGCGCTCAGATATGCTCTGTATTTATCATGTAATCATTCTGTATTTACCACAAAGGCAATTTCTTATGTATAATTATTCATTACATTTTAGGGTGCCCACATTTATCATTCTATTTGTGCATCACCTTATTTCCCTGGTCAGTGCCATGATGTTCCTGAATGACAACTCTGATGGAATCTTTAAATTTGTCCAAATAAATATTTATATAAAAACTCTAAAACCTCCAACTAATTTCCCCTCATACTATATTTGTGTGTTTTCTAAAGCATTTTCTTTCTCCCTCCCCCCTCAGTAAATCTGAGTGCCACTACAGGCCAAATGAGGAGAATTTCATATATACTGTTTAATGAAATGTCAATGAAGTGAGGATGAAAGCTCTGGAGAAAGTTCCCTGAGCTGAGATATGATAATCTATCACATCTAAACCAAATTTCTGATGGAGTTTAAGTTTATAACCTGGATTTAAATTATACCATGGATTTAATTTTTCTCTTTCTGGATCTTTAGAAGTCACAGCTCTATCTGTAAAGCCTGCACTTGGGCAATAATATGTATGCCAACATTCATACTTGGCTTACATTATTGCATAATACATGAAGAATCTTGAGTAATAAAAGAACTTCTCTTCTTTTGGTGCACTACTTCAACAACCTGCTTTTATTTTAAGTCTTAAATCCTAGAACTATCCCACTAAAACAACTGGACAAAGGTAGGCCCTACAGTAAAGGAAAAGCTATCGATAGTAAACTGTTTCTTGGTGTCTTCATGGCCTCCACTGTAAATGTGCTAATCCAAGGCCAAATGCTTAACAAATCTAAGAATGTTACAAATAAATCCAGAGGTGATTTGTTCATAATAACTTAACTGGCTATCTTAGTGTATATTTTTTTATTCCAAAATATTTTCTTTTGATTTTTAATACATTTAGTACCCTAAAATATAGAACACATTCTTAGGTTTGTTTATAAATAGAGAACATTTTCCTACTGTGTAAATCACACTGAGAGATTAGGTCTGGAATATTGTATTATGCTCTAGGTTTCCCCCCCGCAGTATTTGTTTTCAGGACATGTAAAAATGTACTGATAATGTAGTATAGATTATTTTAAAAGTGGGTAGAAAAATCCGGAAAGACAGCTGTTTGACACATTTGAACATCCATTGATCTTTCAAACACTGCAAGAGGCAAACAGCTTATCTTGAATGCCCTTTGGGGGACAATGTGCTATTTACAGTTAAAAGCATTACACATCTGTATGTATAATTCATAAACTGAAAAAAAAAAGTAAAGCCTAGAAATGCAGGGACTGATAGTTTTTGCTTTCAATTTCTATAGCTTTGATGCTGTTAATGGTTTCTTTTCTCTGTACCACCACTGTTGTATTCTGTTACATAAAGTTCCTCTACAAATTAAAACCAGACCTATAGAGATCTGATAGAGATAAATAGTTTAACTCTGTGGCCAAGACTGTGGTCTCCTCAACCAGATAGTTTGAGTTCTGGTCTCAGTTCTGCAATTTTCGCTGTGAAAGCTTGGAAAGTTTTGCATCTTCCTTGTGCCTGGTTTCACCTCTAAAATTGGGGAAATAAGTGTCTCTTTCAGAGGGTTCTTTTAGGGAATAAAAATAGTCATGTGGGCAAATGGCGAATGACCATTAATCAGTGTAAACCATAGCAGAAAGTTAGTTTCTTTTGCTTTTTGCTAATTGAAGTATAATTTACATTCAGCAAAATTCACAAGTCTTAAGTGTACAGCTTGACACATTTTTACATGTGTGCATATCCATGGAACCACCTCCCAGATCAAGATAAGTGGCATTTGCATGTGCCAAAGAGTTCATTTTCCTTCTTTCCTGAGAAACACCCTTTCCTGATAACCACTAGACTGATCCAATCACCATGGTTTAATCTTTTATGTTCTCAAACTGCTTGGAACTGGAATCACACAGTGTGCATATTTTTGTGAGTGCCTTTTTTCATTCAAAGTGAACATTTTAAGACTTATCTAGTTACTAAATGCAGTGGAAACTTTTCTTTTTTGTTATTGCAAAACATTCCATTATAGGAATATACCACCTTTAAAAAATTCATTTTCCTATTAAGTGACATGTGGGTTGTTTAAGCTAATTAGATTTTTCTTAACCCAATATTTATTTCCAAAGCTTAAATATTTTTCTTACATGTAATATAAAATGTACCTGGTCATTAGTTTTGAAAAGAGGTAGAAAATTTATCAGCCATAGAAGATAGTAAAGACCATAATTTGTTGGTTGGTTTCTTAAACACAGGAAATCTGTAAATAGGGATTTTAGGAAATATAACATTTAAAAATATGTTATGCTTAATGTAACATAAATGTAATACCATACAGAAAAAATTTAGTATCTTTTTTTAAAACCTCAGAGAAGTGGGTGGTTTCTATACATACAATCAGAAAGCAAATCTTCACAGACAGGGTTGTAGAGTGATTAAAAAATAAACATGTCCTAGCTGGTTTGGCTCAATGAATAAAGAGTCAGCCTTAGGACTGAAGGAGCTGAAGGAGCTCAGGTTCAATTCCTGTCAAGGTCACATGCTGGGGTCGGGGGGTGAGATCTCCAGTAGGGGGCGTGCAAGAGATAGCCAATGAATGATTCTCTATCATCATTGATGTTTCTCTCTTTCTCTCCCTCTCCCTTCCTCTCTGAAATCAATCACTCAATCAATCATATTAATATACATTGCTCCCTTATTTTGCTCTGATGTCATAAATCCAGAAAATGAGTCACTGATTCCTTGGGTCTAGAGTAGGGGTGTCGAACTCAATCAGAGAAGGGGCCAAAATCCAAAATCCAGCCTAAATCGCGGGCCGAATGGTTTACTTAACAGTCATAAACTGTCATTGTGATGGAAACGCAGCGGAGTGCAGTGATGACAGCGCGGTGAGGGCCACATTGCAAGGCCTGGCGGGACGGATTTGGCCCGCGGGCCTTGTGTTTGACACATGTGGTCTAGAGCTTCCAGGGTCTGCCCAATTGTTGGGTGCCATCACTGTCAGTGCTAATTACTGAGGAATGTAAGCCCTCTAACAGAGAAGAAAAGACCAAATGTCATGTTTTCCCCCCATCCCTTACCCAATAACAACAAGTTGCCTCCTTTGCCTAATGCGTCTTTAAATTACACTGATTTTAGCAGAAGTCATTAAATAAATGCTGCAAACTTGCATATTCTTGGTTACCTTACTCATGCTGCTCCTTACCTCTAGGTTAGAAAGATGATTGGCATCTAATTTTCAAAGTTTATTGACACCCTTAGTTGTAGTCTCACAAAAGGCAAAGCCACTTGCCAATCCACAAGCATCCTAAATAACTCCAAATTGTGTTCTGTAATGTCATAAGGGCAGCATGCTTGCTGTATTAAATTACTAGTGACAGTTGCTGGGGAAAGCAATGTAGTGAGAAAATTAAAAATGCACCTGTGATCACATTATCAATAAAAATTAAAGCGGTCTGTCTCAGCTGACTCTCTATGCTGTCAGGTTATTCGCATGAATTCTAAAATAAAGAAGTCTTTCTTGTGCCACAGTGCTTTTAGAGGCTAGCTCTTACTCTTGGATATTGAAATATTGGAAAACATTTAGTCATTCTGAGTGGATGTAGATTTTTCTTCTTATCAGAGATATGCAGACTTTAAAATCATCTTTTAACTGGAGAAAAAAGTTGATATATAAATATTCACTTCGCCAATTATTTTAGTGACTTTACTTATGAAACCATTTAAAGAAGGTAGGGTCCAAATTTCAGTGGCATTTGATAGTTAAACTTCCTGCAAAGTAGAAGTTTAACAATTCCTTGAGCATAATTGTGGGGGGTGGGGGGTTGCTAGTTAAATCTCTTTAGCAAAGTATAGAATAAAACAAAATGCTATCCTCAGGGGCAGCCATAATTCATCTTTTAAAAAATAAATATATATATATATAATTGATTTCAAAGAGAAAGGAAGAGGGAGAGGAGATAGAAACATCAAGGATGAGAGAGGGAATCTCTCTGCAAGCACCCTCCCACCTACTGGGGATTGAGCCCACAACTCAGGCATGTGCCCTTGACCAGAATTGAACCTGGGACCTTTCAGTTCACAGGCCAACACTCTATCCACTGAGCCAAACCAGCTAGGGCCATAATTCATCTTAACTGTCTTAATTATATTACATAGATATTTATAATATCTATTCATAAACAAACATATACTAAGAAATATAAAAGTGTTATTGAAGCCCTAATTGGAATTACTGTCATTTAATAATTGTAGCTGATGTCCTCAGAAGAAGAAAATGGGGAGTAAAAACATGAACTTTAGTCCTATTTGTACTCTGTGAGAGACTAAATCATACTTGCTTGTGGTGATACTTAGCACTATACTAGCCTTCCCTCTACTCAAGAAAGGAAAAGAGCAATACTAAACATTCTGCAAGTGACTATCTCTGGGAGCCTAGAGGAACAGGCACCTGCTGTGTGGGTCTAATGGGACACCAAGGGAAGATGCGAAGGGACCAAGATAGTGTAAATGGTTGGCAAGAGTGAGAACCTCTTGCAAGATTTGAAATGCTACCAAGTAGTAATAGATGTGGATTTTTAACGAGATTTCCTGTTTATCTATTGTACCTGGATATATTCTCAGGTGTATATTACATGCAAAGCCTCTTTGAACCTGGTGTCATAGATCATAGTTTTCTAAGCATTAGTTTGATCACACACAGCTATTTTTTGTTTGATGTTTTTATTCTATAAATATTTTATTGGATTAAAATGTTGACTGAAGCATTTATGCTATGGCAAAAGTGCGATGCTGAGTTATATTTTGATCATTAAAGTGGACTTTATAAATAGTTATTTTATCAGTTAGGGTAGTTGGGGTTGCAGAAAACATGATGAAAATTGGAATAAAAAGTGAAAAGCATAGGCCTGGCCTGTGTTGCTCAGCCTTAGTGTCAGCCCATGCACAGAAGGATTGCAGGTTTAATTCCAGGTCAAGGGCACATACCTGGGTTGCAAGTTTGTCTTCAGCCCCATTTGGAATACAGGCAGGGGGCAACTAATCAATGTGTCTCTCTCACATCAATGTTTCTCTTTCTGTTTCTCCCTCTGTCTCTCCCTCCTCCTCTCTCTGAAAAAGCAATGGGGAAAAAATACCCTCAGGTGAGGATTAACAACAATAACAAAAATGAAAAGCATATTCTCACATAACTGCAAGGACAGGGGCTATCTGGCTTCAGGCATGGTTGGATTAGAGCTCAAACTTTGTTTTGTGAACATCTTGCCCTGATATCTCCTGCTGACTAGGGGCAAAATGGGACAAAAATAGAACTGAATAAAAGCTACATTATGTTTTATGTAGTCTGTAGGTTTTTTGCCTCACTAAGCCTTTTCTCCATTAAAAATAATAAATTATATTGAGGATTGCTTTGGTATAAGAGTTAGAAGATAGATAGATAGATAGATAGATAGATAGATAGATAGATAGATAGATGATAGACTGACTCCAGGATGAATTATTACCTATTGTTGTTGTTGTTATTATTATTATGTCCATTTTTTCTTCTGGTTTTAGAATTCATAAAATCAAATTCTTCTGTGGACCTCTAAATTTATTGTGGGCCCTAGGCATTACGCTTACTGTGCCTAAAGGAAAAATCAGCCTTATGGAACACAATATATATTTTTGAACTTTTTTATATAATCTTCAAAATGTCCCTATGATGTAGGTATTCTTATCACAATGAGAATTCTGAGGGCCAGTGAGGTTATTTACTAAATCTGATTATCTTCTTGGTAGTGAATATTAAAATATTTTATTATCATCCCAGTGGTCTACTCTCCTTTCTGTTTCTGCCCTTTCCATAATCTACCTTTCACTACGTTAACACATGTCATTATTTTCATCCTCATGGAAGTATGTATTCCTTCCATATTTCAACTTATATCAATTTATTTACTCTTTAAAATAGAAGAGTAATTATTAGACATTATTATATGTCTCCAGGTAATAAAGAAACTAAGGACCAGAGTAAAATAATTTGCCCAAGCTGACTCTGATAGCAAGTAGTAGATTCATTTAGGCTCATATGAAAGCAGCCTGGGATATTCCGAATAATTCTCTGCTTTTGCCAAGTACTATGTCACATACAATCCATGTACTACATGACTTACCATTTTGTCATATGCTTTTATTTTTCTCACATTATTGATGGATGCTAGACTTATCTTCTCAAAAAGGTTGTTACCATTTTAAAGGCAGATTGGTTTTCCATAGTCACAGCACTACGATACTAAAAAACACATGGCATATATCTCCATGAATTATACAGAATGTCTGTTGAAGAAAATATGTCACTATTTTCCATTAGCAGAGAAATGAGGAAAAGAAAAAAAGCACTGCAAACATTAATACAAACTTTAAAATCTAATATTTCTTTTTTTTATTTCATCTTTTAAAACATTGCACCATTTCTTGATGGTTTAACTCAGTTCCATGTCCTTGCATATCCATGGTCTTTTCTTGTATTGTGAGAGCTGAAAGAAAGTTTTCTAAAATTTGAAAAGGAACTTCTGTTTCAAAGATACTTTTGCTTTTAACTGAGTGCATGTCTTTAAGAGAAAAAATTCTGCCTTTCCCCTTCTCAAATACCGTCTCAAGCAGAAAAACTAAAAAAATACAGTTATTTTAATGTCAGCATATGACTTTAAAAAGGTGTGAATACCACCAATCACCATTTCCTTCTCCATCAACATTTTATTCATGCACCCTTGGACTGATAGATTTAATCCCTGAAGCATATGAATGTTTTTACTCTCTCAGTGTGCCCAGGAATAAATTTTGTGGGCAGTATTTTTCATAGCAAAATGTATTGGTTGGACAATTGATCCCAGATTCTTTTACCATCGAACTTTATCATTATTTTTGTTCATTGGGGGGAAAGAACAAACAAACAAACAAAAAACCACGTAATATTGGTAGCAATCTGTGGTAATAACAATATTTCTAGGTAGTTTGTCAGATTTACTTTCATCATCTAAGTTATATACCAAAAGTCTATTTGATATTTTTAATTTGTCTAATCTTGTAATAGTCTGTATGAATAAAATACTTTATTCAAATGGGGTGCTTAAAAATGAAATGCTTTACAAATAATTGTAACTTTCTGAACGGGACAAATGGGTAAAATGAGAATTTTGTTTTCAATTTTGCCACTGACTCAATTACCTAAGACTTTTAATCTCTAAAATAAGAGTTATTGTCATCATTTGCCATCAATCAAATAATTTCTGTTCTTTGGGAGAACTGTATATTGTAATGTTTAATAGTGTTGATTTCTATGAATTCTTTGTAGACAAAGAAAGTTAATGAAATTCACTGGCTCATTTTTATAAAGTTGGTGTAGCAATACTATCTACCTCTTGACAGTGTCAGAGAATTGAATATCTCTGTAAAGAGTGAAGTCCTCAATAACAGAGAGCTATTATTATTTTAAAAATGATTATAAGTTTATTTTCATAAAAGCTGCTAAAAACATGAGTGCATTTCTATCAGTTGTCACATTTTCTCAGGAGATTGGAATATTGGTTTTCTCTTTTGGAAATAAAAATGAAAAGTGCTAGAAATGTTTCATGGCACTAAATGTGAGAGGGATGTGTGTGACAAGCTTATTTGCTTATCCTTCATATAAGAATATTTTTAAATGATGAGAAATGAATAGTCCTCCCTAGAAGAAGAATGATCTAAAATAACTGAGCAAGTACACATTCAGACAAAAAGATGAATAAAGAAAAGGGGATATTATGCACCATGATGTGAATACTTCCCTTAACTCCAAAAAACTACTTCTCATTGGCCTGTGTATTTCTGTGGTTGTTTTTTGTTTTGTTTTGTTTTTTAAATGAAATCCAGTTTATTTTTACATAATATATATCTTATGTCTTATAATTATTCTGGAAATTTTAATGACATGTGAGGAGTTGAAAAAATAATTACACTCCCAATATTTAAAAGTAGGTAAAAAATGAACTGCAGCTCTGCTGGTGTTGCTCAGTGGTTGAGCATAGACCTATAAACTGGGAGACATTGGTTTGATTCTTGGTTAGGGCACATGCTTGGATTGCAGGCTTGATCCCCAGCAGGGGGCATGCTGGAGGTAGCCAATCAATGATTCGCTCAACATTGATGTATCTATCTCTCTCTTCCTCTCTGCAATAAATGAATTAAGAAAATACCAGATAGAACTTATCTGCACTTTTGCTTTGCTTATAGCAATGACAAAATCCCAAAGATTACACTTAAACATCATCTCTATTTAACAACAAAAAAAGAGACGTGAACTCATTTTAGTTTTTAAAATTATTTTATGACTTTTTATAACATGTCATTTTTTTAAAATCATGCTCTGTGAACATGTGTTGTGGAGGGAAAAGGGGTAGGGGGAAATTTCACTGTCAGACATAAGGTCAAGATCTGGTGTTTACTAGCTATTTGACCTTGGGCAATTTACACACCACTGTCTCACTTTTCTCATTTTCAAAATGGAAGTTTGTTGTAAGAATTAGAGTTAATATATGCAAAGTACAATACTTAGTACTTATCCTAACATATGATATGGACTCCATAAATGATTAATGACATTGTTTTAGTTTTTACTGTTGCTGTTATTAAGCTATTAACCTCTCAGAATGTCAGAATAGAATACATTAAAGATATTTCCAGAACTAAGAGGATGCAATCCTTTTATTCCCTTCCTTTTGCCTGAAGTCATTTAGCCCTTGATTAAACATTGGCACCTTCTTTGATACACATGCAGTTAATTTATAGAGTAAATCTCATTAATATTAGAGAGGCCTAGACACAGATGTCTTGACTGTCCATGTTATTATCAAATTGGTTTACTCCTTTCTAAAACCATTACAGAATTAAGAATGTTGTACACAATCTAAGAATAAAATTATAATTCTTTTAGACAATTGAAATGAGCAATCATAAACCTATATTTTTAGGATGACACATAAATTATACAAATATAAATGTTGTATTTCCATTTCTGTGTTGTTAATTTTTTTATATCAGTGGTTATCAATTTTGGGAGTTTTTAGAAGAAACACAAATCATTCTCTACCCTAAATTTTTGAAAAATATTATAGAAGAGGTTATAAAATCCAATCTGATAATCATCAAAGATTGAACAATATCATTCTAATTCTTCTAACGTTGATTTGTTTTGCTATTTTTTGAAATAAATTTGAAATGTAGAGTTCTAATAACGTTCCTTCCATAGTCTTCATTAGATTCATTTTGGCCTTTGCAATGTATAAGTGACAAAATCAATTTAATTATTTTTTGATACTCAGATATAAAATATGTTTCTGAGGCTAGTAGGTCATGGTACAAACTTCAGGGTTTTTTTTATTTTTTTTCAGTTAGTAATCATCATCATACCTAATTCTTTTATGCCTTACTCTCCTCAACTTTGAAATTAAGATAAAATACCTACCTCATATCATTGAAATTAATGGCAAAGGAAATAGTGCTTGAAAAGGAATAGAGTTTAAAATTTTTAATTTCTACCATTATGCTCAATTAATATTTGACAAAGGAGCTAAAAGCATATAATGGAGTTGAGACAGTCTCTTCAATAAATGGTGCTGGGAAATTTGGAGAGATACATGCAAAAAAATGAAACTAGACCACCAATTTACACCATACATAAAAATAAATTCAAAATGGATAAAGGACTTAAATGTAAGATGAAAAACCATAAAAATCCTAGAAGAAGCCATAGGCAGCAAAATAGCAGACTCTGTCATAGTAATATATTTACCTAGGGCAATAGAAACTAAAGAGAAAATAAACAGATGAGACTACATCAAAATAAAAAGCTTTGGCACAGCAAAAGAAACCATCAACAGAACAAGAAATCCCATTGCATGGGAGAACATATTTGCCAATGTTTTCTCCAATAAAGGTTTAATCTCCAATATTTATAGGGAACTCATACAACTTAACAAAAGGAAGGTAAACAGTCAAATAAAAAAAAATGGGCAAAGGACCTAAATAGACACTTTACCATCTTACGTCTGTCAATCTGAGAGGTGCATAAATATTTAATATATGAATATTAATTTTTATTCTTTTATGAATAAAATTTTCTGGTAATTATAACATGCTTTTAGTTTATAGGGAACATGATTTTAGAAGTAAACCTGTGATCAAAATACCATCACAATCTCAAGATGAACTGTCCCTTTAAGATGAAATATGACAATTCAAATGCTTAACTCTAAAAGTATGACTGCCATAATGCCATCTGACAGAACCACATTTTTGCATTAAATATAACTTGTCAATGTCCAGAGTGCACTCCAATTAGTCTAAAAGTTTGGTTAAAAAAAAATAATAAAGTGCTTTAAATACATTGAATTGTTCAAAGTACTTGGAAGCAATATATTTCCTACAATGAAATTTGAAAATCAGAACCTAATGAAATTAGAAAACTCGGTCAGAAATAGAAGGGCATAATAAATAAGGGTAATTATAAAATATAGCAATGTTGACATTTCTTTTTTATTGTGGCTCTTGCTTCTTTTTAAGTAATAAGTTATTTAACATTCTTAAGGGAGTATTCATCTATTTCTTTGAAATGAGCATAGTATTGATTTAGGTAAAATGTCAACAATCTGATTTATTTAAAACTGAAATTGTATAATTCTGGTTGTCATCAGTGAAATATGATTGGTTTGTAGGTTATTCTATGAGAAGTTCTCCCATTGCCAAATCTATTTTTAGCACAAAGTCGCCTAAAGAAAGAAACCTAATTATTGAATGTTACCTTCATTAATATAAGCATTATACATATGTACATGTACATGTATATGTCAATTTGTAAGTTAAAATGTGTCTAGGCAATGATGTTACTTTTTAACTATGAAAGCAAGAAGAGATTAAAAAATGCAGAGACAGCCGTACCCGGTTTGGCTCAGTGGATAGGACATCGGCCTGTGGACTGAAGGGTCCCAGGTTTGATTCCGGTCAAGGGCACATCCCCAGGTTGTGGGCTTGATCCCCAGTGGTGTCGTGCAGGAGGCAGCCAATCAATGACTCTCTTTCATCATTGATGTTTCTATCTCTGTCTCTCCCTCTTCCTTCCTCTCTGAAATAAATAAAAGTATAAAAAATTACAGAGACACTGAAGCACAAAAACTTGATGTTTTAAATGTTACAGGTTTATCAATCCTCCTGCTAGATTCTAGGACATACACATTACAAGTGACTCCTGGACATAGGTAGATAGCTGTACCCATCTGAATTCTGACCTACACAGCATTTGTGAGAAAAGATCCAGATCCTATAGTCTAAACTCCCATTCCATTTATGATACAAGATTAAACCTTTTCACTTTAAAACTGAACAGTTTGATCTTATCTAACTGTAAACTTCCCCTCATGAACCATTTAACTATTTCAGACAGGAAGGCTCCGTCACATTGATTCCAGCCCCTCCTTGCTAATGATGAATGAGGCCTATGCACTTATCTCCAATTCCAATCTTCTGAATAACAACACAGTATACAGTATATGGCAGTTTATTAGGGCAGTGGAAAATGTAGCCATATTCCAGTCTTCTTTTACTGTATTTGAATTGAAAATTTGGGTTCTTATGACTTCAAAGTGGAGCCACATCTTTGGAGAAGAGGACAGGGGCCTTCATTTCAAAATACATGTATATCCCTTTTCCCATGAAGCAAAAATCTTTGGAAAAACTTCCCTTTCAGCTCCATCAGCTGACTAAAACAAGTTCCACTTTAGCATCTATAATTAAGAAATGCTTTAAATTATATTTACTTTTCTTTATTTTTTTTTAAATATATTTTATTGATTTTTGTACAGAGAGGAAGGGAGAGAGATAGAGAGTTAGAAACATCAATGAGAGAGAGTCATTGATCAGCTGCCTCTTGCACACCCCCCACTGGGGATATGCCCGCAACCAAGGTACATGCCCTTGACCTGAATCGAACCCGGGGCCCTTCAGTCCCCAAGCCAACGCTCTATCCATTGAGCCAAACCGGTCCCGGCTATATTTACTTTTCTTTAAAAAAGTAAATATTTCTCAATGCTTCTACTCAATTAAAATATTCTAAAATGTTAATGTGATAATAACTTTTGAAAATGTAAGACATGTGATTTTGGGGAATCATTTAATCTTCTGCCAATAGATGGTGCTTTGCTTTTCCCTCTACTGTAAAGAAAAAGTTAGTAGCATTCAGAAGCAGCCAAATTTCATTATTGAAAACATCTACAAAGCAATAAACTGAAGGGATGTAACCTTAGAAGTGATCATGCAAATATGAGTCTAACCGTGTGACATGCAGCTGAAAATCTTCATCACTTTACAAATTCACTATTAAGACCACTAGCTGTTCAATCTGAAATCATGATCTGAAAGCCTGGCTCCTACCAGCACATCCTTCACAACTTCTACAAAGTCATGGACGTGGGATAAAAACCTCCCCTCCATTCTACAGCATTTCTACTCTCTAGGACTTCTAGTGTTCACCCTTCCCCTCCTTTCACTAGAAATAACAATCAGGAAAAGCAAAAACTTCCTTTCCTACATCCACATCCCAACCATATTCCCCATAGCACAGCAAGGATTCCTCATTGACTCATTGGTAAATGTATGCAGTGGTCCTAATTGACAGAGGCCACTACTAAATGTAATTTCTTTTTTCATTTTATCCAAAGTATGTAATCAAGTCATCTTATATATAACAAAGCATAACAAGGGAGATATTCTTCCCTTTAGAAGCTCAGACAGAAATTCAAGCTGTAGGAAACAAACAAACAAAAAGATAAAACAAAAAAACCACCTACCCACATTGAACTTGAAGTAAGTTAGTATCAACTTTATATTTTTCTTCACTATACATTTACTATGACATTTACTAGAATAGAGATTTGTGTCAACTAGTTACCAGAAATCAAAATACCTTTCCCTGTATTACCAATGAACTATTCCCCATTGTACATTACTACTGGGATTAAAAACTACTGTTGGTTTAAACTAACACTTGGTAGATAGCCTGTGTCCTGAGCATGGGAGACTTCTTTATCCCACAAAGACCTGTCTAGCACCCAACTAGACCTGCCACTCTGTTGGGGAGCACAGGAGACTTGGTTAGAAAGTTGCAAGGAGGACATTCTGAGAAAAGGGAAGTGTGTAGAATTCCCACTTAGGGGAGTGTGGATGGTGGCACCTCTAATTAGTCTCTGACCTTTCCAAATAAGCCTGTGCATACTCGGACCCTTGGATGTTTATTGGAATCCTTATGTTTAATCCCTGGATGCTCTTGTCTAGAGGACAGTGTATACACATGTGTCCTCCCAAGATTACTTAGCCTACTGATTGTAACTAAAGATAAGGATTCCAATAAAAGGTTAATAAGACAGGCACTCAAGGCTGCCTGGCTTCTTCAGCTGGGCCATCCCTTAGCCCTCTCCCCACAGTGAAACTGTGTCTTACTAATCTGTTCATCCATTCTGAGGGACTGCTGGTCAGCCCCGGCATCACACGAGTTGGTTAGCCATTTTGATTGAAAATTCTGACCTGTGAGGGATATTGATAGTCTTATATTCATCTCATGGCTACAAATAAGGCAATGGGGCTTCCGATTATTTCAAATTAAAAAAAAAATAATATATATATATATATATATATATATATATATATATATATTAGAAGTAGCTAAAATAATAATTAAGAGAAATCTATAAACTAAGTCTAGGTTTATTAAATAAAAAGGCTAAATGTTAATAATCTATGTGTTCTACTTAGAAAAATTACAATAGTGTAATACTAAAGAACAATGAAATTGAGAAATAGCAAAAGATTAAAAAAAAGTTGAAGATGAAAAGAAAATACACAATCACACACAAATACAAGTGCATAAGTATGCACAGACTTATTTTTACACTTATAGAAACATCAATACTAGTACACTGACAGATAGCTCTAGGTGTATTAGAAATATTTTTGAAGTTAAAGAAAATATTACAACCCACTATTTGCCTATATATTTGAAATCCTAGAGGAAATGAACATTTTAAAATATAAGGTGCCCCCCAAAACTTATACACATATTTTAAATATTTATAAAGGCAGTGTTTTTAAAATACTTTTTTTTTTTCCAAAATTGAGCTATCAGTAGTTAAAGTGTTTATACATTTTGTGGGGATACCTAGTATTTATAAATTGCTTAAAGTGACTTCAGAAAAAAATTAAAACCATTGCAAAAAATAAGTTGGAGAGTTTATCCTCTTAATATTTTCTAAGGCTGGTAATATTTGGTAGTAAAATTTAACAATTACTACGAATAAAAACTATGGGCCAATAACTCTTATGATCATATATGAAAAAATTAAGTTACAAATTGCCATGCCAAATAACCAGTGCATTTTAAAATGAATAGTTATCAAATAAATTTATAAGAAGTTAAGTAGTTTAATCTTAGAAAATCTATTATAATTAATCACATAAACTGATGAAAGAAAAAATAGTATATGTTTTTCTGAATAAATTTGGAAAAGTCAACACCTATTCAAAATATTTTTAAAAGTAAATTAAGAATCTATTAGAAATTTAAAATAAAGAAATTATTTATCATATAATGAAATAAAGATTAGCTACCAAAATTTACAGCAAATATCAGTTACTTATGAAAGATAGGAATATTATGATTTCTGTCCAACTTCTATGATAGACTCTAACAGAAGCAAAAAGGATAAATGAACAAAGAAGTGTAAATGAACTAAGTGTTAGGTTTGGAAAGAAAATTTTAAAATGGCACCATTTATAGACAAGGTGATTGTCCATGTACAAATTCAGAAAAAGTGGTGGACATAAGATCAATGTACTGGAACATACTTAGTAACATTATTTTATATTCACAACAACCAGTTGGAAATACAATGAAAAATAATAGGTACTAAGAAATAACTTTAGTAAGGATATATGATATCATTATGAAAAAAATTAAAATTCTATTAAAAATATAAAAGACTTTCTAAGCTATTCAATTTTGAGATATGAAAAGTATGTTATATGTCAGATATATAGGAGAAGATTGGGATTGTATAAATTCAATTATTCTGCCAAGCTATTCAATAAACTAGAGGCCTGGTGCATGGATAGAGTACCTAAGCCTGGCCTCTAATCAGGGCCAATTGGTGTTCAAATAGGCCTTTGGCTTCCATATCCCATATGATGCAGTGTACAGCTAATTTGCCTACAAATGTCGGGTGGTCATAATAATCTGGCCACTTAGTGTATTCACAAAGAGTTGACCATAAGGCAAAAGTTAATAACTTTTGTTTCTGAATTTCAACAGCTTAAAATGGAAAAGTAGAAAATAGAAAATACAGATTAATATAAGAAGTGAAAAGATTAAACACAACCTTGCACTATTTCTCCTTTTATTATATCTTCTTTTGATTAAAATTTTCAATTTTCTCTCAAAAAATTAGAGCAAGTAATTTTTTGGGAAAGATACTTTAAACCCTGTTAATACAGCCGAAACTGGTTTGGCTCAGTGGTAGAGCATCAATCTGCAGACTGAAAGGTCCCAGGTTCAATTCCAATCAAAGGCATGTACCTTGGTTGCGGGCACATCCCTGGTAGGGGGTGTGCAAGAGGCAGCTGGTCAATGTTTCTCTCTCCCTTCCTCTCTGTAAGAAAAATCAATAAAATATATTTTAAAAAAATAAATAAAAAATAAACCCTGTTAGTATATCCTTGTTTTTTTGTTTGTTTATTTGTTTTGTTTTTGTTTTCTTTTGATCTACATTGCCTTCCTCCCTTGTCTCCAACACACACATACACACACACACACACACACGCACACACACACACATATGCACATGCACTTGTACATAATCTCCCTATCAACCATTCTCATCCAAGGGAAAGAGAAAAATATATAGAAGAGCAAAGAAAATTCTGGACTTTGAAACTGCTGCCTCTCTTTTGCTGTGCTTCTGTGATTGTGGTTGTTGCTAGTTTTATCTTGCCAATTTTAAACTTTAAGGATTCATTGATCTCTAGCTACCCGATTTTTAAAGCAAATTACCAAAGAAATGTTGATTTAGTCCGTCAGCTTAATCACCTCTCCCAATTGCTAGAGCTAAGGCAGAAAGCAGAATCAATCCCGGTACCTGTAAGTCAATCTAAAGGTCCCTTCCCATTGAACATCTGGAAAACTAGACACCAGAAACAAGGTACTTATTTTTAGTAGTCAGTTCCTGAAAGCATAGAGTCTTAAAAATCATATTTAAATCCCTTAAATGGCACAATGGGCAAGAAAGAAGATCGATACAATCACTCTTATCACTTTGCTGAGCAACATCAGGCAAGAACTAGTAGTAAAGATGGTGGTGGGGAGAGGAGACTGTGTTTTTAAATGTTTAGAATTTACAGATCCCAAAGAAGCAACACAATTTCCATCTGTGTTTGTCATTTGCTATGTCAGTCGCTAGACTTTCAATGTGTGGGTGCTATTGTTGTTGTTTCTATTAGGTTGTTAAGTTCACAAAACTATTTGTTCTTGAGAAGTTGAAATAATTCTTCACTTAGGGAGAACAGAAGGAAGAGGAAAAGCAAGTGTTTGAAGGCACCAGGGGAGGATCTGAGGAACAGACCACTGGAAGAAGGGGTCTTAGCAGAGTCACATGCATCTTGTACTGTGGGATGTTTGTGTATCATTTCTACTTTTGATGAAATTAACAACTTTCCAAAAGATTCTGACAATTGATGTGTGTATCTTAAGTATGAAATAATTGTAAGTGCATATTAGTTGCTTTAAATGTCTAATTTTATAATAACACCATTTTATTGCCTTTCTGCAAAATCTTTTAGTTGCAAATATATGAATATGAATAACCAAGACTATGACAAATGAGGACTATTATTGCACATTTCACATAGATGTCAGTTTCTTTCTTGGCTGAGTAATTCACTGGCAGAAATTGCTAAAATTCTAGAGCTCTTGTTCTAAAAATCTTTTCCTCTTAAACATCCCAAAGTTGCCTAAAGGTAGAATTGTAGTACTTATTTTGAAGTTCTTCCTAGTTCTGATAGAGTCTAGTTATTCTTTCCTTTATTAATTTTAATATAACAGATGCAGTTGTGAATTTGCAGATCATTGTGCCATGTATTGGGAAAATGATAATAAATAAGATGTGGGCATTATACTTCAGGGGGACAGACAATGAAGAAGTCACCGAGTTAATAAATTATAAGTACTATAACAGATTAAGACAGGGTGATTTTATTCAAAACTGTCCCTGGGAGGTGGAAGGAGGTGAGGATCCTAATTTAAATGTGATGGACAAAGGGGCTGTAGAAATATTTAACCTGAGACCTGAAGGGTAAGTGGTCACCCCTGAGAAGGAGACTAGAAAGGCTCCAGGCTCTTCGTTGTGATTGTGTTAATTAAAGTAACATTTGTTAACTAAGCCCTGGGGTTTCTGATGAGGAGCCAAGGTTCAAGGTTCAAATAAACATCACAAGGGAAAATGAGATAGAGAAATTATTATTCACAGGTCCTGGAGAAGGTACAGGGCAAGCCTCAAGGGGCAACCAAGGGAGGTCAAGGCAGTGTTCAAGGCAGAGAGTAAACTTGGCAGGATGTGGGGAACATGCCTTCCTTGGGGGCTTTTTGTGGAATGCTTAGGATTACCGAGGAGTTACCGAAACAAGGCCAGAGCGGTCAATCCAAACTGAAAGGAGCTGTGGGTTTTGGAAACTTAAATGTGTTCTGGTCTGTTTTATAAGAACATAGCACACGGGGCTGATCACTAGGAATAGCTGCATCGTAGAGAGTGTCATAGGCTATAGAGCTTGCTTGCCCTGCATGGTGGCAGATCCAATATCATTTTGCGTGCAAGGCCTGGGCTGCTATCTTAGAGTTTATATGAATGTATTTGACCTGTCAAATCTGGCTCACTGAGTTGTAGTATGGAGCAGGGTTGTGGTGCACAACAGGGAGGAGCTCATGGATAAGATGTGTACAGGAGCGGAGATAGCAGTTTTGGGGTATGGAAAAGGAGCTGGTGGGAATAATAAGGGAGTAGGGTCTCTTGTGATGCATCAGGTAGAAAGCAAAAGCTATCATTGTAACCTCCTCGTCCACTGAGCAGCGACCATAGCAGCAAGAGATCCCTAACCCTGGGATCTAAGAAAGTCAAGCTAGAATATTGCCTCCTTGTGGCTTGTATGACTTACCATAAATGGTTTTAGCTTGCCATAAAGGTAGAATGAGTTATAGTGCTGCCAGACAGCTGGCAGAGGCCTTACTTGAGGTTCTGCAAGGTTTATGAGGCAAGCAGTTAGCTATTCTATTCTATTTTACTTTTTATTAATCCTCCCCTGAGGACATATGTGTGAATTTAGTACTTTTATTATTTCTGCTTGCTTTATGTAAAATCCCCAAAGAAAATAAGTCTGATGTGTACTTTTGTTAGGAACAACTACTCAAAGATGCACTTGAAGTTACTCATTAATAACAGGTAAAATAATAACAAGCAAGAGAGAGAGAGAATTGAAAAGTATGTATCTACTGAAACTGGTTTGGCTCAGTAGATAGAGCGTATGCCTGGGGATTGAAAGGTCCCAGGTTTGATTCAGGTCAAGGGTATGTACCTTGGTTGCGGGCACGTCCCCAGTAGAGGGTATGCAAGGAACAGCTGATGGATGTTTCTCTTCTCATTGATGTTTCTAACTCTCAATCCCTTTCTCTTCCTCTCTGTAAAAAATCAATAAAATTATATTATAAAAAAAGAAAAGTATGTATCTATAATAAAAAAAGCATAATATGCTAATTAGATTGAACAACCTTCCAGAGGAAGCTGCAGTGGCCAGGGCCAAGCCCCTTGAACAAATTTTGTGCATTGGTCCTCTAGTGTTTCTATATTAAAGATCAGGTTGAATGTAAATACATGCATATATTAGGTATATATTAAACACACACATATACATATGTACATATATTAATGAAGCATTTTAATCTTACATTACTAGACCATCATTAGTGAGAAAATGTGGAACCCTTCTGCTTCTACTTTACTTGCAAGGACTCTGATTTTAGATAAAGTGGTATTGGAGAACCTCATAGAAATTTGATGCCTTCCCTACACACAGACCATCTACCATATATATTATATATAATATATATAATATAGGATAGACGCATATATATATATATATATATATATATATATATATATATATATATATATAGTAGACACCTGGTGCACAAAATTTGTGCACGGGGTAGGGTGTGTCCTTCAGCCTAGCCTGCACCCTCTCCAATATGGGATCCCTCTCATAATCCAACTGCTCCTAACTGCTCGCCTGCCTGCCTTCCTGATTGCCCATAACTGCTTCTGCCTGCCAGCCTGATAACCCCCTAACCACTCCCCTGCCAGCCTGTTCGTCCCTAACTGCCCTCCCCTATAGGCCTGGCAACCCCTAACTTCCCTCCCCTACAGACCTGAATGCTCCCAACTGACCTCCCTTACAGACCTGGTCCCTCCCAACTGCTCTCCCCATCTTATGGTGGCCATCTTGTGTGTTGGAGTGATGGTAAATTTGTATATTATTCTTTTATTAGATAGGATATATATATATATATATATATATATATATATATATATATATATACCATCAAAGTAAGTCCCTATATTCTCTCGGTTTCCCAGATGGCAGTAATGTGCTGCTACACAGGTGACATGTATATGACAGCTAGAATTCATTGCTGCTAGGCTTGGGGAATTATAGCTATTCCAATGCCCTCACCAACATATTAAATTTGGGATAATAAGCACTGCAGGGAATTATCTTTATCAGCAGATTCTAAATTGATTATCTTCCAAATAATCTTGGATTATTTAAAATGAATTGCTAAAATACTGTGCACTGCACCCCAAATCAAAACACAACAACAGAAGTATAATAATTCCATAATGGTAAGATATTCTTCCCCTGTGGTTGTAGTTCTGTTTTGTTTTTAATGTTTTTGCTTTTAATCTGGTGGAGGAAGAATTCACTGTTCCAGAATTCTGGAGAGGAGACAGTTATTGCCAGTGGCAGTATAGAAATAAAGATAATTTCAAACAACAGCAGGCTTTCTTGCACATTCTTTTCCATTTCATTAATAACATGGTCCATAAAGAGCCACGCTTTGCGAAGCTGAAAGTGGGGGATAGGAATTCCTCAGAAAGAGCAGACATCTGTGCAGATGATTAACATTTTTCAGATGCACCATTCTCCTTTTTTTCATTGGCTTCTTAATGAAATGCTGATGGAAGATGAGGCAATTATTAGCAACATCATCTACCAGACACCCTGTTTTCTCTGCCACCATGTGTTTGTGTTTTTGTTTTTTGTTTTTTATTCCCATGCTGAAAGGAGTAAAATTTTCTGCACATCTCTGAGCTATGTTGAGAAATTTATAGCAGCCCTATAATCGTAAAGGATTCTGTCAAATATCAGACTGGTGTAAGTAAGGGCTGGTCTGTTTTCTCCCCTACTGTCTGTGTCACTCTTAGAACAGTCCCTGGCGCCTAATGTGTGTTTATCAAACGCTTTTTGGATACATGAATAAATAGGGTTCAACTCTTTTAGTTTCCAAAATCTCTGGCTTCTGACTAGCACCATTGTTACTGCCTTAATTTAAATGCTGGGAGCTCCTACCTGGTCTCCATGCTTCTCTCTTTCTTCTCCATCACCTGTTCCTGTCACACCTACAGAGGGATCCTTCTAGAAACAAGTCAACTCATGTGACTGCTCTGCTCACCACCCCTCAATGACACCTTATCTCATAGACATAAAAGCTAATGCACCCGCCAGTCCCTTCGTGGCCTCAACCCTGAACACCTCCCTGACATTACCACTCAGCTCGTTCTTTTAATCAGCTTTGGGGACGCTGTCCTCCTGCTGTTCCTTGAACCAGACAGGCACATTCTTACCTCAGGACCTTTGGACTCATCTTCCCCTTTCTGGAGAACCCTTCCTCCAGATTCCTGGCTCTATCATTTTTTAAAAGGTCTTTGCTTAAATGTTCCCTTTTCAATGAGACCTTCCATGACTACCCTGTTTAAAAGTGGAACCCCTGCCCATACCAGCACTTCATGGCAATTGTTACCCAATGACATTTTTAAAAATTGTTTAAACTGTTCCTATTCACTAGATGTACCTCGAGGATGAGAATTTTTATTCATTTTGTCAGGCTGTGTCACCATGGACAGTAGCGTTGCCTGGGTGTTCAATAAAAGGCTCTCAGTAAAAGAACTGGAAACATAAATTGATGAGAAAATAGAGGCCCCGTTGTGTTGAGTGATTTGCCAGAGTCCCCTTTGATTGCTGATGTAAAAACCTCATGAAAATCTCAGAGGCTGTGAAGCAGGTGGGACCCAGACCTGGTTGAACATCTTGAAAGTGGAATGTCTCTGCTCACAGATATTTTTAGTAAGTGTGTCACCAGGATGAGGTACGATGGAAGATGAAATACTTTACTTTCTTCTCTATTTTATCAGGAAAGAGATGTACTCTTTATGACACTATTAGGACTTCAACACCAGGGAGGAATGCTGCTCATAAGAACTTTAGGAATTTGAGTCAATCTTAACTTGATTGTCACTATAAGGGAATTTTAAGGATAAGACTCCCAGAATTTGACTTTGTAGATATAATCTTCTATCTTGTTTTGTTTGTTTTATATATTTTTATTACTGATTTCAGAGAGGATGGCAGAGAGAAAGAGAGAGAGAGAGAGAGAAACATCAATGATGAGAGAGAATTATTGTTCTGCTGTCTCCTGCATGCCCCCTACTGGGGATTGAGCCCGCAACCCAGGGCATGTGCCCTGACCTAAAATTGAACAGTGACCTTCTGGCTCATACGTCAATGCTCAACCACTGAGCCATGCTGGCCGGGCTCCAAATTAATACTTGAACTGCCTAAGGAAACAAATGTAGGAAATAACAGTATCTTAAATAAAGGTTATCCATAAATTTATTTATGTCTGTGATACATTATTTTCCAGCTATGTGAGATACACTTGACATTTAACATAGTATAAGTTTAAGGTATACAATGTATTTGATAAACATAAATTGCAAAATGATTACCATTACATTATTATCTATCCTGACCATCATATCATATAATTATCTTTTTTTTTCATGGTAAAAACATTTAAGATCTACCCTCTTAGAAACGTTCAAGTATATCATAAAGTATTGTTAGCTATAATCACTCTACTTTACAACTTTCTTAACCTTTGACCAACATCACCCCACTTCCCCCACCCTCTGGCACCTGGTAACCACCATTTTGGACTGTTTTTAGGAGTTTGGCTTTATTAGATTCCACATAAGAGAAATATCATACAGTATTTGTCTTTCATTGTCTGGCTTATTTGACTAAGAATATTGCCCTCAAGTTTTAAACATATTGTTACATATGGCAAGATTACATTCTTTTGTCATGGCTGTACAGTCAAAGGCTTCTGTTTCATTGGTCTATATGTCTCTTTTTATGCCAGTACCATACTGTTCTGAATACTATAGGCTTTGTTGTACAGTTGGAAATCAGGAAACATAACACTTTCAGCTTTGTTCTTTCTCAGGATGCTGTTGGATATATGGGGTCTGTTTTGGTCCATACACACTTTAGATTATTTTCTGTAACAATGCCATTGGAATTTTTATATGGATTGCATTGAATCTGTAGATGACTTTAGGTGAATGGACATATTAACAACATTGATTATTCTGGTCCATGAATACAGAATATATTTACATTTGCTTATTTTTTCCTATTTCTTTAAACACATACTGTATTTTTCAGAGCTTTTACTTCCTCTGTTCAATTATTCCTAAATATTTAATTGTTTTTGATGCTATTGTGAATGAGATGGCTTTCTTTTATTTCTATTATTTCTTTTTCTTTGTTCTTACTGTATAGGATTTTTACTTATTGATTTTATATTCTGAAACTTTACCAAATTTGTTGATTAGTGTTAACATTATTTTGGTGGACTCTTTATGATTTTCTCTATATAAGATTATACTGTCTTCAATAAGAGATAATTTCACTGCTTTGTTTCCAATTTGGATGACTTTTATTTATTGTTTTTCTTGTTCTGGCTAGGACTTTTGGACTATGTTTAGTAGGAGTAGTGACAGTGTACCTGATCTTAGAGGAAAAGCTTTTAATTTTTCACTGTTGATTATGATATTGCCTATGCATTTCTCATATATGGCATTTACTGCGTTGAGGTGTGTTTCCTCTGAACCTATTGTTGAGTGTTTGGTTGTGGATTTTTTTTTTTTTTTTACCATAAAAATATATTGCATTTTGCCAACACTTTTTTTCTGCATCTATTGAGCTGATCATATAATTTTGTCTCTTACTCTATTAATGTAGTACATAACATTTAGTGATATTTAACACAGAACCATTTTTGTATTCCAGGATTAAATTGTCCTTGTTATTTTTAATGTGCTCTTGAATTGGGTTTGTTAATATTTTGTTTAGAATTTTCATGTCTATATGTATCAAGTATATTGATCTATAGTTTTCTCATATTGTAGTTCCTAAAGTATTGGTCTTTAAATTCAGAAGAATTTGCTTAATGGAAAAGTTGTTATATTGATCTTATATTCCTTATTCACTTGTAATATTGATCTTATATTTCTTATTCACTATAGTCCAGTGGTCTGTATGCCTGTGTTAAGGAAGCACTTTTGCACATTTGAACTTGTACCAGCATTAGAGCTCTGACACCAAAAATAATTTTACTCCACTACACATATCTGCTCCCTAAGACCCGAAGAATCTCTATGAAGACAAGTTAGAATGCTGCTTCTCAGGATTAACCATCTATAACATGAAAATGTGCAAAGGGAGAACCATTTTTCCTAGATTTCAAAGTTACTAATTCCTCAATGACATATGTAATAGACTAAAACATGGGCACACAAGCTAAGTATGGTTAAGAGGCAGTACACATGATTGTAGGATTGTCATATAGGCAGAGATTAATGGACTACAATTTAGTTGAATTTATGTATCATCCAGAATAACCCCTAATTGGAAAGATAATACCAACTAGGATTCATCAAGTAAACTTATAAAATATTAACAAGTATAAAAACTTCCTAAACAGTCATGCTAAAGGCAAATTCGTTTCTTTATTCGTGTATTTGTTTTCCTCATGTATTAATTATTTAAAACAGTATTTAAAGATAGATATTGTGAAGCAGACAATTTAACTTAAAGTTGTTTTGTCAAATGCTATAAATAGAGAAAATAAGGTCCCAGGAATAATATAAGAATAAGAAAGTAGGATAAATTTGCATTTAAACTCCAACTCCAGTCCTTAAATTATCAGTCTAACATTGGTGTGGATCAAATATTTTGTTTTCATGGGACATAATTTGCAGCTATCATAAAAAATAAATACATAATATTATAAAATAATTTATGGAAATATATATAAAATATTAACAATATCCAGTACATGCCAATTTAGTGAAACCCAGCAACACAAAATAATAGATCTCAAGTGGAGAATTTTCTTCCTTTTGAATAATTGTCTATAGTAAGAACAATGTGGTATAATATATAGAAATTACAATAGATATGCTCTTTCTAAACACAAATGTTTAAGATTTTAGAGTAGTGAGAAAACACAAACGTTTGTTCTGCTTTTTATCACCTGTATTTCTATTCCTGTTTTACTTAAAATCAGAAAATATCCTTAGAATGGCTAGAAAAGGCCTCAGATAATTATTAATGCTGAAATTACTGTCATATAACTTAAAGCTGGAAGTACTGTCATATCTACCAAAGCATGTGTATTCACTATAATATGTACCATCACTTGAATCAAGTTAAGTCATTCTACCAGTTTGTTGAGCATCTGTAAATTCTGAAGGGAAATGCTAGACACAATATCTCAGGACATAACTTTTGTCCTTTGGGTCTGAGAGTTAAATGTGGGAAAACAGATTAGTTGTTCAGAGAACAAAAGCAGGCATACAAAAGCAAAGAACATGTTGAGTGATACATTTGACCAAAAAGTTACTATAATTCCAGAAATCAGTGGAGGTACATGTTCTGTCTCACTTCTAAGATGATTCTAGTTTTCTATTGCTTTGCAACAAAATATTCTAATATTTAATGGCTTAAAACAGCATATTTCTCCTGATAGTGTGGGCCAGAACCTAAGAAAGGGCAAAAACATTCACGTGTGCACATGTGTATATTATATATGTATGGATGGATATGCATAAACACATGTGTGCTCTACATTGATTATAAATAGATAAACACACACATACACCATGCAATGGCTCAACAGTCTTTATGGAAACAGTCCCACCAACAACATTTTCTCCATTTTTAATTCTTTAAAAAAAATTTTTTAATACTTGGGAATTAACTCTTAAATATATATATATATATATATATATATACATATATATATATATATATATATATATATATTTGATTTTTTACAGAGAGGAATAAAGATCTAGAAACATTGATGAGAGAGAAACATTGGCCAGCTGCCTCCTGCACACCTCCCACCGGGGATGTGCCTGCAATCAAGGTACATGTCCTTGACCGGAATCGAACCCGGGACCCTTGTGTCCTCAGGCTGATGCTCTATCCATTGAGCCAAACCGGTTTTGGCTCCATTTTTAATTCTTATATGGATCTAACTCTAAGCAGAAACATTAGAGGCACCTCAGAAGGGGCTTTCCTAACGTGGCTAGAGATGCCGTTTTGATCAGTGGCAACGCCCTCTGTTACTGCAGCTCTTGATTTACAGCTTCCAATAGGCTTTGAAAAATATAATAGGACATCTTTAATTAAATCCCCCCAAATTCGCATTCATGGATAAGTAATAATCCATCAGCTATTCTATTCTCCACCAGTACCCCAGAGAACTTGACAGTCTTAATCACTTCAGCCATTTATACCTTCATTCCGGCTTTATTTCAGTCAAGCCATTTAGTGGAGTTTATCTAAATTACTGTATCTTTTCCTTATCACCCATTCAGAGCTGTAACACAGAAACTAATTTCAGGTGCAAAATAGAATATCTCAGAGGCCCAGACATCAGTAGTACAGGCGCATTAGAATGAAAAGTTACCTGTCACTAATGGATATTTGTCTCTGTAATGAGCTGAGGCAAAAGCAACCGTGGCTATAATAGAATTAGAAGACACCAGTAGCATGGCAGAATCCTAACTCGGAGAAAATACAGATCCCTGTGTTCAAGCTCTAGAAGGAAACTTATTCCCCATAAAATATGTTTTAAAACATATCCCACTACTTATTTCAGATCATAGGTAAAGAGAATCCTAAAGAGAAGAAAATACTCTGTTACTGTTAAAATACCATAATCTGTAGGTGATTAATGTAGCAGAAGCAATTTTATCACTTACAAAAAATATTTCTGAACAATATATCATTTTAAAAAGGTTGAGCGATTGCTTAATAGCACAATATGTATATGTGTTTATTTAGATAGATGATAGATGATAGATAGATAGATAGATGATAGATAGATAGATAGATAGATAGATAAGGCATAGATATTTAAAAGCAGTATGAAGGCCAATTCATTTATTTTCTTAAAAGTGTGGTTTTTATCCTATATTAACTCTAAATTATTCCAAAGTAGCACATTGATCCATATTTTAGTGTAAAGTGTAATACAGATACTCTTTCACGTATGTTACCATGGCAAGAGCAGTTGGTATCGCCTTTATAAACAGCAGGAACGGACCACTCACTTTGTCACCTAGATTCTCTCCAGCGTGAATCACCTCTTGCCTTTTGAAGCCCTTGTCCTCTCAGCTCCAGCTAAACGCAAACACCTTGTATTCCCTTAATATAGAGCATTATCTTCCCTTTAGATCAGAGAAAGTCAAATATACTCTTTCTTTTGTCTGGAAGTTTATTTCCTCCTCCTCCTTTTTTTTTTTTTTTTTTACTGACTTCTTTCTATTCATTTTTCTAGTTTAAGCTTCATTTACTCTAAGGAGATTTTATTTCCTAACTCCTAGCCTCCCCCCACACTTAGCCCTCTTAAAAGGGAGTGTTTTGGACATGGAGGGAGATGTGTCACCCAGACCCCCGTGAAGGACTAGCTTGTTGCCGGGTGCTTAGAGTCCTGTCAGCAGACAGGTTTCAGCTGGAAGCATCTTGTGTCACTTTAGCTCCAGAGGGCCATCTCACTAAAGGTCAGTCTTCCCAAGGTGAAGTGACCCGTAAATAATGACTGACTACCAGGAAAGTACTATATAGGTCCAGAGGTTTTGGTCCAATAGGGACAGACTATTTCAGCTCCAGAGCTCCCTCTAGGGTTAGCTGAGGATGATGTCAGGTTGGCCAAACAGCCTGACTTCTCTCTACCCAATCCTATGTACTAGTATTTCCTTTTCTCCTTTCTGGAACCCTGATCCCCAGGATGGACCCTAATCCACATTCTGCACTCTAAACTCTGACTCAGCGAAACCAACATGCTAAAGCATAGTTATGAAGTATTTTTACCTTATTCTTGCCACATCGGTACAATTAAAACACAATGCTGTGATTATCTGTCTCTACTTCCCACAACATAAGATTCAAGAAAACCAGCACGTAATAGATGCTCAATAAATATTGAATACATTTATGGATGGATTAGTGTACAAATGAATCTCCTAAAGACAGATTGAGGGATAATCCTGTTTTAAAGAAGAATGATTTTCTACTTCTGATATATAGACACTGCTGAATACATCATTCCCTGGTGACTTTTTAAATCTAAAATTATGTTTTCAACAGTGGTTGCTTCCTGGGTCACATTCACTACCTAAGAGATAACTATGAAATACACTGAGTGGCCAGATTATTATGATCTCTGAACGCATAATAATAAATAGTACTACAGAATTAATAACACAACTTTGGCATAGACAATGAAGACATTGGAATTGTTAAAGATATTGCTTACCTTGGATCAGTCATCAGTTTAAATGGAGACAATAGCCAAGAAATCTAAAGGCTGATTGATAGCCAGAAGGGAAGCAATGAAAGAATTAGAAAAGGTCAAGAGGAAAGACATGCCAGAGGAGATCAAGGCTAAGATCATGCTCACTCTTGAATTTCCAGATATTGACTATCATAGCCTCTGATTTCTATTTCTTTATTTTCAACAGTAATATTGAAGCCTGTTTTGTGGTGAGGTAAAGGGAAAGACTAAAATTAAAGTTATCAAGTTAGTTTATTATGTCAGTGATGAAATATAATGACAAGATTCTGAAAACACAATTATTGCATAATATTTCTTATGCTCAAATACTTCCTAGGGTCAGATAATATAAATAGGGTGGGTAGTGAACTAAGACAACAGGGATTGATAAAAATTGTGGCAAATCAATAAGCACAGCACTGTCTAAGGATGCTAACTGCATCTCAGTTTTAATCTTGGTAGGTAAGGGTACTCACCTTGTACTGTCGCATCACCTGATTGTTAGGCGGTATTTACTCCTAGGTCTTATTGATTTAATTCTTCAAAACCCATATTTGCCAACTGTTGCTCATATTCCAGAGAGAATGCTTTGGGTATACAGTATGCAGAACCAAAGTCTGCCAGTATGCCCTTTGTAAAGCAATATTCTAAAAATTTACAATTATAATTTCCATTGTCTAGACAAATAACTCTGGCGTTTTCCTTTTGCTTAGCTGATCCATGTCACTAAAGAAGGTGAACCACTTTTTTGAGCTTCTTAGGAAAAAAAAAAAGTGGCCAAACCTTTTGCCAAATTAGATTGTTGAGAATTTCAGAAGCTGCCATCTATGAGATCTAATTTTGTTTGACGTCAAAATTTCCAGAAAGATTTTCCAATTTGGTGACTTGATGTTATGACCTGAAATGCAGTGGAACGTTGGTACTAAAGTGAAAAGGAATACTTTTATTTTGCCTCTTGTAAGTATTCAGTAATAATTAACATATTTTTAGACATTTATCTGTTTAATATGTTTAGGAGATATTATAACTTTTGCCTCAAAAGGTTTCACATAGGTGCTTTCAATTCTTACTAGCTTTTTAAACACTAGTTAGTGGGTAGTATAGGAGAGCTATGACAGGTACAATTTCAAATGAAAATCAAGATATAAATTCCCCACTTTTCACCTGATTCTTTTTTTAAGAAAGTAAGACTAAGCAAACCAAGCAAATTTTATCAGGGCCTCTTGTGAATTCCTTTGAATGAGTAAACTATATGTGTAAGCCACCGTGAACTTCACCATTCACCTGAGAAGTGGAGCTGCTTTACCCCTTGTAAATCCTCAAGATGATTTGGATCCAACCTCAGTTTGGTTCTGAAAAGAAAACTGGTTTTCTACTGTTCCAGGATCAACAATTCAATAAGCTCCAATAAAAGCTAAGATCCAAACATGTTTTAAGCATATAAGCTTCGTAAGATGCCTGACAAGGAGTGTATTCCTAAGGATGATGCGTGTGTTTGCTTGGGAGATTCTATTTTCCTCTTCCTCCTATGTCTCTGTTGACCATGTCTTAACTTTTGTGTGAATTTCCAATACATATACATACCTATTCTTCCCCTTCCCCTCCCCCTCCTCCTCCTCCTCCTCCTCCTCCTCCTCCTCCTCCTCCTCCTCCTCCTCCTCCTCTTTCTTCTTCTTCTTTCTCTCTCTCTCTCTCACACACACACACATACACACACACACACATGCACCATTATGCTTCTCTGATACTACTCCAGTGACTATTCCAATTGCCTATGAATCTGAGAAATGCTCTTAATGAACATTTGAAAGCAAAGTACTGTTTACAGCTGTGGAATTATAGTGATTTCCTGATCTCTCTAAAACTCTACTTTCTCTCTTCAATGTTAGCTGTAATCCTTTCTTTGTTATTCCACAGGAAATATAATAAATCAAAATAAACTTATTCTTTGAAATGTTTGAAGGATTATTTTGTGGATGTTAAAGGGATATATCATTCATTAAAGAATATTTTAGAAAGTCCATACATATTGCCTTGCATCATGAAATCCTAAATATGATAGCTAATTTCTGTTTCAACAAAGGAGTCCCCCTTCTGCAGAGGCATAGGTCTGCTTTGTTACGTTTATGTTTTCAACATTGTTTGAAAGAACAAAAGGCTCTCAGAGAGGGCTATCAAGTAAATTTAAAAAGCTCTTCAGTAATCACAAAAGTGTTCTCTTTCTTGTAGGATCAATATTGGCCTTTTTCAACTGAGATATTGGACTACAAATAATAATATGTCCCCCTCCAAGTGTTTAATGGATTATTTTTTTAATATAAGTTTGTCTTTTAGCTCCTATGCCTCCCCATGTTAACTAGGCAAGTGAAGTACATTTTAACCTTAAAGAAAAAGTGGTCAGACACCTGGTCAATTAAAACTGTGTAAATTAGAAATCAACCTGCCTCAGAAATGGTAAGTCAGTGTCTGTCTCTGAAAGTCTCCTTCTTTCTAATGACAGATTGACAGGTTTCTGATCCCATCTCCCCTCTATTCGCTTCAGAATTAAACTAGCAAACATTGCTTTATGATTAAAGTAGTTTAGACAATGCATGATATATACCATTTGCCCGTTCTTTGTGTCAATCTTTCTTTTTCTTTTAGTTGTCTTTGGTGTGTGCATTTTTTTCTTTCCCTTAGGATTTCATAAAAATCAACTGAACACCATTCATAGATGTATATACATTTAGTGGTGGAGAAATTCCAGTTTTATTATTGATTCAAGAGAATAATTTTCATAACCAAATAAAATAGAATTTGCGTGAAGAAATACTCCAAGAAGGATCTTTGCTAAAAATTATGTGTGCATACAAAATTTGGTAATATGCATTTATGCTATGGTATACTCTTACTGGTATTTGTTTTGACATACCTTCTCCCTCATTGTGAGGTTCGGTTTCTGAACTCTCTGTCCTGCTCCACTGATATCATACGCAACACACACACACACACACACTATTCCATTAGTGATACTTAGTGGCTCGGAAAACAGCCATTTTACTGCTCAGGACTCTGTGGGTCAGGAATTTTGACCAAGCTCAGCACATTGGGCTTATCTCTCCTTCAGAAGTCAGCTGCTGTGGTTCTTCTGGGATCCAGAATGGCCTCAGTGGGGCCTAGATGCCAGCTGTCCTTGGGGATGCATTGATTCTATTCCGCATGATCTCTCACTCCATGTAGTCTGTCATCATTAGGAAGTTAAAACAAGAGTCTATGCGTGGCAGCTTACATCCAGGAATAAATGCTGGAGTGCAAGGCTTTGTAAGGCATAAACTCCAAATCATGTAAAAACACTTCTGCGGCATTCTGTTGGTCAAAGCCAAGCAAGTCACAGACCCAGCCCAAATTTAAATGGAGGGCAAAAAGAATCTACAATTCTCTCTCTCTCTCTCTTTTTTTGTAATTGTTTTACTTTATTATATTTTGGGGGGAAATTACAGTTTACATTCAATATGATTTTTTATTTCAGGTGTACAGCATAATGGAATCATATAATTTACAAAATGCCACCCCCATATTTCCAGTACTCACCTGCCACCATACATAGTTATTACAATATTATTATGTTCTGTGCTCTACTTAACATTCCTGTGACTATTTTGTAACTACCAATTTGTACTTCTTAATCCCTTCACCTTTTCACCTGATCACCCAACTCCTCTCTTTAGATCCCACATTTTAATGTTGTCATACAGAATTTGTCTTTTTTCCTCTTTTTTCTTTATTTTTTTCTCACCACCATTTATTCCCCCCCTTTCTCTGACTGATTTATTTCATTTAGCATAATACCTTCTAGGTATTATATGCTGTCGCAAATGGCAATATCTTTCTTATGGCCGATTAATACTTTATTGAATGTGTGTACTAAATCTTTTCAATCCATTTGTATAATGATGGGTTTTGTTTTGCTTCCATTTCTTGGCTATTGTTAATAACATTGCAATGAACTGTATGGAGGTTCCTCAAAAGATTGAAAATAAAATAGCCTTATGATCCAGCAATTCCACCTCTGGATATATGTCCAAAGAAACCCAAACACTAATTCAAAAGATTATATGCACCCTTATGTTCAAGAATCTACATCACAATAGGCAGAAAGCCATATGTTTACAGGGATGAAGAAATTATTAGTGGCCATTTGTCACTTACACTCTTCAGTATTTTTTTTTCCTGTTTAGGAAATCAGGATTTTTTTCTACGAACCTATCTTTCAAGTCACCAACCTGCTCTTCATTTCTGTTCTGTCAACTTATATAGTGAGCTCTTAGTTTTGGTTATTGCATTTTTTTATACTTTAGAATCTTTATTATTTTTATAAACTCCATTTCTCTGATACAGTTCTCTTTACTGATGTTTATCTCCCTATCTTTATGGTCAACAAACTGTGTCTTGTGAGCCACATGCGGTTCTTTGGCCCCTGGAGTGTAGTAGCTCTTCCACAAAATACCATGGCCTGGGCAAGTCTGTTTTGAAGAAGTGGCGTTAGAAGAAGTTTAAGTTTAAAAATTTTCCCTCTCAAAAGAAATTTCAATCACTGTACAGTTGATATTTGGCTCTGTTGACTAATGAGTTTGCCAACCACTGCCCTACCTGTTTGACACTGTCAAAGGCTCTGCCAGCTTCTGTGGGTAGCAGCAGACATCACAGTCTCAAGCTGGTAGCTACTCAAGCAATTAGAAAAGACCTTGCCATATTTGTTTTGCCTCCAATGAGCTTCCCTTCTCTCCAAGATCTTGGCCCTAAAGTCCTGGGAAATTCAGAGCTCTTTGGTGCTGTTAAGACAATGCTTTCTTGTGTGTGTGTGTGTGTGTGTGTGTGTGTGTGTGTGTGTGTGTTTATATTGATTTTCTAGTAAATTTTAGCAGGAGACTGGGTCTATGCCAAGCAAGCTACTCTGTCATGGCTAGAAATAGAAATGATTCAACTCACTTTGATTCCAATTCACTCACATCCCTTTATTCCAATAGTTTCATGGCTAAGACCCAAGAATCTGGAATCCTGCAGAACTGGAAACTTCCCTGTGTGACCTGGGGCAAAGCAATTTTTCCCCCCGCTGTGCCTGTTTCCTCGCCTGTAAAATAAAGATAACCAGTTTATTTATCTCATAGACTTGCAAATACAGAGCAAAATAGTGGCATTGGAACAGTTAGGACAGTGCCAAGCATGTAATTCTTAACCAACTTTTAGAAATACTATTTTTTAAATAGGTCATTTAAATTCTTATTTTTAATTATCAAAGTCTTTCATCATTTTTTTCACATTCTACACTGTTTTTCTTTTGTTTTAACTTTCATATCTTCTACATTCTCTTTGGATTTTCAAATATCTGGATCTTTCCTGCAAGCCTGGATGAAAACATTTTAAGAAGGTTCCTTGATGACTTGGTGGCCGGAGTCAAATCCTGTTAGTTACAATATCAAGTGAACCTTTTTAAGAGGAATACCAGTGATTGCAGGTTATGAATGTTTTTCTTTGGTTAGCATCATTTTTACCTTTTGGTCAGTTCAATATTCACTATAAAATGATGTGGCAAAATCTCTATGAAAAAGAATATTAAATCCCAAGTAGTGTATTGCTGAGCCAGAGGCAAGGGTTATATTCCTGAGCTAAGATTACCCTTTTCTTGGAACAAAGAATGAGAAAACATTTTTGTGGCATTTGAAATTGGTAGTACCACAGGCAAGGCACACAGAAATATTTTAAGTAATTCAAGTTTTAGCAACTCATGTTCAGAAATATTTTATGGCTCATGTAATCTTAGGACCTTTCTTCTGATTTCTAAGAGAAAGGAACAAAAGATTCAGACTTATATATATAATGTTTTACTATTATTGCTATTGCTATTAGTACTACTTGGTTGCCCGCAAAATTGTAATATTTCATTTCTCAGTTTCTCTTTTTAAAATTTATCATTATTCTTGAAAGTATTATCGATGCCCCTATTTCTCTTTCCCCATTGAAATCCTCCTCCTGACTCCCACCCCCATCCCAGGTCTTCACTGCACTATTGTCTGTGTCCCTGGGTTATGCATATATGCTTATAAGTTCTTTGGTTGATCTCTTCCCATCCCTAAGAATCTTTGGTCTGTTGCATGATTTCATGTCTCTGGATCTATTTACTTTTGGCAGGTTTTTTGTTGTTGTTGTTGTTGTTGTTGATTAAATTCCACTTATAAGTGAATACTATATGATATTTGTCTTTCTCTGACTGGCTTATTTCACTTAGCATAGTGCTCTTCAGGTCCATCCATGTTGTCTCAAATGATAAGGAGTCTTTCTTTATTACAATTGGGGAATATTCCATCCTGTAAATATACTACAGCTTTTTTTTATCACTCATCTACTTATTTCTCATTTTCAACAATGAAGCAGTATGCTTTGTATTACAAGACTTTAATAAATATTTTCTCGGTTTATTAAATAAATAGTTTACATGTCGGATCTGCTAAGCAGTATCAATTGAAATTTCAATATGTTTGTAACTAATGTGCAATTATTTTTAAAAAAAACTATCAAACATAATAGTGATTACACTATTGATAAATTTTGCCTAAACTGGAGTGAGGAGAAATTTTATTGCTTTTTGGATCTTACTAATAAAATCAGAATCTCTATTGTAGGGATTTATAGTCATTGAATTACGTGAATTTTAAAGACTAATTGAACCTGGTTGTGGACAGATTTACTGTAAGAAAATTCTCTTTATTCAGAAACTTCTATCTCTTGCCATCAACATTTGGATGCTACCTCTGAAAGTTCTATATCTGTGCTGGATGGGTATTAGAATTATTTTAGTGCTATGTGGTCTTCAGTGGTATTTATAACTTTATGTTGTTGAGAAACAGCAAAATGCTTTCTCCATCAGAACAGAATGTTCTTCTTAGATTTAAATTTTACTATTAAGTGTTTCCATAACTTTTGAATACAACATTCTAAAATTTAAGCTGTATTTTCCTTACAGTCATCCTACCATCTGTGTTGATGTTGACCTAGCCATGAAAAATCCTTGCCAAGTTCCACTAATTAATAAATTTGGTCTTAAATTTGATATATCACCAAAACCAGGAAGAGAGAAAGAATGATATACTACAATTATTAAAATTTCTAAGAAATATTCATATTTTTTTCCTAAATGTATTAATTTCTAAGCAGCATAATAGGCTTCTTGAACCTTCCAATTTTGGAGGAATTCTTGTACATTTATTTTTTAATATCTGAAATTGATAAGACAGTATTACTTTTACTTATCAAGTAACTAGAATATAGCTATTGAAGAGTCATTGAAATAACTCTACAGAATTTCAATGAAATATGACTTGAGAACTAGATAAGCTATTTTACAACCAACTACTCCTATTGTATTATTTAGGAATAGGTTGGTAAAATCTGATAGTGTTTTTTAATTATCTGAGTATATTAATTCTTTTTTACAATGAGATTAAGTCTTCATTTTCAGTATGTATGTCATTATGTTATAGATGAATGATAAAGATAATATTTGGTAATCTGTGTGCATGTTAGATAAGGATCCTATCATTAGAATTAATAAAGCTGAGTTTACTAGTTTTACAGTAGAATCTTCTTGCTGCATATACACATGTGTGTTCTCATTAGATTTTTGTACAAAACATTCTGCAAAATCAAATCCTAGTACTCATCAATTGCTTATCTTGCAAAATGTGTTGCTTCTCCACAACACTCTCCTAGTTACTAGATAAATCTTGCTCTCCAAGTAAAAGCCCAAATTAAAAGGCTTTTTTTCTCTCATATCTCATTTTAAAGCCCCATAT